>NW_027040614.1:1857653-2476870 GCF_037179485.1 Ochlerotatus camptorhynchus | reverse complement strand
ATGTTTAACTTATTCAACTGATAGCTGTGAGCTGCTTAGCACATAGCTTATGCTTCAAGACAATTTTCGAATTTTTGTTTAGTCTGCTAAGTGGTTTTTTATTTGCACTAGGGTGGTTCAAAAATAGGGTGGTCCAAAACATTAGACCTTCATATCTCCGCTATAGTAGAGAATTGAGGTATAGTGTAGAACAATTTTTTGCTCAGTTCGAGGCCCTCTACCACTCTGTTCAGTATTGACCATGACTTACCAGTCACCCTGTGTAGAAGAAGCGTTATAAATTATTTGTATATTTCGAATAGAATCGTACCAATCATTAATTTGTATCAGAAAGGACTCATTTATATTAGAAACCTGTTAATGCTTACCAATGTCGGGATCGTTATTCTTTAGAATTGCCAAGAACGGGGTTTTTTCGAGTTCCTTTAAATATCTTAGCAACAAAAACCAAACGTTCCAGCGAGTTTCACAAGTTTTAGGAGGGAGGGAGATTTTGTGGAAGAGAAATACTTCGCGATTCTTCCTATGGTGCATCCGGAGGCATTTCTTATTGATGTTTGCCAATCGTGTCTTATATTGTCGCAACACGTCCCACACCGCTAGTTGCGCTGTGTGTGCACCACACCTAACGCTTTCCAGGATATCCATTCGAAAATCTTCATCATCTTCATTATCATTACTTTCGCAATCACTTCTTTCAGCTTCTTGATTTTCAGTAAAATCATCGTGTTCCTGCTCGTGTTCCTGTTCGTGTTCGCGTGTATCGCGTCACACTCCTCATCCCCCTCCTCTTCCTCTTTTTCAGCATCCTCTGCTACTTCTATATCGTTATCCGCATCAGTTTTCTCTATCAGTTTACCAATCAATGCGTTCTCTTTCGAAAGAATGGATGCCAAAGGTCCTGTAATACCTGGTCCGAAAATTTTTTTCATTTCAAGAACAGTTGCAAGCATATTCTGCCCGTTGTCAGATGTTATGGCCACGATTTGTTTGTATTCGAGGCCAAATGATGCGATTTCTTCGTCGATAACTCTTGTAAGATTTTCTTTTGTTTGGCGCCCTGAAATTTCATGCGCCGCTGTATTTGGAGAAAGAAATATTTATATATTATATATATATATATGAGCAGCCAAAATTTCAGAAGATTTGATGCACCTACTGAAAAGTTACAGCTCTTTGAACTTTTTTTGGAGTGGCATTAAAATCATGGTGCGTACTTTAATATGGCCAGTACTGTATATATAACATTAAACATAAACACATTAGGATGTGTCAACTTTGCAACCCCTTGCTCCTCACCGGTCTTTCGATGTGTATTATGGTCCCCAACAACTGTGTAAAATTTGAGCGAATTTGGTTGAGATCTGGTTTTGCAGTAGAATGTTAAGTTTGCATGGGAAAATGAAACTAGTCATTTGCATATCAAAAATTCAAACATTGCTCATACCTGGGATTGAGATTGAGAAAACTATGCAGAACAATTTTGCCGAAGATCGCAAATCGATTCGACTTATGTGCAAAAAGTTATGAACCGTTTACAGTGCTGATTAGAATAAAGTATACAGCGTAATTTTTTGTATCAACAAAAAATTTGAAAGAGCTGTAACTTTTTAGTAGATACAGTAAATCTTCTGAAATTTGCACAGCTTGTTGAACAAATAATAATAGATTATTGGTATAATTTGGTGTAAATATTCATCCTTTGTATTCTTGTAGGCTTGAGGCTTTTTGTTGCAACTTTTCAACAAAAGCATCGTATTCATCGAAAAATTGATTCTTTCACGTCAAAATCATTGATATATTTGATGTTTCTCTTCGGTGTTACGTAAATAAGCGATTATGCCGAAGCTACTGCCAAATTAATAGATATATTCGATGTATTTCTACGGATTGCATATCTATCCTACGATAAAAAATCTCCATCTACTATTAATAAATATTGAAAAATATTTGACTCATGACCATTTTAGAGGGGAGGGAGGGTTTCAAAAGTTGTCTCTGACCATGTACTAGGTATGGCAAAATACGCTATGAGAGGGAGAGGGTGTCTAAATTTCTAAATCTGGGATTTCTCTCGCCAGGATTTTGTCATTTTTTCGACAAGCTTCCGCATCACGGAGCCACTCTTTTCCCATGCTCCCTCTGGTCCAAATTTGAGCCAAATCGGTCAACATTTACTCATTTCTAAAAGCGGGTTGAAGTTTGTACCTATGTAAAAAATCATCGAAACGTATGGAGTAATACCAACAATCAATACGAAACTAACGATTTTAAATTGGCTCACTACTTGACTAGCCTATTGGTCCCAAGCAAACGATTAACGTACCCCATTCTAGTCGAAATTCTAGTAGTAGTATTGTCTCTCTTTAATAGTTTTTGTTTGTCTTGTCCCCCCGTCTCGATGAGTCTCATCGTCGCCCACTGGTCACCATAGCCGGTCGAACTCCAGACGTAACTAGAACCGCACTACCATTCATACTGGCGACAACGCTCTGATGAGACAACGAAACTTTACCCCCAAACTCCTCCCTGATCCTATCCTTCGACAATGTACCTCTTTAACCTCGAGTAAGCCGCGAGTATTCGGCCCAACTCCTACTAGACATAGAATTAAGTGAATTTTGTTACAAACAAAGAACAATGAACTATCGGCTCCGTAAAGCTAACGCGATTGAGCCTCCCAAATAAACGAACTAGTTAAAAAAAATCTAGTACTACACTGTGTTTGTTTTGATTAGCTATGAAAGTTTGACAGATAAAATGAGGGGTTAGTGGATTATCCTATGTTTCGAGGGGTGCATCGATTAGCTTGGGACCGAAGATATTACCAGAGCTGAGCCAAAAAGTTGAGCTGGTTTCTTCGGGACCTTCTGGTCTTAGAGTTACCTCTATGGTAATACCATGACTTCAGTAGGTATTTCGGTACTAGGTGGCGTTGTGAACGTTTCAATACCAACACCTAACCCTAACACTTGTCACACTAGGAACTAAAAATGCATAATGGATTTGTTCGTTACTGTTTTAACCCTTCGCCAGTATCAGTCAGACAACCTTCAATGAAATGGTAATAACTTTGGATAAACTCGAATCGTCTTGCGGTCTTGGACAAAGTTGTTGTGCATAAAATTTCCTATGAGAATCTCAGACTTGATGGTGATTGACACGTTCACAATGCCATCTAGTGGCGAAATTCTGAAGTCATGATATTTCTCTGTAGGTCTTGATGATTTTTCCCATACAAACTTCAACCCGCTTTAGAAATAGGTAATTGTGGACCGATTTGGCTCAAATTCGGACCAGAGCCTAAGGGTGGCATGAGGAATAAGTGGCATCGTGACGCGGGAACGGTCTTTTTTGGGCACCCTAGTGTTCCAACACTTTTCTAGGCTTTCTTATTTAGGAGATTAAAAGTCGTGTAGGTTCTTCGAGGATATCCACCGGATCCACCTTAAAGTTCCCTGGACCTTTTCTTGGGGTTCGTAACATAGAATATCAGTGAATTAAAACCCAAATCTGCAGGGCATTATTTTGTTACAAAAGACACGGAGCCATTCATTACCTAACATTCCTCAAGCTTTTTGGGGCAAGGGGCTTCAAAAAATGTGCGACTCGTGCAAAATTTTAAACTTACTTATTCAAGACATGTTTCAACAGGAAAATAGGGAAAAATTTGACAAGGCATTTATGCAACTATATACAGTATCTACTATATTTACCAAGATGAAAAATCTGAATATTTCCGTCATCATCCGCTAGAGTTAAGTTGATTCCAAATATCGATTTCCCTTGACGCGTAGCTGAATCAACTTTCAGACACACGAGTTTGTTCCGGAACAGATCGGACATGAGTTTCCGCATTATTTCAGCAGCACGAGCTAAGTAAGTCGGTAACGTATTCCGTGTAATGGTAAGACCGCAAGCCTTCCATGAGGGACCCGCGAGCATCTGCATACCCTGCCACTGGGGAAACCTGATTGGTAGGTTATGTTCCGTAGCTAGCAGAAGCGTTCCAAGAAGCACTTGTTTTCGATCAGTTTCTGCGGTAATTTTGGACGACGACGACGGGCGAGGACGCTTTGCCGTACTTTGCTCGCCTCCACTGCCTTCCACTATCAAATCCAACCGGTGGGCGACATCTTTATGGCACGAGATGAGATGGCGCTTGAAGTTCCCCGGAACAAAATTAACCTGCTCGTAGCTACACTGCCGCTCAGCATCAACGTCGGCCAAACACCGATATTTGGTCACTCCTTCCGCATCAGTTTTTACCTCCACCACGTCCCTCAATTTTTGTTTCAAAGCACCTCGGTTCATTGCGATTTTTATTTTCCGCGTCGAGTACTAACTATAATGGTCCGTTATCGGCGCGAACGAATAATGCGAATGATACAAATGCAAATGAAGCGAATGATACGAGCGATACGAACGATACGAACGGTAACGAATGAAACTTCTTCTTCGACTTTTCATGAGTGGGCCGAATCGAGTCTGAAATGGAGATAGCACGAACAGCACGAACATTTCTCTCTCCCAGGTCACTCATCGAGACGCATCGCATTGACAGCGTTTGATTCATTCGAGAGTACATGCTTTGTTGCATCTGTTTTGACTACTTCTGGGAACATTGAACGAATTTGAGTGGTACGAAGCGATAATCAGCAACCCTGGTTGACAGCTTCATCGTCACTTGACGGTTTTCGATTGAAAGTGACTTTGTGGGGCCCTGCTCTTGATATTTGTTCGGCAAACCTCTTCAAATTCTTAATAATTCGTTAGTTCGCTTAAATTTTTCTCCATAAATTCCCTTACAAAATTCCTGAAAAATAGCGTGCGGGACGAAAATCCGTGCACCTAATAAATGTATCGAATTCCGTACATCTCTGTTTCTTGGGAATGGATATAGATCATAAAGGAAAATTTCCCCTCGAACTGAGCCAAACGTCCCAAATGCCCGCCGCCATGAATAATCGATCCAGCTTTCAACGTTCCTTCGCTTGGGCAAGGGATTGATTCCATAAAATTAATTTAAATCTCAGTCATTTTTCCTCGGAATGTCCAATGAAGGAACTGGGAATTACACTTCAATTGACCAGGGTTTAGTAAATATTTATTCCCGTTCGGTCCGGTCCGGTCTTCGATCTGGTCCCGCCGCATTGGAATGATGCGATGGAGAAAGAAAATTAATTCCTACTGGGTCCACAGGAATCCTCTTCATTACAAAGCTGCAGCTGGATGTTCCATGGGGAAATCAGAAATGTAACTTGCGGTTTGCATTCTTCGGCTGCATTTGAAATTGTACTTACCCTTGTTTTCCGAGTGTGATTAAATTTCCGACGACAAACCGATAGGGTGAGTTTCCGAGATGGTCATTACCGGTAATTACCGATGGATGATTATCTCATCCGATGAAATGTAGGTTTGCGATGCGGTATAAGCAGTTTTTTTCTGGCCTCCTTCGACTCTTCGATTCCATTTTCAGAGAAGGTTAAATCTTTAAAATTTACCGTGCAGCACACGATAAAATATTCCATAAAAATAATGCGTTATTTACGGAGATGTATGTTTGGTCCGAGCTGATAAATTCTCGAAATCGGCTAGCAGCTATTTATAACCTCCCCAGTGCTCGTCCTTCGAGGTTTAGCGGAAGCGAATTGCTCTAAAAATATACCCTCATCCCGGCCTCAATCGAACCAGAACCGAATCAATCAATCAAATCAACTTACTTTCTGCTCCTTCCACCCGACCAGCGGCGGAAAGCAGATCACAAAGGACAACACCCACAGCCCGGCGATGAGCGACTTGGCCCGCCCGGTGGACATGATGCTCGGGTAGGTGACGGGACGCGTGACGGCCACGTAGCGATCGAGCGAAATCGCGCACAGGTTCAGTATCGACGCGGTGCACATCCAAACGTCGACGGCCAGCCATACTCGGCACCACACGTCACCGAAGATCCATACCTGCGAACAAAGAAACAATCAAAAAAAACAAGAGGGGAAAAAAGAAAAAGAACTAGCATTAGAATAAATTTTCCACTCGATTTAATCTGGAAATGCAAATCCGGGGGGAAATTATTCTGTACCGAAAAGCATAATTTCCTGTGGTTTCCATGGTATCCGATCTCTCTCTATATTGTTGTTGTTGTTGTTTTTGGTGTCGACTGGCTATGGTTTGCCCTCGTGTGTAATTCCATCGGAGCCAGAGCGAATCAGAAAAATTCAGCACCATCAACAAAACTGGATTATCTTATAAATTGACTTTATTATGTAAGCCAATCATTTCATCCGATAACGGTTGTTTAACCTGGATTCCCCATTTACCTTGCTCTCGGGTCATGCGGTTCACTTTCGGTTGCCGTCTTGCACGGACGATGAGACCGTCTCAAAATGGATCATATCAGTCGAGCAGTTTAAAAGGATGTTTCCTACCACTCGAATTTTACCGCGGAACAATATTTTGATATTGTTTTCGCCTGGAACCTCGTCTTATTTATGCTAAGCTTGAAAAATCAGGAATTTATTGCTTTATTTTCACCACCGCATTTGGTATTATTTGGTAGGTGGTAGAAGGTCCTCCCAAAACTGTTCGACAATAATTTTAGGGAAAAGCTCACAAAATTCAACTCAAATTTTTCAAAATTGGAACGCTTTCAACTCATTTTTGAGGCAGTCTCATCGTCCGTGTAGATTTTGACTTTGTTTTGTTTTTCGTTTGCTAACCAAAGATGGCCAAAGATGACCACCTGTCAAAGTACACTTAAAACGCAATTTTCGCAGTTGTTGACTAATTCAATGCATACTAAGATTTCAGTTTTTCTAATTATTTAAGAATAAAGAAAACCCCCGAAAATAACTTCTAATTTACAACCCATTAAGATAGCCATAATTATCGCTGGTGCTAAAGTTGCTTTCCAACCCAAAATAAAACATTCCCTCAGGCAGACGGGGACAACCGCATCGCGGTTTCCGCCGAACCCTTTACAACGGAGTTCCGTCAAAAGTCATTTTTCTTCATAACTTTATCCTGTCTCAAGAGCACCAAAAAGGACCAAAAAAATGTACAAAGAATCTCTTTTCAACGGTAGACAGCACGAGAGACACTTTTGTGCTAACCTTATGGAAGGACTCCTCCGCACACGCTCCTCTTCAGTTTTTCACTCACCACCGGTGAAGCTAGGCACGGGTGGCCATAAGTGTCCTATTGAGAAGAAGTAGCGAATGCTTTGAAGAGGGATCTGTATGGTTCTGGTAATGAGTTGTGAGGACTGAAGAGCAGAAACGAAGACAGCAAATCAAGAAGATTGACCACTCTCGCATTTTCCTAGGCTGTGTTCTAATTTGGGGAATTTACAATTAAATCAAATGTTGGAAAATGTTCAAGTAAACCTGCTATTGCTGACAGACAAGGAATGAACTTTGACAGACACGTTCTCGAAAGTCGGGCACTCATCAACAGAGGAATTTTCGAACATCTTAAATTATTTTAGAAGAGTCAAACTAAGTGACAATTTACCAAATGGAACGCAGTTGTAATAATTTTTTTTTTTTCGTCTCTAATTTTGTTCGTATGATCTCACCAAGGCTGTCCACGAGACAGTTGCGTCAGCTGACTTTTTTGTTTCCCAAAAACTTTTGACAGATCACAGTAGAACTGGCAGTTTATTCTCATATGAATTTCTGCTTTGTTTATGTTTACATTCAGCACCATGAACACCAGATCACTCACACACTCTAGATGTATAGCTGTCAGTTCCACTGAGAAACGTCTCTTGGATCAAAGTAGCTTGATATTCTTGATCTACGTCCCTTTGGTAACTTTTCGCGGGTGGTGCCAACATGCCCCGACCGTATTGCTTCAAGTGCCCTGAAGCTATACTTCCTTCTCTGGCTACATCCAGGGTAGCGAGCTTCGTTGCCGGTCGGAGCATGATACCCGCTGAGGTCTGAACATCCGCGCTGCGGACTCGTCCATCTCGCCCAGGATACACCCGAGTGACTCTTCCTCTGATCCAGCTGTTCCTTACACTCTTGTTCACAACGACCACCAAATCTCCAATGTTGATTGGAGTGATCTCTCCAAACCACTTTGGTTGTCGGGAGATGACAGGCAGGTATTCCCTGATCCACCGCACCCAAAATCGATCCAGCATTACCTGAACCTGCTACCAGTTCG
Organism: Ochlerotatus camptorhynchus; assembly: GCF_037179485.1. NCBI lineage: Eukaryota > Metazoa > Arthropoda > Insecta > Diptera > Culicidae > Ochlerotatus > Ochlerotatus camptorhynchus. The sequence goes on along the minus strand of NW_027040614.1, from coordinate 2,468,698 downwards.
AGCGCAATGCCATATTCTCCTCCATTGGCTGAACCGCCAGCTGGAGTACTCCGCTTGAACTCAACAGTAGAAAGTGGTTCGGTGTCAAGACTGCGCATTCCTCGCTGTCGATTGGTAGATAGGTTAAGGGTCGCGAGTTCACCATGGACTCCACCTCTGCTAGAGTAGTTACCAAGGTCTCCTCATTCGGATTCTTTGACAACTCCATGTATGCCAGTCCAGTCTTGACTGAGCGCACCATCCTTTCCCATATGCCTCCCATATGGGGTGCGTAAGGAGGGTTGAGCTTCCACTGCGTGTCTACGTTCGTGAACGTCACCGCTAGATCCCGATTGATGGCACCGATCTGCTGCCTTAGCTCCGTACTAGCACCTTGGAAATTGGTTCCTTGATCTGAGTAGATTTCCTGTGGCGCACCTCGGCGGGCAATGAACCTACGTATTGCCATCTTGTAGGAAGACAGAGTGTAGGCGACTTCTAAGTGGACTGCTCGGGTTCCTAGAGCGCTACCCAACTTTTGACACCACCACGGCCAAAGCGAACAGTGATCTGACTGAAATATACCAGTCCCGTAAAGGTGAAAGTCCTGACATACGGCGTAAGGCGCGCCGAAGGCAGTGGAGCCATCGGTGGGACTTGTGGTTTCGATTTGTAGACTCTACACCAGTTACAGCAACTTGCCACCTTCTTGACGGCTGTTCGCAGTTCTGAGACATTTCGTTCACCACCGTTTCGTTGTTTGCGTGTTCATACTTCTTATGATACCAGTTAATCACTAGCTGCGTGACGTAGTGATCCTTCGGCAAGATCACGGGAAACTTGGCTTCATCTGAAACGCACTCCGCGGCAGCGATGCGTGATCCCATTCGCATGACTCCGTTTGGGTCTAGAAACGGAGATAGTTTGAATATCCGACTGCTCTTCTGGATTCGCTTACGTTGCTCTAGCTGCACTTGCTGATTTTTCCGCAGAATTTTGCATTCGTCCGGGTATTCACTCGCTTGGATCAGCTTAAACACGGTCGACTCCGCTAGTTTACACTCCTCACCGCTCAAGGTTGCTTCTCCGTCCTTCTCTGATTCGTCCCTGTCCTTCTGTCTGCAGCCAAACCGTAGAACGAATGCTACTGTGCGGGTTAACCTTTCCCACTTTGAAAACCATTTGAACTCGATGACTGGCTGCGTCGGTGACAAATGGTGCACATGGACCATCCTTAATTCTTCGGCTGTTGTCGACTCGACCGCTTCCTCTGGCCAGCTACACTCCGGCTTATACAGGAACTCTGGGACCTTGAACCACCTGCTCTGTTCTTCGAAACATGGTCCATGACCCCACTTGGTGGCTTCATCGGCTACGTTCATTCTCGTGGGCACCTTCTTCCAATCGCTGACCTTCTTTTCGTCCAGAATTTCTGTTACCCGGAACGCTACATACTGCTTGTACTTTCGCGGGTCTGACCGAAGCCAGTTCAAGACCGCGGAAGAATCGCTCCACAATACTTTGCGCTTGATCTGCAACGTGTGATTTGCTACGATGGACTTCATAAGTCGTGTTCCAATTACGGCTGCTTGTAGCTCCAACCGTGGCACTGAAAGTAATTTAATCGGCGCCACCTTGGTTTTTGCAGACACGAGACTGCAGCGTATTTTACCACCATCTACTATCCGGAAGTAGACTGCGGCGGCGTATGCAGTACTGCTAGCATCAACGAAAACGTGCAATTCGAGCGAATCGTAGGCTCCAGCGCTGTAGCCGGGAAAGTAGCATCTGGGTATCTTAACCATATCCAGTGTTCCAAGTAATTTTACATACTGCTCCCACCGGGGTACGATATCTGCAGGTAGCGGCTCATCCCAGCCAATTCCGGATCGCTACGCTTCCTGAACTATCGTCTTTCCATGAACTACGAAGGGAGTGATCATCCCTAATGGTTCGAACACACTCTTGACTAAGCTCAGGACTTGGCTTTTGTTCGGCACAACGGATTCATCCATTAGACGTTGCAGATCCTCCCGGAAAGTCATCGAGAATACGAAGACATCCTCTTGTGGTCGCCACACCATCCCCAATACCCGTTCCAGGTTGCTACCCTTGTCCATGGTGAAACTCCTCACCGACTTCGTGTTCTTCTCCCCAATCCGCTGCAGCACCTCTAGAGAGTTCGACATCCAATGCCAAATAAAGAATCCTGCTTTTTCGTGCACTTCCTTAACGTCTAATGCCAGCTGAACTGCTTCTTCGACAGAATCAACGCTGTCAAGGTAATCGTCCACATAGTGATTTTTCTTTATCACCTCCGACTCCTCCGGGAATTCCGCAGCATACTCATCCGCATTCAGGTTCTTCACAAATTGCGTCGAACTAGGAGAACACGTTGATCCGAAAATAGCGACGTCCATGACGTATACTTGAAACGGATCGGATGGATTGTCCCGCCACAGGACCCACTGAGCTGTACGATCTTGGAGTATGATGGGTACTTGATGGAACATTTAAATTATGTCTCCGCTGATGGCGGTCTCCTTCTGTCGATAACGACATAAGACTGCTTGCAACGATGTCAGCAAGTCAGGTCCTTTTAGAAAAACGGAGTTCAAGGAAACGCCTTCCACCGATGCAGCGGCATCCCAGACGACCCTAACCCAGAGGTAAAAATCACGTCCGCTTCGGATCCATCTCATCCAGTTCACGTGGAGTTGCCTTGTGTGCGTAGCCCTTGGATACGTAGTCCGCGATTTGCTGCCTAACGTTGTCGTACATGGTTGGTGATTTATGAAGACGACGTTCTAAACACTTCAGACTCTGCTCGGTCATGGACCTGCTGTTGGGAAACTCAACGTTGTCGAACTTCCACAGAAGTCCGGTTTCGAATCTGCCGGTTTCGGTCCTGGTTGTGGTTGCTTGAAGAATCTCTTTAGCTCGCTTGTCGTCCGCTGATTCCTTCGCCTGTGTCACCGAAACCCCAACGCTCTCCATACAGAAGAAACTCTTCACTAGCTCGTGCAATTCGTTGTCTTGGGACTTGGTACGAATATGAAGAACTCGCTGCGATAAACTTCTGACGTGATTTCCAGAGTGACCATATAGAACCCAGCCTAGCCTAGTTTTGGCGACTACTGGCGCGTGTTCACGGCCCTCTCGCAATTTTAGCGTTGTCTTCAACCTTGTGTTGTCCAAACCTGGATACCTGGAACAGCGTCGTACAGGTAAACCTCTCATGTACAGATATTTGATCCTCAGCTCTTCAACATGTATAGACTGTGGCGGTAGTTCTAGCCCATCGATGGTTTGCACTTTTTGTAGGGTGAACTGTTTGGTAACTCCATAAATATTCAGCTGAATTTGCTGGGATTCTTCTTCCACACGCTTGACCCCGTTAGTCCACTGCATACACAGAGGAGAAATCGGACCTTGTACACGCAACTGCTCTGCCAAAAACCGCTCCATTAAAGTGGAATCGGAACCACTATCCAGGAAAGCGAAGGTTTGAACCGATCGACCATTAGCGTGAAGAACTACAGGGACAATACTTTGCACGGTTATTTACCATGCGGATACAAGCAGCGTCTACACAGATGAACTTCTTGGGCCACCTTCCATTTGTCTTCCAACGACTTCGACTTGAAGCTACTGCAGTCTTTTGGTTTATGGCCGGCTGTTTGACAAACCACACAAGGACGTTCGCTTCCCGTTTGGATTGAAGCTTCTGGTTTCTTGTTGGTTGCCTTGTCGTTCCGGACGTTCACCGTGTGTATCTCGGCTTTCCCTTTCGATTTTTCGGATTTGGCGGTGACTGGTGTAACACTACTAGCTGCCGTTACGATCACGTTCATGTAATCCGAAAATGTCACCAAGTCCACGTTCTGCACTCGTTGCTTATGCATCGCCCAATCCAGCTTAATGTTGGCTGGAAGCTTTTCGGCTAGCTCATCGATCAAGATCGGGTTTGTCAAATATACCTGTTGTCGAAACTAGATGCGTACAGAAATTGCGAACAGCCAGGCCAAAACTGATTATAGTCCCCAGTTTTTCTGGTCGCGGTGTCGGTGTTGCTCGCACTTCAGCCAGAAGAGAGTTGATGATTGCTTCCGGTCGTCCATACAGAACTCGCAACGTGTTGATTATCTCCGGAACGTTTGACGGATGAAGAAGAAAACTGCTCACTGCTTTCTTCGCGTCCTCTTTCAAGCTTCGTTGTAGTCGCATCCGCACCCACACTCTGTTGGATCCCCAGTAAAACACAGAAGGTCTTTGGGAACAACGTGGCGTGCTGCCAACTGCTGCGCATTCGAGCCGTACGATGGCTGAAACACCCCATACTGCAACTGTGGGTTTGGTACAGCTGGTATAGGTGTTTGATAACTCGAGACACTCACTACAGGAAGACGAAGTGGCGGTCGAGAATTACCCCATGTTTGCGAAAGCATTGATACGGTTTGTGTGTGAGAAGCAGCGAAAGGAGTATTTTGTGACACCGGAGGATTTGAAAAACCTAAAGGCTGGTTCCTATTTAAGAAATAGCTTTCGGAATCTAAGTGCGATACGTTTCTAGGTATTTCAGAGTGCCCTAGCTGCCCTAGCTGTCGACTTTCTCTTTGTATCCTCACGGCCATGTAAAGACATTCCCAGGAATTTTCAGCACACAGAACGAAAAATGATGCTTTTATCTAGCATCTAATACGACAAAAACAACAAGAAACGATGTTGTGCTCAATTTATTAACAAAAGAGAAAGTCGACGAAGAGAATCGATCAATGTTACTTAGGACCTAATGCAATGTTCAGCTTGATTTATGTTAAGATCACGTCTGCTGGTTATCGACGTCAATGGGCAGCGACACTAGCGCCACCACGATATTGCTAGTTTCAAATGTCTATTCTCTGCGGTTACGTTTAATTCCACGTGTTAGTTTGGGTTTCTGTGTTCCGGAAGACCGCAGTCCTTTTAGGTTATGGGCTCCTCAGTGAAGGACGGTGCTGGTATTCCTTAGCTGATTAGAACAAACTATGAGATCTGGCGGTTCCGGGTGCAGCTGTTTTTGGAAGCCGCGGAAGTTTCGGACGCGCTCACGGAGGACGTACCTGTAGTAAGCAAAATCCTTGCTGGTTGGATTCATTGGCGACAAGTGCCTGGGAATCGTGCGAGAAAAAACGACTGCGAAGACCATATGTAAAGCGCTGGAAGACACGTTTGCGAAGAAGTCTGTGGTAAGCCAGACTGCTAGAGCTAGAGCTAGTGCGACAGCTCAAATCTGCTGGAGCAAAGGTGGAGGTTTCTCAGTTGTTCCTGACGCTACCAGACAGTTTCGAGCCACTCGTGACCGTACTGGACAACATTGATGAGAAGAAAATCAACATGGAAACCGTTCAACAACGGTTGCTAGGAGAGGAGTCGAACCGTGCCGATCGAGTGGACTACTCGATTGAGGAGAAACCGTTGGCGAATGTGATATGAAGAAGAAGAAGAAGTTGTGGAAAAATTGGCCACATGCAGAAATACCGAAATACTGCCGAGTTAAGATTGCCGGAGCCGAGGCAAATGCTGTTGTGGAAGGTAAAGCTGTTACCTTCATGGTCAACCAAACCGAAGTGGCGAAAGAAAAAGAACGCGCCGTTTTGGTAATCGACAAAAGGTACCTGTTATACGACAAAAGGTGCAGGAGGTGCGCAAACTTAAAGACCCGTTTGTCGTCGATGTCGCCAAAGACGGAGTATCACTTATCGGTGAGTATGAGGGTGTCGTGCGGAGCACTACCTAAGCAAGGCGTGCGTTTCGAAATGAAGCACGTGGTTTACTTGCCCGACCTAAGGAGTCATTTGCTGTCGGTGAAAAAGTTGTCGAAAGCCGGAATCGATGTACCTTTCACGCGAAATGGTGGTACAGAGCACGCAGTTATGAAGCACGACGGCGATGCGATTGCCGTTGCCCAGTTGCAGCGAAATTTGTATGAACTCGAGCTAGAGTTTGGAAACGGTCGGAAGGTCAGCAAATTTGTGCACTTTCTTGGGAAGCAGTGCAGATAACCATTTGATGGCACACGAGAGCGATCAACTCGACCGTTGGAGAGGGTGCACTCTGATGTGTGTGGGCCAATTGATCCCCCAGTCTGGGACGGTTCGAGGTACTTTGTGCTATTCATCGACGATTTAGCGTACTTCCCCGTTATCTATCCGATCAAGAACAAGTCGGAAGTATTCGTGCGCTTCAAGGAATATGAGGCGATGGCGACGACCTATTCGAGAGAAAAATAAGTAAGCTGACCGTGGACCAAGGCCGGGAGTACTGTTCAAACGAGCAACGAAAGTATTGCAAGAGAAAAGGAATCCAGTTGCAGGTTGCCTACTCTCCACAACAAAACGGTGTGGTAGAACGCTTCAACCGGACGTTGGTCGAGAAGGTGAGGACGATGCTGATCGATTCCAATATACCGAAAAACTTGTGGTCGGAAACGGCTCTAACAGGTACGTACTTGCTAAATCGTAGCCCAACTAGCGCACTCGAGAGATACGTGACTCCTGCCGAATGTTGGTTGAAAGCGAAGCCAGATTTTGAGAAGCTCCGTAAATTCAGCTGACGCGCTCCCTTCGCATCAAAGAAGTGTAGACTGCGAGGAGTCAATCACGAGGCGCAGTGAACGGGAGCGCAAGGCTCGGTTGGTCGTCAAGGGTTATCTGCAAAAGCCTGGGATGGACTCAAGGTTGCAAAGACTCATTTCAGCTAAAATAATGTTTTTCGGAATAATAAAACCAAAAGATGGTATGATGGCATGTTTTACTTGTAACTTACAAGAAGAGGTTACAAAGTATGCGTTGGAAACATAAAACCTGTAAATTTTGCTTTCTATGAGTCACAATCAGCGATTTGCTGATCGCTGAGTGAGTGAGTGAGTTTGTGAAAAATCGCTGATTGTGACTCTCATGAAGTGAAATAAACAGGTTTAATATGTCAAACACATTCTTTGCAACCTCTTCATGTATCCTACCAATTCAAAATTTGATCATGGCATCTAATTATTTCATAATTTAGAAAAACATTGTTTTAGCTGAAATGAGTCTTTGCAACCTTGGATGGACTACCGATGCGCTTCGGTTGTGAAGTTAACCACCATTCGAACGGTGCGGGCTGTCGGCGCACAACGGCGCTGTTTCTTCCACAAGATGGACGTGAAAGCGGCATTTCTTCATGGCGAGTTGCGTGAGTAAATATATATGGAAGCCCCCGATGGCGTACAAGCTGTCTCTGGAATGGTGTCCCGTTTGCAGAAATCGTTGTACGGGCTGAAGCAGTCTACCGCTGCTGGAATGAACTACTGCTTGTACACATGGTACAGCGAGGACGGCAAAGATGCAGTGTTTATCGTGCTGTACATCGATGATTTATTGATAGTAGGCACGAATCTGAAGACGAACCAGGCGCTGAAGAAACGACTATCTCATGTTTTCGAGATGACGGATTGCGGTATGTTAAAGCATTTCCTAGGGATTAGGATCAACTACGATCGCAACGCCGGAACCATGCAACTGTCGCAGGCAGTAAACATCACAAATCTCCTGGCGAAGTTTGGCATGGCTGATTGGAATCCGTCTAGGACTTAAAACTTGTTGTGAATGGAGCACAAACAACTGAAGAACCTTACCGTGAGCTGCTTGGAAGCCTCATGTATGTTAAGATGTCCACCCGGTCTGACATATGTTACCCGGTTGGCTATTTGGGCCGATTTCAACAGCACCCCGGCTAACAATATTGGATCGCACTGAACCGTGTAGTGCGTTATCTGCAAGGCTCGAAGAATTTTATGCTGGAGCTGACGAGGAACGAGCAAGCCAAACCACTCGTTGGTTACGCAGATCCGGATTGGGCCGGTGACACTACGGACCGGAAATCAGTAAGCGGTTACTTGTTCCAGGTGTACGGAAACACCGTTTCGTGGTCCAGTAAGAAGCAGAGTACTGTGGCCACATCATCTAGCGAGGCGGAATATGTGGCATTGAGTGCTTCAGCGGCTGAAGCAATCTGGCTTACATGACTATTAGGCGATCTTGGCTTGAAGACCGTCGAACCGGTTCCTATTTTCGAGGACAACCGATGATGCATCGGAATGGCGAAAAACCTCGAGTGCAAACGGGCCAAGCACATTGACATTAAACACCACTTTGTGCGAGACCACATTGCTGCTGGAAGTCTGACTGTGGAAGTCATTCCGACTTTGGATCAACTAGCAGACATCTTCACCAAAACATTGGATGCTGGTCTATTTGAAGCCCTAAGAAGGAAGATTGGCCTAGACGATCGAGAGGGGGTGAAAGCGCAGTAGGCGGTTTTTTATTTGAATCGATCGCCTTGGCACCAGCTGGGTGAAAATTCTATTAGTCATTCATTTCTTTATTTAACGTCGGTCTCTGTTCCGCAATCTAGTGCCAATCACCGACGGACATCGATTGCCATCCATTGACGGCAATCGAATGTGCAGGAAGGCAGCTTCCACACCTGCGTAGGATATCGCACCTATTCAACACACACATGGGCCGGGACCAACGGCTTTACTTCCCTTCCGAAGGAAGACGTGACCAGAGATTTTTATGCCTCCGAAAAATCCCACCGACCTCGGCTGGGATTGAACCCAGACCCATTGGGATGAGAAAGCAGTCACGCTTACCACTACACCACCGGCGCCGGCATAATTTTATTAGTCGTTAGTCGTTAATAATCACTAGACGCGAACGGTCACTTTTTAATTCGTCCTAATAAACCTTTTAAGTTACGTTTAATTCCACGTGTTAGTTATTTTTTTTTTCTGTGTTCCGGAAGAGCTAAGTCATTTTAAACGTGAATCGGAATTTTTAAAGAATTATCTATCTCATTGAAAATAGAAACAATTTTTTGTTCATCAAAACAAAACACAACGTTTCTCTAATTCTCGATGAACATTTCAAATGGCCCTATCTGCGTTGATCGATTCTCTTCATCGACTTTTTCTTTTGATAACCACTGCTATGCAAACAGATATCGCGCTAATTTTACCGCATAGTTTGAAAACGGAGCTTTTTATCTTGCGCCCAAAACATAAAATACAATAGGGAAAGGTTTTGCAGCTGCGTTATTAACGAAAGAGAAAGTCGATGAAGAGAATCGATCAAAGCAGATAGGACCTTTTGAAATGTTTATCTAGAATTGACAAAAAATGTTACACACGACCCAATCAAAAAGGACTCCAGATTTGTTTTCATGGCTATCTCAAAGAAACGAAAATGTCAACTAGGCTTAGCATTTTGATACATTCAGCCTAGACTTCCCGCCCCAGCTCCGCCCCTTAGTTGCCCATGGACGGAGTTTCGAAATGAAGGAGGCGCATCGCTGTCTTTGTTATCTCGGGGGGAAATTTGCTCTCTGCTTATTCGCGTTGCCACACCACAACGCTTGACACTTTCGGCTTGCTATGACACTCTCGCACCTGCTGCGATGGTTGCAAAACAAAGAAAACAAGCTTCAGTAAGAAGCAACATCAGGGCTGAGTCGTTCAACTGTAATCTGGTCACCGTCGTCGTCGTCGCCGTATTATTAGCATCGCACCCTGCAGAGAGACATGCAAAAATGCTTCACTGAATATTTTACTTTTCATTCTCATTGCTCAAGGGTTGGAAGAAGTTTTCGAGCTACCCATCTCAAAAAAATCGGGACAACAAAAGCGAGCGGGCTTCCATAATTTGTTGTCGTTTCCAGTAAAGGGGTGGTCAGCAGAGTACCCAAAAGCGGTTTAAGGTGAGATTCTTCTTTGTTGCTTAATCGTTTCCTCGCCGCAGGCAGCAGGAGTGGAACGTTATTCCCCTCATCCCTCCCTAGTTAATGGTTGGTTTTATTTCATCGAAGAAAACAAATTTGTCACGAAAAGAAGCTGTATTTGACGTTGAGGAGCGGAAATTTTCCGGCTGAAAATGTGGCTTTAATGATAGCGTAAATGTCTACTCGGGCGCTTCCACAGAACATTGTTTAAAAACTCGTGGCACTCAAAGCGAAACACGTCAAAAACGGAGAGCCAAACATTCTCCGCCTACATCGATACCTTGCAGACGCACAACAATGGGTACGAGATGAAACCATTGCAACAGCATCAACGACAACAAATCGCAAACAATAATGAAGCTGTAAAATGGGAAATCCAATTTACACGTACTTTCATTTAATTTGGCTGATCCTGATGATGATGATGATGCTGCTGGAGGAGGTGTTGCTGATGGTTACTGCCGCCATTCGCTCCTTCCACAGAATCACATACAACAAGAATAAAGCAAAACAAAAATAGCAACAATAACAACCAAAAGACCATCGCTGTCAACCTTCATTAGTCAAAAAATGCTCTGCTGCTGGCGTCTTTTTCACCTTTGCACGTGTCAATGTGCGTCGCTCTGTGCCGAATTAAAATTTAAAAGTTAGATTGCTTTGTGAAGTACCTAATAACCTTGGCTGAGTACAACGAAAGTGTTTTGCACTGTTGTTGTGCCGTCAGTGCCGTTGAATTTAAATGTCAAAATTGAAAAACAAAACGGGATGAATTTTTACTCGGGATGCCGGGTACCATTTACTACGAAGGCAGACATAAAATTGGAAGTGTCCGGAGCAAGAGCGTGGTCATATAACTGGAAGTGACACATAACGATTTCGTTTGATGATTGACCGGTTAGGCTTCTTTAGAGATTATATCGTAAAGAAACCTGTTGATCCGCAAAGATTCCGGTGGATTCGTGAAGAATCCGGTGGATTCGCAAATATTCCGGTGGATTCACAAATAATCCGGAGGATTCACAAAGAATCCGGTGGATAAGCAAATAATTCCTTGGATTCGCGAAGAATCCGGTGGATTCGCAAAAAATCCGAAGGATTCACAAGGAATCCAGTGGATAAGCAAATAGCTCGTTGGATTCACAAGGAATCCGGTGGATTCGCAAAGAATCCATTAAATTCATAAAGAATCCGGAGGATTCACAAAGAATCCGGAGGATTCACAAAGAATCCGGAGGATTCACAAAGAATCCGGAGGATTCACAAAGAATCCGGAGGATTCACAAAGAATCCGGAGGATTCACAAAGAATCCGGAGGATTCACAAAGAATCCGGAGGATTCACAAAGAATCCGGAGGATTCACAAAGAATCCGGAGGATTCACAAAGAATCCGGAGGATTCACAAAGAATCCGGAGGATTCACAAAGAATCCGGAGGATTCACAAAGAATCCGGAGGATTCACAAAGAATCCGGAGGATTCACAAAGAATCCGGAGGATTCACAAAGAATCCGGAGGATTCACAAAGAATCCGGAGGATTCACAAAGAATCCGGAGGATTCACAAAGAATCCGGAGGATTCACAAAGAATCCGGAGGATTCACAAAGAATCCGGAGGATTCACAAAGAATCCGGAGGATTCACAAAGAATCCGGAGGATTCACAAAGAATCCGGAGGATTCACAAAGAATCCGGAGGATTCACAAAGAATCCGGAGGATTCACAAAGAATCCGGAGGATTCACAAAGAATCCGGAGGATTCACAAAGAATCCGGAGGATTCACAAAGAATCCGGAGGATTCACAAAGAATCCGGAGGATTCACAAAGAATCCGGAGGATTCACAAAGAATCCGGAGGATTCACAAAGAATCCGGAGGATTCACAAAGAATCCGGAGGATTCACAAAGAATCCGGAGGATTCACAAAGAATCCGGAGGATTCACAAAGAATCCGGAGGATTCACAAAGAATCCGGAGGATTCACAAAGAATCCGGAGGATTCACAAAGAATCCGGAGGATTCACAAAGAATCCGGAGGATTCACAAAGAATCCGGAGGATTCACAAAGAATCCGGAGGATTCACAAAGAATCCGGAGGATTCACAAAGAATCCGGAGGATTCACAAAGAATCCGGAGGATTCACAAAGAATCCGGAGGATTCACAAAGAATCCGGAGGATTCACAAAGAATCCGGAGGATTCACAAAGAATCCGGAGGATTCACAAAGAATCCGGAGGATTCACAAAGAATCCGGAGGATTCACAAAGAATCCGGAGGATTCACAAAGAATCCGGAGGATTCACAAAGAATCCGGAGGATTCACAAAGAATCCGGAGGATTCACAAAGAATCCGGAGGATTCACAAAGAATCCGGAGGATTCACAAAGAATCCGGAGGATTCACAAAGAATCCGGAGGATTCACAAAGAATCCGCAGGATTCACAAAGAATCCGCAGGATTCACAAAGAATCCGCAGGATTCACAAAGAATCCGGAGGATTCACAAAGAATCCGGAGGATTCTCAAAGAATCCGGAGGATTCACAAAGAATGCGGTGGATTCACAAAGAATCCGGAAGATTCACAAAGAAATCGGAAGATTCACAAAGAATCCGGAGGATTCACAAATAATCCGAAAGAATACGGTGGATATGCAAATAATTCGTTGGATTAGCAAAGAATCCCATGGATTCGCAAAGAATGCGGTGGATTCGCGAAGAATCCAATGGATTCACAAATAATCCGGCGGATTCACGAAGAATCCGGTAAATTTGCAAATAATCCAGTGGTTTCACCAAGAATCCAGTGGTTTCTCAAAGAATCCAATCCACCGGAATCCAAAGAATCCGGTAAATTCAAAAGAATTCTTTAGATTCGCCCAGAATCCGGTAGATTCGCCAAGAATCAGGTGAATTCGCCAAGAAGGATAATTTTAAGATTAATCTTAAGAGAACTCAATGAAAGATGTCAAAAGGAGTTCAATAAATTCTAACGACACATTTTTTACGATATTCTGAAGCGAGTTCAATTTTTTTTGTAATTCGCGACAAACTGCCCAACTACCGGTTTTTTTCTAGGCGTAAGCTAATAGGAATAAATAATAATAAAGACACATTTGCTTGTATAAGATCACTACCATAAGCAGCTGAGGGGTGATATAGAAAATCCAATCCGTTATTGCAAATCATTCCGAGAAGAATTAATCATTTTGTCAAGCTTCTGCATTCATGTTCCATCAGATGTCACTGCTGTTGTTTGCGGTGACATCTATCGGAAACTATGAACAATATGTTTTCCGTTGAATGTTCACAGAGGACACTACAGTGCAAAACATGTCTGGTACCTCAATATATGCATTTCGATCAATATTCGAAGTCCCTCCTTTTTACACATTCTGCCCACAAAATAGCTCACCCCTCACAGAATTTCTCGCCGGCAGAAAGTATCTTTTGTGCAGAATATGTAAAAAAGGAGGGACTTCGAATGTTAATCAAAATGCATATATAGAGGTACCAGATATATTTTGTAGTGTCAGGTACTCTATTTTGTAATCTATGAAAGGGAAATCAAAAATCGAGTGTCAACAAAATACATGGCATGTTGAGAGATTGAGGTCATGAGAGTGAATTTTCTCTCTCAAATTTGAATTTTTTGGCTCTCTGGGGACTGGTAGTAAAGCAGGTAAAACTGTATGGGGAAAAATAATTTTTATTTTATTGTAGCTTGTTTAACAATAATTTCCGGGAAAACACTGAACGGCATAGTCCCTGACTAATTAATTCAGGATGTCGTTCACTTTTTTTAACCTGAATATGCACCGAAAGCGAATTATTCCCACTTCTCTCAATTTATATATGGGGATTTTTATCACTTCCTACCTGTGGAACAGCGCCATCTCTGTGGAAAAAGGCCGGACGAAATGATTATTTAATTCCTCGATGCCAAAATTCCGTCAATGATCCCAGGAGAATGGAACACTGGATTTTTTCAATGAATTCTGATAAGCAATTTAAGAATATCTCAGGGAGCATTCCTAAAGAACGCGTCGAAAAATCGAAGGGGAATTTCGAAAACATTGAAGAGAATTACAAGAAATTATAAGAGGGGAATTTCTAGCATTTTCTTAAATCATGTCCAAAAGAAGTCTGATGTCAATTTTGAGGGCATTTTTTGGTAAAATGTTGAGAAAAGATTATACATTCAGGGTGAAACTCAAATGTGGGTTGATCTCATTGACCGTGAAACATTTTTCGATACTCGGCAACCAAACGTGACTGCGAATAAGTTGAAATCCGTTCGCTGAACTAATCTCGGCAAAAACGGCTACCAAGAAGAATCTCCACGGGAGACCTCTCGAGCGATGTTGCTTATTTTAATCAATTCTAAACTCGGCTCCGTACAGATGAATGAAAAAAAATAAATAAAAACACAGCAACCTCCAGCTACCCTAACCGGTGACCTAACCTCCAGGACGACAAGGTAAGGGGGAAAATCCCTCGGCAGCCAAGGTTCCACAAATCTGAAAAGATGAAAGGGCTCTTAAGCTTGATTAAGATACCCAAGCTACGTTTGAATTTTTCACCTTCGCTCATGCTCTGTAGCCTGTTACAATAATTAACAAAGAGCGACCATTTCTTACGCGGCAAATTTATATTCGTTATATTATTCGAGTAAATGAAACGACCCACTAAACCGAATCCGCAAGTTCTCGTCCATTTTACCGAGCTTTTCTTCCGTTTTCTTTCCCCCAACATCCAAGCAAGCGAATAAACGACGACAGATGGATTATAGCTGCTGCTTGCTGCCACTAACAACCAACGAACGTTCGCCCATCGCTAACCATCATCAAAGCGGTTGTCCAGTGCTTCTCCACCCTCAAGCAGCGCCCGGCAGTTATGCAACTGAAATGAGACGTATTTCCCACGTCCGGGCCGCTTCAGCGAGCGAGCTCATCATGCAGTGTTCGTCATCATTTTGCGTGCTTTTCACTTCTGTTTTTTTTTGCGCCGAGTTGTGTTACTAATGATGCCTGTTTGGGTTGAAGGGTATGGGAAAGGGTTTTTCCTCCCCGGCTTGTCACGTGGCGACAAATTTCGTGCTTACGCTGATGTTTTTGGGTGAGGCTCCACGGGTGCTTGTTATTGTTGCCCCTCCGCTACTGCTTTCATCCATCGCTGCAAAAAGGATGACAAATTATTCCGGCCAGTGTGTGATGGGCGATGGGCGAATTTGTCTGTGTCCCCTCGCGACAAGATTCAAGAGCTGCCGGAACGTGCTGAAACCCTTTTTTGTCCGGTTCATAATAATGGATCTAGCAGTCCGGTTTTATTTGTGGGTACCACAAAGGGTACCATCCGCCTCCTTTGTCCGTCATGGCCAACGCTGATGATGATGATGATGATGACTTTATAGCGTAGTGAGCGATGGAGGCGAAAAAAATGTGTGGAAGCTCGAATTTATTGGGATTCGTGGCACAACATGCTGCTCCATAAAAGTCGATTGATGCCGTAAACCAAAAATTTGCACCGAATGACTGCATCATAAATATTGGCTTCATCATCCTCCTCCGGCGCTGACAACCAATCTGCAGTGGTAATAATTTGTTCCTGCCGATTTGGCAGGACCAACCGATAAACAGGATCGGTTTATCGTTTTCCGCTACACAAAAAACACAGGCGAACCAGAAGCATTCTTGAGCGAAAAAAAAATCGACGGCCTGCAGTTTGTCGTAAAAATAAGCATTTTATGTTCAACAATCTTTGGAAGATGCCCACGTAAAAAAGTTCTGTGCGATTTTCAATGCAATTTTTACTCGGGCCGAACCCCCCAACTCTGCCAAGTACACAAATTCCCACTAGCTAATTTGATGAACTTTAAAGTAGAACGACTTCAACGAAATCCTTTCGAAATAACTGCACCGTGAAATAATTTAGCCTTGCATACATGCCGTCGTCGTCCTTGTGGAAGTGTTTCAGCACACCGATGAGCTTTTCGGAAAAGTTTTTCTTTATTCCCACGATGCATCTGCAAACGGGCGTAGCTTAAAGAGCTGTAAAATACCTGGGGTATCAACACGGTGGTGGTGCGTAGGTGAAAAATGATGGGAGCGACGCGTCGTGTGGGCAAAGAAACAGATTAAACTTTTCCAATGGGTTGAAGAGCGGAGGAGGGGGAAAACTTTTCTAGTTTTCCCGCCACTTAATTCAGAAGAGTATTCCACTGTCACGCTTTGTGCACCGTACCGGTTGCACTGTGAACTTTATGGAGAGCCTGCGGAGGATCACGTCACGACTTCTTTTATTTTTTTTATTCTCCTCTTCAAAGCTGACGTAATTGGAAGTTTTATCGATTTAGAAGGTGCCATTTTGCTCAGTGTGCGGGTTTAGAGAATTGCGGCAGAGGAAAACCAATATGCTCAACCAATCGAAGTTCACGCTGAAAATGGAAGTCAATTATAGTGGTTGTTTATTGACTTATTTGATAAGGCTCAATCGAATTAACTTTACAGAGCGATGGATTTTTTTTAGGTCTTTATTATCGAGATTTTCAGCCGCAGGCTGGTTCATCACCCAGCCAAGGATTCTTGTTCACTATACAATATATCTTAAAACTATGCTGCCGCTATTCGCATAACAGTCCTTATCAGACATTTCCTTGTTGTAAACAAGTTACACCCGTGTTAAAAAAAAAACTGTCTACCCTGGAGTTGCTGAAAGTTTATTGCAATGAAGAAGACAGTTCCAATGAGGAATTCATCGGTTTTGATGAAGATCTAGCAACAGAACGGTTTCATAAAGTTTGAGAAAAGTTCTGATAATCATCATTCACAGCTTCCGGAATCAACTTTGCCACCTCTCCTAGAACCAAGTGAGGAATCTGTCGCAGAATGGCAGAAAAAAACCTGTTCCAGAATCTCCGTCGGAGCTGGAGTCTTTCACTGGTTTTGATCATGAATCGCGTTCAAAATCTTTCCCGGAACCTTTTTCGGCATCTCGGCAAGATCGTGATGGCAGCTCCAAAGTGCAGACCCTGACGTAGTTTTCAAACCCAGAGCTTGATTCTGGAAGCGAGACGTTGGATTCGGATGGCAGCTGCTTCGCGGAAGAAAAAACTACTTCACGTAAGCGGAAGGGAACCAAGAAAGAAACTAAGAAGGCGAATTTTGCTCGAATGACTCGAGAAACTAAGAGCTCGACGATTGAGTCATAAGTTAGTATTGACAAAATGCGGATGTAGTAAGGATTGCAATGGAGTGATATCGAAAGATGAACGAGTATCTATGCATGCACAGTTCTGGAAGATTGAAGCTGAAGAACAACGTGGCTTTAAAGGGTGATACGGTCAAAGTTTGGTCAAGGGAAAACGCGTGTAAATCGGTGAAATCGTTTATTTAAAAAATCAAATTAAATTTCTTTTTCAAGTTCAATTAGTATAAAATTCAGGAAAAATATTCAGTTAGGCTTCCGCTTTTCCAAATCCGAATTGCCGGGCCTTACGCTTGACCCCTGCCATCAGATTTTGTACAGCCACCTTGTCCACCTTCTTCGCCGCAGAAAGCCAGTTTGCCTTGAACTGCTGCTTGCCCTTAGCAGTTTTTTTGGTCTTCTTTAGGTTCCGCTTGACAATAGCCCAGTATTTCTCAATTGGGCGGAGCTCTGGCGTGTTGGGAGGGTTCTTGTCCTTGGGAACCACCTGCACGTTGTTGGCGGCGTACCACTCCATGGCCTTTTTACCGTAATGGCAAGATGCCAAATCCGGCCAAAACAGTACGGAACAACCGTGTTTCTTCAGGAAAGGCAGCAGACGTTTATTCAAACACTCTTTCACGTAAATTTCTTGGTTGACAGTCTCGGAAGCTATGAAAATGCTGCTTTTCAAGCCACAGGTACAGATGGCTTGCCAAACCAGATATTTCTTTGTGAACTTTGACAGTTTCATGTGCTTGAAAACATCTGCTACCTTTCCCCTTCCTTTTGCCGTATAAAACTCCTGTCCCGGAAGCTGCTTGTAGTCGGCTTTGACGTAGGTTTCGTCGTCCATTACCACGCAGTCAAACTTCGTCAGCATTGTCGTGTACAGCCTCCGGGATCGCGCTTTGGCCGTCGTATTTTGTTTATCATCGCGATTTGGAGTCACTACCTTCTTGTAAGTCGATAATCCGGCTCGTTTTTTGGCTCGATGCACGGTTGTAGACGATACACCCAGCTTATTTGCGGCATCTCGGAGAGAGAGGTTAGGGTTTCGCTTGAAACTACCGGCAACTCTCTTTGTCGTCTCAGCGGCTTCCGGTTTTCGATTTCCCCCCGATCCAGACTTCCTGGCTGTCGACAAACGTTCCCCAAACACTTTAATTACATTTGTAACGGTTGATTTGGCAACTTTTAGCGATTTTGCCAACTTTGCGTGCGAGTAGCTCGGATTTTCGCGATGCGCGAGCAAAATTTTGATACGCTGCTCTTCTTGCTTGGACGGCATTTTGACAACTGAAGAGTGAATTCCAAAATCAAAATAGGAGCAACATTCTACACACACACACCTTCAAAATGAGGGGTGTTCAGGTTTTTTAAATGCAAAATTGAAAGAAATACGTCAAGTTGATATTGACCAAATTTTGACCGTATCACCCTTTATTCATGAAAACGTCAAGCGTATGACAGTTTTCCGGATCATAATCCTTGGAAATTCTACACCTACATTTTGAACGTACGTCGTCAACTTGCTCTATGTGTGACTCACATGCTAAACATATGCGACTAGCCACGCTTTCACGGTCCGAGTGCTAGAATGATGGTGATCAAGGTCATCCATATAAAGTAATCCTGGCCGTTGATCTTCAAAATGTAATTTTTAACTACAAATAATATAACTCTATATATTCATGATGGTTCGTCTTGCTGTTAAAGGTCATTCAACTACCACGGTTGGATGGTTTTAAATCGATTGTTTTCAGTCAACGTATACTGGCATTTAACGAGACCTTTGCACCAGTCGGTGCTTATTCGGCAGCGTTCCCTGTGACAGCTTGTGTCTGGGATGAGACAACGGCTGGGCGATCTTCGAGCAATATTACAAGCTGCTTTCACAAAGTCATCCCTCGATACAAGGATATGGACAAAATTACTTTCTGGCTGGATAATTACGTCTCCCAGAATAAGAACTGTAATTTTTTTCCTACACTTAATTCTTCTTCATCATCAATTCAGATGAGGTTGATGTAAAGGAACTAACACTGAAATTTTTCGAAACTGGTCACACTTTTATGGCTGTTAACGCTGCAGTAGAGAAAGCCATGCGCCACGGTCATCCCACATCAACATTTCCTGATTTCAAAAACGTCGTGCAAAAAGCAAAGAAAAATGCAGAAGTTATGGATATGGAAGCAGCCGGCATTGTACGGCAGTATCGCCAACGGGAGACAGAGCGCTTCAATTGCAGCAATGGACGTAAAAAGTGGTCAGCACTCACACACTCATCACGAAAACGGTTGCTTCCAAAGTCGACGACGCATCGACCGAAAGAACTGCCGATCAAGAACAATAAGAAGTACCACACTTCGTAAAAATCGGGGAACTTTGTAGAACTTAAAGGAGCTGAATGAACCTGCGTTGAACCTCATGAAACATCTAGGAAGTTCGGGGAGCTGCGTAGAAGTTCAGCAAACTTTCTAGAAGTGCAGCAAATTTTGTAAAAATTCAGCAAATTTCGTAAAACTTCAGTGAATTTCGTAAAAATGCAGAAGTTCAGCGAATTTTGTAGACGTTCTGATAATTTTGAAGAACATCATCAAATTTTATAGATATTTAGCAAACTTTAAATGAAGTTTGCTAATTTCATAGGGATTTTCCTTCAACTACACAGAGAGCTTCATGACACTTCAGGGACTTCTTAAATGATCAGGGAACATCGTAGTAATTTAGAAAACGGGGAACACGTAGAGCTTCAAAAAAATTCGTACAAATTCAAGGAACTTTGTAGGAAGGCGAATTTTATGACTTTCACACGATGAATTTTACCATTTAGTGCGTCAGAGTACCCTTTCGAGTTGGCAAACCGATTGGGACAATGGAAATCTTGGACGGTGGTTACATTCAATTATTCCTAATGTTTCTTCGAGAGCGTGGTTTAAAGGCTTGGGCTTAAGTCGTGACTTCATTCGCGTGATGAGTAGACTTATGTCCAACCACTACTCGCTAGATGCTCATCTCAATAGAATAAACCTCGTAGACAGCAACATCTGTCGGTGTGGAAACGGTTACGATGGCATCGAACACGCAGTTTGGCAATGTACGGATAATGACGCCGCCAGAGAGCGACTTTTGAATACCCTTGAGGTCCAAGGAAGACAACCCTATGTTCCTATCAGAGACGTGTTGGGAACTCGCGATATCTGCTATATGCAGTCGGTTTATGTGTTTCTTCAAATGTCTAGTATAAGAATTTAATTCCTTTGTCTTTTGTCTCTCTTTAAAAGTTTTTGTTTGTCTACTCCCCTGATGCTATCCTTGGACAATGTACCTCTCTAAACTCGAGTAAGCCGCGAGTATTCGGCCCAACTCCTACTAGACATAGAATTAAATGAATTTTGTTACAAACAAAGAACAATGAACTATCGGCTCCGTAAAGCTAACGCGATTGAGCCTTCCAAATAAACGAACTAGTTTAAAAAAAGGAACTTTTTACAAATTTAAGGAACTTTGTAAAAATTCGGGAAAACTTCGAAGAAGCGGGAACTTTGTACAAGTTTGAGGAACTTCATGTGAATTAAGTGAAAAACTTTGTTAAGTTCCGGGAAACTTCATACAAGTTCGGGGATCTTCTTTTAACTTCATGATTCATCGTTAAAAAAGTTCAATCCAATAAGGATAGGTCAGGAGAATCAGTAGCAGTTCAGGAAACTTCATAGAACTTCAGGGAACTTCGCAAAAAATCAACGAAATTCGTTGAAGTGCAGCAAACTTTGTAGACGTTTAGCAAATTACGTAGTATTTCGAGAAACTTCGTAAAACTTAAAATAAGTTCAGGAAATTTGGTTAAAGTTCAAGGAACTTCTTAGAAGCTCTGTGAACTTTGTTGAAGCTCAGAAAACTTCGTAGAAGTTTAGGGAATTCCAAAAAAGCTCAGGGAAAATTGAAGAAGCTCAGTGAACTTCTTCGCACTTCAGGGATCTTAGTATCAGTTTCGAGAACTTCGTAGCAGTTATTTAAACAAGTTTGAGGAACTTCTTGGAAGAATTCTGTAAAAATTCAAAGAACTTTGTAAAAATTCGGGGAAACTTCGAAGAAGCGGGAGCTTTGTATAAGTTTGAGGAACATCATGGAAATTAAGGAAACTTTGTTAAATTTCAAGGAACTTCACAAAAGTTCGGGGACCTCCGTTACACTTTGTGGTCCATGGTGAAAAAAAATTGTAATGAACTGTAAATAGGTCAGGAAAGTCCGTAGAAGTTCAGGAAACTTCATAGAACTTCAGGGAACTTCGCAAAAAATCAACGAAATTCGTTGAAGTGCAGCAAACTTTGGAGACGTTTAGCAAATTACGTAGTAATTCGAGAAACTTCATAAAACTTCATAGAAGTGCAGGGAATTTAGGTTAAGTTCAAGGAACTTCTTAGAAGCTCTGTGAACTTTGATGAAGCTCAGCAAACTTCGTTGAAGCTCAGGAAATATTGAAGAAGCTCAGTAAACTTCTTTGCACTTCAGCGATCTTAGTATCAGTTTCAGGAACTTCGTAGCAGGTATTCAAAAAAATTTGAGGAACTTCTTGGAAGATTTGGAAACTTTGTAAAAATTAAAAGAACTTTGTAAAAATTCGCGAAAACTTCGTAGAATCGGGAAATTTTTTACATGTTTGGGGAACTTCATAGAAATTAATGAAGCTGTTTAATTTCAGTAAACTTCATAAAAGTTCAGGGACCTTCTTTAAACTTCATGGTCCATCGTTAAAAAAGTTCAATGAACTAGGAATAGGTCAGAAAAATCCGTATCAGTTCAGGACACTTCGTAGAACTTCAGGAAATTTCGCAGAAAATAAAACGAAATTCTTAAAAGTACAGGGAACTTCGTTAAAATGCAGTGAACTTTACATACGTTTAGCAAATAACTTATGAATTCGAGAAACTTCGTGAAACTTCATAGAACTACAAGGAATTTTGATTAAGTTAAAGGAACTTGTTTGAAGCTCTGTGAACTTTGTTGAATCTCAGTAAACTTCGTAGAAGCTCAGGGAATTCCATAGAAGCTCGAGGAATATCTTAGAAGCTCAGAAAACTTCTTAGCACTTCAGTAATCTTCGTATCAATTGATAAATTGTTAAAGTTCCTATAGGGAACTTCGTAGCAGTTATTCAAATAAATTCAATTAAGTTCCTGGAAGATTTAGAAACTTCGTTTAATTTCACGGAACTCGGAGCTTAGGGATCTAAATATCAGATTAGGGAACTTCTTAAAGTTATTTAAAAAAAAGTTCAATTCACTTCCTGAAAGATTTGGAAACTTCGTTTAATTTTATGGAACTTTTTAGTAGTTCCGAGGATTCCATAGAAGCTCAAGGAATATCGTAAAAGCTCATCAAAATTCTTCGCACTTCTGAGATCTTCGTGTCAGTTTAGGAAACTTCGTAGCTATTATTAAAGAAGCTCAATGAACTTCCTGTAGATTTGAGAACTTCGTTAAATTTTGCGGAACCTTGTAAAAATTGTTTAATTTCAAGAAACTCTTCGTGGCCCATGGTGTTGTAATGGAATGAAAATAGGTCAGGAAAGTCCGTAGAAGTTCAGGAAACTTCGCAGAACTCAAGCGAATTTCGCAGAACATCAACGAAATTCTTAAAAGTACAGCGAACTTCATAGTAATTCATCGAACTTTGCATACATTTAGCGAATTACGTAGCAATTCGAGAACCTTTGTAAAACTTCATAGAAGTGCAGGGAATTTTGTCTTAGTTCAAGGAACTTCTTAAAATCTCGATAAACTTTGTTTAAGCTCAGAAAACTTCGTAGTAGTTCCGGGAATTCCATAGAAGTTCAGGGAATATCGTAGAAACTCAGCAAACTTCCTCGCTCTTCAGCGATCTTCCATATCAGTTTGAGAATCTTCGTAGCAGCTATTCAAAACTGTTCAACGAACTTCCTGGAAGATTTGGGAACTTCGTTTAATTTCACGGAGCTGTTCAGAAATATTCGTAGAAAAGTTTCAAAGTCTTCCCAGAAGTACGGTGAAGTTCACAGAACTTGAAACAAGTTCAGGGAGCTTCGAAGAAGTAAGGAAAATTTCGTAGAAGTTAAGGGGACTTTGCAGGCGTTCACCGAATAGTGTATGAGCTTCAGGAAATACAACTTCAGCCACCTTAGTAGAAATTCAGTCAACTTCCTAGAAGCTAAGGAAAGTAGGCAGCTATGAAAAAATCGTAGAAGTTCATGGAACTTCTATGAAGTTGGCAGCACTTTACAGAAGTTTGCGGAACCCCCCACAAGTTCAGGGAACTTAAGAGAGGTGCAGCGTTGAAACTAAGTTTAAGTTCAGGACACATTGAGGAAGTACAGAAACCTTCATAGATGATCAGGAAACTTCGCAGAATTTTAGAGAACTTTGTTGATACACACGGATTTGCGATAATGTTCTGTTCATAAATTAAAAAGTAAATGTTCTTGCAAGACGGCAGAGTGATCAGGGAGAACTCAAAAGATCTCCAGGTGATCGAAGATTTCAATAATATCCTGTGAATATTTCTTTCGATTTTAGGTTAATGAAGATTATTGTGAAGGTTAGTAACTGTTCAAAAAATCAAATTACGTCCTCAGATATAATCTCTAGTCAGTAGGTTAATCCAAAAGTATTCGAAAGATTTTTTCCAGACTTCAGGTTGATGCGTGAAAAAGATGTTATGTTCTAGAACTTTGGTCAATTTTGAAGTGTTCATTTCGGAAAATTTAGCATTCTCGATAATGATGAGTGTGTAGGTTCGTTGCCCCTAGAGATCAATTATTTGACGTTTCTTGGAATTCAAGGAGGGAAAATCGAGTTAAGCAGTTCCACGCCAAATGACGAATCGATCTGACGCGACCTTCTCCGATTTGCATGAAACTTAGAATAATTGTTTGTCATGGTCAATCATTCGCATTGGAGCTAAAATTCGGCCATTTTGAATTCCTCAAAAAAGTTAAAAATAACGTATTTGAAATTTTTCAGCAAATCGTACGTCAAAAACGTCACATCCAATCGAAGTGACATCCGAAACAAAGTCTGAAATAGAAATAGAGAGCATTTAATCGTTTTAATATTACGTTTCCATAGCTGCCTGATTTTTGATCGTATCTGGAGACATTCAGGTTCCGTACACGCTATTTTAAGGCTGCTCATTTTTGACTCGAAAATCACTCAGTCCAAAAGGGAAGTCACCCCAAACAAGGTAAACATGGTTCTACTAAAAATTTGAGTAAACGTTCCTATGGAGGAAGCTGGATAAAGTTTACTCACATGATGACATTGGTCAACTGAGTAAACATTACCCATTTCGATAGTAACGAATGAATGCTTTATATATACATATAAATTATTTCGTCCAGCAAGAATATTAAAAAACACAATGAAAATGATAATTCGAGAAGTAACCAATCAATCATTTTTAACAAGTAGTAAAAACAAAAACAAAGAGGTACCGTGGACCCCCGGTAATCTGAACGTTTTTAATCGGCACACTTTTTAATTTGCACCTGCTAACCACATCAAATTCGAACAAACCTCGTTCACACACTTTCGGGAATTGTTTGTTAGAGTTGTATACATCACCAACTAGCTGCTGATGGATTTCGCTATCCAGGTTATTACGTAGCTGCTCCATTTTCACTGACTTTAGACTCACTGCGCAAAAATCGCCTGTTCACCCGAAGTACATCATTTTGCACTTAGGGAAAATTTATATCAGAATCATTTACGCAGAATCTGGGTACATTCCACTCATCGTCGCAAAACCAGTTTACTCATTTTTTTTATAACTCCATACAGCATGCAAAAATGAGTGCGATCCACCCAGCCATTGAGTAGCTTCAAAATGGCGTGTAGGGTAGACCGTAGCACTCTAGCTCATTTAAATTCATCACCAATCATGGCGCCGAAAATGAACTGTGAAACAGAAAACAAAAATACAGGAGAAACAATCGCCCAAGTTTTCCTTTTTCCTTGAAAACAACCTTCTTTGAATTGAAATTAAAAGCAGGATGGGTCTTGAATTTCAATGATTGCATCAAATGTTATAGCCACTCACAATAATAGACTAAAGAAATTCTAATTTTGGTTTTGGAACAACACACTTGGTTGGATCGAAGAATATTAAGTGCATCTGATGCTCATGCATATTCACACACTCACACTCATAACGCCGCAAAATCATGTCAGCTTTAAGCTCATGAAAAACCACTCGAACGTCAATTGATAGCATGCTTATGCATGTTGTGTTAGTTTTAAACAAGTAATAACAATGAATAACGCCAAACTGTAAAGAAATGAATTTTTGAACCTGACAACTCAACGGTGATTTTTGCGACGTTTAATTTTGTAAGGCAAAACTCATGCACGAGATTTGAGTTTCTATTTTTTTTTCCGAACCAACAACAGGCAGCTTGCTGGTGAGTTTATTTACGCGCTGCAAGGTGCTTGGAAGAGCTCGGCACGGTCGGTGATGCTGTTGGTTCGCTCGCAACTACTTTTGCAAAAAATTAAGTGTTTTCGACCGAAATTGATACCGAAAGTGTACCAAAAGTGCTTCTGAACGTGTTTCGCAGTGTTCGTGCATTCCCGGTTGATTTTCAGTGGAAATTTCGTATCACAAAACTGCTCACGGAGTTTTTTTTTGCCGTTCGAAGACGACGGGTTTCCTTTCGCGAGAGTGACGTTTGTTGGATCCGTTTCTTTGCACGGGTGTGATTTTTGTAACCAGCGATGTGTAAGTGTGCTTGTGATTTTCATTGCCTCCCGGGAGGCCGGTTCACCGTGTCATGCTTTCAGCGTGTAGTTCTATCGAGAGTAGAGTTAATATACACGTGCATCCATCCCGCGTGATAGAGACACGCTTTCTATAAGATGCTTTCTATAAGGTGCCTGGTACATTTCGAAACGTATTATTTCGCGTTTCTTTTTGTTCCTACGTGCCTCATTCGTGTCACATGTGCTGTGTCTCATGAACTAAGCTCGGCGAGCTCCAGGGAGATCGGCAGCGTACCTACGTCCTGCGTGCATGCTAAAAGTGGTTGGTTGGTGCTAAAGAAAACAACAGAGAACTGTTGATCGAGTAGTCCTGTCACATTCTCGTGTTGCTGGTACAACTGATTGATTTCAATCAGTTTGTATTCAGTTTTTGAGGGTTGAGAGATTGTGGTTTTATAGAAGTATTTCAAGCGGAAGATGAGTTAAACGATTACGAACCAATTACCGGTGGGGTTATTTGTTACCGATCCATGCGCATGGAATTTTCATGGTTCAAAATATTGATTTAGGTCCACCAAGTTCAAACGATTTCAAATCAGCTCCTGATCATTCTCACAAAATTTGTTCTCATTAGGATGCGAACTCATACTGCACTCTTGGCCCTTTGAAGTTTATGTGGGAATTGAAAAATTGAACGTTAGGTTAATTAGTTATTAATTGATTAGGAAGATGATGTTCTTCTGACATGGTTCATTTACTACTCAGCAGACAACATTGGAATAATAAGACAAAAATCGAGGCTATTATGTTGCCCTGAAAACAGCCGATTAATCCTACCAGCAAGTTATCAACTTGGAAATTAATTAGTAACAAATTTTCTTGACATTCAATTAAAAAGTGGTTTTCAACAAAGTTGTAGCTGGGAAATTTTCACGTAAGAGGGGGGGGGGGGAGGGGGGGCTCTTATGGACAACTTTTCCATAAATCATTATGGTGTAGGGCTAGAACGATGAGGACATATAAACTTCAAAGAGCCAGTGCAGAATCAGTTAGCCACCAAATTAGCTCAAATTTTGGGATATTGATCAGGATATTGGATCCGATTGATCTTGGTGGATCAAATTGATAGGTATTTTGCAGCTGGCAGAGAACCAATAGTTCGGAGTGCCCTTTAAAAAACTTTGTTGTTGAAATTGATTCGTGTGACTTCATCCATCAGCATTTTCAGCCTTTCAAGCTGTAGCCGACATCACTAGTTAATTCAAACATATACTTAAATTTGAGAACTGTTCAAATACATTTAGACAAAAAGCATGGTGTGTTCGTTCCAAGTAGTAGTCAACCTGAAAATATGATGAGAAATAAGAAAACTGGATTGTAAATTTTGGGATTAATCCAACATAGTTGTCACACTTAACGGTCAGTATCTGAATCGAAAACCATGTTTTCCAAAATGTTTATTTAGTAGGCTCAATATCTTTGAAAGCTCTGCGGAGCCGAAGGACTAAACAAATATTACAATGGAGATCTAAATCGATTTCCTATATTTTTTGTGCTTGCAACGCATCGAATCTCGACAGATCCGCAAACCCTTTCTGCCGAGGATGCTGATGTTCGTTTTTGCATGCTTTATCGGCCTTTTGAGGGCACGTCCATTATCACTACCTCTTCATGCAGCACCTCTACCACTTCCTCTGTTGATTTGCTGGTGCTGTCTGACAATGCACCTACAGCCACTACACCAGGGTACGAACTGCTATCCGAGTTGCAAGGAATTTTGTAGTTCTTCGAGAAACTTCGTGGTACTTCAGGGAACTTTTTTAAAAGTTCAGGAAACTTTCTTGAAGTGCAGATTTTTCTTTAAAGTTCAGCTAACTTTGTAGAAGCTCACCGAACTTCAGTGCACTTCGTAGAGTTTCATTGAACTGCTTCGGTAACTCTTCTTCTTCGTACCTGGAAAAGTTATAAGACAACGACACTTCATACACCTCGCAGCTCGTAATTGACAGTATGGGCTGAATGAGGCTATTCATACTGTCGCTAATGTGATTAGTAACACTTATGTTTCGTTTGACTCTAATGTTCCGTTAACTGTTTTCACTAGAACACTATCCTGATTTTGAATGTTTCTTTGGTATTATTATTGTATTTTGTTTTATGCATTAAGACCAACATATGTCATATGAATCATGAGCTAAATTTAGTGAAATTATTTGAAGTTCTGAGATCATGGAAAAGTTCAGAAAACTTCGTAGAAGTGGGAACTTTATATAAGTTTAGGTATCTTCGTAGAAATTTATTGCTTAATGGCAGGGAACCTCTTTATTATTCAGGGACCTTTTTTATAACTTCAGAGCTTTGATGAAACCTCATGGACTTGACATAGTTCAGAGAATTTCGCACAAATTCAGGAAATTTCGTGCGTCGAACTTTGCGGAAAATCAACCAGAAACGTAGACGTGAAGCAAGCTTTGATGAAATTTTGTGGACTGCGTAATAATTCGAGGAACTGCGTATAACTTCAAAGAAGTACAGGGCATTTTGAAAAAGTTCAGGGAATTTCGTAAAGATAGAAAACTTCAGGGATCTTCGTTTCAGTTTAGGGAACTACATAGCAGTTTGCCAGAGATCTTAAAAATCTCAATGAAGTTCCTTAAGATGAAGATTTTGGACCATCGTTTAATTTCAAGGTACTTTGAAATTTGAGTAAATTTTCTAAAACTTAAGGAAATTTTGTAGATGTTCAGGAAACGTTGCATAAGTAACAGGATATTCTTTCAGATATGCTCCCTAGACAGCCAGGAAGTTTTAAAAGATCAGCATTTGCTGATGTTCTTCTGATCTGAATTATCGAGTTACTTAAAAAAAAGGATGACTTAAGAATGTGCTTAAGTTTTTGAATATCATAATTTTTCAAATGGAAAGATCAACTTTCAACACGGTATTTTCCAAATTTAAACCATACACTCTAGCAACATGGTGGCAACATGGTGATTTGATTGGTTGATCTGTTGCAGGTTGTAGCAATGGCTGTACCACTTTCTGGTTTGTTGTAGCGAGATGGTGGCGCTTGGTGGTCACTTTGTGGAATTGGTGCCGACACTCAGGCGCTTCCTTCTGACACTGTTGGTATACAAAGGCAAGGTCGCCCATTATCTAACCGAAAAGGTTATTTCTTCTTAGCGTTTACGGACATCGACGCGAAAACGATGCCATCGAAACCCGCAGAGCAATGGTCAGCAGAAGCCACCTAGATCATACCGTGCAAACCAGAAAGCGATTTGAAGGAACGGAACAGAAGGTCGGTAGACTTGGTGATATTAATAATTGGAATGGTAAATATATCACTACACTGGTCTACACGCTCATCTGAGTTAAAGCCAAAGATGCCCACTCAAGTCATTATTTTGCTGCAGCTATTGCTAGATAAACATTTCAAAAGGTCCTATTTGCATTGAACGATTCTCTTCATCGACTTTCTCTTCTATTAATAACTCAACTTCAAAAGCATTCCCTGCTGTGTTCAACGTTCTAAGCACAAGATATGAACTGCTGCTATCAAACTCTGTGGCAAAATTAGCACCAAATGCATTTGCATAGGCGGGGTTATCAAAAAAGAAAGTCGATGAAGAGAATCGATCAAAGCAGATAGGATCATTTGAAATGTTCATCGAAATTTAGCATAGATCACGCCATCACCCAGTGGGATACCGCTTCTGTTATGAATTTATCTGAATACTCGATCACATGAGGCACATTAAAAAAAATCTGAACATTTTTAAAGTAATGGTAACAAAGTACATGTGAAAGCGTAAAGGTAATACGCCAAGAAAAAAATGTTCTGCAAAAAATTCTTCCACCCATTAAATTATCATAACATTGCTGCATTCGTAACATTCCGATATAATCTATTCAAAATACATAACATCCCATCTAACAATGTATACCAGTTGTGTTGCCGATGAATGGTTAAATTACCTTGAAAATGTGTGAACGTCTTGCAACGGTCAAATCCCCGTACTAAACAATACCGATACACTTTTTGTAGAATTTTTGTCCATTCTATATTTAGAAAATAACGTGTCAAAAGATGTTAGTCATGCAAGTGCAGTTAAGTGTTGAACCGGAAAAAGAAACAAAGAATATTCTAACTGACCGGCAAATTAATGGCTTTTGCTATTAGAGGATTTCAAGAATTTAAGCACTGCAAATATATGCTACCTTTCCTCTAAAGTTGGAATGGTTTGTGCAAACGCAAATGAAATGTCGGTCAAAGCAACCATGTTTCAACAGCCTGTATTTCGCATGCCTACACATTCCAGAACTTCGAGCTCTGCAGTTCTAGCATTAATCGTAGCACATGAGATGAGGCACATGAGATCAGCGCGAGCCTCGCGCACGCCAGGATTTTTGGGTGTCGCATTTGTATCTCGCTCGTATCTTATTCTCGCGTGTCTCTTTCTCGCTCGTCACATGTTGTTTTCGTTGCGACGGGAGACGGTTTGTTGAGAGTCTCGGCAGCACATTTTTGCACACACGAGGAAAATGTAACTCTGATCGAGAGTCTCATCGCTATGTGCGAGCTTGAACATGGTCCGGTTGGTAAATTAGCCGGGGACAGTGCTGATAATGTGTCCATCACGAGTTTTGGTGGTGATTCGGTGGCCGACGTTGCCGTTAATCAGCGAGTTTACGGCATGCAAAATTGCTCGTGCTGGTCTCTCGCCAGTGTCGGAGATTGTGAGCAAGCTGAAGGATGCCTCGCTGGATACGCCCAAGACTGGACGGACGGTAGCTGGTGGCCGTGAACGGTTCCTGGGGAAAGCACTAGAACCTCCTCCCAGATGACTATGGCAAGGCACGAAAATTTGTTTTCGTTGAAGGAAGTTGTTCCGAACGACAAGAAACCAGCACCCCGGTGCGACAGGGTTACCCGGTCTACACGCAGCAGGATGAACTATACCTAAGAACACCAATATATACGCATTGAATTGTCAACGAATTGAATAGTTCCTAAATACCTACACACGACAAGTAAATTCACCATTAAAAAGCTAGAACAAAGAACAAGCAAGACGCAGAACAAGTTTTTTTCTTAAAATTTATAATTATTCTAGTTTAAAATTGTTGGACAGAGAACAAACACACTAATAAGGACTAGAAATGTAAGTGAACACATATACACAAACATTTAACAAACCCTTATAATCC
Source organism: Ochlerotatus camptorhynchus (assembly GCF_037179485.1). Taxonomy (NCBI): domain Eukaryota; kingdom Metazoa; phylum Arthropoda; class Insecta; order Diptera; family Culicidae; genus Ochlerotatus; species Ochlerotatus camptorhynchus. The sequence goes on along the minus strand of NW_027040614.1, from coordinate 2,437,792 downwards.
TAATTAAATATATTGCAGCTAAAAAGCTGACTCATGCCCATTGCACAAAAACGAGTCGTGCTGTACCAGTCCGAAAGCCAGTTTCTGTCCCAACAGAAGTATTACAACAAAGGTAATTGCTATTAGATATTTTTTACAAACAGTGACAGATAGCAGACATGAAGCTCAAGTGGAGGTGCCGGACAAAGGTGTTATATCCTAGACAAATGGTAAGTTACAAATTCGCTGTTATCGTCGCCGTAGGCGCCGTCGTATTCGTCGTCGTAGTCGCTGTCATAATCAACATCGTAGTCACCGTAGGCAGTACCGTTAGTATGTTTAAAATTAACCATCAGCCGCTGAAACTATATGAATTATCGCGTATTTCTGTTGTTCATAACATACCAAGTGAAATTCGAGAACGTAATTTCATTTTAATAGTTTTCAAATTTGAAAGATCGTCTGTTGCAGTGGCTTGCTTACTGAGCAGAAACACGTGGTCCCAGGTCCTTTCATATTAAAACTGTATGGTAACATCGCTTGTTTATCGTTGTTGTCGGTGCCGAGTTTGAATAGTTACAACAACTTGAGTAACGGTATAATTTGATATGAGGGGCTCGGTGGCCTTAGAGCAATCGTTTTTACTTACTGGGCAAAAAATCATGAGTCTAATCTCAAGCCCATCAACATTCCAGATTCGTCAATTGTTTTATTTGTTAACATGACTACATGGTAATAACAGCAACACGATGATTCAAAAGGAGCTCGTCTGCCTAGTGGCAAACGTTTTTGCTTACTGAGCAGAAGACCGTGGGTTCGATCCCAAGCTCTTTTACCTTAAATGATCGTTAGGACATCAATTCAGCTTATCGTTTACCAAAACAAACCCTCTTACCCAACATTCCTGTGATTCCTCGTGGAAGTGCAGAGGATTCCTCGGCTTCCATCAAAGCGAGTGTAACGTCAACACATTCCAACCCATTCCTTTCTTGACCTGCGTTCAGGCGCGGCTGGTGCTGGTATTGCCTAATTTGAGATCACCAGTTTTTACGCATTAAGGGGGTATTCCCGATCTTTTTTTTTTCAAAAAATCAAATTTTTTTTTTCACGTTTTTTTGTACTTTAGACTATATACTTTCATCCCCCCAAGCCGTTTTCCGATCAGCGAATTCGGTGTCCAGGCATAGCTGACTAATGGTAAGAACCCCCAAATGGTTTTAACTAAAGTCAAAACTTTAAACGCGTTTTTCTCGAAACCACATTTTTTTATCGGGCGAAGATTTTTCTCAGAAACTATAAGAGATATTGACTTGAATCTTTGCGCATTTTGTTCCTTATTAAATTCTTTGGAGCTTCTCCCACTTTCAGCCAAAAATATTAACATTTAACATTGTTTGAAGCACCTTAAAGTTGCAAAAAAGCGGGCTAAAAATCGCCTGTTTTTTCATATGGCCGCCATTTTGTTAATTTGCAAGATTTTTTGCTGCCAACGGGAGAAGCTCCAGAGAATCTTATGCAGATTATTAATTTCATCACGAAATCTGTTTCAGATGAACCGTTCCAGAGAAAAGTCTTCGCCCGTCCAGGCGTTTGCGGCGAACAGGGGTCTGTTTGTCGCCATTTTGTGACGTCAATAATGTCTTTTTTTATGTCGAAAAAAATTTATTTGTAAACTTTAATGTTCAATAAACAAGAATCCCAAAGAGTTAGGCGCATTACTATTCATTTTCCTTGAAAAAAAATAATTGAAAAACAGGCCGAAAAAAGGCAAAAGATTGGGAATACCCCCTTAAGGTTGCTAGTCCCAAGCATGGTTTAGTGGTTCTCTGTTTAATTACAGCTGGTCTGACAATAACAGAGTAGCAACCATGGGCGGTATGGCGCCGGTGGTGTCATTGGGACGGTACTAATAGATACTTTGGTCGCTATTGAAAATTTAGTCGATTGCTCAATTTATATATGGACCCAAATTAGGGGGATTACATCCTCGGAAATGTTTAGTTAAAAGTACACTTGTGAATCAAATAACTCGAAAACTCAGCTGCATCCCCAATACAAGATCTTCAGAATCAGGCGACTAACAGCTGTTGTTAGAAGGTAGCCAAACCCAATCCCGAGCCGTGACTTAACCTGACATTTCTAGTTGAAGGTGGTTCGGGATGTGCCACTTCCGAGGAGATGGTTGGAGTATAGCGGATGACCATCAGAGTCCAATTTGGCAAATGGTTTTCGACTAAACCGATCTACCGATACACCGACCTACCGTTGCACCGTTTCGTCATTATATGGAATACAACCAAATTAAGGTGAGAGACCCGTCCTACAGCCATCGATTAATTCATTGGAAGAATTCCATTCCATCGCCAATCAACTAGCACAGTGGTATGTCTCTCAAATGATTCGATGGACGTGTAGATAGATCAAATTCCCTTCCATTTCAGAAATACTCCTGTCCCTGTCGGCGAGCAGATGTTACTCTAAGTTTGACAAATGCACTTCAGAGTAGTTCCACATTAAACGAAAATAAGTGAATTTTTACTCACTTTTAGGGAAATTGAACGAGTCTGGAACGGTGGCAGAAAAGTCTATGTCAGTCAATGGGGGGAGCATGCTTGGCATGCACAGTTGTACACACCAACTGCTCATTTGTTAATAACTTTTCACTCAGTTGTTGAAATTTGCTTTTCTTTGAAGTAATTGATAGATTAGGATCATAGTTTACTATAGATAAGCAAAGAGTAGGTAAATCTTAACATTTGAATCAACACCAATGAATTTTTACACTTAAAGTCTGGGACATGCAGCGAGCATTTCTCACTTCATTTTTCCAACGCAAAAAAAAATACAGTTTATTACTAGAAATAAAATCTACTATTTACATATCTATAACAAGCTTAAACCATAGAGGTAACTCTAAGACTAGAAGGTCCCGAAATAACGTGCTCAACTTTTTGGCTCAGCTCTGGTACTCTCTTCGGTCACAAGCTAATCGATTCACCCCTCGAAACAAAGGAAAATCCACTAACCCCTCATTTTATCTGTCAAATTTTCATAGCGAATCAAAACAAACATTGTGTAGTACTAGAATTTCGACTAGAATGGGGTACGTTAATCGTTTGCTTGGGACCAATAGGCTAGTCAAGTAGTGAGCCAATTTAAAGTCGTTAGTTTCGTATTGATTGTTACTTAAACTCTATTCTATCTACTGGTTCAAAAAGAACTACGTTTCGTCAAGTTATTAGCAAATGAGCACTTCGTGGCCAAAACTGTGTATGCCAAGTATGGGGGAGGTGGCTGTCAAATACGAACAATGGTCGCCTACCTCGCATAACGCATAACTTGTTCCAAACAACAACAAGCCATAAGCAACGAAATTAACAAATGGAAAATCAATCAGCTTAAATAGGTGAAGCCCAATAAATTTGCGTCTGTTTCGTTCTCCGGCTGATTAAATGGATGACGGAATTTGACGTCACACTCCTTCATTGATAGATGTTTAGTAGGCCGATTTGATAGCATATCCCGCCCCTGATGCCAGCTTATGAACAAATGCTTGAAACAAAACAGCGAAGTTCTGTACTAATACTAGGGCATTCAGACAAACGGTAGAGAAGTCTATTAAGCGAAATGTTCATCTCAACTTCATCGCGCCATTGTGTTAGATAATGATTGCTACGGGTTACAAGCATCACGAACCCAACAACACCGTTTTCAAGCGATAATCCTACACCTCCATTGTCGTTAGGTGTTCTGTTGTGCCCGACAGCAGCATCACGATGAACGGCTCATTTAAATTCATGACCAACCGATCCCAAAAATTTACCACAGAAAACTCAAAGGAAGGAAAAACAACATTCTCCCAAGTTTTCCGTAGAAAAAAAAAACAAATCTTCCAATGGTGGCTGCTGTCGAAAAAAAAAACGAAGGCGAGTAAGCCAAAACCGACGGTGCAGGTTATGAATTTCAATTATCGCATGGTGGGTCGTTTGACCGAAAATAACACGTCGCACAATTTAGGGTGTGAAGATGTGTTCTTCTTGGACCTTCGGCATTTATTTTATTTTTTACCTAATGGGCTGTTTACACTTATGCTAGTTTGCTAGCTCGATCAACTAGCGCGAATTTCAGTTGTTCCTGAAAGCTCATGCTGGTACTTGCCGACGCTCTGTTTACAGTATGTTGGTTACTTTTGACGTACAGTTCTAATACACTAGCGCTAGTGAACCAGCGTACATAGCAAAAAATTATGAATTTTAATTGTGATGTAAATATTCATTCACGTAAACTTGTGTTTCATTTCACGCAAACGAGCAACTTGTAAGCAATGTTGTTCACAAAGATGGGCTTTTGTATACAATATTTGTAACATTTCATGAAAAGTCTCAGAACTTTACACGGTTTATAATGTTATGTGTTATGTTTGATATGTGACGCTCCTTTTATGTGAATCATATTGAACAGAAATTTACACTACTTTTTCGAACTGTGTATATGTAAACAGCACATTAATCCGTTGACTATGGCACTGGAGGCTCGCAACGAGGAACAACTGACTCTCGACCTGGTTAAGGTGAAGCTCATGGATGGTGTTTCGACATTTTTTTCTGTCGACCTTTTGTCTTTTCGATCTTTTGTTCCACATCGCACCTATACCAACGGTATTGAATCATATTTAAAACGTGATCCAACATCTTTCTGGTCCTATATTAAAAACCAGAAAAACATTAACTGGATTCCCGAAAAAATGACGTATGGCGTATGAACAACTGCAGATGTGCTAAAGATGCCTGCTGATGTTACTCCAGACGAATCTAGAACCGCACTACCTTTCATACTGGCGACAATGCTCTGATGAGACAACGAAACCCCACTCCTAGCTCCTCCCTTGATCCTATCATTCGACAATGTACCCCTCTAAACTAAAGTCCTTTAAGTAAAAGTATGAACGTCTGTAAAAAAATTTTCCAATCGAACCGACAAAATGCACTGTTTTGTTCGATTGGAACAACTTTTTTTCAGTTTTGTGGTGACAATCGTCCATACTTTTACTAGAGTGCTTTACTCTAAACTTGGGTAAGCCACGCATATTCGGCCCCACTCCTACTAGACATACACACTACGAAAAAGTCATGTATGTAAATTTACGTGCCCTAATGACATAAGAATCAGTTGAAAGAAACCACAACATCAATTCAATCAAGCGTACTTTTCGCCAAGTTGCGTATGTTTCGCTTTGGGAACACTTAATTTTACATGACATGTTTGTTTACGTTCCATAATTTACGTTAAAGATGGAATTTTGTTACAAACAATGAACAGTGAATTACCGACTCCGTAAAGCTAACGTGGTCGATCCTTCCAAATTTACAAACGAAAGATCTGTTGGGGTTTTCTGCATTCTCGACGGAGCATATTCCAGTCGATTTCGGTGGTGATTTTCAGTGCTGCCAACGAAAGTCCCGTTTGAATTTTCTGTATTCTCAACGGAGCATGTTCCAGTCGATTTCGGAGAAGATTTTCGATACGCATAAACTTCCAGAATGCTCCGTCAAGATTTAAAAAAAAAATCCACTGAACGACAGGAACTTCCTCCTTCGGCAATGTTACTTTTGCTTTGCTCCTCCGTAGACAACTTCAGAAAAAATCCAAATAAGCGATAAAAAATAAGAGATAGGGGAATTGGATGCAATGTCGGCCTAGAGGTCCGTAATTTGGGCCCATACCCAGCAATCGACTAGATTTCCAATAGCGATCAAAAAAATCCATTTGTACCGTCCCAATGACGCGTTCATCTAGATTAAATTGATAAATAGCAGATTTTTAGCGATGTGTCCAATCTTAGATCCATAGGCCCAACATTAAAGCCATTTCCCCTATCTGCTGACTTATTGGCAGAACGTCGTTTGCATTTTGCCTGCCACGATAGCCCGCAGAATTATTTTTTTATGATTTTCTTTGGCTGTCATTACAGGTGAAGTGTGAGCTCTTTTGCCACAGTTTTCCGAGTGAAGCAGTTCTAATATCAAGCTTGAGGCTCAGACTCAGACTAGATTCACTGAGTCTACGAACGCGGAATAGTGTACGACTTCCAACAGACATTAGGACTTCTATGTTTGGACTATGTGTTTTTAGACGGAACTTGGTGTAAGTTCAAGGTTGCGGAAAATTAGATTGTGTCAACAGCTATAGTTACCAAAAGTTTGACACATGCGCACTGCGCAGGCGCACAGATAGAGCAATGCTGCCAGAAACATTAAAGATCCTAAAAATTTCTAACCATGGGTGCCAAACGGTGCCAATGAGTGTGCCCTGGTGAGCCCATATCTGTTGTTGGCGCACTGTGCGGAGTGACCAACCACTTGAGTTCGCTAGATTTCCTTAAAATTTAAGATGCTGTCAATTTTTTCCTAAATTTTCCTGAAATGATCCGCAGATCATCTCAGAAATCTTGTAACAGCCATGAGACTTTTGGGACCTTATTAAAAATGCTCCCAAATTTTCCTAATGTTCGTGAAACTTTCCTGAAGTTCTTGGAGTTTCCCTGAAATTCCTAGATTTTCGCTAACGTTTTCTGACTTCCCCGAAATTTTCGGAGCTTTTCGAAGGTTCCCCCTATTTTCCTGAAAATAGAACTAGATTTTCAATTAAATTTTTCTGCCTTTAAATTATCAAAACTTATTCTTCAAAATGTTAAAACTTCTCCAAAATTCTAGACTATCCCGTGCTTTCCTGATGTTTTTAGGCTGTGTCCCAATTGCCGAGTTAAATTTAACTCGTGGTGAAAAGTGACATTTCAAAAGTTATTTTCTATGTTCGAAAATCCCGGCGTTATCGATCGATCGGGTTTCAAACGGAACTCAGCCACGGTAGTCAAAATTTAACTTCTAGTCTGTCAGAAATAACCATGCTCGGATAGCAGCGTTATTTGATAACTTTCCATCAGTGACTTTTAACCACGAGTTAAATTTAACTCGTCAATTGGGACACAGCCTTAGAAATGCCCAAAAGATCGCTGAGCTTCGTTAAGTTGTGCTTTAGACTTCCCTGAATTCCTCAGTATTTGTAATGGTTCCTGCAATTTCCTATAATTCTGCTGATGTTTTGAAAACTGCTTTGAAACTCGTAGAAGTTCTCATAGAATCTCTTATTTTACCAGATCTTTTCTGAACTTCCCTGAAGCTTTTGGTACTCTAATGTTTCGACAATTTTTCTGATGTTTATAAAATTTCCCAGAAGACTCTACAATGTTCCTTAAGTTTTCGAAACATTCCTGAAATTCTCGGAATATCTCATATTCCCTTGGAACTCATTGAAAGTTCCTGCAATTTTTCTGAAGTTAATGGGACTACTTTGAAGTTCTCTGTGCATCCTTGAAGTAAGTACTCAAAACTTCCCTGAACCTGAATATAATAAATCTACCTTAAAATCTCTAACATTCCTCGAAGAGTTCTCGCAATGTTCCCGAAATTAATGGATCTACCTTGAAGTTCTCTGATGTTCGTTGAAACTCGCGCATATCCCGGGATATAAAGTTGTACCGTCTTGCGTTCAGCTCAAACAATTTTACGATCTTCCACAACATGCCCTGATCTTAAGCCCTGGACCCGAAACCCAAACAAAATTATTAATTCTGCAAGAGAGCAGTTTCAACCAAATTGCGAAAAAAATCAGATTTTAGATTTTACCTCCCAGAATTTCAGTCAAATTTCGCATGATTGTTCACTAGGGGCAAAGAATCAAGTTTTAATTGGAATTCGGCCACGACGTTTTTCGTTTCTGAGCACAACGATATTGTTTTCGAACCCATAGACTTTCATCTCGATTTTTAAATCAAGATTTAAAGCAAAATACAATGGACTGGTCACTCCGCACAGTGTGCCAAAATTAGAGATGGGCACACCAATGCACTTTCATTGCCACCCATAATTAGAAATTTACATGAAATTTAAAGCTACTGGCAACACTGTATTATATCTGCGCCTGCTCTGGTGCATGTGTCAATATGTTAAACATTATTGTTGACCCAATCCAATTTACGATTTCATAACTTCAACCGTGAATTTCCGGCACAGTTCTGCCATGGATTCCTCACAGCGAACATATTTTCAAAACATTAGGATGAGCGAGGTCCGTTGCCAAGTACAACTGGAATCTGCGGGTCATACGGGAATTCTTCCGGATGGTGCTGGAGTCGCTACCAGAAGACTTCGAGATCGAAGAACCTTCACTCAAGACGATCGAACTGTTCGCGGATCTGGTGCGGAAGGCTTTGGTGTATCAGAACAGCTTGATCGAAGTTGAGAAGTGGGTGGCATCGTTCCGGAAGCTGATTGAAACGATGACCATAAAGGGACTGCTACTGGTCATACAGCTTATTTGGAATGCGATTAGTGAGACCCTGAAGGAGAAGGGAACTTTGAAGACGTTGGTAGATCAATTTGGGGTGGGGAGATTCGTGTCGGAGTTGAAATCACAGCCGATGGAGGTTAAGCGGAATTGTAATATGTTGATTAATCAGTTGTTGGGCTTGAAGGTGAGCTCCTGAAAGTTGGCATCGGTGAGTTGGTTGAAGGTTAAGTTTAGCTCTCAGACACGACACTGGTAACCCAGCGCTTGAAAAAGAATATTCATAGGCTTGGCGGAGAAGAAGTCCCGGTAGTAGTAGTTTTATCAGTGGTCGTTTACCATGTTTGATTCCGTAAAGCTTCACCACTTCGTTGATCAGCCAACCGACATTCACTTCCTTGATTCGTTCTTCATCGTAACTGACATGAATTTGCCTTCGTTGATCACTCGGACCATGTTCGGAGGTAGAATCTTCACCGGTATTTGCTTTCCTACCATCTACATCGCCCCGGCTTTTCCAGGTGGTCTCTGGCCGGCACTTATTTTCGCCAGAGACATCATACTTCACTCCATATTAAACCCCACCTCCACCAGGGAAGTCTGATTCCGGTTGAAACTCCCACTAGAACGCTGGCGACGCATCTTTAATTGAGTCGATAGCTTTCGGGAGAATCTCCTCCCGGAAGCGTTCATCAGAATTTTAAGAGCATCTGGACCAGTTTTCTCTGATGATGCACGCTCGCTTCGTCTACTTACCCCCCTCACCTGTGGTTCATCCAAGTCCTCATCATACTCCAATCCAGTAGAAGTTATTGTCCTATCGAACAATGGAAATGCCTCCCCCGGAGAACGTTCTCGCTCGAAGCTTCGATTCGGTGGCCGAGGCCGTTGCTTATTAGGTTCACTGTAGTCCTTTTCCGATAGAATTTGGGAGTAAGGAACCGAGAGTCACGACAGTTAGGATCTGGGATAGGATTGCACTGCTTGTTGTTTTGTTACTTGCACCTCAATCACCCCTCGACTGTAATCAAATGCATATTGGTTGCATTTTCTAACGTTAGATGGTGCAATAGATGAGGCATATATGCTTGTCTATAGACTCGTTTGCCGGATGGTGTTGTTACTATGCGTGATTGAATGGCCCTTTTCTCGAAATTGGTAATGGGTATGTAAAGTGACAGTTATGTTACATCGCGGTATTATCGGAACAGTTCAAAACCGAAATAACCCACTAGCGACAATCGATTTTACTTTCGTTCTGTACGTTAAACACAGTGTCGGAAGCCGTGCGCTGTAATCGCACAATGATGCGCTCAAATTGTCGCTAGTGGGTTATCCCGACTTTCAACTGTTTACGATAATATACCTGAATCTTGCAAGACAGAAATCCGCAATAATAGATGCTTTAAAATAAAATAATCGACCGGCTGCTTGTTGCAGCAGCTTATTGCCATTAAACATAATCGACCGGCATCATTATCGAAGCGCACGTTTCGTCGATTGATTTGCAAAGACGATGACAACTGCTCAGTTCGCTTTCGAAGATGCAAATCCGAAGAGCCGCCGCACGGTTGACATGTGTTAAACATCGACAAAGCAGGCTTGTTGGTGCGCGAGGCAAATTCGTGACACATTTTCAACTCGCTCGAAACTGTCATCGCCTGCTGCGAGAGTGCACATTTGCATGCCAACCACCAACTTCTCCCTCCTATGTAGGTAACTCTACATCTAAAACGGAACGAACCACGTGAGTGTTCCTCTGCGAGTTCTGTTCCGTGCTGATAGAAGTTGGCGTGTTTAATCGCATTTGACCATTGTTTGTGTTTGTGAGTCAATTCAGTCGTGCTCGCTGTCAAATATATCAACACAATCGCCCGCCGGGACAGGCCTTTTTAGAGCCGGTGCATGCTGCACTGGACCTGCAAACGGTTGGGAAAGCGAGAAAAATGGAAGTCACAGGCAGAGACAGTTTGATTAGCATTCCGGTTCGGTTTGGGGGAGGCATGGTGAGATCACAAATCAAAATTTATCTGTAGTCGAGAGCTGGACCGGATGGCGGACGGCGGTGATAAAGATCTCTGCTAACTTGCTAGCTGTCAACTTGACGTCTCACGCGATTGATTTGATTTGGTCTGGAACGACGGCGAGAACTGTCAGTCAGTCAGGCAAATATAGTCAAATATGGCGACGAGGGCGACACGGTGGACGAGATTTACGATTTTGATTACACTGCGAATCGCGACGACCGTTTTCCGTTTTCGGATCGTAAATCCACACGCGATTGTGGGGCAGTAATTTTTTCCCCTAACCTCCAAAAAGGGTTGGGAATCGATTGTGATTTGCTTCACGGTTCGTAGACACGAGAATCAACTCATTCTTTGCAAACTGCAATCGACCGCCCAAAGCTGCAATAAATATTATGTTTGTAAATAGGTTCGAGAGAAAGCAGACGTAAGCTTTATTTCCTCCTTCAGGGAAATCGATAAAGAAAAACGTGAACTGGGTTCGCAGTGGGGGAAGAGCGAAATCCATCCGCAGACCGATCACAGCAGGCGGTGCCCATTATTCGAAGACGGAAAACCCAAGAGCTTTCGAACTCACTCGCTCACGGTCGGTGGTCATCGTAGTAGCTAATGAAAGAAATGAGAAAATCCCGGAAAACGAAACGAGGTACACAAGAAAAAGAAAATCAAGGTGATAAAGTGATTCCGGTCCGCAGTAGCAGCAGGGCTCTCGACTGGCTTCCCACGGGTCGAACCGGACGGACTTGTAGAGACCCCGGCGGCGGTCGTCGGTGCTATTAAATAAATTATACATTTCGATTCCGCTGGAGTCCTTTCTTCCTCTCCGGCGAAATTCATCTCTTTTTCCAAGTTAGGTCGTACACTGACCAGTTCTTTTGCATTCCCATTTCCCACCATCGAGCAGCAGCAGGCCGCCGGCCGGGTTCGTTTTCGTTCTCCGGAGGTAAATGGGAAAAGTTTTCCTTTGCTTCGTCTTGTCTCCTTTTTTTTATTGCCAACGATAACGCGCTTTTGCGGAGGCTCTCCACAAAACCAATAGTGGCCGGGTTGGGCCGGGTTGGGCCGCTGTACCCGGCCTGTATTTTAGGATGTAGCAGAGGTAATAATAATAACCATCGAGTCTCTCGAGTCTGACGCTTGAAGAGTTCGGTTCGGTTCGGTTCGGGTCGGTCGTAAAGTAAAAGCGGAAGGAAGGTTTGGTATATTGCGGAAATATGGCTGAATCGAAACGTGTGTCGGGGCAAAATGGTGTAATTCAAAACACGGAAGGTGATGAAATAAATGGAAGAATTGTGTTTTATGGGCGCTGGGCGCGCTTTCGCTTTGGGCCAGACTTTTTTTTCCGGAAGGTTTATCGACTTTCAACGGTTTGGAAAATCGGAAATTTCACGACAGGGTTGTCAATCAATCACTAATGAGGTGTTCGGATTTAGTGTGTAATGAGGAACTGTCAAATTCTGAGGAGACGTTTTTTTCAGTTTCTTTTGCGGAACCAATGGCCGATTTCCGGATTGTGCTGGGGCTGTGGAAGACTGCCGGATCCTTGTGGAGTGCTTCCTTTCTGCAGGAGGAAGCCGGTTGAGGGTGATTCGTTCGCGGTTGTCTGTTGACCGGGGGGTCGTCTTGATGGCACCTGTGGAGGCGGCTGGTGACGGTTGCTGTGTCGTTGCATTTTGCGAGCTTACCGAGTTTGATGGAGCCATGTCCTTTGCCGGCGCCGGTGGTGTAGTGGCCTCAATCCCAGTCGTGGACGGTGGTCTTGTCACGTCTTCCTTCGGAAGGGAAGTAAAGCCGTTGGTCCCGGCCCATGTGTGTTGATCAGGGCTGAAAAAATCACTAAAATTCATCAAAGTTCACTATGGATGAAAAAATCATTTCATAGTGAATGCTGGTGATTTTTTCATGATTTTTTCAACTCTGGTGTTGATGAATGGGTGCGATATCCTACGCAGATGTGGAAGCTGCCATCCTTCACATTCGATTGCCGTCAATGGATGGCAATCGATGTCCGTCGGTGATTGGCACTAAATTGCGGAACAGAGACCGACGTTAAATAAAGGAAAGAAGAAGAAAAAGAAGCCATGTCCCGGAAGCCTCCCGACATTGCCGGGAGTGATTTGGGACGGTCGTCAGTGGTTGTGTGTGCTTGTGGAGCAGCACTGCCTGGCTCTGTCCGCGACTACGCAGGTTTGCCGGGCATCTCTGGCAGGCGTGATTCACTGGTTAGAACTGGGAACAACCTGAATCGGTCATCGGTTCAGGATTTAAGTGGGAACCACCAGGATAGTTCCGAGGGAGGTGCTCCAGGGGAACTTATGGGCGGTTGGCGGGATCTTCTGGGAACTTGTGGAGTGTCCCAAGGGCTCTTCAGTGGAGCTCCGGACGAGCTTAAAGGGAGCTCTGGCCAAGGGGAATCACTCTACCTAAGATTCCGGAAAAATTGTTTTGCTCTTATGAGATGCACGCACACTCAGTAGATAGAACGAATATTGTAGAACATTTGGAAGATTGGCTGCCGAAAGGGGGAGAGCGATGCAAGTAGATGGATTTAAATGCAAAATTTTTTTAGTGGACTGATTTGAGATGATGAGATTTTGCGACGATCTAAAATAAAGATTTAGAGGTGTAGCACCCCTAGATTTTAAGGTTACTTCACAGCGAGTTCTTGGAACACTTTAGGAGGATTTCGTCAAGGGTGTTCCAAGGGAGCTTTGGGGAAGTTCCAAGTGAACTTTAGAGAAGTTCTTAAGGAATTCCAGGGAAGTTCTTATAGAACTTCAGAGAAATTCAGTGGGAACTTTAGAGAGGTTTTGAGGGAACTTCACGGGACTTCTGAAGTAACTTCAGGGAAATTCTGAGGGAGCTTTATGGAAATTCCAAGTGCACTTATGAAAAAATTATAGTCATAAAAAAAATCCAAAGGAAGTTCAGAAAACATTGAACAACATTGCAGGAGCTTTCTCATGTTTCCTTAGAGCTTCCCTGAAGTTTGTTTGGAATAAACTTTTGGACAGTTACTAGAGAACTTCTGGTTGCTTTAAGGGAGCTTTTGAGAAATTCCGCTGGAACTTCTGGGAAACTTCATGGGCAGAAAGTTCAAAGGAAACTTCAGTAAACTTCCGAGGGAACTTCAGACAAGTTTTCCGATAACTTCTGACAAGGTTCGAGAGAGTTTCAGAGACGTTTAGAGGTAGCTTCGGACTTCCGAGAAGTTTCTTCAGACTTCCGAGAGGTTCATAGAACTTCATGGAACGTCTGACTAGTTCACGGAACTTCCGACTAGTTCATGGATCTTCTGGTAAGATAAGGATCTTCCAAGGGGATGGTCACTCCGCACAGTGTGCCAAAAACAAGCTTGGGCACACATGGGCACAGTCATTGGCACTGTTTGGCACCTATGGTTACAATTTTTCTGATCTTTAGTGGCAACACTGAACTTTTTCTGCGCCTGCGCAGTGTGTATGTGTCAAAATTTTTTATGGATTCTCAATATCGTTACACCCGTGATGGCAGTCACGTCCACATTTCCTCCCAGACGAAGAACAGCTGACAGTGGTATCTTGACCTGACCGAGGATTCCGGCCATCGCGCTGTGGTTGCACTTCATGATGGCGTTCACCGCCAGGGCTACGCTCGGGAACTCAACCAATCCGGAGGAGGAACTTTCCGATTTCAGCGGGAACATTCGCACTTGCGACGGGTGGCAGTCCTTGGTGGTGAATGCAGTCATTAGCAGATCCTCGAACGGCATACGGGTAGGGTATTGAAGAAGTGGAGAATGCGATTTTTGCTGGCCTGGGTCAACGAAAGGAAACGATTGTTCTTGGAGGCGGTGTAGTCCTTGAAGCTGATCGAATTGTCCGGCAGGGTGTACGGGCTGGATGCTGCGTTCGACTGGTTCGACTGCGATGGCGTTTCCCATCTGGACCATGGTGGTACCCTCTTGGTCTTCAGGAACTTTATCCTGACCATATTTCCGTACAGGCAGAACAGATTGAACAGCTTATCGGTGTTGACTGTGTTGTTATCGATTCCGTAGACCATCATCACTGCGCCCTGTTGCAGTGCCGGTTGAATGAAGTTGGCTGGTCCGTTTAGGGTCAGCGGAGCGTCCTTCATCAGTCCGACGTGTGTTCCGGCCGGTGTTGGTTTCCAATTTTCCGACGGATGATACTCGGGCGGTGAAAAATTCGGTGCAAATCCGTTTCCTCCGCTGGCTCCCAGAAGGGCTGGTTGACTAATAATTGAAGTTCGTTGTACGGGGTCGGCCTTCCGCCGAAGATGGTAGGATCGTGTAGCAACGGAGCTCGTTCGTTGCAGACATCCTTGGAGACGGCTGCGTCCAATGTGTAGTCCCAACTGGAGTCCATGTCGTTTTTGTAAACATTGAAAAACAAAACAAAAACAAGAGCTGTTAAAATACCGGGTTGCCAAATAAGGCATTATTCATTAGCAAACAAAAATAAGTTCAATGACTTCTTGACACTTCCGGCGCAGCTGCGGCATACTGAGGCACACTGAGAAAAATGTTGACGCAAAATAAGTGTGTAGAGTGACCACCCCTTGGGATCTTCCGACTAACTCGTAGAACTTCAGACAAGTACGCGAAATTTCGAAACGAAACTATTCATAGAACTTCCGACAAGCTCTCGGAACTTCCGAAATTTTAGTATATCTTCCGACATGCTCACGGATCATTCGATAAGTTCACGGAACTTCCAAAATGGTTAAAAGGTCTTTCAATTATTTCACCAAACTTCTGACTAGCTCAAGAATCTTCCGACTAGTTTACGGTTCGTCTGACTAGTTCAGGAAACTTCCGATGAGTTTAAGGATTAACCGGCACCGGAATTTCCAAGAACTTCAAGAACGGTAGGAGTTGGACGGTTCACGAAACTTTCCGCAAGTTCTCGGAACGTTTTGAGGAATTTACGGGTTACTGCAAAGACAAACTTATGCATCTCACTAAAAAGTTGACCAACATTTCATGGAGAATCTCCAAACGCCTCCGAATAACTTTAAGAAAGTTACTAAACTCTCAATTACGCCTAATAGAAACGATAAATTTAAAACATAAATAGCTGTTCCGCTTGCTGTTCTGCCGCGCAAAACAATACTTGGCATTAGGCAGAACGGGTCATTAAATCAAATTTAAAAAAATGAAAACCTGACCAGGAATTTGGCCTAATGACATTCGGCCTAATGACCCATCACCAACTCGAGTACATACTACCATTGTTCTGCTGTCCTGAAATAATTTTTAAGATGTCCTGCTAAAAGATGAAGCATGATGCAAGTGCATGGAATTGAGTGCAAAAGATTTTCCATAGATTTTTCGAGCACCTTAGGGTTGAGATACAGATGTCATGACGCTCCCTTTGACCCGGTTTGGGATTTGCATTCCAAGGACACACAAAACAACCATCCACCTACCTTAAACACCTCCCAGGTGGCCGAAAACGGCAATACAGCTAATCCAACTAACAAATCGGCAACGGCTAGACTAACGATGAAAAAATTGGTAACACTCCTAAGCTTATGCGAGCTGGTGACGGCGGCCACCACGAGCGTATTGCCGACGATGACCAGCACGTCGATGAAGATGAGTATGGCCAGCAGCAGGATCTTCTTCGGATCGGACCACTCGACCGAGGCAATCATACTGTTGCACTCGCTCGCATTCATCTCGACTACTCGGCGGCGACAGCTGCTGGTGACGACGACGAAGACTACAGCTAGTTGTTTGATGCCGGAAGTTGCTCGGCGGCAACGGGCGGTGGAATGTTGAACTGCTTCGCAGATTGCTGTTGCCGACGATTCGGCTTCTCAGTAGACAACTGCGACGGCCAACCACTAGAGGCTGGTGATCATCTGCAAAGAAATAGAAAACAGAGCTGTTGTAAGTCGTGGCTCGAATGACATCCATCAATCAATTCATTTCCGAAGTCGAATCGAATCAACTCCACCGGGTAATCATGGGGAATAAATCATACCAATCCCATTCTTATTTACTCAGCCATTCATCCTTTCTGCTTGGCTCGGGCGAGTGTACCAAAGGCCTCTAATGAATCGTTATCTTCTTCAGAAACTAGTAGCATGATCATAAACGCCGCAGGAAGCCACATAAAAGCCGACGAGGAGGATGGGGAGGAGATTATTATCCGGGAACAATAACCGCAACAATTCTCCACAACCACAGAGGCCGCGTGCGGAGTAGCGATTCATCATCCAATCCTCCATCGTCGTCGTCGTCGTCGTCGTCGCAATAATCGAACAGTTGAATGGAGAAGGTAGTAATTATATCTGTTTACGAACAAGCTCAGCCTTTCCCGCTTTCCCAACAGAGAAAGCCAATCTGCCGAAGCTTAGGAGGATTCCCATTTCCATTGAATATTGACGGAGAACGGCGAGAAACGTGGTGGATTTTGATGTAGAAAAAAAAGTACAGATGTGGAGGCTCCACCTGACGGGCAAGTCTTACCTCCACAGTTAACCACCAAGGAAGGACGAAGTAGGCAGTACTGAAGATTGGAAAAAAAATATTGAACAGGCAAGTTAGTTGGCTTCTCTGGAATAGGTTTCGTGTAAAATCTAAAACTCTCCATTCTTAAAGCGGTTCACAAGTTGACTCACCGTTCCCACTGGTTTGATACGCGACCCACATTTCTACTCCAGCAGCTGACAAATCGAAGGACTTCGCTGCCCAAAGCTGACTATACCGGCACTTTGTGTACTTCGATCTCTCTCTCGCATTCAGAAGGAGGAGTAATTAATTTTTTAATCAATTTCCTGCGTCCGTCTAGTTTCATATAGTGTTGCCGAGGTTTTCATACACCAGCACCTTTTATTTCAAAATGTTGCTGACTATTAATAATCCTCAATCTATTCACTGGCAAGGGGATGAGGCGGAAGGCGCTTTGGAGGATTCGTCATCATCCCGTATATGCACACACACACATACACACAAAGGGAATCGATGATGGAAAAGCAATATTAGCTTCATGTACACGGCGCATGAGAACGACCCAAATTTGAGTTTAGTTAGCTCATAAATCACATAAAGCGCAGGAACTCAGCGGTGATTAAATTTGCCACATGGGGTAAATTTTCGTCAATTTTCCTTTATTTTTAAGTGAACTAAACTCAAATTTGGGTCGTTCTCATTCGTCGTGTAGGAAAAAAAAGAGCAAATCATTGAATTGGCTTCGCCTGAAGCCGGTCAGGATGGTTGGA
Organism: Ochlerotatus camptorhynchus; assembly: GCF_037179485.1. Taxonomy (NCBI): domain Eukaryota; kingdom Metazoa; phylum Arthropoda; class Insecta; order Diptera; family Culicidae; genus Ochlerotatus; species Ochlerotatus camptorhynchus. Next base: position 2,420,210 of record NW_027040614.1, on the reverse strand, counting down.
TTTGAATGTCCGTGATTGAATGTGGATGGTGCTTTAAAGTGAAAAAGCGCTAATGGCGACTGCGAATGGTGTGAAGTAAGTGACTTCTATCGCGTGACTTTTCACCACAGATTAAAACAAAATTATACTGCGAATGTCAAACCATGTTTGGGATTAGGCTAAAGCACAAGAACAGCCATTTTCCGGGCAATGACTACTAGACCCGTTTCGAGCAGTCGTCATCGGACAAAAGTAGTGTGGGCAAGAATGTGTCATTTTTATTGCCATTATCCCAGCAACCCGCAACGGCATTACTGTACTAGCGACGCCCAACACAAACAATCTTTTATTGAGATTAAGAAAGCAGAACACTGACACTGTTCAGTAGTGTTATTCTGGCTCACATCGAGCGGAAAAAAACAACAGAACCGGGATAGAGAAAATAGCCAAAGCATTATCGCCCGGCTTAAATCAATTCCCGGTCATTAAGCATTTATGGCATATCTTTCTTCTCCTACACGGTTAGAAAAAAGTACCCAAAATTAAGTTCTTTTCACTCATCTAGGCACTATAGTGCAGGAACCCAAAAGTAGGTAAAGCGGGTCAAAGTAATTTTCATTTACTTGACTGCAGTTCGTATGGAATTTTCCACTGGCTTTTTAACCAAAAGTAAGTTAGTTGTACCCAACAGTAGGTAAATATGATTATACTCAACGTTGGGTTCCCACACTTTACTACCCCTGTTGGGTGGTTTTGCTACTCCGTTTTTGACAACATTAGAAGGAGAAAAGGAGACAAACTAGTCAATAGTAGGTAAAAGTGAACTTTCCGTTGGGTACTTTTTTCTTACCGTGTACTACACAGTGTCATTTCTTTCGACTAAGTAGATTCCTATCGGTGTTTGTTGTTTTTCCGAGTGATTGACGTCGGCTACTTCGCCTCCTCCCTCTTCCCGGTCGTTTATCTTGTCATGTGATTTTGCTTTTAATTCACCAACTCACTAACATTCTTTGTGCTTCGTGGAGTGTTGGTGGAAGGCTTTTCTTTTAGGGATGCCCAGTTTTTGACGCAGGACTACGTCTTGGTGGACTATACTGCCCATAAAAGCATATCAGTCACATCTGGAAAAACAGCAAGCCGATAAAAACGCTATTGAACATTTATTTATTCAGTGTTCACTCGGCTGTCGACAGAAGCAGACCACTCTCAATGTGTGTCACGCGATCGTCTGTTTACTCGGCAGCAACCATTGTGTGGTCCTCCTCATTGTTCTTCATCAGCAGTCTTTTCAGTCGATGCGTCGTCGACTTTGCAAAGCAACCGTTTCGTGATGAGTGTGTGAGTGCTGACCACGTTTTGCGTCCATTGCTACAATAGAAGCGCTCTGACCCTCGTTGGCGAATCTGCCATACTAGTAAACCACTGGAAGTGGCTCCCGTTCTTGTAGAGAAGGCTTATTGGATAGCGGAAGATAAAATGTTTATTGTGTTGTACCTTTTGACTATAGCTTTAAGATGTATTGTATAGTGAACAAGAATCCTCGGCTCTGTAAACTTGATTCGGTTGAGCCTTATCAAATAAATTAATAATGATAAAAATAAACATTTATTTATTCGTAGAATCTTTTAGATGCGACAACCAAGTTTAGGTATTTTTCATCAAATTTTGACTTTTAGTGCTCAGTGTCAAGTACAGGTAGTATTCCATCGATTTTAATGGATAACTCGTTTCTGATTAAAACCCATATGGGACTGTAATGCTTTTATAGGCAGTATACTGGGGTGAAAATCAAAAAAATTGTGTAACGAAATAGTGTCAGGTTTTAAACGCTTATAACTTGGCCATTTATGGATGGATTTCAATTCTATTCACACTATCTGATTCAGATATGATGTAGGATTTGTTTGGTATAACGCTCATTAGAAAAGAATTGAAAATGTATCAATCTTTTTGGTCGCAATCAACCAATTGCGTGCTTGCTTGCTATGGCTATCGAGAGAACAGAGGAAGACACGACTCGATGACGAGGTTATAAAAGAGCGTACCTGTACAATTTGCTTCACGTCCACATCAAAGATGGACTTTCGTACGAAATCAATTTGGGAAGACTAACGAAATCTGGTCGTGAAATTTCAATGTTTGGGCATTTTGCATGGAAAATAGTGATTTTTCATGGCAAATTACTCACCGATACTGGCAGAAGTCATCAATCTTCCCACTCCCCATAGAACATCCAGGATACACATTACTCACTGAGGATGTCTCCTTTGTATTTTTCAGTTACAGTACAAAACCTGTCAAAAAATCAGGCAAAATCGTGGATACATTCTGGTAGAATGTGTCATAGATGGAGAAGGACAGTTGTACAGAGAACATTAACTCATTTGGTATGGTACAAAGGTTGATTGTTTAGGGTGGGCCTGGGTTCAATCCCACTCGGCACCGCCGGGATTTTCTGAGGCATAAAATCTCTGATCACGCCTTCCTTCGGAATAGGTAGGGTCCAGGTGTAGGAGCTGCCTTCCTGGCGTCAGTAGAATTGGTACTCAGTACGGAAAACAAGATCGGCGTAAAACAAATCAAGGAAAAAATAACTTCATGGCAGTTTCTAGAACTTTAGAACATTTTCGGGAGCTCTAGGATCAGTCTCATGAACTGACCAATTTTAAGGATATTCCGGATCTATCGGTGGACCATCCCATAGTCTCCAGAGTCCATATTCCAAACACGACTACGAATTCATTCTGATAAGATGTCTATGAGCGTTTTCGAAAAAACTGCGGAGCTCTAGGATCTACTGGTTGGTCATCCCGTAGTCTCCATAGTTCATATTCCGAGCACAACTCGTCCTTATCATTCTGATAAGATGTCTATGAGTGGCTTCAAAAAAAAACGGAGCTCTTGGATCAGTTTCAAGAATTGACTACACACTTAGGCATACCTAATCATACACGTGACGGAATCCGTCTTTAACATAAAGGATGAGACGTAAACAAACATGTCAAGTAAAATTAAGTGCTCCGAGACTGAAAAGTTCGAAAGTACGTTTAATTGAGCTAAATTTCGCTCCGATCAGAATACGTGGCTGAACGTTCTGATACGATTGTATAGGAAGGCCCTACAAATAGTAGTTTTCGTTTTGAAGTTGCTCCAACTCGAGCGTCTGACTCGGAAGCTGAAGTTCCTTCACTGTTCGAACATCTCTGAGGTGGAATCGATTCCCTTTCAATCCAGAGATGTCGAGACTAACGCTCCGTGAGTCATCCTCCGATCGATGTGTACCTCCGGTTCACTTCAAACATAACGGTCGGCGCTCCCCACTGAGTTTCAACTCGTCAGCTAGCTTTTCATCCATGAGCGTCACCGAAGATCCATCATCCAGGAAGGCATAGCAGTGCACCACGATTCCACTGCCACACAGTACTACAGGAACATAACGGAACAAGATGGCACTGGATCCAGATTGATGAGTATTACACGATTGCTCCTCGCGCTTGGAACCAGCTCCTTGTGCAGCAAGGGAAGGTGTTTGAAGGTGCACCCGTTCACACCGCATTTCTTTGATTCACATCCACATCCAGACATTTGCGGCAAGCTCTAGCCTCACGTATGGTTGCCCATCTTCCGTCGTAGGAGAGATCCAAAAAGCGTCCACACTTCGCCAGAGATGCACAAGCTCCTTTGCAAACGATGCAGGAGTTAGAGGTAGGTTTCTTCTTCTCTCCCGTCGCTTTTGGCGTACCTGACCCGTGCGGATGATCTTTTCTCGACTCCTGCTGTTCAGCGTGCGTGTTCAGAAAAGCCTTTGAATTTTTACGTGGCTCGTGACTCTGAAGACTTCCTTGTTTCCCACGCACTTCACAAACCAAACAGGCATATTCGGCAATGTTATAAACCCAATGCATCTGGTGTGTCTCGCCCACTCTAGTTTCATTGAGGCGGGCAGCTTCCCAAGATGTCCCGCATGTACTCCTTACGTCCACAAGCGTCGATCGTTGCTTCCAGGTTTTGCACTGCTAACGCAAAATCGATAATATTGTTCATCGAGTCGGCTTTCAGCGGCGGTATTGCTAGTAGCTTATCTCTCAGCGAATGTATCACGAACTGCGGCTGTCCAAATCTCAGCTCTACGCACCGTCGACGGATGTAGCAGAAAGCTCCGCACTGTGGCGCATGCATCTCCTTTCAAACAATTCCTCAGACGAATCATATTTTCGTCGTCCGTGTAACCGCACATCCGAGTTGTGTTCTCGTAAGTAGATGAAAATATAGACCACTCTTCGGGATCTCCTGTAAACACGGGCAGGTCTTTTGAGACAACACGGTGAGCAGGGAGTTGATTACGTGTCACGCTACAGTTTAACTGATTGCTGGATGTAGTAGTTCTCCTCTGCTGGTTCACGTCATATTTCTTCGGCGTAGACCGCTTTGCTTTGGGATTTTTCCTCCTCATCTTCGGACGACTGATCACTGTTATCCTCCGATTCCGTATCACCAGGATCTTCTTCATCGGGATACTCGCCGCTCGAGTCCGTACCTTCGGCTTCTTCACTTTGGAGTCACCATCTTCTTCGTCGTCGTCTTCTTCCGTTTCCACCTCATCGGGATCCACTAGCTTCTCAAGAACACTGAACTACTGCTCCATCAACTTCTTCTATTCGTCTAACAACGTCTGTTCAGCTTCGAGTTTACGCAGTTGTAGTTCTAGACGATTTCCTTGAAGCCACCCAGATCACTGACGCCGCCTTCGAAGATTTTCCCGCTGGATGAGGCTCCTCCGCCGGAGTCCGTTGCTTCGGATCTTTGGTAGCCCCTTCAATGCGGTTTTCTTAATTTCCTCCTCTACTACCTTTGAAGATTTCACCGCTTTGTGCGACTTCTTCTCTGTTGGAGCCCGTTGCTTCGGCTCATTTGTACGCTTCGCTTCGGCTCATTTGTACGCTTCGCTTCGGCTTTCTTTTTTTCTTTCTCTTCACTGCCTTCGCCCTCCTGGGACGCTTCTTCTCCGCCTTTTCCCCGCACTTAGTACACCGCCAGGATTTTTTCGTTATCTTGTCATGAACACCTACGCAGCTGTAATGGTGCCAATCATCCCCTTTGGGATCGATGGGGGGGTTTTTGTCATTCGCGCCTGGATCAGCAACACCATCCTTCTTCGTACAAAACGAATTTAAAAGTTTGTTACGTCACGGACTGCGGTTCCAACTTCGGACGAATAAAGGCCGTTGCAGATTTGGAATAGCATCCACCGTCTTTTGTTAACGCAGTCCGTGACGTAACATCTATTATGACACAATTTTATGTCAAAATTGACGCTCGTATATGTCAGTCTCTTTGGGCTACAAAATGATGAGTTGACAACCTGGAAGGAGCGGAATACCTAGCCCTGGTCCTCACAAGTTCCTAATTCACGCCTCCTCGAGTCATATGATAACAAAAGACTACCAGCTGAAACATGGACACAGCTGGGTGGCGTAGCCTGGGCAATGTTGCCAGTCCGGCAATAGCAAAATGAAGAGGTGCGACGCGAGCACTGGCGCTGTAACCATAGTACGGTGATAGAGGAAATGCTTCACCAAACCCAAGCGTCTGTTCATTATGGAGGTGCGGCTCAAAACGGCGTCTGTTCTCCATGTTAGAAGCGGCTGATCACCGTCCTAGTGCCAGCGTGGGACTCTAAACAGAGCTGTGCACGATGGTCCCCTGACAAAGTTGCAAATACTGTAGAAAGAAAAGATCGGAACAATCGGCACAGACCTACGCGACGAAATAAGGACTACGATTGGAAACTCGGAACATGGAACAGCAAATCGCTTGGCTTCCCGGGCTTTGTAGTGCTGGGTAAGATGCACCAACGCGTGATTGGTTGGCAGCCGATCAACGCGAGGATGTGCAATTTGAGGATTACCCAAGTAACATTGCAAGCTTTATAGAGGTTTTATAGCATTCTACAAGTCCAAATCATGGTCTACAGAACCCTCATAAAAACCAAAATTGTTACTTGGGTAAGGGCCGTTTCTTCAACTACAGTATCATCAACGTGCACTGCCCACACGAAGGGAGACCCGACGACGAGAACGAAGCGTTCTATGCGCAGCTGGATCAGGTGTACGACGGCTGTTCGCAACGGGACGCCAAAATCGTCATCGGCGACATGAACGCTCAGGTAGGACGGGAGGCAATGTATAGACCGGGAATCGGGCCAAACAGCCTGCATGTCGTATCGAACGACAACGGCCAACGATGCGTGAACTTTGCAGCCTCTCGGGGCATGGTAGTTCGAAGTACCTTTTTCCCCCGCAAGGATATCCACAAAGTCACCTGGAGATCACCTGACCAACACACAGAAAACCAAATCGATCACGTTCTAATCGACGGGAAATTCTTCTCCGACATTAGCATAGTCCGCACGTACCGCAGTGCGAACATAGATTCGAACCACTACCTAGTTGCAGTATGCATGCGCTCAAAACTCTCGACACACGTCGAAGTCGAACGCCGCGACCCAACATTGAGCAACTACGGGACGCCGGAGTTGCCCAGGACTACGTGCAGCAGCTGGAAGTTGCACTACCCACGGAAGCGCAGCTTGGCGCAGCTTCTCTTGAAGATGGCTGGAGGGACATCCGTTCAGCCATAGGTAGTACTGCTGCAGCGGCACTAAGTACTGCAATCCCGGACCGAAGAAATGACTGGTTTGACGGCGAATGCAAGCTGTTAGTAGAGGAGAAGAATGCAGCACGGGCGAGAATGCTGCAACACCGCACGAGATTGAATGTGGAGCGATACAAACCAGCGCGGAACAGACAAAACTCGGTTTTCCGAAGGAAGAAGCGTCAGCAGGAAGACCGAGATTGCGAGACGATGGAAAATCTGTACCGCGTAAACGACACACGGAAGTTCTATGAGAAGCTAAATAATTCGCGCAAAGGCTACGTGCCGCAAGCCGATATGTGCAAGGACTTGGACGGTAACCTTCTCACGAACGAATGTGAAGTGATTGAGAGGTGGAAGCAGTTCTATGACAAGCCACAGACCTTGGAGCACGCGCAGAAGACGACAGGCTACCGGCCCCTGATCTTCAAGAAGTTGAGGAGGAGATCGGTCGGTTGAAGAACAACAAAGCAACTGGTGTAGATCAACTACCAAGTGAGCTATTAAAATACGGTGGTGAAGCACTGGCTAGAGCGCTGCACTGGGTAATTGCCAAGACTTGGGAGGAGGAGATATTACCGGAGGAATGGATGGAAGGTGTCGTATGCCCAATCTACAAAAAGGGCGACAAGTTGGATTGCTGCAACTACCGCGCGATCACACTGCTGAGCGCCGCCTACAAGGTTCTCTCCCAAATTCTATGCCACCGCCTGTCACCATTTGCAAGACAGTTCGTGGGGCAATACCAGGCGGGATTCATGGGTGCCCGCGCTACCACGGACCAAATTTTCACGATTCGGCAGGTTCTGTAGAAATGCCGCGAATACAACGTGCCCACACATCATTTGTTCATAGATTTCAAAACCACATACGACACAATCGATCGAGATCAGCTATGGCAGATTATGCACGAGTACGGATTTCCGGATAAACTGACGCGACTGGTCAAGGCAACGATGGATCGAGTGATGTGCGTTGTTCGAGTATCGGGGACACTCTCGAATCCCTTTGAATTTCGAAGGGGGTACGGCAAGGTGATGAACTTTCGTGTCTGCTGTTCAACATCGCGTTAGAAGATCAGAAGAGCTGGGATAGACACGAGTGGCACGATATTCAGGAAGTCCATCCAGCTCCTTGGCTTCGCCGATGACATTGACATTATGGCACGGAACTTTGAGATGATGGCGGAAACGTACATCAGACTGAAGGCTGAAGCTAGACGGATTGGACTTGCCATCAACGCATCAAAGACAAAATACATGAAAGGAAGAGGTTCCAGGGGAGACAATGTTAGCCTCCCACCCCGAGTTCAGATTGACGGTGACGAAATCGAGGTGGTCGATGAGTTCGTGTATTTGGGCTCACTGGTGACCGCCGAAAATGATACCAGCAGAGAAATTCAAAGACGCATTATGGCAGGGAATCGTGCCTACTTTGGACTCCGGAGGACGCTCCGGTCGAATAAAATTCGCCGCCGCACGAAGTTGACTGTCTTCAAGACGCTGATTAGACCGGTGGTCCTCTACAGCCACGAGACCTGGACTATGCTCAAGGAGGACCAACGCGCCCTTGGTGTTTTCGAACGGAAGGTGTTGCGTACCATCTACGGTGGAGTGCAGATGGATGACGGAACGTGGAGGAGGCGAATGAACCACGAATTTCACCAGCTGCTGGGAGAACCATCCATCGTCCACATTGCAAAAATTGGGCGACTACGGTGGGCTGGGCACGTCGTAAGAATGCCGCACGACGACCCAGTGAAAATGGTTCTAGAAAGCAACCCAACAGGAACAAGAAGAAGAGGCGCGCAGCGGGCAAGGTGGATCGACCAAGTAGAAGGTGACCTGTGGACCCTTCGCAGACTACGAGGCTGGCGAACTGTGGCCATGGATCGAGTAGAGTGGAGACGACTTCTTCGGACAGCAGAGGACAACAAGGCCTTAGCCTGATCGGTGAGGGTAGGTGTAAGTAAGATCTTCCCTACGTGCAAGCTATCTACCAATTCCTTTGTTTGTCTGATGTTAGAGTTTGATGTGACCATCCCCTTCTTTCCAAACATTTTTCAGCCATTGTGTCCCAGTCGTACTATCCTCCTGTTTCTATGCTACTTGTCCCTACCCAGCCATGATTTGGTCAACCGTCCGAGAGTAGTATCTGAAGGAGGTTTCAGAAACCAGTTTCCTACCTAGCTCCTTCCAATCGAAATTGGTACCAATTAACCTCGAGCCCACCACGAGTAATTGGTACCCAATACTAACCTAGAAGTACTGCTGTTCAAAATGTAAATTCAAACATTATTGATTTTTGGCTCCGCAAAGTGTCACACACGGCTGAGTCTACTAAATAAACGAACTAGTAACAAAAGAATGGACCACTTTTACGGATGTTCCGGATCAATTAGCGTACCATCCCGTGGTCCCCAGCGTCCATTTTCTTGTCACAACTCCGAATCTATTGTGATAAGACGTCGATGAGTGGTTTAAAAAAAAACCGCGGAGCTCTAGGAACAGTTTCACGAATTGACTACTTTTACGGAAGTTCCGGATCTCCCACAGGACCTGACTTGTGACCTACCGGAAACTGAATGTTCCCAAAAGGTGGTCAATTATCTGCTTAACAACACCTCCAAAGACATCAGGATGTTATTTTATGTTTTATGCAAATCGGAGAAAAACGAATTTTTCCGATTGGTCATTTTGCGTGGAGCTGCTCGGCTGTGAAATTTTGACGTCCATAAAAGAGGTGTTTATTTTGTTACGATGAACCACTTTGTCCAAAACGTCAAGTCTCCAGAATGTCAGAGAAAAAGTTAGATTTAGGCACCATCTATGCGGTTGAGTATCAAACTAGCGGTTAATGCCAATAGATCGTGCTAATTATTGTGAGAAACTTTGGTGAAGACACCAAGTCACGGAAATGCTTTGTTTAGGAGCTATTAATTTTGTCCCGCTAGATTGCATTCCTGGCCCATAGTGAGTCGGCATAAAGTCAAAAAAAAGTCAAAAAGAAAAAGAATGGTTCATATTTAACAGAGAAAATCGAAATTTCTCTTTAAAATAGCGTCAAATAAATGTCAACGGCGCTCTAGATGAAACATGTGACAGCAAGTTACACCCGATTTATTGTTAATTGATAATCCATTAAACGAATAATAATGGAACATCCCTACCATCGCTATCTCCTTCCATGTCATTTCACTGCCGAATGCTAAATAAACACTACTTTCCTCTCGGTGGCATGCTAGACTGATCGAATCGGATGGTCACAAAAATAACCTCACCTTCCGCTCTACAGACGGACGAAAATATAATTTCAATTTCCGGCCCCCCCGGATCGTGCGCCGGGGAGAAGCGCTTTTTGAACTTCACTTAACCTTGTGGTTTGTTAACTTCTGAAAGCTCCACGCCGTCTGCGACCGTCCGTTCGTCACGCGAACAAACGACCGGACCACGACGTCGAAGTTCAAGGATGCGGAAAAAGTCACACGTTCTCGAACAAAATTCGAAACTTGACACGAAACTTCCCTATTAATAAACAACAACAAAAAACCCTCGAATTGAAAGGCTATTCTTATCGCCTCCAATTTTCAGGTTTATTACTATGTAAGTACTGCAGCTTCGAGAACCACCTACGTGCGGCCACTACAGACGTGTCAAAAGTCAATGAATTATCGACCACCGGTAGTTGTGTCATGATGTTAATGGTGGTCGGTGGCAGCAGCAAAAGACCAGGTGTCTCCGGCCTGAAATGGCCTGCTAGATGTCCACTAAAGTGTGAATTTGTTTGCTGCTCTCTTCTGCATAAGTTCATACCTATGGCTCCCACACAGCAAGCGGCGAGTTTCGTTCGCCTCGGTTTCGATAGTAGCGGCGGGCGCCTACGTTTGCTTAGATTTCATAAATAATTTCGTGACTTCGATCAGTCGGAATTCAATTATTATTGCAGGCGAAACATTTCGGGTACATACGTTGGGACAAGCTTCTTGGAAACGAGGTTGACTGAACAGATGTGAATAAATTTAGATCGGGAGGAAAATCACACTTCCATGAATTTGATTACATAAAAATTTATTCGGTAGAGTTTTAGTATCTGAAAAACAAACGCAGAAACCTTGAAATGCCTTTGACCACCTTGCATTCAAGTGCTTCTATAGCAATCAGACAAAAGTGATTGAATTTTCATCGGATCCACTGGATTCCAAAAGTAGAAGTATCCCCAATTTATTCAATCCACATGTTCCAAGGGTAAACAAACACAAACACACACCGAACACTAAACCAAAGAAACCGAATGTGTTGCCGATAAATATTAGATCACAAACAAGCATCGAAACCAACAGCTCAACGGGCGGGGGAGAGCGTTCCGGGTCGATCCCATTTCGGGGTTTCTCCGACACATTTGAGGGTAATTAATAATAAATCAGAGACAACCTTTCCTTCGGTTCGTGTGATGTTCACACAAACTCCCACCCGTATCAATCACCTTCGAACAAAGGAAAACTCCTCGTAGCTAACCTTTTGTACCAATCGGTAGGTCAGCTCTGCGGACGACGAACTGCTTCGTTTGCTTTCTCAGTGCCAGGGTCTGTCCGATAAAAGGTTGAATCACACCCTCTCTCTCTTGTCTCGAATTGTCGAATACCTATACCTATTAGACTATATGGGCTCGTTTGTACTCCGAAAAGGGGCATGAGAAGAAACAAATCGGTTATTTATTCATCTAGTTGGCCTTGATTGGTAGTGATCGGTTTCTTCGCACCTAGTGCCCTTGCTAGGAATGGAAATTTAAAACAATAAGAGTGATGATGCTCTCCGATTGCTTCGATGGTATGTACTTGGAGGCGAAGGGTCTGCTATCTGTCTCACATCAAAGAGATGTGTTTGTTGTTCGCTTTACAGAAAACTTCGGAAGCTGTCTGTTTGGGTAATATTTAGACAGCTTGTCGATTCAGATGTTCCGACACTAGGAAAAATATTGACTAACAAGCATTTTATTCTTCATCATCTTCTTGGTCATTAGGTCTTTCCGGAGCTTAATTTTGTTTAAGTAAGTTCACAGTTATTAGCTGAGAGCTTTCCGAGCTTCGCATTTTTGGTACTCGCATGTTCAGTACACAGTTAGAAATAATTGCGGTAATGTTTACAGAACTTCCAACAGCTGGTAAAAATCAGGCATTGCCACAATGGCAAGACTCGATTATTTAAGCAAAGCTGACAGTGTTTTGAAATTAACATTTAGTGAAACAGCGTTTGAAATGAGAGTCAACATTTTATTGTGGCTTCGATGTATGCGGTTTTCGCCTGCCTCCATTTGTGCGGTGGAAGCGCATAAATAGAATCCGCGTAGAATATTTCGTGATCCTGGACATATAGAAGGTTACTGCCTTCGGAAAAGTTGTTGAGTGAATCAAGGTGGACCGATGTTTAGAATTTTCTCGCACACGCGGCGCTGTTTCTGTCTTCAGAAAAGTTGTTTAGGTTACCAAGACCTTCCGGACAGTGGTTTAGAATTCATTCAGTACGCGGCACTAGTGTAAAAGTGAATATTTCTGTAAGCTACACACTTAGAAATTTCTAATCTTACACGTGACGGAATCCATCTTTGACATAGCGAATGAGACGTAAACAAACATCTCATGTAAAATTAAATGCTCCGAGACTGAAAAGTTCGACACCAACACCCGTCGGTACGTCAACTCCGTTGATGAATAGCGGAATATCTGATATTGAAGGGGATGTAATTTCTATTCCGCGTACCACCGATCGATAGTTTAACCATCGGTGAAAGTCCGGAGAACGAGTCAGATTCGGCAAACGATCAACATCGGAATCCAAAAAACCATTTGATTTCTCCAAAGCTGCAGTTAGTGAACATTCAACCATATGCTCGCCTACTGGAAGAGTCTAGGGTTGCACAGTGGAATATAGGACATAATCCGATGCAATCCAGAACCGGCACGATTCCGAAGATCGTTCCGAAGCTTATGGGAAACTCCTCTCCATACGATGTTTGGCACCGTGAAACCAGTGAGCTGAGAAAGCAGCAATGTCTTGAGCTGCAACTTCAGCACGATGTTGAACTGGAGCATCATGAGCAACGTGAGCGTGAGCTGGTAGATCGCCTCAAACGCGTGGAGGAGCAGCGCGATCTGGAACAACAACGGTTGCTTCAAATCGAAGATGGCTTGCAAAGGCAGCGTGATATAGCAACGAAACATCAGGAGGAGAACGATTTGAGGCGCAAACGAGAGATGGACCTGGTAAACAAGTTGAAGCAGTTGGAACAACAGCGTACGGAAGAACGGAACCAATTACTCAAGGCTGAAAACGCTTTGCATATGCAGCTTGAAATGAGTAATCAACAGTACCAGACCCTGGCGGCGGCAAAGCAGCAGGAGCAAGCGGAAAGAGATGAAGACCGACGAAGATTTCGTTCGTTAGAGCAGCAACTTGCAGACCATCAAGAACTACTTCGCCTACGAGAGCAGAGCCGTCCATTTCGAGCAACGGAGCCACAACAAGTGGCACCAGTGGCATCCACTCAGCCAATGCTGCACGTGAGTACAAATCGTACTCCCCAATTGGAGCGTAGGGAAATAAATAACTTCTCCCATACTTCGACACCCGATACCAGTATCGTTAGTTCGTTAGACAGAATAGGAACGGCTCATACGTTTACTGTACCCCCTGAATCAGGGCCTTCTTATGTAGGACCACAGGGTCAACCACAGCTCAATCCGTTAGGGCCTTCTTATGTAGGACCACAGGGTCAACCACAGTTCAATCCGTACCGCCCTCCGGAGTTTCACCCTTGCCATCATAATCAGTTCCCACCAGTGCAATACGGTCCAACACATCATCAGCTAGCTGCCAGGCATGTTATTCCAAAAGAGCTTCCGGTTTTCTCTGGGGATCCAATTGACTGGCCACTCATCATAAGTAGCTACAAGCACTCCAACGAAGTTTGTGGCTACTCTGACTCGGAAAATCTACTACGCTTGCAACGTTCCCTCAAAGGTGCGGCAAAGGAGTCAGTTAGTAGTTTCCTTCTTCATCCGTCGACCGTGCCACAAATTCTTTCCACGCTACATACCTTGTATGGGAGGCCTGAACATATCGTAAATAACATGGTTGCCAAAGTGCGAGCGACTCCAGCGCCAAAGGCGGAAAGACTGGAAACACTAGTCCAGTTTGGGTTAGTTGTCCAAAATTTATGCGGACATCTAAAGGCTGTTGGCATGGATAACCACCTTTCCAACCCTATCCTTCTTCAGGAGCTCGTTGATAAGCTGCCAGCAACAATAAAATTTAGCTGGGCACTCTATCAAGAGAATTTACCCGTTGTCGATTTGAACGCTTCTGGTGAGTACATGGTTAGTTACATCTGCTACTAGTGGTGTTACAAACCAATGTATGACAGCAAGAAATCTAAAGGAGGAGAAACCGAGACCGAAGGATAAGGCATATGTGAATACACACGCTACCTATGACCGTAGAAATTCGGGGTCGTCCAGTAATCAACCCAAGAGTGAACGGCGGGAGCTACCAACGAACAGCAAAGGCAAAGAAAACGAAGGAGTTAAATGCTGCTCGACTTGTAAATCAAAGGACCGCATTGTAGCAAACTGTACATCTTTCAAAAAGCTTTCGTTACGTTTCGTTCTACATTATGAGCCTACCTCAGCACAATCCGCGATTACCACCAACGCTACTGTCACCATCCATCGTCAGCCTGTTTCGTCGACGTTGTTCAAGATACTTCCGGTGACGTTATACGGGAAGAATGGTTCCGTTGATACCTATGCATTTCTGGACGATGGATCATCGATCACCCTAGTAGAAAAGGCAATAGCAGATGAACTTGGAGCCGATGGTAAAATGCAATCCTTGTGTATCCAGTGGACTAACGGAATCAACAAAAAGATTGCCACTACACAACTGGTAAAGCTGGGAATATCAGAACCCGGTGGTAAAAATAAATTTGATGTGTCAGAAGTCTACACCGTCGAGAACTTGGAGCTACCAGAGCAATCGTTGGATTTTGCTAGCATGCTAAAGCAGTACAAGCATTTTCGAAACTTGCCAGTCAAGAGTTTCCAGAGGGTCGTTCCTGGTTTGCTGATTGGGTTAAACAACGCTCACCTCCTGACCGCGTCCAAAATTTGAGAAGGAGAGGAACAAGAACCTGCGCTAGTCTGCGAGGAGGAGCTCATCAATTCCAACACCGGCAGATGCACATGTGCGTGGAACCAGCGGAGCTCGATCTACACGAATACGTACGTGAATTTTTCTCTGTGGAAAGTCTAGGGGTTTCAGTGGCCCCGATTTTGGAAGGAAGTGAAGATCAACGAGCTCGTCAAATCTTCGAAGAGACGACGGTAAGAACAACTAGCGGGAAGTACGAGACTGGACTCTTGTGGAAACAAGACTTCATCAAATTTCCGAATAGCAGGCCGATGGCTGAACGTCGTCTGAAATGTCTCGAGAAGCGCCTTGAGAAGGATCCGCAACTCTACGGCAGCGTACGGCTCCAAATAGCGGATTACCAGGCAAAAGGTTACATCCATGCGGTAACGGAAGAAGAAATTACAAAATTCGACCCACACCGCACTTGGTACCTTCCCCTTGGAGTGGTTCTGAACCCTAATAAACCGGGAAAGGTGAGGGTAATATGGGACGCAGCGGCTAAGGTAGACGGAAGCTCTTTAAACACGATGTTGTTGAAAGGTCCTGATTTGCTGACTCCGCAGCTGTATGTTATGTTTAAGTTCCGTGAACGGGAAGTGGCATTCTCTGGCGATATCCAAGAAATGTTCCTGCAGGTCGGAATCAGAAGAAAGGACCGAAGTGCACTATTGTTCGTGTTCCGCAACTCGCCATCTCAACCTATGACTACTATGGTATCTGACGTGGCGATCTTCGGAGCGACTTGTTCTCCAGCTCAATCGCAGTATGCCAAAAATATGAATGCAGCGGAAAACGAGCAAGACCATCCAAGAGCGGCGGCAGCAATCAAGAATAGACACTACGTCGACGATTAC
Source organism: Ochlerotatus camptorhynchus (assembly GCF_037179485.1). Taxonomy (NCBI): domain Eukaryota; kingdom Metazoa; phylum Arthropoda; class Insecta; order Diptera; family Culicidae; genus Ochlerotatus; species Ochlerotatus camptorhynchus. The sequence continues at coordinate 2,404,537 of NW_027040614.1, read as the reverse complement.
TTGGACAGCGTCAACACGGAGGAAGAAGGGATTGAGTTGGCTCTGGAAGTGGCGGAGGTCCATCGGAAGGCAGGTTTCCACATTCGTAACTGGGTGTCAAATAGACCCAAAGTACTAGAGGCTATAGGAGAAGTTAACCCAGCTACTGTCAAGAACCTCACGATGAACAACCAGAGTGGATTTGAGCGACTACTTGGGATATCTTGGCTGCCGAGGGAAGATGTGTTCTGCTTTTCGCTTAGCCTACAAGGAGATCTTGAAGAATTAGTGGAAGGCGTGATTGCACCAACCAAACGAATGATGCTGAACTTTGTCATGAAAATCTACGATCTGTTGGGGCTGGTAGGTTCGCTGACTATTCAAGGGAAGATCCTTATACAAGAAGTCTGGAGAGCTAACGTGGATTGGGATGAGCAAATACCGGAGAATATTTTCAAGGCATGGAAACTCTGGCTTCAGGCCCTGCAAGAATTGAACGTGAGAATTCCTCGTTGCTACTTCTCGGGGTACGATGTTAACTGTTATGATTCCCTGGAATTGCAAATATTCGTCGATGGCAGTGCACAAGCATACTCGGCCGTGGCTTACTTCCGTGTTCAGGATCGTGGACAGATACGATGTGCTCTAGTTGCTTCAAAAACTAAAGTTGCTCCACTACAGTTACTATCAATCCCGCGCTTGGAATTGCAGGCGGCGGTTCTCGGGGCGCGTCTTCGAAAAACGATTGAAGAAGGTCATTCAATCCAAGTCAAGCGCACAAATTTTTTGAGTGACTCTAGTACGATTATCTCGTGGATTAGATCGGACACTCGTCGGTATCGGCCATAAGTTGCCTTCCGAGTCAACGAAATTTTAAACCATTCAAGGATTGAGGAATGGCGATGGCTGGGAACGAAAATCAATGTTGCAGATGAAGCTACAAAATGGGGAAAAGGCCCGAACTGTACGCCAGATAGTAGGTGGATGCGAGGTCCTGCGTTTCTCTACGAAAAGAAGAGTGAGTGGCCGAGCAGCGGATTCGAGGTACCGGAAGAAACAACGGAAGAATTACGATCGGCATATATATGCAGTCACTTTCTAACAGTTCCGATCATTGAGGTGGAAAGATTTTCCAAATACGAGCGTCTGTTGCGAAGCGTAGCATACGTTTACCGCTTCCAAGAGAAAAGTTTGCGACGAGCTGGAAATACACAGTGCGAGGGTGCAGAAGAGTTAAGCAGTGAAGAATTGCAGAAAGCAGAACGGAGTCTGTGGCGACTTGCACAATCGGAGTGCTATCTGGACGAGGTAGCTACTCTAAAACATAACAGTCAATTGAAGCGAGAACAGCAGAAGGCGTTGGATAGAAGCAGCGACGAGCACGGTGTTCTATGCGTGGATAGCCGTATCGCAGCAGCAGACTACGTCCCGTACGATACCAGATACCCTATCATTCTACCGCGGGGTCATCGGATTACCAACCTATTACTGGATTGGTATCACCGTAAATTTCGTCATGCTAACAATGAAACGATTGTCAATGAAGTGCGTCAGAGACATTATATTGCAAAACTCAGAACTCAAGTACGCTCTGCAGCACTTCGGTGCCAGTGGTGCCGCGTGTATAAAGCGAAACCCGTAGCACCAAAGATGGGTCAATTGCCTCGGATCCGAATAACGCCGTTCCTACGACCGTTCACGTTTGTAGGAATTGATTATTTCGGCCCCTACTTCGTTAAGGTCGGACGAAGTTCCGTCAAGCGCTGGGTAGCTGTCTTTACGTGCCTTACCGTGCGTGCATTACATCTGGAGATAGTCTTCAGTTTGACAGCTGATTCATGCAAGAAAGCCATTCGACGGTTTATCGCCAGAAGAGGAGCACCGCAAGAAGTGTATACGGACAACGGCACCAATTTCGTTGGTGCTAGCAGGGAGCTGGAAATTGAGTTGCGAGAAATCAACATCGCGACGAGCAGCACTTTTACGGACACGAACACCAAATGGCGTTTCAACCCTCCCTCTACCCCTCACATGGGTGGTTGTTGGGAACGGATGGTACGATCTGTAAAGACTGCGCTGGGATCATTGCCAACGTCACGCAAGCTAGACGATGAATCCTTCATGACGCTGTTAGACGAAGCAGAACACATGATCAATTCACGACCGTTAACGTTCGTGCCGCTGAGCAATGAAGAACAGGAGTCGTTGACTCCGAATCACTTTTTGATGCTAAGTTCGAGCGGAATTCGACAGCCGGTCAAAGCTTCCGTGGATGAAGGAAAAGCTCTATTAGACAGATGGAAGTTACTGCAACATATGCTGGATGCGTTTTGGCGGCGTTGGATTATTGAGTACTTACCAATCATTTCCCGCAGAACCAAGTGGTTTCAAGACGTGGCACCAGTCAGGGAAGGAGCGATAGTAGTAATAGCAGACGAAGGAGTTCGTAACCAGTGGACACGAGGCCGTGTTATCCGTACATATCCGGGCAAAGATGGAGTAGCACGTCGAGCCGACGTAGAGACATCTAGCGGCGTATTGAGGAGACCGGTTTGCAAACTTGCAGTTTTGGATGTAGTTCCTGATGGTGACGCCAAAACGGATTCCGGGCGTCACGAGGGGGAGAATGTTGCCACTGGACAGTCCCTCGAATCGACATGAGAGTTTGTGTGTGGAAGAGTTAACTGTCAACTCAACGGTGGTAGGACATGGGTCGTCAATTAGAAGTAAGCAATCAGAAAACGATTTGTCATCATTGTTGTAGTGAACGAAATTGATAAAGTGAATTAAATTATATTTTCTCATACCTAATTAAATCCTAATTATTAAATTAATTACAGATTGAAACTTAATAGTATTTTGAATTTGTTGCTGAGAAATATTTTGTGAAATACTTAATAGGAGGCGAATTGTAAGTAAATTAAACTAAATTAACCTAAAATGTTCCTAAATAATAAACATTTACAGCTTTGAGCTGATCTCATCGCAAAGACGAGTAGCTTCAACGAAATCCGAATAATAAATTCTCGCAACACTATGTGTTGGCGGGCAGACAAGTTGAGAATTTAATCACTACACGGCGCTAGTGTGCATTTGTATTTGCAGCTTGGGATCCTGCGAAGGGGACGACTCTATCTACGATGCAAAAAAATTGTGTTTTGCTGTGGCTAGCTGCGCGCACGCTGAGTAGATAGAAAGAAGATTGATGACGATTCTGAAGATTTCCTGCAAAAAGATGATGAGCAATGCAAGTAGATGCGAAGATTGATTCGCTAGTGTGAGATTTGTTGAGCATCTAAACTTGAGATTTAGATGTGTCGCCCCCCCTCGGGATCCTGGCCATCTAGAAAGTTCCTGTATGCGGCAAAGCTGATCAGGTGACCAAGACCTTCCAGGCGTTGCTGGAGGTAGTTTCGGGTGATTTTTACAAGATGTAGTGGAAAATAGAAGTTACAAGTTAGCTACAGCTTTGTTACTTCAAATATTATTCATCACCCGAACTAGCTGGTGATTTGTGGAATGCCTCTTCCTAAACCCAAACTGTCAAACAAACTTAAGCAAACGGTTGAGAATTATTTTCTCGAACAATTTGCTCAGCGCTGAAAGGAGGCTGATTGGTCTGAAGCTTGAAGGCAATGTTGGATCCTTACCGGGTTTGCGGATTGGTATGATTTTTGCTACTTTCCAGATGCTTGGATAGTAGTGCAGTTCCAAGCATCTGTTGAAGATAGCGGTTAGAAGAGACTGCACTTTCGTGCTGAGTCTCTTCTAAATCAAGTTGAATATACCATCAAACCCGGGAACCTTCATGTTCTTCGTGAATTTCAGCGCTGAGCAAATCTGTTGTACTGTTATCATATCCGCCAGAGGCACGACACAAGGGGAGGGATCAAGGTTTTGAACGCATTGCGCAACCTGATCATCGAGCGGACTTTGGATAGTCGAGCCAAGCAAATGCGATGAAGCGACATGCTTGCCGATCGCATTTACTTTCTCCTGTGGGGTGATTAAAAGCCGATCGTCATCATTTTCGACTCTGAGAGGTGGAACGCGTTTGGGATGAGTTTTCAGGACCTTGGCTACCTTCCAGAATGGACGGGAGCGGTCATCCAGGTTCTGAACAACACGCCCGAAACTTTCATTTCGGAGTGAGTCCATTCTGGAAGCAATCTGACCGTTCAGAACGACCATTTCACGTTTTCAGATCTCCAGCCCTCTGAAACTGGCGTCTACGCAAATTTCTCAAGTGAATCAGTAATTGGGTGTGGAAACCAATGGCAACAAACTTACCCCTCACAGGAACTTGTCGAACACACGTCTCGTCAGCCACGGATATGGCCTGGAGGAGTCCTTCCAGAGCCCGGTCGATGTCCTCTACGGTGTCAAGCGGCAGATTTTCATCGATTTTTCTGTCAACCACATGCCCAAACTGCACCCAGTTGACATTGTTCGCACAGGATCACAAATTTACCGGATTTTGGACCTTAAATTACTAATTGCGGTTATTTGTAACGGGAACGGAATTTATTCTTCTTCAAAAAAAGGTCACAGGAATAATGATAAAAACATCTGTGTACGCGCGCGATTGGTGGATAACTAATAGTTTGCCCCTATCAGCTGTTCACTCGTACCTACAATCTACTCGTGGAAAGGAGATTAGCTGAAGAGAGGATCGTGAGAGGACCTGATCGCTTTGTGTGAGAGTAGGTGAAGTAAAATTTCGTGTGGAACATATTTGGTGGTAGGGTTCTTCTATTTATGTTCAAACATACCGCCCAACTTGGAATCTCAGTGATTTCAATCTAATCTAAACACTTGTCTTCTTCGATACTGCTGCCGGTTCCACGACGTCAATAACGTGGACTAACTTCTCCTCTTTGATACTGCTACACTGCTACTACTGCTGGACGACTGCTACAACCCAACTACTGTCGGAACTTGGCATGGAATGACTTCGATCTTCTTCTTCGACTGACTTACTTGAGGTCTGACACGGGTTTGTCCACGGGTTGGCGACGGAAGAATTATCTAAAAAATGAGAGAGTTCTTTTTCAACTATTTAACCCAACTATAAATCGACTTGCCTGGAGTGGAGGCCTCCTGGCCTCCGCAAGCGCCGAAGCACCAACGATGATCCCATATCACACGGATGAATTGATTGGAAAAACGGATGTGTTGACCACCAAAACGATGAAGATGCTCAGCGAGGCTCCAATTTGGACGAACATCGGATTGGGGTGCCATGGATTCCCTTTATCCATCAACGCGTCGTTGAAAATCATCACCCTACTTTACGGAAAGGAATTGCGACAAAGTCAGGAATGTATTGTAATGACAGACAAGACAGCACCATGAACTTCACACATGCAGAACGATACAGGATGCCGATCACCAATGATGGATCAGCGAATTACGGACGGATGGACTGGACTTGGTAGACCTCAAGATGTTCCGGATTTCCGGAATTGGAAAATGGTGACAGTGGTTAGTTCTGGTCGCACTGAAGCACGAGCAGAGCGCAGTTTAGTTTTGCTCGGAAGCAGAGAGATCAAAGTTGTTGTCACGTATCGGTAGGATACAAATTTTGGAAATTGCCCTTCGGTACAGACCGTTTTGCGTTTTTACAGTAACTACGCGGATGTTTCCATCTGAGCCAGCATGGATGTCAACCACACGTCCTAGCTTCCATTTCAGAGGCGGGAGGTTGTCCTCTTTCAACAGAATCGAGGTACCGATGGAGATGTTATCGCGCTTGCGGGTCCATTTTGTTCTATTGTGGAGATCGGAAAGGTACTGGACACACCACTTCTTCCAGATTTGCTGAACATAGTCCTGAGCTCGCTGCCACATAGACAGCCGATTGTGCTGAATACTTTCCAACAAAGGTTCTGCAATCGCTGTTAATGGTCGCTGGACGAGAAAGTGTCCAGGAGTTAACGCTTCGAAATCCGACGGGTCGTTACTGATCGGAGTGAGCGGTCGAGAATTCAGGATGGCTTCTATTTGTGGCAACACTGTAGACATTTCGTCATGCTGGAGCAATCTATCGCTGATAGTGCGCTTGAAATGCCCTTTGAACGATTTCACCGCGGCTTCCCATAAGCCGCCGAAATTGGGAGATCTTGCCGGAATGAAGCAAAACTCTATTCCTTCCTCTACTGCTCCGCGTGCAACAGAATCGTGGAATCCTTGATCCATGAATAACTGCCGTAATTCATCCAACTGACACTTGGCTCCAACAAAGTTCAAGGCATTGTCGCACATGACTAGGGCTGGTCTTCCCCTGCGTGCCACGAATCGTTTGAAGGCAGCAAGAAAGGCTTCACTGGTCAAATCGCTCACCAGTTCAAGATGGACTGCCTTCGTTACAAGGCAGACGAAGATTGCGACAAAGTGTTTCCTAGGGATCTGCGGATTGGATAGCTAATCAGGAACGGTCCGCAGTAATTCACGCCTACGTTCAGGAATGGTGGCACTGGAGATACACGTTCGGATGGACGGTCAGCCATTAGCTGATCCAAAACCTTCGGTCTGTTACGGAAGCACTGGACGCATTCATGAATGACAGTGTTGGCTAGGCTTCTGATGCGTGTTACCCAGAATCGCTCCCGCACTGTGGACACAAGCAGCTGCATCCCAGAATGGAAGTTCTTGCGATGATAATAGTCTAGGACCACCTTGGCCAACGGATGACGGTGACACAGGATTATCGGATGCTTCCGACTTGCTGATACTGGTGCCTTTGCTAATCGACCTCCTACACTAAATACTCCATCGATGAAGATAGGGTTGAGCTTGTTCAACTTTGACGACGGGCTGATAGACTTTCCTTTCTCCAATGCAGCGAATTCCATCGGAAACGATTCTCGTTGTGCCAGTCGAACCAGGACTGCTATTGCTTCTTCGTGCTCAGGATACGACAGGAAAGCAATACGCCTCTCATCTCTATGCTGTGTATCATGGACGAAACGGCGTATTCTTGCGATCAATCGGACCAAGATAAAGAGCGACGAACGAAGGCTGAATATTTCACTGACTGGGTCCGATGTTGCTGGCAGAGCAACGATCTTTCTTTCCTCCAGGAGTGCTTGATCAACTTCTTCTTCTGGAACATTCGACGGCCATATACTAGCATCTTGGCGAAGCCACAGAGGACCTTCGAACCACAGCTTTTCATACTGTAACTGGGCTGGAATCATTCCTCGAGAGATAATGTCGGCCAGATTGGCTGCACCGGCTACATGCTTCCAGGAACTTCCCTTTGTAATGTGCTGGATTTCAGACACTCGATTCGCCACGAACATCTGCCATCTCGATGGCAAGGATGACAACCAGTACATCATGATCGTAGAATCGGTCCAAAAGTGAGCTGTGTGGTGGATACCGGTACTGCTGACGATCTTCTCGTACAGATGACTAAGGAGTAGCGCGCCTGACAATTCCAGTCGTGGTGTAGTTTGTTCCCTTTTCTTCCCCTTTCTTTTGGATTTCGCTGTGATGAGACGAACTTCCACTGATCCGCTGAATGTGGTACTCCGGAAGTACAGACATGCTCCGTAGGCTTTCTTGGACGCATCGCAAAAGCCGTGAATTTGAATTGAAGCAAGGTCCGTACAGAACGCCACCCACCGAGGAATCGAAACAGAATCTGAAGCGGAGAGATTTCTCCTGTATTCGATCCCATTCACACTTCTGTCTCCATAAATCTTGCACGAACATCTTCGCAATGATGACGACTGGTCCCACCAGGCCAAGAGGATCGAATAATCGAGCCGTGTCCGCAAGTACACGCCCCCTGGAGTCGATACGATCAAGCCGGATAATGTGGGGATCAGGCAACCAAAAGTCTCTGTTAGGAGGCCCACGTCGATACTATGCTTGCGGAGGAAGTCAGCAAGCTCGAGCCTTGTTGCCCTTACAGAGCATGCGTTCCATGTGACGACAGTTATCGGTTTAGACACCATACTGAATAATAAACTTACCGTGCACTTGGATCTGTTCGGGCTTGCTGCGGCAGATACGAAGGGCGCTGGTCATGTCGACGAAAATCTTCATCAGCTCATCCGCAGAGAAGAGATCGGGATTGACGTTTTGTGCTGATGGTTGTCTCCAGAATCCAGGGGGGATGGGGAGCTTTGTCCAGCAGTAGCACCAGACGTTTCTTGACGAGGGCCGGGTTGCACCCGCGGATTTGCTTGACCGTGTTGCGTAGCACGAAGAGGCGGGAAGTCCTCCACTCTGAATACCGGCGTATTGTCCTTCTTTCGTCCTGATTGATTTCTTGTGGACGCCTGCTTTCGGATCCGCTTGAAATCTTCGCGCTTGGGGCACTGTTTGTCGGACCTTTGATGAGAGTCATCACATTTGGCGCATTTTGCCGTTTCCGACTCGTCGACAACACTACTCGGAGGAGACATGGTTTTGGGCACATTTGCCACAGTGCGGCTTGACGAAGCAGTTTCGGGTGCCGTACCCGAAATTCAGGCAACGCTGATACTGGGTGACGTCGTGACGGCCGCCACGGTATGGCTTCCATCGAACAATAATGGAATTGATGGAGCGGATGGCCTTCAACGCATTGAGCGTCACCGTTCCCTTCTGGAAATGCACCAGGAAAAGGCAATCCGGATATTTCTTGACGTTCTCGTTCCTCCTTGTCATCCGGAAGACGGCAGTTGGGGCCAGCTTGTAGCGGTTCTTGATTTCAGCTTCGATCAACTTCGGGTCAAAGTTCGGTAGACCTCTGATGACGACCTTGTATGGTTTCTTTTCAGGAATGTCGTGGGTGATGGATTCCACCTTGGAAGTCCTCAGATCAGCGACGACCAAGTTTTACTCCACTTTCGTACGGAGCAGCACCTTGGTGCCGACTCTGTCCAACTTGAATTCGGCTTTGACGCCCAGCGACGCCAGTTTCATCACTGCCGTTCGTCGCAGTGGCATCGTCGCGAGAAATCGTGCAATCGGACTGGCCCCGATTCTTCTTCCTCTTTTTCGATGGGAAGAACAGCAAACCTGTTCGATGTAGGCACACCGAAGCTTCCTTCACCGGGGTTCTGGTCCTTCGCCGGGCTTCGCGAACGATGCTTTCCCATTTTGGGGCACACACACACACGCACGCACGACAAACCACGAAAGAAAGAGCGCGAACACTAACTCGAAAAGCTTTCCGAACAACTCAAGAGAGTGAGCTCAAACCGAACTGAACTGCTTGACGGGAAACAGGAAACTTCGTCCACCACGAAATAGACCAATGTTCGGTGCGCCTCTGTTAGCAATTGTTTCCCCCTCGTTTGTCAGCTCAGATCAGCAAATGACGTTCGATAGAATTATTTACATCATCGTTTTGGACGATTTGTGCTATGAAGTTGAACCAATACCATATGCATTTCAATTAGGGATGACAATCATTCTACAAAGTGTAACGGGTTGCTGCCAAAAGGTTCGTCTTTAGGTGCATCAACCTCTCCATTTTAGCGCCAAGCAAGCAAAGGAGTCACTTGCATGCGAAAAGGCTAGGTTTGCACGTGCCTGGCGAGACTTCTCAAGACGAGTTCTTCAAATTACTACCCCCATTTTCCGATCGTACCACAACCAACGCTACACAATATGACCCCTAGATAATGTAATCAACGGGGACCCAAACTAATAATGCACGAACTAAAAAACTCAATCATCAGGCTTTTCTCTTTTGCTCACGACAGTCATGTTTGGTTCTTATATTTTCATACACTCTAGATTCGGGTTTGACAGGGGTTAGCTATTCGCCATCGGCTCTGCTATACCGACGGTAGTTTAAACAAATCAACTATCAACTGAATCCGCCTTGGTTGTCCCTCGGGGCTGCCGTCATAGACTACCTCTCACTGATGATGCTGTCAGTGGTGCGTGTCTCGGCTAGAACGATTTTCTCCTCGAGACAGCCACCACACGTGTACACGTTTTGACTGGTTTTTAGCGGGCCCGGTTTTCTACTCGCGCGAGTGCTGCTTCGAGGCCAACGTGGGATGATCTGGCAATTGGCGTCCGATATACAACCCCGGAAGTAGTGGTGACTTCCGATGGCCCGTAAGTGCGCCGGGGAATATCGCTAACCTGCCAACGAGACCAGCTACAAGCTGACGAGTTTTCGGACCTTCCCAGAGATCGCGTGACATACGCGAACCCCTACACCTAACTCGACGAAACACCTTTGGTTGAAGGATATTTGGTCCTTCAAGTGAAAAGAACGCACCAATTACAATTTTGTTTTCTAAATTCCATCATTCGAGTTGGGGAGTTACCTGTACCGTGGACCTCGAGCAGAGTCTTAAGTGTGTTTCACCTTTTCTCTTTTAGAAACACTTTAGCCTCTTTACATGCTAAGGAAAATTTTTTAGGTTAGGCTACATTCAACTAAATTAACCGAGAAACTCACTAGGCTTTTTATAAATTTTAGACACGCGTGGGCCAATAATAACGTTCGCAACCAATATTGATTTTTATCAATTTTCTCGGTTACTGAAATACAAGATTTTTTTTTTAATATTTTCCTATGGTCGGTATCTCTATAAAACTCACTATAACTTTTACGATTGGCTAAGAATCCTCACAATTAATAACTTTTCCACTAAGTTTTTTTTTAAGGCTACGTCCAACCACTATGCCGATCGAAACGAGAAAGAATGGTAATTGAAGATGGCCTTCATAGCAAAGTGTTACGCAACGAGGGGCTCCCTACTAATACCATGACTTCAAAAATTTACATATCATCATTTCATCTTTAAAACATTGGCTATACTATCTGCGATCAAATCGGAGTGGCATGTCTTGCTTCACGATCGGATTCAAATGAGCGTTTCCAATTCTCGCCGCTCATGGTACTACGATGCATATAAAGGTACTCGAATGCAAACATCACCAAATATATACAATTGTCTTCCTTCTGACTTCCTTGTAGCCTGAGAAGCGGAAGATACACACTTCCAAAAAATATATTTTACAAATGTTACTATTTTTAAGACCATTTTGTAACAATGTTACAAGAAGCATTACGTATTTCAACTGAGATTCGTTCGCTTCTCGTATCAATGTTCATCCTGTATTCGAGAGAAGCATTATTTCGATGTTTCGATTTGAATGGTTTGAGGTTTCATTTGAACAGAGGATGATGTTTCGGTACAGTGTATCAGATCCTACACACTGCAATCATAATGCTAAATCTCAAAATAAAATCACGCTAAAAATGTGACTTGACCTTAAAAAAGGAGGCTTGGAAAAAAAAGTGACTCGCTTCCGGTCGCAAATTTTAAACGTAGCGGTGAAGACATTTCAACCATCTCTTTGAACTTTTTTTTTAATAAACCTGACATCCCTGCATCTAATTGATTGAACTGGAAAAACGTCATTTGCTATGAATCGACCATTGCATTTAAGTGTTTCAAAGAGTAGATACTCACCTCCAACCCTCTGGCAGAGAGACAGCAGCTTCTTGACTTTCTTGCTTCGTCCCGAACTTGCCGTTGGCTGCTCTTCCCCGGAAGCCACTCTGTATCTCTTTCTTCTGATTGTAGATTTCGTGCCGACAACGGCAGCGACGACGACGACTGCGACGGTAGTAGTAGTAGTATTTGCACTTGCTCTAACAAATCTCAGCTCGGACCAGTGCGGGCAGAATCTAGCCATTTTGCGGTCCACGTAACACGCCAACGGCCAACGATTCCGACGACGACGACGATGACGATGACGAGGCCCGGTTTTCCCGGTTACCACTTGCACTGACACTGACGGCACTTTTCCTCTTCCTGCTAAGCCACCACGTTGCACGTTGACGTTGTTGACGTTGTCGTCCGGCGGTAGCCATTCAACCCACGACCAGCACTGCACACCCAGGAACCCAACACCTCCCCCCTCCGGGAACACAACAACACTACAACCCACTCACCACACAGACACACCTCACACCAGCTATAAACGGATCAAGGAGACCAACTCTTCTTCCTTTGCCTCCACGAAACGACGTGTTCAAAACTAATGCAACTTGATTTCTGCTTAGTTCCACTTGATTTCCTTTCTTTAGACTCGCTCTCACCACAAACACAATACAACGCAGCAGCAAACCTTCTCCTTTTTTTTCACAGAAACTTCAATGGCCGTTGCCTGTCACAAATGCCCCCACTAATGGTCTGGAAATTGCTTGCTATTGAACGAGAAATGGGCGCCTTCCGGTTTTTCTTGCACTTTCTTCTGCCTCTCTCCCGTGGAAAGTGCTTTTCGATTTTCAACTTGCCTTTCTTCACATTTCGACTTGATGCGATTGCGATGGGTGACTTGTTGTGTTTCTGTGAGTGTGGGTCGTCTTCACTTCACGTTCACCACCTCCCTTGTTCGAGTATCTTTTCAATATTTCTGTTTGATCCGAGATTGCACTTTTCTCTAAAATTGAATAAAAGATAAAAAAAAAAAGAACTCTTGAGCGATTCCCCGGTTGCAGAAATGGAAAAGTAAAATTGTACAATGAATGGAATGGAGCGAGAGGAAGGAACCTAATTTGGCGAGGGTTCTTTTCGGGAATCCTTTTTTTTCGAACGATTTTTTTTTTCGGTAGAATAGGTACACGACGAATAAGAATAACTCAGTGGCTGAGTCGAATTCGACTCAAAATTGCGTGGAAGTGGAATTACTCAGTGGGTGGGTAAATTTTTCGGTGCTTTCCAGGAAAACTGCTGAAATATGAGGAAAATCGACGAAAATGTTACCCACTCACTGAGTAAGTGCACTGTCGAATTCGAGTCAATATTGGGTTACTCTCATCGGCCGTGTAGTAAGGGGTGGAAGCAGAAGCGACGACACCGACGACGGCAGTGACAGTGAAGAAGTGGGAGCTTTGATTTTAAACTTCGGTTTGATGATGGAAATTTTCCAAGCTTCATCAAACTTCTCGACCCGACAGCCGTTGTCCTTGGTTGCTTCGATCGTTGCCATACGCACGGGTCATTTGAGCGGTGAGAGAATAAACGGGAAGATCGGGACGGAAGTGGCGGAAGGTGCCTGATGGCAATATTGTTCTTGCGAAAGGAAGGGTAGAGCTTAGTTCTGTTACTGAAGCTGTAAAATTCAATTAATGGGAACTGTTGAGAGCAAATGAGCCAAGAGGAAGCTGGGTATGCTTTTATTGAATTTTGAAACTTTCCCGAGCAATCATGCGTGGAAATTTATGCAGAAGACAATCTCAGTGGAAAGGGGGGGTGGTGAGTATCGGATGGGAGCGATATTCAACACTTCACAATTTTACATTTGAAAGACTCAGATGAAGACATTAAAAAATATGTTTTTCAATCAATTGGAATGAATTTTTGTCGTAGGACTACGTCTGTGTTTTCTATATGGGGGTGGAAAACGAAAATGGAACTTGAAACAAAATTATGAAAGATTTTAAACGTTAATAACTCAGCTTCCACTGTACCAATTTGAATAATTTTATCACCAATCGATCAGAAATATTTCTACGCATCTGTTAAATTCAATACTTTATCATTTTTTCAAAACGTCACTATTGAAAATTGCACGAATGTGCAACTGTTTCTATGATAATAAAAATTATCACCGACTGTCACAGATTTTCAAAGTTGAATTCCATCCGATCTCACCAAACTGTGTTAATTCAATTCTCCGGTACACAACGACAGGCTCCCTACGGGGCAGCTAGCTATTAAGGCTAACCTCAACCGTTGTTTGGATTCAGTCCAATCACCGTGTGTGGAGGTGTCCGGTCGTCGGCATCAGCAGTGCTTTCGGCGCGTGACCTTCAATATTGTTCTCCAGTACACAACGAAAGGCTGCCTGCAAGCAGCGAGCTACAGCCCACATGAGCATTCATAGAAAGAGGAAGAAGCCGCACCGCTATTGATCGGAATCAGTAGTTCTTCGTGAGTCGCTGTGGGCTAACTATGTCAAGCGCGAGTTAGCAATCGAGCTACCTGGACTTGGACAGTGAAGATTGCTGACGGACACATTGGCGTACGTTAGCAACGGAGCATCCCAAACGGGGACAGTGAAGAATGCTGACGACAACTTTAGAGCGGATGGCAACGATCGATGTAACTTGGCAGTTTACGGCGTGGAGCACCAGCAGCGAAAAAGTGCAAGGAGAGCAATGTGAACTGTAGTTATAATCGATTATCAAGTAAAGTTCAGTTCGTTTTAGGCTAGCGTGTAGTTAAGTTGTATTTTTTTAAAAAGGTTATCGCGTCCGGGAAATCTTAACTCGCGTCATACTATAAAGTATAAACAGAGAGAACCCTGCTCGAATTCCTATTTCTACACAAAACACAAGCTCCTGCTGCAATTAACAAATAAGATTTATTATATAAGACTACGTAGTCCTACGTCACCATTGCGTACAACCCAATAGGGCTGTCCCTTGTCGTTTTTTTAATAACTTAAAAAATGGTAAAGTATATTTACAGACATATTTTTTTCACGTTTTAAAATCAAATCTCATTTTAGCCATCATTTCAGTACAATCAATAGTTTGTGAGATACATTCTTTCAAACCTACACTGAGGCAAAAGAACGTAAGAATTCCATAAGAACCACTTATGACTTTTAGCCACAAGAAATCGGTATGAATTTCATTGATTTGCCTTATGTAAAATAATATCGACAACAAAATAATAAAACTGAGCAGACTGGAACCGAACCTTGGACGTTGAGATTACGAGTTCTGTGTCTGGACCACTCGTCTTGTGAAAATGGAATGACTAATGGCGTAGAAGAGCTACCTCATGTAAGACGAAAATTTTTCATAAGTCGTGCTTATGAAATTCATATGTGTGATTCATAATTCGAGCCCTATGAAATTCTTAAGTCTATTTGCCTCAGTGTATACACTTAATCTTATATTTTTATCTCAGTAAAATAGATTGCTGAACTTAATCGTTAAAACACGATTTTTGCTCGTTTCTCGTTAGAAAACATGTGTTAACTGAATATCGGTACATACAGTTAACGAATTTTGGTTATATGAAAGTATTTACTGAAGTTCGGTAGTGTTGTTTACCATGAATTTCGTTGAAATCTTGCTTCACCGACTTCGGTAATAAAAAGTGAAGAACCTCGGCAATTTATTCAAATTTTAACATGAGATATGCCCACTTCACATCTCTCAAACGGTACATTATTCAAGAACATTCAGCGATACCAGATGAAATCATTGTTCCCCTGAATGCCCCCTTAATATTGAGTGCACACTTTCTTTAAAAAAGCTAGGTTAGAATTACAACAAAATCCACCCAAAGAGAATTCCTCAGCAGATATGGCTCAAGGGGCCATATCTGCTGAGGAATTCTCTTAGTGAATAATAGTGAAATTTCCATCGAAGAGAGCAAATAAAGAGAACTGCTGGTTTAGGAATTTGTCGACTTGCCAGGGATATTACCTTACCTCAGAAAACAGTTTCAGAAGTCATAAAATTGTCCGAAAGTTTGATCACAATGGTAACGGAACGTCTGAGGAATATTGCTGTTTCTATTCTAAAGAAAAAGCTGTAAATTTTCTCAACGGATTTCAATTTTCTGGATTATTTGTTGACGCAACAACCCATCCCAAACGGCTACAATTTTTGGAGAGAACAGTTGTCAGCATTCCGCAGCCTGAAGAGAAAATGCTTGCTTATCGCGGAGATGTGCGCCATGTCCAAGGAGCGCACAAAAAAGTCAGAGTGAATGAAACTTTTTCGTATATTCCTACTATCGAAACTTTGGAGTTAATCTTCACAAAACCCAGCAAACTGAAAATTGTTAGAGGAATCTGAAAATGAGCAGCGAACTAACGTATGCATTTAAAAAATGAACTAATTTTAGCGATTTTCCATGCGATTACCCTGCCACCTGGTGGCGAATCCACCTATGCATCGCCAATCATAGCAACCCTGTTGTGTACAGAAAAAGATTGACAGCGTTATCAGTTGATTTGTAGCAGCCATAGCGAAAACAGTCAAGCAACGCTCGATGGTTTGTTCGTACTGCCAGCTCCACACCGGAGCGAAAAAGTTGGACATCGTTAGGCAATTCGTGTCCGCCGGATATAGGATCCGGCATTTACAACATTCTCTCCCTTCTGGCTAAAGGCGGAAGCCTAGTTCCGGCCGCCCGAAGGGGTGCTGCGCGACCGTAATGTGCAGCAGAAGCTGAAGAGGAAGATCGAGGGCAAGGTAGTCTCATCGTTCCGCGCCTTGGGCCGGGAGGTCGGAGCAACCGGCCTGAGTTGAGGCCGGCCGTGTCTGAGCAGCAGGCAATCACCCAGAAGGAGCGGCTGAAGGTGCTGGTGAAAAACATCTTTCCGGCGAAGCGCGATGGCGATGATAAGCGTTGTGTCGAAAGTCGCCAACTCTCCCAACGTCCCCCAGCTGCGACCGATAGAAAATGTTTGGGCGAACCTCAAACGGAGGATCTATTCCAATTAGAGATAGACACTGATTTTCTATAAAGTTGTGGTACCTTGTATTTGTTCTGTTTTTATTCAACACAGCTGGTGTGTTGACAGATCGAGGGAAAAGCAACTAGTGAAAAAAATGCATGAACGAGGGATGCTCCGGTTGAAAACCAATGCTTGGGAATGTGTGTGATAGAGGGTGCTAGCATAGAGGTAACTCTAAGACCAGAAGGTCCCGAAGAGACGTGCTCAACTTTTTGGCTCAGCTCTGGTACTATCTTCGGTCCCAAGCTTATCGATTCACCCCTCGAAACATAGGAAAATCTGTCAAACTTTCATAGCGAATCAAAACAAACATTGTGTAGTACTAGAATTTCGACTAGAATGGGGTACGTTAATCGTTTGCTTGGGACCAATAGGTTAGTCAAGTAGTGAGCCAATTTAAAATCGTTAGTTTCGTATTGATTGTTGGTGCTAGTGTGTTTGCAAAATATGTGTCTGTGAGGACCACCCTAGACACCATAAATTTAGCCGGTAGCTGCTGCTGATGTACACCTGTTGGCTATTGTACTGGCTATCGACCAGTCAGGCAGATTGTTTTGAACTTGGCTATTGTTAAACGCATCGAGCGAGTAGCATCCAGACCGATTCAATAGAAGCTTCAACAGCGTTGGAGATCTCCTTTGACGTCATCGATGGGAGATGGAGACAATGCAGAGAGAGATTCGCCCGGATCAATCGTGTGACAGAAATTCACCACTAGACTTCGGATATTGGGTTTCGGTTTGTATTGCTGTAACCGTAGGTCGAAGACGGTCACCAAGACCGATAATTTGTCTTAGATTTACATTTAGTGTAGTTAGTGTTTCCACCAGAAAAAAATGGATTGCATTACAAATAGCCCCAATTAAAGAGAAGTACCAGTTTGTCATTATCAGTGCCTTCGAACTAATGATAGTGCTTGCTGCGTGTACCAATCCTTAACTCAACTGCCATTGAGCCGCCGAAGACGATGTAAGGTATTGTTATTGACAGTTTCGGTGAAGCCATGAAGATTGAAGTGAATGAAGTAAAATTCGTGCCAGGGCTATCCACGAACCTGATCTCGGTCGGGAAGTTGGGACAGAAGAAGTACAAGGTGTGTTTTGACAATGAAGGTTGTGAGATTGTGAACACTGAAGGTGTAGTAGTCGCAACCGGATCCCACTATGGTGGGTTGTATTACCTGAATGCTGCGGAAGCTTCGATGGCTTGTTCATCTTACTGGGCTGCAGCTGAATTCATATTGAAAGAAAACTTGGCTACTGGAATGAGGGTAAGTGATTGCGGATTGAGGTTAGTGTGTGATTGTTGTATGGATGCAAAGTCGACCAGATTCCCGCTTCCTCCGGTTACCGAACGCAAATCCTCACAGACTTGAGACATCGTACACCCAGACCTATGTGGACCGATGGAGAACATCACACCCAGCGGGAACCGATACATTATGATTATCGTAGATGATTTCAGTAGGTTCACGGTAACTTACCTCCTGAAACACAAGTCAGAGGCTGCTGGAATCATTAAAGACTATGTGCGATGGGTTGAAAACTTTTTCGGTCGTAAGCCACGGGCAGTGAGGTCCGATGGAGGGGGAGAATTTAACAATAAAGAACTGCGAAGGTTCTATAAGCAGGAGGGAATCCAACCGAAATTCACTACCCCCTACTCCCCTCAACAAAACGGTGTTGCCGAACGCAAAAATAGGTCACTGACGGAAATGGCAACATGTATTTTGGTGGACGCTGGAATCAAGAAGCGATTCTGGGGTGAGGCAATGTTCACTGCCACATACCTCCAGAACAGGTTACCCTCGTGGTTCATCCAGAAGACCCCTCACGAGCTCTGGTGGGGAAGGAAACCCAATCTTAGCCATCTACGGGTGTTTGGCAGTCATGCTTATGTGCACGTGCCAAGTATCAAGCGTGCAGGGTTGCTTCCACTCACTTGCTATAAAAACATATTTTTCGGAATTATGCAATCATTAGATGATATAATGATATGCTGTGCTTATAAGTAACGAGAAGAGGGTTTAAAGTATGTGTTTGACTAATAAAACCTGTCAATTTTGCTTTCAGAGCGTCACAATAAGCGATCTTATGATTCGTGAGCGTTCACTCAGAGTGAGCACTCACGAGTCGTAAAATTGCTGATTGTGACGCACTGAAAGCAATATTGACAGATTTTATGTGTCTAACACATACTCAGTGGTGGAAAAGTTCGCGATATTTCACGAAGTTCACCAAGGGAAAAGTTCGCGAGTCATAGGGAACTTTGATGAACTTTTCCATCACTGCACATACTTCACGTCCTCATCTTGAAACTTACTAGTACTAATTATCACTATACCATCTCATGATTTCATAATTCTGAAAAATATTTTTTTATAGCAAGTGAGTGGAAGTAACCCTGGGTGGAAGTGTCAGCTTCTGAAATTAAGAAGATAAGTGAAACAGCAAATAAAGAAAAAGAAGAAGACATTGAACTAATCCCCTTCAAAGGAGAGAAGGAAGAAGTGCTTGAAGATTCGTCCGAAGATTACTACGAAGCTGAAGTGAGTTCCAGTTCGAACATTCGTCGTTCGGGAAGGCCGAATCTTGGAACACGGCCACGACATCTGGAAGATTATAATCTGGAGTATGCCATAGTTTTTGCGGCGTGTGCTATTGAAGGACCGATCGATCATAGAGAAGCTTTGAAATATCATGTGTGGCGCAAAGCTATGGTGGACGAGCTGAAGTCTCATCACCGGAACAAAACTTGGGAGCTGGTCCCGTTGCCGGAAGGGTGAAAGGCCATCGGTTCGAGATGGGTATACAAGGAAAAACGGAATGAAGAAAACCAAGTGGTGAGGCATAAAGGCTGGTATCGCAAGGTTTTGCCCAGCGATCCGGAGTCGACGTGGATGATGTGTTCACGCCTGTCACGTGTCAAGCAACGTTCAGAACTCTCCTCTCAGTAGTGGCGAATAATAATATGTACGTACGTCACCTAGACGTAAAGACGGCCATCTCAACGGTTCACTTGAGGAGGAGGTGTTCATGCGACAGCCGCGAGGATTCGTCGTTCCTGGGAAGGAGAACATGGTGTGCCGCCTACAACGTAGTATTTACGGTCTGCGTCAGTCAGAACGATGCTGGAACCGACGACTGGATGAAGCTTTGGTGAATAATGGATTCAAGGCAGCTGTATCGGATCAGTGCCTGTACGTCAGGGACATCGGAAACGCAAAAGTGTTTCTAATAGTGTATGTTGACGATCTGCTGATTGCGTCTACCGACGAGTCGGAAATTGAAAAGGTTTGTGATAAGCTTAAAGCGGAATTCGAACTGACATCTCTAGAAGAAGTGAGGCATTTTCTTGGAGTGGAAGTTAAGCGTGAAGGGAACGCGTTCAAAATAGGTCTACGAAACTACATTGACAAACTACTCAAATTGTTCAGTATGGAACAGTGCAAAGCGGTCAAGTCACCGATGGACCCCGGGTATGTGAAGATGATTGAAGCTGGTGAACCGGTCGAAGATCCTACTAACTACCGTAGTTTGGTTGGTGGGCTGCTTTATTTGGCTGTCGTTGCTCGGCCAGACATTGCAGCAAGTGCAGCGATATTGGGAAGAAGATTCAGTGCTCCTCGTGACTGCGACTGGACAGCGGCGAAACGTGTGCTCCGCTATCTGAAGGCTACGAGGTGCTATCAGTTATAGCTTGGTGGAGATCAACAGTGACTGGTTTCTCGGATGCCAACTGGGCCGGTGATGTCAAGAGTTGTTGATCGACATCCGGTATACTGTTCAAGTACGGAGAAGGTTTCATAATGTGGGCCAGCCGTCGCCAATCATGCGTGAGCCTATCGTCGATGGAGGCTGAGTATGTGGCGCTAAGTGAAACTTGTCAGGAGGCACTACGGCTCAGGCAGCTACTTCGTGACCTGGTTGAGTCTCAGAATCAACCAACGATCGTCATGGAGGATAATCAGGAATGTTTGGCATTCGTGCGTTCTGAACGATACAAAGGAACGTTTCATACAGGAATTGTGTGTTCGTGAGGAAGTTCAACTGGAGTACTGCCCAACAGACAAGATGCAAGCCGATATTTTGACAAAGCCGTTAGGTCCCGTGAAGAACCGGAAGTTCTGTGAACTGCTCGGACTCTACGAGGACTGTTCAAATGAAGAGATTTCACATTGAGGGGGAGTGTGGAAAGGTACAATGATCACCTCTTCGTAAGTATACCTTGTGCTTTTGCCCAGCCCTACTGCGTACACCTTCTGTGCACATAAACTTTGTTGTCGTATGCGCAACGGTAGTTAAAAGTTCGCTACAGCGTGTAACGTGTTCTTTATCTCGATAATAAAGTCCCGTTGTAATCGTTAGTTCTCGCGTGTAATTTTCTCCTCAAACGATCCGAAATCCTTTGATGGTGTTCCGCTGCATTGACCTGTATTCCGCCGACAGAAACAGCCATCTACACAACTTTTAACAATCGCACAATTGTGCACCGCGAAGAAAGGACCTGTTGGGGAGATATAGCGCATAGTTAAATTGGTGCCATTTGGTTTTCTGGACTTTCGACTACGCTTGGACGATTTCTCGTTGGTATTCGATTGGAGTTTGAACACCTGGTGACGTCACGATTGGAGTGTTTGCGCTGATCAATCATTAACGTGTGGGAATATTCGATCGATTGGACCATTGGGGAGGTATATTTCCATGCTGGTTTCCTCTCCTCTTCATTCGTCTGTCTCTTCTACGCTAGTGAGCATTCATCCATTGCGTGATGAAGCTGATGCTTTGATCAGTCGGACTACTGCAGGTACGCTGTTTTCACGTCGGCGTGTTTCACAACCATCTTCCTCTGGCTAGCGACCGACAGCATAACACGAAAGGTAACCTGCTTCACTACAGGAGCGAACACCTCGTCGAAGTCGGTTCCGTACTTCTGCGTGAACCCCTGTGCTAACAATCGAACACAGTGTTCACTCGGCTGTCGACAAAAGCAGGCCACTCTCGATGTGTGCCACGCGATCGTCTGTTTTCTCGGCAGCAACCATTGTGTGGTCCTCCTCATTGTTCTTCATCAGCAGTTCTTTCGGTCGATGCGTCGTCGACTTTGGAAAGCAACCGTTTCGTGATGAGTGTGTGAGTGCTGACCACGTTTTGCGTCCATTACTGCAATGGACGCGCTCTGACCCTCGTTGGCGTACAACAATTTGCCATACAATGAAACTACTGGAAGCGGCTCCAGTTCTGATGGAGGAGGCTTTTTGGATAGCGGAAGATAAAGTGTTTATTGTGTTGTACCTTTTGACTATAGTTTTAAGATGTATTGTATAGTGACCAAGAATCCTCGGCTCTGTAAAGTTAATTCGGTTGAGCCTTATCAAATAAATTAATTTATTTATTTAACAATCGAACTTTTTAGTAGCGCACAACGTCACCTTTTTCGTCCTCCGTGCACTTGAAACTCCATTTGGATCCGATTAGTTTTCGGTCTCGAAGGAGGTCCGTCGACTCCCATGTTCGCTTTTCATGGAGCGATTGCAGCTCCCCCTCAATAGCTGCCTTCCACAGCGCGCTTTCGGGACTGTTGATAGCTTCTTCGAACGTTCTAGGGTCAGGTGGAAGTTTTTTCACCAGACTACTCATCTGAAGTTTCACCCAATGATTCATCACCGGATTCGTATTCCGAGTTCTTATCGGAAACGTCATCCTGTTCCTTATCGTCTTGCTCGAGTTCCGGTTGGATATCATGCTGCAGCGGTGACTCGATCTCGATAACTACGTGTGCTTGTGTGCTTTTTCGCCCTCCAGAAAACGTACGTCTCTGCTGTACACCATCTTGTCATTCGTGGTATCGATGAAACGATATGCCTTGTGGTGATCAGAGTATCCCACCAACGTCATCTTCACAGCTTTCAGCTCCAGATTGTTTCAGTTTCTTACCATACCACGCCTCGTACGGTGTCTTGTCGGTCGATCTGGTTGGCAGCAGGTTTTGCTGGTAAGTAGCGGTGGTGACCGCCTCAACCCAGTAACGGTATCCCATGTCTCCGTCTAGTAGCATACAGCGTCCCATTTCCACCAAGCTTCTATTTTTCCGCTCTGCAACGCCGTTTTGCTGTGGCGTGTAGGCGGTCGTGAACTGGGGTGAAATTCCTTTCGAAAAATAGAATCGTCCGAGGTGTTTGGATGTATACTCCCCTCCTTGGTCAGACCTGATTGCGGTTGTATACCTGCTGAAACGTGTATGTACCATTCCTACATAAGCTACGATCTTTTCGGCGGCTTCGAATTTGTGCATCAAGATGAAAATCACAGTGAATCGACTGAAATCGTCTATCATCACCATGAAATAACGAGCTCCTCCTGGCGTTACGGTGTTCATCGCGTACAAGCCGTTGTATCGCTTCGATGTCACGGTGCCCAAACTTGCGGTGCCAGTCATGAATGCAGTTTTTTGTGTGGTTTATCTCGGCGGTTTTCAGGTCGTGATGGCACACACTTAGTTGGTACAGGCCACCAGCCTTAGCAGCAACAGCTGCTATTCGGTTGTTGTGCTCGATGACGCATTTTCTTGCGTCGAATTTGACCAACGCACCCTTGTCGGTCAATTGTCCCACAGAAACGAGATTTGTATCGAGTTCTGGAACGAGGAGCACATCTGATAAGATAATGTCTTGTTTATTACCTTCATTGTCTTTGCAGAAGAGATTGCCGGATCATTTTCCAGCGACATCGGCCACGCGACCATCGGCGAGCGTGATGGACATTCCCAAGATTGGCTTTATTTCGTTGAACAAAACTTCGTCACTACACATGTGACTCGATGCACCCGAGTCGATGATCCAATTCTTCGTCGAACGATTCACAGTAGGCCTTGAATTTGCTACAAACGCGAACGGCGACACCGCGTCGTTCTCCATGTCAACCGGCGCTTTGGGTTTCGGTTGCCTAGCAACATCCTTCTGCTTCGCTTCATTTTTCTTGCTGATCGAACGGCGATCCTTTTCCATGTGCCCTGGCTTCTGGCACTGGTGACACACCATGATCTTGGAACTAGCGTCGACTCGCAATATAGACTCACTTCGACCGGATCTCTCGTTTCGTTTTAGGGCTTCATCCAGCAACTTTCCCTTCACGATTGTCAATTATGTCAGCGTTTCGAATGACGCTGGCAGGCTTCGAAGAATGAGCACAACCGTCAGTGTGGCTCCCAATTCCAGCCCCGCATTGGTCAACCGTTGGAACAAATGCTCCATCTCGTGCAAATGGCGCTCCATGTCGTCACTATCCGAGTAGGTGAGGTTGCAGATCCGTTTCAAAATCGAAACTTTCGATGTCAGGGAGGTTTTCTGGTGATAATCCCTGAGTGTCTCCCAAATCTGCATGGCTGTGGTACACTTACGGATCAGCGACTGCTGCGTGATTCCGATGAACAGCGAAATCGTTCCTTGCGTCTTGGCGTCCCCGTTTGTCCATGCTTCGGTACGGGGTGCTGGCGCGTCGGTGGTAACGAATTTCCACAGCTCTTCGCGCATCAGTAGACTTTTCAGCTGGAAACTCCAACTTTCGTAGTTCTCGCTACCGAGCCTCTCGATGCCGAACTTGTCCATTTCGTCAGTAATTAAACTTCCGAAAAGGCCCATAACCTATTGGAATGGCCATAGATCGTGGGAATGAAACACTATCAAAACTATAAGAGAGTGAATGTTCTTTATTACCGAGCTTATACAGAGGTTACTATGATGGTAACATGGAACAAATTCAAAATTATTATGGCATGCTGCGTTTACTCGTCGTCGTCATCTCCCACATTACTGCCGGTAATTATCAAGTTGCATAGGATTTACTGTTGAAGCGGCATAACAACAGAAAGCAGCTGAAGAAACGCCAATTTCAATTCCTCCTCAAGCTGACTACCCTATCCAAACAGTCTGCCAACGATTTGCACAATCTACTAGCTGGTTTCGAAGAAAAATTGTGCAAACTTTGGACCAAGTGGTACAGCCGATTGATTATAAGCCGATTGATCGAGGTTGGCAAGTGTCCTCTTCCACTAAGGAAAAAGACATTATCAAGGAATTTTTGGAGTTCCTTCAACGACGGGTTCGCATCTTGGAGTCCTTACCCTCCAAGACAATCGAGATATCCAAACAATCCCATCCATAACTTCCTGCAAAGCAGAAGCCAACTGCAGTGAGGACTAGTTTCAACATGGTTCAGACGTTTGGAGGACATTGGCATCCTCTGGAAAGCATCCGTTATTCCAGTGTGGTTCATTCCAACGAATGTCGGTGACAGATAGGGATTTGATACTTCGATCGCATTCGTTGTGCAGGAACTGCTTTCGACGGGGACGCCATCATACGTTGATCTGCTTTAAGCCGGAAAGAAACTCCAATACGAGGTCAACCAAGGGCAGCACCGTATCCAAGGAAGCATTGAAAGCTTCATCCTCTTCCCCATCAACAAGTATCTAACAAGGCAGCTAACGACAGCTTGGTGGCAGGCACAGCCCATCAATGCTCGTCGAAGGTTTTGCTTGCTACGGCAGTCGTCGTCGTTTAGGATAACGATGACAATCGCATTCTGGATTCTGGCTCAGAAAGTAATTTCATCTCCGAGCGTCTTAGTCAACGCTTGAAGGTCACGCGTCAAAGGGTAGATATTTCAGTTCTGGGTATTGGTCAGGCAGCTACCAAGGTCAAACATCGGATATCGGCTGAAATACGGTCCCGGATTTCAGATTTCTCACGCAATATGAGCTTCTTGGTGCTGCCGAAGGTCACTGTGAATCTACCGACAACTACAGTAAACACCAGCTGGACACTTTCAGAAGGAATCGAGCTTGCTGTTCCGTCATTCTGGGTATCATCAGGAGTGGATCTCTTCCTGGGGATAGAGGCATTCACTTCTTTGATTCTGGTAATAAGTTTCGTTAGGAGAGCGACTACCAGAACTCCAGGATTCTGTTTTTCGCTGGGTAAAGGGTGATACGGTCAAAATTTGGTCAAGGGAAAACGCGTGTAAATCGGTGAAATCGTTTATTTAAAAAATCAAATTAAATTTCTTTTTCAAGTTCAATTAGTATAAAATTCAGGAAAAATATTCAGTTAGGCTTCCGCTTTTCCAAATCCGAATTGCCGGGCCTTACGCTTGACCCCTGCCATCAGATTTTGTACAGCCACCTTGTCCACCTTCTTCGCCGCAGAAAGCCAGTTTGCCTTGAACTGCTGCTCGCCATTAGCAGTTTTTTTGGTCTTCTTTAGGTTCCGCTTGACAAAATTGACACGCTCTGGCGTGTTGGGAGGATTCTTGTCCTTGGGAACCACCTGCACGTTGTTGGCGGCGTACCACTCCATGGCCTTTTTACCGTAATGGCAAGATGCCAAATCCGGCCAAAACAGTACGGAACAACCGTGTTTCTTCAGGAAAGGCAGCAGACGTTTATTCAAACACTCTTTCACGTAAATTTCTTGGTTGACAGTCCCGGAAGCTATGAAAATGCTGCTTTTCAAGCCACAGGTACAGATGGCTTGACAAACCAGATATTTCTTTGCGAACTTTGACAGTTTCATGTGCTTGAAAACATCTGCTACCTTTCCCCTTCCTTTTGCCGTATAAAACTCCTGTCCCGGAAGCTGCTTGTAGTCGGCTTTGACGTAGGTTTCGTCGTCCATTACCACGCAGTCAAACTTCGTCAGCATCGTCGTGTACAGCCTCCAGGATCGCGCTTTGGCCGTCGTATTTTGTTTATCATCGCGATTTGGAGTCACTACCTTCTTGTAAGTCGATAGTCCGGCTCGTTTTTTGGCTCGATGCACGGTTGTAGACGATACACCCAGCTTATTTGCGGCATCTCGTAGAGAGAGGTTAGGGTTTCGCTTGAAACTACCGGCAACTCTCTTTGTCGTCTCAGCGGCTTCCGGTTTTCGATTTCCCCCCGATCCAGACTTCCTGGCTGTCGACAAACGTTCCCCAAACACTTTAATTACATTTGTAACGGTTGATTTGGCAACTTTTAGCGATTTTGCCAACTTTGCGTGCGAGTAGCTCGGATTTTCGCGATGCGCGAGCAAAATTTTTACACGCTGCTCTTCTTGCTTGGACGGCATTTTGACATGTCAAGCGCGTCATACAAAAGAGTATAACCAGAGCTCAAATTCCTATTCATATACAAAACACAAGCTCCTGCTGCAGTTAACAAATAAGATTTATTATATAAGACCACGTAGTCCTTCGTCACCATTGCGTACAACTCCATAGGGCTGTCCCTTGTAGTTTTTTCTACATTAATTGAGTATTATTAAAGTAAACCCAATTACAAAAAAAAACTGTTGTTCCGTCACAAAACAAAAAATAAACGAGAAGGTTTTTTTTTTGTTTAACTCAATTAATCAACTTTCCAATTGCGTACTTCAATTATTACTTTCCAACATGATCATGCAACAAGGCATCATAGCATTTCAGTATAAAGATCACTGGAGAGCCCACCGTGTGAGAAATTGCTAATTTCGTTTAAGCACTGGTTGTGATCGCCTTCAGATGGAAGCAACTTACCGGATTGCGGAGGAGGAAGCACTTTTCATAAAATTCAAGCCTGAAGATTCATTTTACATTGTGCTGATGGAAATATGGTGAAGTTTCGCAGAGCTGTCGGACTGCTGCATTCCCTTAATCGGAAGGGGAATATATTCTGTTGTTTTGATTTGTTAAGATGGAGTGACACTGGATGAATTCCTTCTCAACACGGAAGACTCGAAAGCAGCCAGAGAAGCAACAACAGGACGAAGAACTAAAGCAAGACATGGATGAAGATCGGAGCGGTAGCAGCTGTGGTAGCCGGAGGTGCCACAGCGAAAGCAATTGAGTTGCTAGATGATGAGTTGATGGTAATCGACCCCGATCGATGACCCCGGAGGCCGGAAAGTACAGGAAAGGAGGACAAGCCAGCGGAAACCAGGAACAGCAGTCACAGTTTTTTCCATTACCAAAAAGAGTAGGTGGAAACAGCAACAATGCAGTGAGTAAAGAGAGGTAAACTGAAGAAAGTTGTGGGCGCGGTAGAATATAAGCAGCAAGCAGTTAGCTCTCAGGAAGAAATGAACTGACATTATTACCCTAATATTTTCTTTTGCTGGTCCGGAGGCGAACCAGCCTCAGGCTGAAAGCCTCTCTAATAAAGAAAACTTTACCTAACTTCTTTTGCTGGTCAAACAAATTGTTTGTAATCGGATCCGTATAGTTTTATAAACATTTGAACCTGAACAAATAAACGAATTAGAAAAACGGCATGTTTTGGGTTCTAAGTAAATTTGTAACTGGCATCTAAATTTAGCGTCTAAATTAAAACCTAGAAATCTTTCCCCTAAGATGTTTCAGGAAAACTATAATCCAGCTCATGTCCAATCACTGCTCGTTAGACTCGCATTTCTTTCGAATCTGGCTCACAGGCAGCAATTTGTGCGCTTGCGGTAGTGACTATCATGATATCGACCACGTGCTTTGGTCATGCACCCTACATTTTGTTGCTAGATCCAAGTTATCCGCATCCCTCAGGGCCCGAGGAAAACAACCTTTGTGGCCCGTTAGAGACATCTTGGCGAGCCGAGATCTCCATTATTTTAATTTAATTTATGTGTTTTTAAAACGGATCGATCTGAGGATTTAGTAGTTAGTGTCATCTTGTGTTCTCTCATGTTGCTAGGTCCCCATCGGTGTACCTCTATGTTCGTCTTTTCTCCAGTATGTCGTTTAGTTCTAGATCAAGAGCACATTGCTCGAAAAAACCTTGTGTTCTCAACCCCTACCCTGCCATCCGTTTGTTACAATTTGTTACCCCTAACCTCGGGATAGCTGCGAGTTATCGGCCCCCGCTTTACTAACGTTAGTTTTAAGTAACTTTGTAATCCTGACGATGAATATCGGCTCCGCAAAGCTACGGCAAATGAGCCTGGACAAATAAACGCATTATATAAAAAAAAATCCGATGCAAATCAACCAGAAAGTTCCCGACTATAGTCTATAGATTATACAGACTCACCATCACCGAAATACCTTCCGCAAATGAACCATCAAACAGCCATTCCCCCCCTATCGCATTAAGTATGCCACCAAACCATTAATTGAAGCAAACACAGCTTGATACAATTAGGGGCAACCTTTGCTCAAGCACAATGTCAAACAACAATATTTCCGCGTCCCATAATTCGCGTGATGGTGTTACCATTTTGTAGTAATCCGGTGCTGGCACGCATTACGGAACACGCCATTTACCCTTGGCAACCCGCTGGGCTATCACCAGCCCCTCACTTGACGCCGGCTTGCTAGGATGGATCAACTCTCATCGAGCGCTAAATTACTGTTTCATTTGCTCATTTGTCGAGTGCACACACTCCTTCGCCTTCGGGCTTGCTCTGGTAAGTGTGTTCTCCATAATTCCTAGCCCAAAAAAGCGCCCTGCTCCTGCCAGTTGCAACACTGTCGCCAACTGTGTGTAGCTGCTCACTTTCCCACAGCTCACACCTCAGCTCCTCACGTTTCTCCTGCCTCTGGTGCGTTGTTCTGCCTCCTCTACCTACTTCCTGCCGGCAGTCACAGATTGTAACGGTGCGAGGAAAATTTCCATTTTAACGCCACTTTTGTCGTCGTCGTCGCCGTCGTCGCTCACCCATTCAAAAACATCCTCACATGCTGCTGGAGCTGGTTGAACGGTACAGGTTCCGTTAGTGTGATTCAAATGTACACGTGATGTAATCCACCGTCGATATCGCAAACTAACGGAAGCGTACTGTACCGGCAAAGGGAACCAGATATGTCAGAACTATACTCTCACCCACTTAACGCGTCCGCACACATTTCCCCCAACGACAAATTCCTGACGTGCGTTTTTCCACCTAACCTTCCTAGATGGGGAAGCGACGGCGATGATGACTGAAAAGATTGTTAAGATTCCAATTAGATGTCCTTCCTCCCTTCCGCCTCCCATCCTATATAATCAAGGAACAAACACGACACACACATACATTTCTGGTCAACCCTGAAGGCATCGGAAAGCAGCTGGGTACTTCCACGGAACACACCCACAATCGTATACGTATGTCACACAACGTCGTTCACTTATTTTTCTGCTTCTTCTTCTTATTATTCTACTACTTCTTCAGCCTTTCACCACGCAAACAAAACCGAAGCAGGCGGCCACCAGGCAGAGGGGGCGGAAAAGCAATCCTTGACAGACGGCGAGAAACTCTCCAACAACAAAGGCAGAGCCTGCTACTTCCAGTCAGTTATTCCAACTTCCTTCTTCCCCCTCCGACTTGCTGTTCA
Source organism: Ochlerotatus camptorhynchus (assembly GCF_037179485.1). Lineage (NCBI taxonomy): Eukaryota > Metazoa > Arthropoda > Insecta > Diptera > Culicidae > Ochlerotatus > Ochlerotatus camptorhynchus. Next base: position 2,374,781 of record NW_027040614.1, on the reverse strand, counting down.
GCTTTAAAATGTTGTCTTCCGGCGGCGCGAGAGCTTTTGTTCCACGCCGTTGAAAGCAGCGCACGCTTTCACACTTCCGGTAACGTGCTACACTATACACCGTTGAAGCTCACTCGGAATGTTGTAGGCGTTTTTTAGCGTGCCGTGCTGATAGGATTGTGATTTGCTGCTCGCTGCTCGGGGGAGCCTTTTCTTGCTTTCCTTTTTCCGCTTCACCGACGACTAGCTGGGATAATGCCTCTGGCCCGATGGCACATCATTCCGGGTCTGTGAATGAAAACGGAAAGGAAAAGGATTTCTCTTAGCTAATTATGGTCATGACATTTTAGATTGCGATTGCGTAATTAAAAGCAGCGCTGAAATTGCAGTCATTTGATGCAGTGGTTTGCGGGGGAGGGGAGCTAGATTGACCGCCCGTCGTTGCTACTTGGTACTTGCACCGAGAACCAACAGATGGTTGCTGTTGGGTGTTATGCAATCATCTTCATTGGACAGGTTTTATTTATACTACGGCATTGTTCCGTTTTCGGCAACAGACTTTTTTGTTTTTCAGTAACCACAAACAGAACAATTTTCAATTTTGTTGAAATTGGCAAAACTAGTAGTAATATTGTACCCTTTGCTACGAGCAAAGTATGGTCGACTTAAACTTGACGCATTTCTTTTAATCGAGCATTTAAAAAAAAAACCTGAACACCCCTCATTTTGTAGGTATGTGCGTGCAGAATGATGCCTATATTTTGATTTTGACATTTGCTCTTCAGTTAACAAAATGGCGTCCAAGCAAGAGGAGCAACGCATCAAAATTTTGCACGCACGCCGAGTTAGCGAAATCGTTAAAAGTGGTTGGTTGGTTGATTGTCTTTATTAGGGAGATTTTCAGCCAGACGCTGGTTCATCTCCGAAAAAGAAACGTGGTCAAAACATCTCTCACCAACCAGTAGGGAATGTTCGTCGACAGCCAGGAAGCCTGGATCGGGAAGAAATCGAAAGCCGGAAGCCGCAGCGACGACAAAAAGAGTGTCCAGCGGTTTCAAGCGGGACCCCAACCTCTCCGTCCGAGATGTCGCAAAGAAGCTGGGAGTGTCGTCTACAATCGTGCATCGAGCTAAAAAAAAACGAGTCGGACTGTCGAAGGTCGAAGTAGTGAGTCCAAATCAAGACAAGACGGCCGAAACACGATTCCGGAAGCTGAACACGACGATGCTGACGGAGTTTTTCATTTTAATGGACGACGAAATCTAGGTCAAGGCAGACTTCAAACAGCTTCCTGGGATGTTTTATACGGCAACCGGAAGGGGAAAGGTGGCAGACATTTTCAAGCATATGAAACTGTCGAAGTTCGCTAAGAAATATCTGGTTTGGCAGGCTATCTGTACCTGTGGCTTTGAAAGCGACATTTACCTGGAACAACGTCTGCTGCCTTTCCTGAAGCAACACGATTTTTCCGTGCTGTTTTGACCAGATTTGACATCCTGCCATTACGGAAAAAAGGCCATGGAGTGGTATGCCACCAACAACGTGCAAGTGGCGCCCAAGGACAAGAACCCTACACACTTAAACAGAGACCCTGAGTTCGGTAAAAAAAAATACTGTCTTAAATCGGTAATGCTAAAAATTGCAGATTTTTCGGTATTTTCTCGCTTTATTGCTGAAAACTGTAAATGAAATGATCGAATTTCGGTAAACATTTTTACCGGCAGGTCTGTAAATCAGCTTCATCACTGACTTCGGTGAAATTTTTCACTGAGGTTTCGGCAAACACAGCGTTCCATTACTGAGTTCGGTAACGGTCTCGGTAAACGTCAAATCCACCATATTGTGATTTTCGATTGACTTTAAAAACGTTCGTGTTTGTGGAAAATAAAAAGGTGAAATTATGGAGGCTGTTATGCAGCACCAAGATGAGCGAATCGTAGATATTTTCCGTAAGTAATTAATTTTAGTTATCTAAATAAATACCGATTACAGATGGCCGATGTTGTTGCTTGTTTTTTTCTGTCGGTTCAAGTTGCATTCCCGTTGGTTACGATCTGAAAACAGCATTTTGAATCTTCATCCAATGCATCCCTGTTTTCAGTGTAGCGCCGAATCCTTCCGACAAAAACTTGTTTTTGTTCATTGGTGGAGCAATTTGCAATACTAACACATTGATCACGACTGCAGCCAAATTTTTGCATGGATTGCAGTGACCGCCACCTTGAAACAATATTAAAGCAAATTACAGTTGAGTGGGTTACCTTTTTAAAAAGTTACAGATCGTTCGCTAATTTTTGATTTGCATATCGTCCTCAAAATTACAGTTCTCCGGTAAAGTCGACTACAAACCAAGCAATGCACATCGGTAAACGTTACCAATCGTTCGGTAAATTTGACAGCTAATTTTGCTGATCCAGTTTACAGATTTTTCAGTAATGTTCTCGATTACCGAAAACATTATCGACCGTTCAGCTGTTGAGAATTCGGTGATTTCTTCTAAGTGTGTACCAACACACCAGAGCTCCGCCCAATCGAAAAATATTGGGCCATCGTCAAGCGGAACCTGAAGAAGACGCAAAAAAAACTGTTGGAAGCGAGAAGCAGTTTAAGGCAAACTGGCGTTCTGCGGCGAACAAAGTGGACGAGATGGCTGTACAGAATCTGATGGCAGGAGTTAAACAAACGGCCCGGCAATTCGGATTCTAGCTCCGTAACTCTATCCCAAGCCGTAGAAAAGTAAAATGAATAGTCTCGGTAGTTTGTTCACTGAACTTTCCAAAAACTTTCTTCGCATTTCAAGCTTATTGAATATCGCAAATTAGCTTATTGCGTGCTCTCAAGTTAGTGTTCTAGATGCATTTCCACAGTTATTAATTGAGAGCTTTCGATGCCTGTACCATCTTTGCATTAGTATAATTGTGGGGCAAGAACAATCATATATATGTCACAGGGAAGTCGAGAAATTTTCCAACCCGGAAGATTCCTAGACCGGACCGGGAGTCGAACCCAGCCACCTCCAGCATGGTCTTGCTTTGTAGCTGCGCCTTTACCGACTGGGCTAAGGGAGGCCCCTTAGCCGATCGAGTAGCCGATTGCATTACTTTACAAAATTGTGGAAAGTGAAATCTCAAAATATGAAACTTCGAACGGGATATGTTTGAATACTTTTCTGGAATACCAGGAACTACAGCTAAGGCTTGTACTCGAAAAACACCATTTTTATCCGTGTGTAACTTTTTTATCCGTGGGTAAAAATAGATGAAAATCTGGGTATAACTAGTTTGGAGTGAATTGTTTACATGTGCAAAATTTCATAACAATCGGTTCAGTCGTTATTGAGATGTCATCGGCCGGCACCGGTGGTGTAGTGGTAAGGTTGACAGCTTTCTCACCCCAATGGGTCTGGGTTCAATCCCAGCCGAGGTCGGTGGGATTTTTCTGAGGCATAAAAATCTCTGGTCACGTTTTCCTTCGGAAGGGAAGTAAAGCCGTTGGTCCCGGCCCATGTGTGTTTGAATGGGTGCGATATCCTAAGCAGGTGTGGAAGCTGCCTTCCTGCACATTCGATTGCCGTCAATGGATGGCAATTGATGTCCGTCGGTGATTGGTACTAGATTGCGGAACAGAGACCGACGTTAAATCTGGAGTAACATGTCAGAAGGGCCTATCTAGAATTTGACAGTTTTGAAAAAAAAATAAATTTCAAATTTCGGTTTAAATTTTCAAATCCTTTTTAAAACAGTAACATTATAGAAAACATTAAGGAAAGCTAAAAGAAGCACAAAAACTAAAGCTTTAAATATCATGCATCATATCCGTCGAAAATCCACTACCAACATGTAAAAAATGCGAAAATGTGAAAATAAACCGTAATAGTCCCTTTATACTCGTTACCCTGAGTTAGACCCTTTCTGTTAGCACGTATTTTGTTTTTAATTTTAGTAAGAACCTTTTAGTTGAACCTTTATTTACATGGCATTTTCATTAGATCTTTTTTGATTAGCTGCAGGTTGTTTTGAATTCTTTATTTATTGTGATAAAACCGGTGTATATGTGTTGGGTATTAATTGGCCGATACGGCCGACGATTTAGTCATCTACGATTCCAACTGGCACCCTTAAATGGATGCACAGGCTATGGACCGCCCCTATCGTATTGTTCAGAAAAAGCAGTTTCATCACCGAAAATACCGTTGAAAAAATTGTAGAACGGGCAGAAAAATAGAAATCAAGATTGTTATTATAAGCTATTAATCAAGATTGTTATTATAAGCTATAGCTATAAGCTATAACCAACGTGTCGATCAATGAAGAAAGCGGAAAGTTAGACTGATAATGTTTTCCGTTATAAGACTACGGACTGCACTAATAAGAGTTAGATTTGTAACGTTCAACATATTTTATTTAATAAATTGTATTTGTATTGATATATGTGGATAACGATTGATGACAATGCTGAACAATAATTGTAGAACGGTTGTTTGGGTTTGGTTTTGCTGGGAAACCAGTGAGTAATTTGTACTACATAGGCCACTCGTTGTCGACTGCCTCTAAATATTCCACTGGCCAGTCGTCGGTGTTTGGATCCAAATCAGCATCGAAGTCTTTTTCAATCAGTTTTCTTTTTCTGCCTCGTTTTGGTGCCACGAGATTTTTAAGTACGTGTCATAATACTGCTTGTTCTGAATGAATGGCATCAACTTTTTAAGATCATCCAGCTTCTCCTTGGGTAATGAAATCGGTTCTTTTTCTATTAGCAAAAGCTGAGGGAGAGGCATATCTATGTGAAATACTTTCTCATCGCCCAAAGCGAAACTAGAGAAGTCTTGTTCCTTAATATTCGTTTTATAAAATACAACGCCAGGAGAGGCAGTGCGGTATTCAAACTTCATGATTTGTTGGAATTTGATTAGGTGTCCTGACGAGTTATGCTTTGGGTGTTTATATCTGGCTTCAAGCGATTTTAAAGCGAAAAAATCGCTTTGCTCTAATTCCGTAACATTGAACGGAATTTTTCTTTTAACCTGGGATATAAAACCGCCCAGTCCCGCGGCGTTTCAATATCCATCGTGTTCTGCTTCTTGGCCCGCTCAATGGCAGCGTGTACAGAGTCCATATGGCTATGGCCACTGACCATAAAGTTATGCTGAATGGTCATTTCTCGGTTTGCTCTTTTGCACTCCTCAATGAAAAGGCTCATTGTCATGCACATTGTAATATTATGATTCTGTCCACCGCACCTATCCGAATAAAGTTTGACAACACGAACTTTAGGGTAAGAATCTCCATTTAGTAGAGACCGAAGGTTGTGTAGGATACACGACCCAATTTCTTGTGATGCCCGGCGAGCCTTTGATTCATCCCACAGGAAGCATCGAGCGGAGTTTCGTCCCTGGCAAGTTTCGAAAATGGTGAGATTGAGAGTGTATAGTTGCCGGCTGTAAAAAACTTGCCCGCACAAAAAATGGGGTGTTGGCAGGCATTTTTGTAAATCGAACGATGCGGTATATACCGTATGATCGATCTTAGCATCTTGTACATCCCTTTTTTCTCTGCGTATACATACTGCGCCAGTTCTTGATGCTCTCGCCAAGCCATCCAAGCCATTCAGGATTTTTTCAAGTTCCGCCGTGTTAGCATGTTGTTTTATTTGTATATTCAGTCTATCACACTGGCAGCACGTATCCTTTTTAGGCTTGCGGAAGCTCATATTAAACTGTTTAAATATGAGCCGAAAGCTATTATAGTGGACTGGATTTAAGCTGTCTTTTGTACATTTTGATTTGTACATTTCATACATCTTTGCAACGTTCAGGTCACTTGACAAATACAACTTTGATGACTTTTTCCTGCTGTAGTGGGACGTATAGGCTGGATATGATAGAATATGATCCTCGATGTATTGTTTTGCTTCGATGCTGATTGGATTTCTATTACTATTATCACCTCGCTTATCGTCGGCACTGACTCCCAAGCCGTTCAATTTCCTCACGGTTAAGCATCTCATTTTTTTTGGATGTAACATCCAACGTGGCCAAAAACATCGCCTTGCACACTCGTGCCATCTCACCAACTCCTGGAAGAAAATTTCCTACAGTGTATTCTCTTTTCTAATTGACAACCTAAAATAAAATGCAGAATAAAATTTAAAGCATACAAATATAAATATGTTTTTAGCTCACCGTATGAGTGTTCACATGCGATACAGCGATATGGCAACTCAAAAACTGATTTTGCGCAGAAAACGAAAGCTTAACAAAATCATTCAAAATCTTTTTACGTATATCGTCGTGATATTGTTCGTCACAGCGAAGCTTTGAGCAGGCACATGCTTGCTTAACGCTGCGTGCTGCAACCTTGGCACCATTGTATCGGCTGTATTCCAGTCCTTTCTCTTTTAAATTTCTATTTTCCGTTCGTTTCCGAAGAGCATTGGGCTTGACTACGACGTTCTCTTTTTCCAACTCGATAAACCCAAGGTCATCTATTCCAACGACAGCGGATCGGGAAGACGGACCTGTTCATAAAATCTATATTCATAACCACAACTTAATTAGAACAAAACATTATTAAATACCTGCGGAGTAATCAGACTGTAAACACTTCTTTGGATCAACACAAGATTTTACGCCAACGATATCTCCATCCTCGTCCCCAATCACCGCTTGGTTACGATACGGCTCAAAGTATTCGTGTATCGAACAATCGTTCCTAAGAGTAGCGTCACCAACTTGTTCACTTCGTGGAATCCATTCCGCATCTGTGATTAGCGGAGCTTCCTTCTTCTGATCTGTTCCCGCTGATTTTTCTGAACATAAATTAATACCTGAACGACTGGTGTCGTAAGAATCCGTGTTTCGCATTGGTTGACTTTTCTCTACTGTGTGAGCACTGGTGATTGAATGTTCCGGCTGAGCCACGGCTTGGACACTACCGGCAGAAGTATCGTGCATTGCATATCGTGGTTGGACTTTGTAACCAATACTGCGAGCTAATACCGGACTTGGTACCGTAACAGCACAGCTGTTTTTGTACGGACCTGTGTGAGAATGTGTAATAACATTCATGTCCAGATGTTCGAGAGGGCTACGAGCATAAGCTTGCTGGCTGTTGTTAACCGATTGATAGAATGTAATAGTCAATCTAGAAATGAGTTTATTCACAGGAGCCAAATTTAGTGGAGCACAGTCATTCACTAACATAGATGCAGTACGTTCGTTACGACTCACAGGAGCTAAGTCCAGTGGGGTATCGAGAACACTACACATCTCATTGCTTCTGTACGACAAATCGAGTGGTGCTTCTTCTATGAATGACTGGGAAAGGTCCAGAGCAGGAAATATCACTGGGTCTCCAAATTCTCTAATTGGAGTTCATGCAGCAATATTGGCGAAAGAGACACTCGTGTTCCGGGAACAATTTCCAGACGCCAGACAGCCTGTGAAATTCACTTCCTCATACTGCGCTACGGTTGGTGTTTCGTAAACAACACCGATATTGACATCAATGTCTTCCTTGAGGACAACTTCTGCCGCTTCTGGAATTGAATATTTTTAAATAATGCTACAATCTCGGCTACAATCACGAATTAAAAGCATGTTTACCCAACAAAAGCTGTAATCCTCTGCTATGCTCACGATTGTTCACCACCACAATAAACTGACCGGCGATTATCACGAACAATTAATTCGACTTGCAATTAATACGAAAAATAATGAAAGAAATACAACAATGAAAGAGAAAATATAAACAAATACTTTTAACAAAAAGGCCTATCTCGTAAAAAGTTCCGATTCTAATTATACCCTTTTGCACTAAAAAGGACTAACTCAAAAATTGAGTAATGTGAGTTAGGCCTTTTCTTTCAAAATAATTTATATATGTTTTCATATATTTTACGCCTTTTTTTATTAATGGAAGCGTAAAATGCCCACGTCATCATGCGAAACACACAAAAAAGTTTGTTTACATTTTCGAGTTAGGCCCTTCTGACATGTTACTCCAGAAATAAAGGAAAGAAAAAGAAGAAAAAGAAGAGATGTCATCGAAACAAGAAGAAAATCGCCGGAGAATTTTGCGCGCCGTCATGGAATTACCCATACAACTGTGTCTCGGGTGGTAAAATCGTTTAAGGTTCAATTTACTTATAGCGAATTCGTTTATTATTCAGTTCCAACCTGGATTGGGTATCAAGATTGGGTCTGCTTGTTTTCTGACAAACGTCAGTTTGATCGTTTGTTTTTAAAACCCAGCTCAGGTTGAGGTTCGCACTGACAAAAAGTTCGGTTTCGCACTGGGTTGGAACTGGTTCCAACCACGATAATAAACGAATTCGCTATTAGATGCTTTTTGGAAAATTTCAAAAGCATTTTTTTTTTTTTGACGCATTATTTCAGATTGCCAAAAGCTCGCACTATTCGATTCCTTTGATATTTTACAAAAGATTGAATTCTGCAGAAATACGATGAATGCTCTTTTTAGATGAAAATAAGTTCAACCTTGATGGACCAGACGGATGGCAAAACTACTGGCCCGATTTGCGCCAAGCACCAGGTGTTCAAATGAGCAGGAACTTTGGTGGTGGGAGCATTTTCCTTTCGAGGCGTAGATTTCGACGGAATATGAAGTCCGAGGATTACATAGAATTGCTTGAGATAAGTTTTATTGAACACGATGAGTCATTGATGGGTCCTGATATTGTTTTCCAACAAGACAATGCTGCAATTCACAACTCAAACTGACTAAGGCGTGATTTTCTGCTAAAAACAAAGAGGTTCTCGAGTGGCCAGCGCTTGTTCTCCGGATCAAAATCCCATCGAAATATAGAATATAGTTTCATTCCACCATATATGATCCATTTCCTTGAGGTTGTTTGAACAGCATATAATTTCCATGGCCATAGCGTTACGAGCAATGTGTACGAGCAATTTTCTTCTCCATTTACTATCGATGATACGAGAACAGTCTTCATCAAAAATGTCTCCACAGCCGGAACAGTTTTGATTACGTTCAGAGGATTTTCGTCCCTACAGGGATTTCTATTACGAACGTGCATAACCTGACGTTCAATGTCTACCGGTTTATTTTTGATTTCCATGCACTCAACGACTTAACCGAACCGTATCGTCGTATCAGACGATCAGATCTTGCAGGCATTTGACCAACTATTGCTGGAGGTAAGCCGTTTCGGCCTTTCGGCCATACTGACTGCTGTATCGATAAGACCCTCTCGACCGGCCATCGTGTGGAAGAAGAACTCGGTAGGAGTGTTCGGAACGAGAGCCGCTGGAAATTCCGCTGTGAATTGGGTGATTTGATCAGTTTTGCTAGTTTTGAAAAGATTCATGGTGCAGAGAATACTACTTACAGTATTTTTCGATCAAGGAACGATCACCGTTTGCCATTTTTAAATTCTAGGTTGAATCACTAATTTCACCTATGTCTGTATGTATGAAATCTAACACTACATTCACTTCGAGGTAAACAAAGTAGTCAAAACTAGCAACGATTGACAAAATGACAACTCTCAACATTGATGCCGTTTTATATTATATCGTTTGTGTGTTCTACTTGTCAACGTGTACCCTTAAGTGTCGATCAGTGTGTCATGCTGTGTTTTGGCACAGTGTGCCGAATTGATTATCCCTTGTATAACCGAGACTTAATTGGTTACTGATTATGAATATTGAGAACGAAATATTAATGAAAATTGATATCAACACTTCTATCCAACAAATTCGCAAGTATGAGGAGTCGTAAACAGATTTAATTTATTCAGTTTAAATGTGTATTAAAATAGAAGCAGGTTAGAAAAATAAATTTAAACGAAAAAGGATTGTTGCAAGTACTTATTTATATTTCATGTGTGCTTGAATTTGAAAATTGATTTCGAATCACAGGCCAGACCAGGGGCTCCAAAGTTGGTTAAGACGGCCCTGGCTGAGTCCACAAAGAAGGTAATCCTTTGAGGTTTGTTAACGTTTGTTAACGTGTAAAAAACAACCAAGATTTGGATTTTTCACATACTAAAATATTTTTAAAAAAATATTTTGATGCCATTCGTATTTACTATATAGCATGCTATGGTTCATATAGACATATTTTTTTTAAATTTCTGTATTTACACCAAAAGCTGTGATTTAACGAAAGAGAGAGTCGATGAAGAGAATCGATCAGTGTAGATTGGTTCAGTGATGCAAAATATCATAACACACACGTGACACTCGTTTTCGCATCAACCGACTATCGCTGACAGATCGTTTTGTCACGCAGTGAGAGTTAGAGCCATGGCAAACAACAATCACCAGTAATGGTCGCTGCTCACAAGCAAAACGTTACACTCGCTGTTGATGATGAAACGCACAACGAAAACAGTGAAGAATTCTGCAGTACGATGATGAGAAAAAGCGAAGCGACAGAAGAAAATGAAAACAATGCTTACGCATTCCAAGTTCGTCTCGGAAGGCGCGACTGTGTGAGTTACAAAAAAAGCAGGCAACATGAAACGGAAGCTGTTGGGCTCACTCACCAACACACTCAAATAAGCAAGCAAAGCAGCAACTGCTTCAAAACGAGCACAGATGAGTGTCGTGATTGTCGAACAGAAGACGACATTCACCAGTTGCTTTTTACTTCTTTCGTCAACTTGATGGATGGTCATGGAGAGAGCTTCGACGAGCACATTGATAGGAATGTACAAAGCGTTACTACCATCAGCTGTTTGGCGATCGTGATTGTGATAGGTCGCAATTCTGGATTGGTCTATATGAAAGATGACGCGAGAAATTGAAGCTCGTTGTGAAAAATTGGCTGCCATCTTTCAATGTGATCGACAGACAGTGAGAGAGAAATAACTATGTGTGAAAGAGAATACTCGCGTCAATTTTCGAATAGACCACATTGATCGATTCTCTTCATCGACTCTCTCTTTCGTTTATAACTTGGCTAAAAAAACAAATTTTCTTAGCTACAAATATGCTGATGATCGTTTTGCAGCCAAAAGTCAAATTAAATAATTCTAGATAGAGCTGGAATTAGGGCGTAACAGCTTTTGTAAACAATGACTTCTATCGAAGATTTCTAGGAATTCAAGACACGTCCACGCAGACCAACCTAACCATCGGATAGGGGAAGTCTTTCCCTACCCGATGAGGATATTGGTTTGCGTGGGCGAGCCTTGAATTTCTAGAAATCATCAAGAGAAGTCATTGTTTACAAAAGCTGTTAGGCCCTAATTCCAGCTCTATCTAGAATTATTGATTACTTGAGAGATTGGTAATTGCTCTATGCTACGCGCCAGAAACACCAATTTTGCCTGCAATCAACTGAGCATAATCATAAGAAATCAGTGACTTGAGTCGCTCCTCCCAAGTAACAATTTCGGTTTTATAAGGGTTCTGTAGACCATGATTTAGACTTGTAGCATGCTTTAAAACCTCGATAAAACTAGCAATGTTACATGGGCTTACATTTGATCGAAAAGTGGTATTCAATAAAGTTATAGCTGAGGAAATTTCCAGCAAACACAGCTATCATTTTTAAAAGCAGAGTGAAATGGTGAATTTTGAGATAGATGTGAACTGAAAATTAGGTTTTCTCATATAAATTTCCATATAAACTTCAAATGATTTGTGCCAAGTCAGTTTCTTAAAAAATGAGTTCAAATTTTGAGGATCCCATCAGGACCCAATTTGGAACCGTTTGAGCACTGTAGAGCGATAATTTCAAATTTTGCATCATTTTTCAGCACAGTCTTGAACTTAATGCAACCCGTTTTGCCTTCCGAAATCGGGTAAGTTTCATCCATCGCAGCAGTCTTGATCTCCCAAGGTCAATTTCACATTTACATTTTAGAAACCAAAACAAAGGATGTTCATGACTTCTTTTTCAGACATCATCGGTGACGAAATAAAACCGACCAATGCATAAAGCGCACCGAAACAAAAGCTTGTATCGCGTATATAAAATATCGATAGCGTGATAGACACAACAATGAGTGAACTGACGGCAATACCTACTTCTATTCGTTTCTCCATACCGAAAGAGTACACAGCAAAAAAATAATTTTGATATCACATCAAAGTGGATGCACTACAATCATGTCGAAAATTTCATGTAATTTTTATGACCACATAAATAAACAAATGCAGTAAAAGCAGCGTAATGTCAGTTCATGCATTGTATTAATGATAATTTTGTCCTTTTTAGCAAGTAATATTACACCATATTTTCGACATGATTGTAGTGCATCCACTTTGACGTGATATCAAAATTATTTTTTTGCTGTGTAACCCTAACCAAGTGGATCGAATGACAGCTCATTATTGGCACGAGCCCATCTAAAAAGTATGCTTTTATTCAAGAAGTAAATCAACTCGACAGCAAATTCCCACAGCGAACTTTGAACCCAACTCCTGCTGTATAAAAGTTTTTTCCTACTTCCACAGAAGGCAATAACTTAAGCGGCATTAGGATAAGTGGCTCCGCTCACCGTAACACCACCAGGTAGCTGTCACATTTTTTGATTTCCCTTTTTTTCGAACGCTTTCTCTGCTCCCAACTCCCGAAGGTCGCACATGTCTGATGTTTTCGGTTTTCCACCTTGTCCCATTCGATTACATCATTCACAATGGATTTCCCCCCCATAAAAAGAAGGCACGCAGGACTGCCAGTCACCTTCCTTTACCATTGGCGCCCTCCCGTGGGAAAATCAAAAAAGCAAATGCCCGTTTCGTCCATGACTACCTATTCCGCATTTTTTTTTCCATCGAGTAAAATTCGGCATGGATCAAGATTATGCGCGTCAGACTCTGGGAGTTGGAACTTGTAAATGCAAATGGAAGGCAAATCTAATACGAATGAGAATTTTCTGCAACATCTGTTCGTGACGAAAATTACCAACGCAACGTACCGACGGGATAAGCAGGCGTTGACTTTTCCAAGGCCTGCTTAAGTGCTTACTGCTTTGCTTGCCTGTGGACAGAAATTCGTCGCTGATGGTCTTCGGGTGGTGATAATGGAAGAATAACAGTGAGCTTATTTGCACTTCTGTTTTGCTATTTGCCACCTTTTGCCATCATGAATGACGGGTGGACGGGAGGCGTTGGCGGAGGTGCGTCTTGACAGTCCCAGTGACAGCAGCTTATTTGCTGGAGTGTTGGTGAGCAAAGGCGTTATAATTCGAGAAGAGATAATTAGTTTTTTCTTGCTTGTTTTCCGTCGCTATGGAAGAGAGGAAGTCATTGTGTAATCTCTTGAATAAATCCACGCTTCCTGGCCGGGAGATTAGCTAGTGGCTTCTTTACTTGGAGCAGTAAATATTTGAATGAAAGTACAATAATGAAGCGTCTTTTAAAATTTATTTTGTGGGAAGAACCTGGCGGACTATAAAATCAAAAAAAACTCCATATTCCGTAAATTTTGATCTTGAAATCACCTTCCTATCAAAGACGGGAAAATTGGCACACCCATCCCAGCCGCACGTTAAATCCAATTTGTTTATTCAAATTGAATATTCTTCAACGCATCCCTTGCTCCGTTCCCGCATACTGTGATTGATTTTCTCCCACATCACATCCAAGCAGGCGGACGGGCGAAAATAGAACCGCTCCGGCCCCCGGAAGGAAGGCTGGCGCAAAACATAGAAGCCCGGGGAAACCGAATATGACAAATTTTCATAAACGCAAAATGTGACACGTCTAGACAATCATTTTTCTTTTCGGGAGAGAGTGACAAGGAAACCACGCCATGTAATCCCTGGGACAATATTGATCAATCAGCTCGTAAAATCACGGAATCGCGGAAATTCTGGGCCTCCCGGAATCCGCACGCAAATATTTACCGAGTACCATAACCTGACTTTCGGGAAATTTTGCTCTTATTTACCATTTCCGTTCCGGCAGGTTGGGGCACGAAATTAAACGGGTTTCTTTTCCTGTCACTGTGAGGCTTCCACAGCTCGGAATAATCCCAAGAAATTGCTCAAATTATATACGGCGCCATCGCCGCCATCTTGAGAGATCGATAAAGGATGAACACGAAAATAATCATTAGGCTGCCATTAAGGCATTTATGAGTAAGTTTTCAAAATTTCTCTGAATCAAGTTAAGAGTGTATAGCATCACAGTAGGCATTGGTTGTCAAGATAAGTTCATTTGTTTACATCATGGCTTCACCGGAGCAAGCACGTCGCGATTAGATTCTGCACGCTCGAAACGAAAATCCCGGCCAAATCTGTTCCTGGCAGTTTTTGATCAAATTCCTGGGCAATAATTGTACCTATACCTCGGTTGACTGCAAGAGTGCCCAGGAATCATGTAAAATCAAAAAGAAGTTGAAATTCCCCAAAAAGTTCCTTGTCTGGCAAGCAATCTGTAGTTGTGGGCTGAAAAGTGAAATTTACCTCAAGCGTCCCATACTTCCTAGATTTTGATCCACTTAGTCGTCCTGATCCAACCGGGTTTTAGGAAAACACTTTTTATGCGGACTTGTTCCACAAAATCACAGGGCCTCCAGGCTTGTTCCACAAGGTCTCTTGAAATGATCCACAAGGCCTACAGGCTTGTTCCACAAGACTTTTTCACGTCGGAAGTAATTTTGGCTTGATCCAGTACAACTTCAAAAAGCATCCAGATAAATACCACGACCTTTAAACATTATCCACAAGCTCTTAGAAAAGTACTACAATGCGAACTTTATCCACAAAGCATCTTAACATGTTCCACATAATATTCTGTCTTGCACCGCAAATCCTTTAAACTTTTTCTATAAGGTCTCAGGAAAAGTTTTGATCCATAAGGCTACTAAACTAGTTCCATAAATCCTATAAAAATGTTACATTTTTGTACAGCACTCCTCCGGACATGTTCCAAAGTGCCTTTAATCTTATTCCATATGGTCTATAAATTTTTGCATCCAGACCTCTAGGCTTGATCCACAAGGGGTTCAGGATTAAATCGCAAGTAATTTGGACTTGTTCCACAGGATCTCTAGCCGTTCGCTTCAAGCCCACTGAGCTCGTTTCACTAAGCCACTGAACGGGTTCCCCAAGACCTCTGATAACGATCCTTGCTTTTGCTGGTCCCACGTCCCTCAGGTCCCACCTTCTGTTCAATGTTAACATGATCCAAAAAGTTTGCATACTTTTTCTTAAAGGCGTCCAAACTTACTCCTCGAGATCACTGATTCGAAAGAACTCCAGATATGTACCCCAAGTATTCCGGAGATGATCCACAAGGTTTCTGAGCTTTTTCCACAACATGTTCCACGACATAGTTTAACATACGCCCCAATACCTTCCCCCCTTCCGGACTTGTTCCACCCTGCCTCTGGATTAGTTCCTCAAGAACACCGAACTTTTTATATAAGGCCTCTACAATGCTTCTGGACTTGTTCCACAAAGTCTTTTTTCAGAAGGGCTCAGAGCGTATTTCACTAGGACTCCGGACTTGTTCCACAAGGCACCAGAATTGTTCTACAAGAGTTCTGGATTTATTCCTCTAGGTCGCTGGATTTGTTCCACCATGGTTCAGTCTCGCAGTTTTTCAATTTATTTATAATCACCATCATTGGCATTGGAGCAGCACAGACTAAATTATAAGGACTTAATTCTATTCTTATAAACTAATATTAAAATCAAAAGCATTACACACATCTTTGAACAGTTTGCAACATTTTTCGAGTGGATTATTATAGCCATAAGCAGTGCGGTGTCCAAGAGTTCAAAAGAGCTTCGTATTGCGGAGACGACGGATTGGAGCGTGAAAGTTGATATCCCGGAGCTCCCTACCGCACTCAATATTATTACTAATCATGTTCCACAATATCTCCGAACTTGTCCCACAAAGCCTCTGGACTTGTTTCCCAAGGCCTCCAGACTTGTTCCACAAGGCTTCCAGACTTGTTCCCCTCTAGATTTCCGAATTTATTCCACAAGGCCTCTAGATTTGTTCCACAAGGCATCTGGATTTGTACCACAAGGCCTCTGGATTTTTTCCACAAGGCCTCTGTACTTTTTCCACAAGGGCTCAGGACGTATTCCTCTAGGCCTCCGCACATGTTCCACAAGGTATCTGCACATGTTCCACAAGGCCTTCAAACATGTTTCGCAAAGCCTCCAGGACTTATTCCACAAGAATTCCGAACATGTTCCTCTAGAATTCCAAATTTATTCCACAATGCATTTTGATTTGTTCCACAAGGTATCTGAACTTTTTCCACTAGGCCTCTGGACTTGTTCCCCAAGTCCAACGAACTTGTTCCTGAAGGCCTCTGGTCATGTTCCCCAAGGCCTCCGGACTTGTTCCACAACAATTCCAGACTTGTTCCCCCAGTATTCCAGATTTGTACCACAAGGCCTCCGGACTTTTTTCACGAGGTTTCTGGGCGTATTCCACTAGCATCTGCACTAGATCCATGAGGCCTGCAGACTTTTTCCACAAAACCTCCAAGGCTTGTTCCACTAGAATTGCAGAATATTCCACAAGGCTTCTGGAGTGATCCATCATGGCTCTGGACTTGTTCCACAATGCCTTTGAACTTGATCCACAATGCATTTGAACTTGTTCGCGAAGGAACCCATACTTGTTCCACAGGGCCTGTGGACTTGTTCCACAGGGCCTCTGGCTGGACTTGTTCAACTAGGTCTCAGAACTTGTTATACATGGCCTGTTGACTTGTTCCACGAGGCCTCCGGACTTTTCCCACAAGGTTTCTGAATGTATTCCACAAGTTCTCTGGATGTAATCCACAATTTCTATGGATGTATTCTACAAGGCCTCTGAACTTGTTCCACAAGGCTTCTACACTTGTTCCACAAAGCAGAACTTTTTCCACAAGGATTCCGAACTTGTTTCACTAGGATTCTGGACTTGTTCCACTAGAATTCAGAATTTGTTCCACAAGGCCTCCATAAGACCTCCGAACATGTTTCACAAGGGCTCCGGACTTGTTCCACAAGGTCTCCGAAATTGTTCTACAAGGCTTCCGAACTTATTCAACAAGGCCTCAAGGACTTTTTCCACAAGGATCCCAAAATTCATCCACTAGTGTTCCGTATTTCATCAAAAAGGCCTCCGGACATATTCTACAAAGATTCCGAACTTGTTCCACTAGGATTCCTGACTTGTTCCACTAGGATCCTGGAATTGTTCCACAAGGTTGCCAGACTTATTCCACAAGTACTGGGCTGGTTCGTCTCCGTCCTCAAGACTTGTTCCACAAAACCTTAAGTACATGAACGACAAAGATTCCGAACTTGTTCCACTATGATTCCGAACTTGTTCCACTAGAATTCTAGATGTGTTCCACAAAGCCACCAGACTTTTTCCATAATAACTCTGGACGTAATGCATAAGGCCTCCGAACTTGTGGAGTTGTTCCACAAGGTCACCAGACTTATTCTAGAAGTCCTCAATATATTTTTTAATTTCTTTATTAAGGAGACTTTCAGCCCCGGGCTGGTTCGTCACCGTCCTCAACACTTGTTCTACAAGACCTCAAGTACATGTTCCACAAAGATTCCGAACTTTAGGATTCCGAACTTGTTCCACTAGGATTCCGGACTTGTTCTACTAGAATTTCGGATGTGTTCCACAAAGCCTCCAGACTTTTTCCACAATAACTCTGGACGTATTGCATAAGGCCTCCGAACTTGTGGAGTAGTTCCACAAGGTCACCGGACTTCCACAATGATTCCGGGCTTGTTCCTAAACACCTCTGTGTTTGTTCCACAAAGCCTTTGTATTTGTTCCACAAAGTCTCCGGACTTGTTCCACAAGGCCTACGAACTTGTTCCACAAGGCCTACGAACTTGTTCCACAAGGCCTCCGGAATTGTTTCACAAAGCCTCCGGACTTGATCCAGAAGGCCTCCAGACTTAACCCACACACTTAACCTTGTTCCAAAAGTTCATATTGCGTAAGGCATCCGAACATGTTTCACAAGGGCTCTGGAGTTGTTCGACAAAGTCACCAGACTTATTCCACAATTCTTAAGTTCTATTCCACAAGGTCACCAGAATGTTTCCGGACTTGTTCCACAAGGTCACCAGAATGTTTCCGAGCTTGTTCCAAAACGCCTCTGTATTTGTTCCACAAAGCCTACAAACTTGTTCCACAAGGCCTCCGGAATTGTTCCACAGGGGCTCCGGACTTAATTAACAAGGACTCCGGGCGGACTTGTTCGACAATCCATCAGGCTTGTTCGACAAGGCCTCCGGACTTGTTCAACAATGCCTCCGGAATTGTTCCACAAGGCCTCCGGACTTAACCCTCAAGGCCTCCGAACTTGTTCCACAGGGCCTCCGAACTTGTTCCACAAGGTCTCTGGATGTAATCCACAATGTCTCTGGATGTAATCCACAATGTCTCTGGATGTATTCTACAAGGCCTCTGGACTTGTTCCATAAGGCTTCTACACTTGTTCCACAAAGCAGGACTTTTTCCACAAGGTTTCCGAAATTGTTCCAGTATTGTTCCGTATTTGATCCAAAAGGTCTCCGGACATGTTCCTCAAAGATTCCGAACTTGTTCCACTAGGATTCCGGACTTGTTCCACTAGAATTCATATATTGTTCCACAAGGCCTCCATAAGACCTCCGAACTTGTTTCACACGTGTTCCGAAATTGTTCCACAAGGTCTGCGGATTTGTTCTACAAGGCTTCTGAAGCTCTCTGAACTTGTTCTACAAGTCTTCCGAACTTATGCAACAAGGCCTCAAGGACTTTTTCCACAAGGATTCCAAAATTGCTCCACTAGTGTTCCGTATTTCATCAAAAAGGCCTCCGGATCTGTTCCACAAATATTCCGAACTTGTTCCACTATGATTCCGGACTTAATCCACTAGGATTCCGGACCTGTTCCATTAGGATTCCTGACTTATTCTACTAAAATTCTGGAGTTGTTCCACAAGGTCACCAGACATATTCCACAAGTCCTCAAAATATTTTTTAATTTCTTTATTAAGAAAACTTTCAGCCCTGGGCTGGTTCATCTCCTTCCTCAAGACTTGTTATACAAGACCTTTAGTACATGTTCCACAAACATTCCGAACTTGTTCCACTAGGATTCCAAACTTGTTCCACTAGGATTCCGGACTTGTTCCACTAGAATTTCAGATGTGTTCCGCAAGGCCTCCAGACTTTTTCCACAATAATTTGGACGTACTGCATAAGGCCTCCGAACTTGTGGAGTTGTTCCACAAGGTCACCAGACTTATTCCACAAGTCCTCAAGAGATTTTCCGCAAGATCACTTGGCTTCCACAATGATTCCGGGCTTGTTCCAAAACGCCTCTGTGTTTGTTCAACAAAGTCTTTGTATTTGTTCCACAAAGTCTCCGGACTTGTTCCACAAGGCCTACGAACTTGTTCCACAAGGCCTCCAGAATTGTTTCATAAGGCCTCCGTACTTGATCCACAAGGCCTCCGGACTTGTTCCAAAAGTTCATATTGCATAAGGCATCCAAACATGTTTCACAAGGGCTCTGGAGTTGTTCGACAAAGTCACCAGACTTATTCCACAACTTCTGAAGACTTATTCCACAAGGTCACCAGAATATTTCCAGGCTTGTTCCACAAGGTCCATAATGTTTCCGAGCTTGTTCCAAAACGCTTCTGTATTTGTTCCACAAAGCCTACAAACTTGTTCCACAAAGCCTCCGGAATTGTTCCACACGGCTTCCGGACTTGATCAACAAGGACTCCGGACGGACTTGTTCGACAAACCACCAGGCTTGTTCGACAAGCCACCAGGCTTGTTCGACAAGGCCTCCAGACTTGTTCCACAAGGCCTCCGGAATTGTTCCACAAGGCCTCCGGACTTGATCAACAATCCCTCCAGACTTGTTCCACAAAGCCTCTAGGACTTGTTCCACAGGTCCTCTGAACTTGTTCCACAAGGCCTCCGGACTTGTTCCACAAAGCCTCTAGGAATTGTTCCACAGTGCCTCCGGACTTGTTCCACGAAGCCTCTAAGACTTGTTTCAGAAGTTCTCCGTACTTATTCCCCCACGGCCTCCAGGATTCCTGATTTGTTCTACAAAATTACCTGACCTGTTTATTGAGTGCGTTGAATTTCTAGATCATGATAATTTGAAGAATTTGCAATACTTTCTCATTACAACTATGTACCCAACATGATATTACGTGTTAAAACCAACCGGTGGAAACTAACGATCTTAAGTTGGCTCACTCCTTGACTAACCTATTGGTCCCAAGTACATTTATAAGCGTACCCCATTCCAGTCGAAATTCTAGTACTACACTATGTTTGTTTTGATTCGCTATGAAATTTTCCAGATAAAACGAGAGGTTCGTGGATTTTCCTATGTTTCGAGGGGTGCATCGATTAGCTTGGGACCGAAGAGAGTACCAGAGCTGAGTCAAAAAGTTGAGCACGTTTCATTGGGACCTTCTGGTCTCAAATGTTAAAACCATTTAGTCGAGAAATCGTTGAGCATCTCGTTGGGTCTGTAGAAGTTCAAGATCAGGCAATCTGGCTCCGGGATCAAAGATATGTAAACACCATTGTAAATCTCACATGATGTTTGTAAACCTCCACAAAGTACTAATTCAACCTGCACATCGAACCAGATTCCGTTGAGCTTCCAGAATATCAAGATCTGACCTCAAGACCGACTTGCAGAGCACCAGATCGTTAGTACAAGGATACTTATCTGTAGAAATTATGCAACCTAAAAGCGCTCACGTATGTGTTTGACAACTTTGGTTTGGAAAAACATCCATCTGATTAGTCTCCGGAAATATGGTTCCAAATACCCGCAATAGGTTATGTATCCAGCTCATGATGGAGCTCCGTGAGGCACTTAACTTCTTATTCAATCTGACAATAATGCTAAAAAAAATATCTCGGTAACGGTCTCTTGGCGGCAAGTGGTACGATAGGCACATCAAACGGAGGAGCGTCATTTTCCTTCGGGGGATGTTTTGAATGGCACCATACATGACAACGCGTTTGTCGAGATTTCCCAAAATCCCACACCACGACGACGACGACGGTCTGTTTTTCTTTTGTTATATCCGTGGCTGCTTTGTTAATATGGTAATTCGAGAAGAAGCCGTCTCGGTGCCCGGCACGCAGCCTACTCGGTTGCGGCTCATCTACGACATCCTCCACCATATATTATCGTCAGACAACAGCAGCATCGAAGGAGCCACTGTGTTTTTCGTTTTAATGATCACATCATTATCATTACCATAATCAAGTTTGTTCGGTCTCACCATGTATGCAGGATGGATCTTCTTCGCAGACGACTCCGTCTCGCCCGCCCTTCTGATGGAAATTGAGAAAATGTTGAACGATTAATTTTCCGTCCATCCCTGTCAGAGACGACGACGGGGTGCCTCTTCTGCAGGGGTGTAGCGTGACAGGAGACACATAAAAAGTTGACGACCCGTGAAAAAGTCCCTCCAGCAACAGCTTGCTGGCTGGCCTACTTCGTCGACGTCATCCATTTCGCAGTGAAAGTTTCATTGCAACTTGATGCAATTTCCGATTGCTTTGATTGATCCCGGGATAATGCAACAGAAACAGGCCGAGTAACGGCGGTCGCTACCTAGCCGTAATTGAAACTCACTGAATTAGTAATGAGAACCTGCAGCTGCTGTTGCGGTGTTGGTTGATAATCGATACTCTGTGTCGATACATACACGGCCAATGAGATCAACCCACATTTGAGTTCAGCTTACTCTTACATCGCAAAAAGTTTCCCGGCAGATTTTTGCGGTTTTCCCCAGGAAAACATGATGCAAAATTATTATGAGTAAACTGAACTCAAATTTGGGTTGATCTCATTGGTCGTGTATGCCTATAGCCCATTATCGGTGACGTTTGAATGGAAACCGCGAGCGACCGCAGCGTGCGGTGGCTGACGGTGGCAAATGTTGACAGCTTTGCAGAGGTTACGACGAGGGTTCGATTTTTTACGAGGTGAATTTTTCATGAACTGGATTTATTGGGGGTAGAAATGAATAATACATTGGTTTTTACTGCGTACGGCAAATCCGGGTTAGTTAAGGGGAATACGACAAAAATCCAATACTCTCGAGCTTTTTGCGCTTACTGCAATTAGTTAATGAAACACGAAATTCTATTTTTCTAACAGTTGGAAGTTGGAGAGGTGAAAATCAACCATTCGATTGTGAACTAGCTCCAAGGTTGGTTCCCCGTTCTCTCTGCAGAGGCTTCTCGGAAAGCGTCAGCCTCACCTCCGCAGTTAAAGTACAAGCAGTCGTCCGATCCATCAGCAATTAACTGTCATCTCCTCCATTCATAGTCTGATTCCTTATGCAGCCTTAATTCCGAATTCCTTCGAGATTTACCAGATGCTCTACAAAAGATGTTTGTCTAAATTTCAATTTAGATTCGCCTCTGGAATCTGAATTTCTGCAAAAGTCGTGGAAAATATTTCATTTATTATTGATTGACGACAAACAACGTGTCTTGTGCTACATCACGAAAACGAATCACATCCAGGAACCGTGTCATTTGCGAACAAAACCCATCAGTACAATGCACATACACACTGACACAGGCGCCTAAAAAAAAACACTTACCTACACAACTTCCCTCACCATCCGCGAGGCAAAGACGCCCGCGAATGGGATTTGATCAAAACTCGTCGTCGTCCTACGCTTCTACATATACAGCCCGGCGACAAAGTTGAAGCGGGTGCGAAGATGGATTCACACGTTTTTCGCGTTCCGTGCTCCTTTCTGACAGACAACGAACGGACCGGGTCACCGGGTGGCAAGGGGAGGGGTGGGTTAGAAAAGAACGTATTATGAAAATCTCCTCAGCTCAGCGTCAATCTCGCGGGACGTTTACTTCGGGGAGGGATCAATGCGCGGTGTCAGATCTGGCTGGGTGTATTCAACTGGATATGCCAAACATCATCCACTTTAAGTGAAAGAGACGGGGGCGCTGCAGCGTTGCTTGTGTGTGAAAGATTTTCCGGGGTTCTTATGAAGCATAGCAATCTGTTCTATTTATGACATAACGCGTTATACTGCGCCCTCTTTTTTTTTGGCATACGTATTTACAAGTTCGCGGAAGAGGCCATTTGCAGATTTGGGGTTTTCTGCTGTCGCTGTTAGCATTTTGGTAGCATGTACCATAAAGTCCCTAACCGATCCTTTTCCGCGGAATACTTTCCAGTTCTGAAGGGTTTCCACTTTCCGCTGCCAGTCCTACCTGAAAACGGTTGTCTGTAATGGACTTTGTAGGGTATCTATCGTCATCTACACCCAAAATTCGAAAATATTGCGAGAAATGCAACACGCCAAAACGCGCCAAATCTTGCGATTTTTGCAAAAATTTCTTGCATTTCTTTTGCATTATTCGGCAAGGCATTGCGAAAAATGCAACAGATGAAGTTGAGCGTGTCGAGTGACAGGTATATGTAGCAACTACACTGAACGAAAACATCCGCAACACTTCGGATGATAGTTGGTCGAACCCTTTAACAATGTGCTTTCGAATTTCGGATGATTGCCTTATGGTTGAATTCACCATCAACTGGTGAGAATCCACATGACTGTCATTCAAATGAAGGATGATATTTATATTTAAAATTGGCTGTAGAACATACAGCGCTAAGAGGATAACAACATAAGAATAGGATGACTTGCTTTAAGCATTTAGATTTATAATTCGATTGTTTACATTTCCATATTCAATGACCATGAACAACCATGGATACAAAAATCGTTTGTTGGTAGAGGAAGCTTCCTCCACCACGAGGTAGACAATCTTCGGTTTTCACGTCTCTGATAGCGATGACTATGTTGCCACCTCGTTTGTCAGCTCAGAGATCAGCAAATGACGTTCGATAGAATTGTTTACATCATCGTTTTGGATGATTTGCGCTATGGGGCTGAACCAATACCATCTGCATTTCAATTTGGGATGACAATCATTCTACAGAGAACATCTCGTATCAATTTTGTGGAGCATCATCTGATTCCAAAACAACCGTCATCCGGTTGCAGCATTCATTCAAACAGAGGATAACGTTTTGGTACTGTGTATAGCCCTATAGAGTACACGGATCGATTTAGGCTGTGAACCATTTGCCGAGTTAAATTTAACTCGTGGTTAAAAGTGACATTTCGAAAGTTATTTTCTATGTTCGAAAATCCCTGTGCTGTCGCTCGACCGGTTTTCGAGCCACGGTTGTCAAAATTTAACTTCTTGTCTGTCAGAAATAACCATGCTCGGATAGCAGGGTTAATCGATAACTTTCCATCTGTCAAATTTTAACCAAAAGTTAAAATAATCCACCAAATGGTTCAGAGCCTTAATAGCGAATTCGTTTATTATCGGGGTTAACACCAGTTCCAACCCAGTGCGAAACCGAACTTTTTGTTAGTGTGAACCTCAACCTGAGCTAGGTTTTAAAAACAAACCAGCAAATTGACGTTTGTCAGAAAACAAGCAGACCCAATCTTGATACCCGATCCAGGTTGGAACTGAATAATAAACGAATTCGCTATAAGTTTACTCGCTCGAGAAAAGGAGACACAAGCTGCCGGCAATGTTTACTAATCATGAACACTAAATGTTCATTATGCATTATTCATGAACATTTAGTGCCACTTTTTTTCGAGTACATGAACTCAAATCTAGCCGTGCACTTGTCTACAGTATGAACTAGAAATACTCAGAGGTAGAGATGGGCGGAGAAAACAAAATACCATTCGGCAGCAGGATTTTGTATATAAATTATCTTGCAACCCTGGCTAGAAGCTTGCATTTCACATGACTTTGCTTTTCGATCCGATTTACGGGCAGAATAATAATTGAGAGTAATGCAATATATTGCACATTTATCGGTGCTGTTAATTAGCAAACAAAGATCAATTTATCAATAGAATAAGAATGATAGTTTTGGTTCTAAAAACAAAGTTGAATTTGAGAAGCTCTCCAAAAATAAACGTAATTGAATTTCTATTTGATTACAATAAGGCCTGTACTCGAAAAAAATGCACCAGACAAAAGTGTTCGCCAAAAATTTATTTTAAGTCGGATTTTCTTGAAACTTTCAGGGAATGAACTAATACATATGCATTATCTTTTTTTATCTAGTTCGTTTATTTGGAAGGCTCAATCGCGTTAGCTTTGCGGAGCCGATAATTCATTGTTCACTATGTGTAACAATATTCACTTAATTCTATGTCTAGTAGGAGTTGGGCCGATTACTCGCGGCTTACTCGAGGTTAGAAGGGTACATTTTCGAAGGATAGGATAGGATCAGGGGAGGAGCTTGGGGTAGGGTTTCGTTGTCTCATCAGAGCGTTGTCGCCAGTATGAACGGTAGTGCTGTTCTAGCTTCGTCCGGAGTTCGACCGGCTATGGTGGGTGACCAGTGGGCGACGATGAGACTCATCGAGACGGGGGGACAAGACAAACAAAAACTAATAAAGAGTGACAAAAGACAAAAAGGAATTAAATTCTTATACTAGACATTTGAAGAAACACATAAACGGACTGCATATAGCAGAGATCACGGGTTGCCAACACGTCTCTGATAGGAACATAGGGTTGTCTTCCTTGGGCCTCGAGGGTATTCAAAAGTCGCTCTCTGGCGGCGTCATTATCCGTACATTGCCAAACTGCGTGTTCGATGTCATCGTAACCGTTTCCACACCGACAGATGTTGCTGTCCACGAGGTTTATTCTATTGAGATGCGCATCTAGCGAGTATTGGTTGGACATAAGTCTACTCATCACGCGAATGAAGTCACGACTTAAGTAGGATTATCTTTCGGCATAATTACTTTATTCAATTTCCTTTCCATCGTTAAAAGCCCGCACCTTTCCCTTAAGACCCCTCATTACATTTTGTGCAATGGTGGAGCCGACCTTTTTGGTCACTTTCATCCATTCTTTTTTCAACTCCAGCTCGTTCTTAAACACCCTGGACGATTTTCGAACTTTGACCTTCATTATGGCCCAAAATCTTCCCACCGGACGAATCTCTGGTGAATTTGGGGGGTTGGCGGTTTTTGGTACAAACGTTATTGTCTCTGTACCAATCCAACGTCGATCGCGCGTAATGGCATGATGCCAGGTCCGGCCAAAATAATTTCTCGTCTCCGTGGGACCACAGGAAGGGCAATAGACGCTTCTGGAGGCACTCGGTGCGGTTAATTTCGCTGTTTATGGTACCCATTGTGATATGCGGTTTACTCAGTTTACCGCATTGGCATATGGCCTGCCAGAGCAAGTATTTTTTGGCGAATTTGTCCACTTTCTTCATCCTTATGTCTTCCGGAACATCAAACCGTGATTTGGCAACGTAGAACTCCAGCCCCGGTATCTGCTTTGCGTCTGCCTTGATGTAGGTTTCGTCATCCATAACCACACACATCGGTTTCGTTAACCACTCTCGATACAGCTTCCTTGCGCCTTCAGAGCCACGTCGCGAATCGAAAGGTTCGGATTACGCTTGAAATAATCCAACACCTTCCGGGCCTTCACAGGGTCAGCTGTCTTCGATTTTCTTCCCCTTCCAGCCCGCCGCTCGGTCGTCTCGGACTCCTTAAACGATTTTACCACCCGAGACACAGTTGTATGAGTGATTCCCAGTTGTCTTCCGATCCATCTCATGGTCGCAGTCTGATTTTCCATGACGGCACGCAAAATTCTCCGGCGATTTTCTTCTTGTTTCAATAACATTTCAATAACCAGTGAACCAATTGTTATGAAATTTTGCACATGTAAACAATTCCCTCCAAACTAGTTATACGCAGATTTTCATCAATTATTACCCACGGATAAAAAAGTTACACACGGATAAAAATGGTGCATTTTTTTCGAGTACAAGCCTTACTCTAAACCAGAGACGCGTCCACCATAATGTGAGTAGGGCAAGGTACTATCAACCTGAGTACTGCGAACTAACTCAAAATGCTTGTCATCTGGGGGCCGAGTCGAACTGTCAAACGGGAGCCAAACATTCAAAAGAGCTCAGAAGTCATGTGGATAATTACTGTTTTAACCATAAGTAAAGGTGTTGCCACCTACTGAAAACATATTAAGAATTAAAATTATGAAACTGTCAAAACATCAACCTTAGTAGGCGGATAATGTAAATCATCGAGCGTGATGCTCGAAAAAGTGTTTTTATTTAATATTAATAATGCCAAAACAGGGTTGCTGAGACAAGAATGTAATCAAACTTTATAAGAGTCATGTGAGCTTAGTGGGCAGGTGCACTCCCATCACCATGTATACGTTATTTCTGGAGCAGAGGAGGAGGAGCCAAGAGCTCATTTGACAGCATGTATATACAATTTCGTGAGCTGTTTCAGCAAAACAATTTGAAACTTCGGAAGTTTTTCAAGGTGTTTTCTAGCTCACTTGAAAAATAAAATCGGCTGAGTTCGCAGTACTCAGCTATCAACCAATGGAAACTGACGATTTACAATTGGCTCACTACTTGACTAGCCTATTGGTCCCAAGCAAATCGATTAAAGTACCCCATTCTAGTCAAAATTCTAGTACTACGTAATGTTTGTTTTGATTCGCTATGAAAGTTTGACAGATAAAATGGAGGGTTAGTGGATTTTCCTATGTTTCGAGGGGTGAATCGATTAGCTTGGGACCGAAGATAGTACCAGAGCTGAGCCAAAAAGTTGAGCACGTTTCTTCGGGACCTACTAGTCTTAGAGTTACCTCTACCTCTATGGTACTATCATAGAGGTAACTCTAAGACTAGTAGGTTCCTAAGAAACGTGCTCAGGCAGTAGGCTAGTCAAGTAGTGAGCCAATTTATAATCGTTAGTTTCCACCGGTTGGCACTATGGTCTAATAGAACTTTTTGAATATTTTTGGAATCGTGAACTGGTTCTGGACCTTCAATCACATGAAAATTCATCAATCTCTTCTTCTTCTTCTTCTTCTTCAATTTATATAACGTCAAATTTTATCATTGAAAGATTAATTCAGTTTTGGCGTCTTCCAGCAACATATATCAATAGCGGATAGATTTTAATTCTAAACAAGCCAATCGATTGGAAAATTTACAAATCTGCTAAAATGCATTTTTTATCAATTTTCAACAGGTCATTATTGAAAATTACACAAATGTTAAACTGTTGCAATGGTGATCAAAATTATCAACGATTGCCTGCAAAAAGCGCTTTCCCTATCACTGATTTCATAATCGAAATAAACTCAAATTTGGGTCGTTCTCATTCGCCGTGTAGCTATCAAGGCTGCCATCAAGTGCCCTCGATTCACCGAAGAAGGATTTTTTTTTTTTTTACTTTATTATAGAGATTTTTAGCCATAGGCTAGTTCATCTCTTAACCGAAGAAGGAGGAAGAAGGCCGCAACGCTACTGATCGGATTCAGTAGCTCTTCGTGAGTCGCTGTGGGCCATTTATGTCAAGCGCATCCCCCTCATTCCAAACAACATACAGCTAGCAAGCCTCATCCGTGTTGAAGCTCCTACTAGCTCAGCATTACTTAACCATCACGACGAAACGGTTCTTTTCAGGACCACCATAAATTATTTTTGTTTAAGAATTAATTTTCATTGAGTGTTCGCTCGCCTTGCTGCCAGCCACATCCCTCACATACCCAGCAACCAAATGTGTAACAGTATTAAAGTGGTACATACAAATTCTCGCAATGACCGAATACCGCATGACCTTGTCAAATGTCGAATTTATGCGTTTGATCGTAAATATCTCGCGATTGATTTTTTTTTTCATTATCTATTGAATAAACCAAAAACTCCGTGCTGTTTGTGCACGAAAATGCGTAGTTTTGTCATCAGAAAACGAGGCGTTTCCGTAATGGGAAAAAAAGTGTTTTCCCTAACACAGTCACCGAAAATTGATACCGAGCACGTAATCCTACGTCAAATTTACGGTCATGTCTTGGATACAACTTCTAACTTTTTACGACTGACCAATCTTGTTGTGCGAGATTTTTTCTTTAAATGAAATAAACGCACTACAAATTGCGGCTGATTTCGTGTTGCCGATAAAAGAACAGCTTGTTAACACGCAGTTCAAATGGAAAGATTGCCGAAGAAAAAAGGGCTGCCGACAATAGTCACACTCACCTGAGAAGTTTGAAGCGTTGTAAAAACGCTTGCAAACAGTTTCGTGCAATTCTGACGTTTGAAATGGATAGAGAAGCAAGCAGCAGATGTACCTGAAATTAAATGTAAACAAACAAATACGTCAGATGGGTGCGTAACGCTGATAAAATGCTAATAGAAGCGCAGACGCTGCTTAGATTGACGGGAATACGTAAATTCTCCTATGTGAACTGTAATCATAGAGGTAACTCTAAGACTAGTAGGTCCCGAAGAAACGTGCTCAACTTTTTGGCTCAGCTCTGGTACTATCTTCGGTCCCAAGCTAATCGATTCACCCCTCGAAACGTGGGAAAATCCACGAAGCCCTCATTTTATCTGTCAAACTTTCGTAGCGAATCAAAACAAACATTGTGTAGTACTAGAATTTTGAACAGAATGAGGTACGTTAATCGATTTGCTTGGGACCAAGAAGTGCTTGGCTAGTCAAGGAGTGAGCCAATTTAAAATCGCTAGTTTCGTATTGATTGCTGCTGTAATAATGTTAAAGAAAATTCATGAGAACAATTCAAACGAATGCTTTAATTGCTGCTATTGGCTTATTTTTCTTAGTGATTCTTTCGGCTCAATTGCATTCGGTTTACTGTTTGATTTAAATGTTTAAAATGTGTATCATACATACAACCAAAAAAATGTCCAAATTCCAGGAAAAACCGGGTAATACCCGGGAAATTACTAATTGGAGTTGGTTGTTATGTAAATTTGAAAAATACTGATCAAGTTTGACAGAAATTTCAATTTCGATTGAAAAGCTCATTTTACCTAGTGACCCCTTCGGCCTAATCTCATTCGGCCAAATAGCATTCAACATAAGAGCACTTGGCCAAATGGCTTTCAGCCTGTTGACACCTGGTCTAATCCTTCATCTAAAAAAAACCTTCCCCCCCCCCCCCCCCTCCTGTTTCAAAACCTAGCTGTGCCCTTGGCCTAGAATCTTCGTTGGCAGCATCTCAAAAAGTCTGGAACCACCTCCGCCGTGAACGTCCACAAACTCCGTAATTGTGTGGAATCTCATCACCGTCGAAAAAGACTAAAAACTCCGTCGGAATCGGTTGGAACCAAGAGCCTTTTTTTCGTAGCCAGCATAAAAACGTGATCAATCCCAGCGGGCCCAGAGCGTGGGCCCACGCCTATGCTCGCTACGGCTACTTGTTATTAGTGGAGATAGGGGTGCCATCTCCTTGGTTGGAACTTTCGTTGGCGACCTGTGAAATCTCGACCGATATTATATGGAAAGGATATCAGAAACGGCAGTAAACTCCGTCGCAATCGTGTGGAATCTGTGTCACAATTGTCTGAAACCTCCTCCATCCTTACGATTTTTCGCAAGCAAACGACCCCAATCTGTCAAATTCATAAGGAAAACAAGTGAGGTCTAATTTCAAGAGTGAACTTCTTAGACGAAGACAAAGTTCCAAGCAGTTATAAAATTTATAAAGATCTACGAATTTTCAATAAGCTCTACGAACTTTCAAGACGTTCTAGCAATTATACAGATGTTTTATGAGCTACCCAGAACTTTTACGAATTTCCCATAAGTTCTGCGAATTTTACAGAAGTTCAATAATTTTCTCAGCATAAGATCTATACAATTTTCCCAGAGAAAAAATGTCGACGAACTTTACAGCAGTTCCCAATTGTTCCTAAAATTCTACGAGTTTTCCAGAAAATCTAAGAACTTCTTCCAACTTTTCAGAAGTTCTAAGTTGAACGAATCATCCAGAAGTTCTTAGAATTTCCCAAACGATATACGAAATTCTTAAAAATTCTACGATTTTCCCAGAAGTTGCAAAATAGGACTACCAGAAATTTCTATGAATTTGATAGTAGTTTCTAAATTTTCTCAGACGTTTATCGTATTTCCCAGAAGACCCAAAGTAGCGATAAAATACAATTGGCCGTCGTCAGCGCTGATTGAGCGAATTCGAGGTGGAAAAAAATATACACAGCAAAAAAATAATTTTGATATCACGTCAAAGTGGATGCACTACAATCATGTCGAAAATATGGTGTAATATTGCTTGCTAAAAAGGACAAAATTATCATTAATACAATGCATGAACTGACATTACGCTGCTTTTACTGCATTTGTTTATTTATGTGGTCATAAAAATTACATGAAATTTTCGACATGATTGTAGTGCATCCACTTTGATGTGATATCAAAATTATTTTTTTGCTGTGTACATAACATAAAATCCACTGCAAAACCATTCGATGACCACAAATAGAAACATTTAACTTTATCATTTTCCGTGACCAAACGAATACCTCCATGAAAAGTGTTTGACCAATGCATTGAATATTGTTTACGCGTATCATTACTGATAAATAGCAAGGACCCTGAAAAGAAATCACGTGACGAAATGGAAAAGTACGGTAAATAAGTTCGCATGATCGAAAGCTCCGCATCGGGTGACAATGAGGAACTTTACCCTCCGATCAATCACATTGACCAGACCAAAACCGCATTAATGGACAACCGAGAAACCCCATACAGCGTCAGTGATGCCGATGGATCCTCCGAAGGCGTAGGTTGTGACGAGGATGGATCCTCTGATGGTTCCGGACACTTATTTGCACGATGAATTGATTCCGTCCTCACCGTATTCATTCGGATCCCTATCGGGTTCATCATACTCAGAGGTAGCCCATCGTAAAGACGCAAGCCCTAGAGAATCGGAACGTGCTCGAGAACATAAACGTCGCCTTGAGTCGCTTCCAGGAAAAGACCGAACCACAACGAAACGACGACGCTGATAAGAGTTGGGGATTTTCAAACAACGTGAACACGTGCGGAAATGGAAGTTCTTCCTCTAGCATCCGCTGGGACCACACAAAACCA
Source organism: Ochlerotatus camptorhynchus (assembly GCF_037179485.1). Taxonomy (NCBI): domain Eukaryota; kingdom Metazoa; phylum Arthropoda; class Insecta; order Diptera; family Culicidae; genus Ochlerotatus; species Ochlerotatus camptorhynchus. Next base: position 2,342,828 of record NW_027040614.1, on the reverse strand, counting down.
TTTCCTAGTGGAATCCTAACCATCAAGATGTGTGAGGAGTGGAACCGCTATATCGAGAACTTTGAGATAGCGGCATCCCTTAGCAACGTGAACGACCCCGCCAAAAGGATCCAATTATTATTCCTCTCGATGGGTGATGATGATGCTGGCCATAAACTTACGACAATCTTTGCGGATATGGTCTGGTCGTTTGCAATAAAAACGTACCCTCGATTCGGCATTCTTCGACGAAAACGTACGCAGCACCTTATTTTCGCCCGACGCACCACCTCGCTGATCTTCCCGCTTCTGAAACTCATCTGTCAACTTTTGCTTCACCAGCTCGATTGTGATGTCGTCGTCTGGTCGAGCCTCTAGAGCAACCACTAGGCCGTCGTACGATTCCGGTAGGCTGCGCAGAATCATCGCCACCTTCAGCTCCTTTGCCAACTCCAGATCAGCAGCTCTGAGACGATCGAACAGCTCGTCCAATTCCATAAGGTGGTTGACCATACTTCCCCCTTCATCCAGATTTTTGCAGCACAGCCTCTTCAGAAGAGATACACGCGATGTTACTGTATTCTTCTCATAATGCTCCTTCAGGGCATTCCAGTGCGCAAATTCATAAGGAAAACAAGTGAGGTTAACATATCGTGCACTTCTGTATCAGGGGTGCCAACTGTTTTGAGAAAAAAGTCTTCAACGAGTGCGAAAAAATATCTTCACATATCTTTATAATTTCTATGATTCTCTCAGCAGGTCTAATTTCCCAGAAGATCTACGAATTACAAAGTGAAATTCAAAAAAAAAAAAAAAAAATTATTATAGTCACTTTAACGCTCTTGGGTCATTCGTGACGGATGCTAACCACTACGCCGAGGTCACCCCCACACCACTTCCAAAAAATTGTACGAATTTCTTAGCAGTTCTAAAATTTTCCCAGAAAATCTACGAATTTTCAATAAGTTCTACGAACTTTCAAGAAGTTCTACCAACTATCCAGATGTTTTACGAGCTACCCAGAAGTTCAACGAATTTCACAGAAGTTCAATAATTTTCACAGTAGTTCTTTTTTTTTCAAAAGTTTTAAAAAAAATCCAGAAGTTCTACAAACTTTGTAGAAGTTAAACGATTTTCCCAGCAGCTTTGTGAACTTCCATCATACGATCTTTCCAAAAGTTCTTAAATTCGAATAGACGTTCTACGAATTGCCCAGAAGATCTATACGATTTCACCAGAGGCTCTACAAACTTCCAAGAATTTCGACGAACTCTACAGCAGTTCCCAATTGTTCCTAAAAGTTCTATGAGTTTTCCAGAAAATCTAAGAACTTCTTAAAAGATCTCCCATTTTTTCAGAAGTTCTAAGTTAAACGAATTGTCCAGAAGTTCTTAGAATTTCCCAGACGACATACGAAATTCTTATACATTCTACGATTTCCCCAGAAGTTTCACTTATTTACCAGAATAGGACTACCAGAAATTGCTGTGAATTTCCTAGCAGTTCCTGAATTTTCTCAGAAGTTTATTGTATTTCCCAGAAGTCCCAAAATAGCGATAAAATACAATTGGCCGTCGTCATTCAAGAATCGCGCTAATTGAGCGGAATCGAGATGAAAAAACTACAAGGGACAGCCCTATGGGGTTGTGTGCAATGGTGACGAAGGACTACGTGGTCTTATACAATAAATCTTATTTGTTAACTGCAGCAGGAGCTTGTCTTTTGTATAGGAATAGGAATTTGAGCGGGGTTCGCTCTGGTTATACTCTTTAGTATGACGCGCTTGACATAGATGGCCCACAGCGACTCATGAAGAACTACTGTTTCCGATCAATAGCGGTGCGGCTTCTCCCTCCTTCATGGTCATGCTGGCTGCAGCTCGCTGCTTGCAGGCAGCCTTTCGTTGTGTACTGGAGAACGTCTCCACTCACCACGCAGTGATTGAATAAATACCGTTTAATGAGATCGGATGGAATTCAACTTTGAAATCTGTGTTAGGAAAATCGGTTTTCGCAGGCAATCGGTGATAGTTTTAATTATCATAGCAACAGTTGCACATTCACGCAATTTTCAATAGTGACATTGTGAAAAATGATTAAGTCTTAATTGTAACAGATTCGTAGAAAAAATTCATATCGATCGATTGTAAAGAATTAAAATCCATCATCTCTGGATCAAAATCAGATCACTTTCATGCTACGACCGACTTTGGTTTTTGAAATTGCACCCCCAATGTTGCCTTCAAGAACATGGTATGTTAGATATAAACCTGAGTACTGCAGAGTAAATCGATTTAATTTTGCAAGCCAATGGAAAACTGCTTGAAAATTTGTGCAAGTTTAAAATTGTTTTGTTCTTTCTCAGTTGATTCCCGCCAAAAGCTCTGAGCCAGGAGTGCTCGAGCCCCCATGACTCTATCAAAGTGTGTTTACAAACATGTTTCGCCAAAGTATGTTTTACTGCAATTGAAAACTCAGCTGAGTCATAAAAACTATGCTGGAACCTGTTGGTTTTTATCTTTGAGCTTACAATTAAGAATGTGTTATGAAAAAGTATGAATCATTTTTATGAGATTGCAATGCTTGACGAGAGGTAAGAAAAGTAACTGAGTTTGTTGCTTCTGAATGTTTGGCTCCCGTTTGACAGTTCTGACTGGCTCCCAAGTGACAAGCACATTGAGTATAACCAACAATCAATACGAAACTAACGATTTTAAATTGGCTCACCACTTTAGTAGCCTATTGGTCCCAAGCAAACGATTAACGTACCCTATTCTAGTTGAAATTCTATTACTACACTATGTTTGTTTTGATTCGCTATGAAAGTTTGACAGATAACATCAGGGGTGTGTGGATTCATGGAGAACATGCAGGGGTGAGTGAAATAGCTTGGGACTGCTTGGGACCGTTGTTCTTGTACTGAGTGAGCCAAAAATAATAATGATTTTCTTCGGGACCCAGTGGTCTTAGAGTTACCTCTATGGTATAACTGGGTCTGGCGGACTCGTAATGGATTTCGAACCAATTTGAACTGTCAAAATCGAACCATTTTTTACTGTTCTTATAAGAGCTCATATGGAAGAAACAGATAGGGAGTATTGTAATCTGAGTAAAACGTAGTTGTTATTATTTTTGGAAACATATTCATAGTTTTGATGAACTGGGGTTTCCGGATCAATCTCGCAAAAAATCAACCACGCGCGGCGCAAGAAACGATCCTTCGGAGAGCGAAATAAACTTCTCTTCACCGGTGCACTTGCAGTGTAGCTGCAAAACTTTGCGTAACATCGCATTTTAACTGCTTAGGAACTTTTATGAAAACCAAATATTATTGATACAGTAGAAAACCGGAAAATTCGACACGCGCCAATCGATTTTACTCTCAATCTGTACATGAAATATAACGTCGGACATAGTGCGCTGTATTTGTACAATGATGCGCCATAATGCACACCATGTCCGATGCTTTGTTGTTGTACAGAACGAGAGTAAAATCGAAAGTCGGGTGTGGGGTTTTCCGGTGTCAAAGGCGACCGACAATAACAACGAACTACAACAGACTACAACCATAGAGGTAACTCTAAGACAAGAAGGCCCCGAAATAACGTGCTCAACTTTTTGGCTCAGCTCTGGTACTCTCTTCGCTCCCAAGCTAATCGATTCACCCCTCGAAACATAAGAAAAACCAATAACCCCTCATTTTATCTGTCAAACTTTCATAGCGAATCAAAACAAACATTGCGTAGTACTAGAGTTTCGACTAGAATGGGGTACGTTAATCATTTGCTTGGGACCAATAGGCTAGTCAAGTAGTGAGCCAATTTAAAATCGTTAGTTTCGTATTGATTGTTGCTACAACTACCAATCGATATTTCAAGAGAGTCACTCACAATCTTGCACACATTTGCTTTGTTTATCAATTTGACAACCATTCGAACAGAGTAAAGCTTGCTGCAATGCGTCTTGGATAGTGTCTGAAGCTGGCTGCGATTCGACTTCGCCAGAGCCAGGATATAAACATATCAAGATAGATCTGGAATTAGGCGTAACAGCTTCTGTACTCAGTTGACGCTGTCAATGACGTTTCTCGATGATTTTTAGAAATTCAAGGCACGCCCACGCAAACCAATATTACCGTCGGGTAGGGGAAGTCTTATCCTACCTGATTTTGATGTTGATTTGCGTGGGCGAGACTTGACTTTCAAGACATCATCGAAAAAAGTCATTGTTTACAAAAGCTGTTACGCCCTAATTCCAGCTCTATCTTGATATGGGACATCCACATATGACATCCGATTGATGACCTTGACAAATGTCCAAAAAATACTCTTACAAATTTATGATGATCCTGAAAAGTTTTGTCATGATGGTTGAGTAATGCTGAGCTATTAGGGTGTTAAACTGAGGTATTAGGGTGTTTTTGTTTGGAATGAGGGTAACGCGTTTGGCATAGATGACCCACAGTGACTCACGAAGAGCTGCTGATTCCGATCAATAACGGTGCGGCTTCTTCCTCCTTCTATGGATGCTCATGTGGGATGCATTTCCTAGTGGAATCCCAGCCAACAAGATGTGGGAGGCGTGGAACTGCGAGGTAGCGGCATCCCATAGCAACGTGAACGACTCTGCCAAAAGGACCCAATTATTGTTCCTCTCGATGGGTGATAACCTGCAAGGAATCATCAAAGCAGCCAAGCTGCGACCAGGCTTGACGGAACCGGCCTGCGAATCAGCTGTTGCGTTCCACGCAAGATTGATGTGCAAGGTTCGTTCGTGTAAATACAGTGCAGACGACGAAGACAGATTTGTACGAGCGCAACTGTTAAGCGGACTGAGGAACAGGGAGCTAGTCACGCAGGCCAACACCTACGGCTACATCACGAACTTCATGGTCCAGACAGCTACCCGGGATGAAGCGTTCGAGTCTGAGACAAAGCAGCAAGAAGAGCCGACCGCCTTCGAAGTCCGAAGTGCTCGCCTACCACCACCTATATAAATCAGGCCAAACGTTAATATGCAAGCGTGAAAGGAGGACCACCAGCCAAGCAATATCGCAGCAGCGAAGCGAATCATCGGTTTCAGGGACACTATTTACGATGCCAGTGATGCTTTCTCTTCCGACATAGAAACGGTGAATGTACAGCTCTAGACCGCTCTTGCAAGACGCAAGTGCGCGTGCTTCGACAGCTTATGCCAAAGTGCTAACACGAACCCCAGGAGGGATGCCTACAAAGTGGTCATGGCTAAGACCCGTGGCGTGGCGGCACCACCGGAGAGATCGCCGGCGATGCTGGCGTCGATCGTACAGTTCTTGTTTCTACGTAGGGACGTTGACTCCTGGCCGCGGGGTATCCCAGTCGCGGAACAGGGAGAAGTGTCTAGAGTGACTTACAGTGAACTGACCGACATTGCCAAGTCACTGGTGGTGGAAAAGGCTCCGGGCCCGGATGGGATCCCGGTTGTGTGACATGTTCAGGTCTGTATTTCAGACCTGTCTGAACGTAGGCATCTTCCCAGATGCGTGGAAGCGGCAGCGGCTGGTGGTTCTCCTGAAGTCAGGAAAACCCCCTGGGAATCCGTCAGCATACAGGCCCATCTATTTGCTGGACACCACTGGTAAACTGCTTGAGAGGGTCATCCTCAACAGGCTGTCGACTTACACCGAAGGTGTAGACGGCCTGTCAAGCAGCCAGTACGGGTTCCGCAAAGGCAGATCTACGGTGGAAGCCATCCGCGACGTCATCCAGACGGCAGAGATGGTCCATCGGAAACGAAGGGGTATTCGTTTCTGCGCGGTGGTAACTCTAGACGTGAAGATCGCGTTGAACAGCGCGTGCTGAGGGGCGATAGCCCACTCGCTACACCAACTCCGAATCCCCGGAGGGCTATACAAGATTCTGGAAAGCTACTTCCAGAATCGTGTGTTAAAGTATGACACAGAAGATGGCGAAAAATACGTTAGAGTCACCGCTGGAGTGCCACAAGGCTCCATCCTGGGCCCGGGGTTATGGAACGTCATGTACGATGGAGTGTTGAGGATAAGATTCCCAGTAGGCGTGAAAATTGTTGGTTTTGCCGACGATGTCACGCTGGTAGTCTACGGGGAATCCCTTGAAAGGGTAGAGCTGACAGCGGTTCACTCCGTTAAGCTTGTGGAGGAATGGATGAGATCCAGGAAACTGGAGCTTGCCCACCACATGACGGAGGTGGTCGTAGTCAACAATCGCATGTCGGTGCAGCATGCGACGTTGACAGTTGGCGAGAGCACAATTAGGTCTGTGCGCTATCTGAAACTCCTGGGGGTTATGCTCGATGATAAGCTCAGCTTCGGCTGCCACGTCGAGTACGCCTGCAAGAGAGCGTCTACGGCTGTGGGGGCATTATCCCGCATGATGTCAAACAGCTCGGCGGTAAGTGCCAGTAAGCGCAGGCTCCTCGCCGGGGTCGTAGTATCTATCCTCATATACGGAGGCCCTGCGTGGGCTGCGTTACTGGATACTGACTGCCACAGGCGCAAATTGGAGAGTACACATAGGCTCGAGGCCAACTCGAGGGAGGCCGTCTGTGTCATAGCAGGGATGATGCCAATCGGCCTCATCATTGAGGAGGATGTGGAGTGCTATGACACGAGGAGCGTTCGAGGGGTGCGCAACAACGCGCGCGCGGTATCGATTGCGAGGTGGCAGTCGGAATGGGAAAACTCCACAAAGGGGAAGTGGACTTACCGCTGGATACCTTCCGTATCAAGCTGGGTCAACAGGCGCCATGGGGAAGTAAACTTTCACCTGACACAGTTCCTGTCAGGCCATGGCAGCTTTATGAGTTACTTGCATAGGTTTGGTCATGCAAATACTCACAAACCCCCCCCCCCCCCCCACCCCCGGAGCGCTAGTGTCGAAGAGACGGCGGAACACGTTATGTTCGCCTGTCCACGCTTCTAGCCAGTAATGAGCGTTATGCTAGCGATATGCGGAGCGGATACCAGTCCGGATAACATTGTCCCTAGGATGTGTGGTACTACCGAGAACTGCCGAGCAGCACTTGCTTACTGCCCGACTAGAGCGTTAGAGTGCGGCTAGAGGAGCGCTATAGCGCACAGGTCCCTCACACGAAGTAATGCCTTCGGGCGGTTCCGGAGAGGTCAAGGGCCAAGCGCACAGGTTGGGGTTTAGTGGGTCGGGAGTGCAATTCTCCCATCCCCACACCCTGAGTTACTTTCTCAGGTGTCTGTGAGCAGATTCCCCCTTGTATGATAAAAAAAGAAAAGACCACTCTTGCAATGAATGCGGAAAACGTGGACATTTTGCAGCGGCCTGTCGACAGAAATAGGACAATTTTGAGAATTACACACTTTTTCAGGCATTCTTCGATGTAAACTTGGGATGTCATTGTCGAGGATGTGATTAATGGTTCCGTTTTCAGGCCACAACTGCAAATCGCTTGCCAAATCATGGCCTTCTTCGCGAACTTGTCGGCAAACACGAACTTGAATCTTCCCGGCACATCCCCACGTCCAGTCGCGATGTAAAACTTTTGACCGGGAAGCTGCTTAAAATCGAGTTTGACGTATGTTTCGTCATCGATCAAAGAGCAGCCCTTGTGTTTCGTCAAAACACGGTCGTACAAGGGTCTTGCACGCTTTATGCCCACGGAATTCTGTTTCATGTGTCGGTTCGGTTGTTTACTGGCTTTGTACGACTTGTATCCATCCCTGGCAAGGATGTTCCACACCGTTTAAATGTTGGCGTTGTACCTTCTGGCCACATATCGGATCGAAAGACTGAGGTTGGCTTTAACGCACCTCAACACCTTGCTGCGCAGCTGACGATCCCTGGTTTCAGTTTTTTCGTAGGTCCGATGATTCTTTTCCACACTCAGGGTTTCCTTGTGGGTTTTGAGCACTCGACAAACTGTTGTTTTCGGCATCTTCAGCTCTTTAGCCAGCTTGGAACCGGACCACTGCGGATTTTCCAGGTGTTTGTGCACAATATTTTTTTCTTCTTTCGAGTTCCATTTGACGTTATTTCTGAACGCGATCGACTACTTTGATCAAACTTGCACCAGTTGTTGTCAATAGAAGTGTAAACAAACCACTGTCAAAGATTTTCGATTCCCAACACTAGAGGCGTGTTAGCGGCGCACGAGGGGCGTAACAATTTACTTTTAGTAAGCCTTATCGGTCAGTTCTACTGATAACCGTGAAAACAATACAAAATCAGCAGATTAAACACGCTAAACTTTAAATCCTCAGTTATGGTTTAATTCCATCCCCATTGAAATATATAAAATTAAACCCAATGTAGCACATAATTAAGCGACCCTTCACGACACGAATCAATTCATTAGACCTAATCTGAAGCTTCAAGGGAGCGAAACATGAAAAATGGACCGTGTTGAAAAAAGAAAACTTTATCGTCCATTTTTTCCCCTCCCAAACGACTCCACGATCGCTTTGCACTAATTGAATGAGACAGAAAATGAGAAACGATTTTCTCAAACCGGCAAGTGGGAAATTGGTGCTAGCACCAGCGCTACTAGGAGGCGCGTTTTCCGAGATTTCCTCAGATTGCCGGAGGAAAAGGAGTAAATCTTGATTACCCTTTTACGGACCGACGGCTGACGTCGACAAGCCCAGAAAAAAAGGGTTACGTTTGATGCGAAGAGCCTTAAAACCCGGTAGCTTTTAGTCCCCGTTTCATCCAGGAAGAGAGAGACCATCTGTCGCCAAAATAAATAAAAAAAAATCCGTGGAAAAGATGTGCGTATAAATATCCCACCGGCTGTTTTTGCCTCGGAGGAGCTCTAAAGTCGGTGACGTTGAACCAAGATGCGGTGCCTTTCGGCTTTTTGGTGGAAGCGTTGCGGCTGATGGCTCGCAGCCAATTTTCGGCGGTCCTCTCCCCCTGGTGGTTTCAAATGAAATCCTTGACCCTTTGTGAGCTTGAGAAACAGGATAGATTCTTCCTTTACACTCAATTGGTTTTGTCGGGCGTTTTAAAAGAGTTTATATATAGGTAGTTTACCTCACATAATTTACCAAGCGTGGGTGGCCATGATCTTGCGCCAACGGCGAATCGAAAATAGTGGTAGGAGAGATTCCGCAAGCATCATTAGAAAATCTCCAAAGAGGAATAGCGGTAAACCGCTTGCAAAATCCAATCAAAGTGAGCATTATTTTTGCTCTTCTGCTTTCGTTTGCTGCTGGAATTCCGGTGCATTTTTGTCATGGCAAGCGTCGATCGACGGGGATGGTGCACGTGTGTTCACACACTGCAGCGCTTCCTCAAACGGGACACGAGTTTTCCTGTGCTCGGTCCCATCCGGCCCCAGAAGTTGTTTTCCTTCCCGGTGGCGAAGCACGGTCGATCAGACCGACTCAAAAATTAGTTTAAAAGTGGATTTGCTCAAAAGGGAGTCGAATTTTCCGGGCAAAAGCCATGGAAAATCAGGAAAAACTTCTCAAGTTGAAAATTTTACTCAGACTGAGTGAAACCTCCATCGGTTTTCCTCATAGGAAAAGCCCGGAAAATTCAACTCACTGTTGAGCTAATCCACTTTTGACGAAATTGAGTCGACTCGACTCAACTTTGAGTCAATCTGATCGACCGTGTACTGTGCTGCTGCTGCTGCTGCTGTGGGTAAGATGCAATAATCCTGCTGTCGGAATCATACGTACAATGCCGAACGTGTGCATGCATCGAGTAAATGCGATTTTCTGCAAACGACGAGCTGTAGGTGTGGGAGGAGATTTGCTTTCACGTTGAAAAATGTCAACGATGCAGGATTTTTTTCCTTTGCAGATTACGCTCACGGTTAAACGTCGAACGAATGGCATTAGACGATATCTTGTTTACATATTCATTGAAATTTCATATTTTAAGTTCCAATTCGATTGCAACTCACTTGTTGCGATTGAAAAATGCAAACAACGTTTGTTCGAGACTCAATAAAAAAAATAATAATCAAATTTCGTGAATTGAGTCCCAAAGTTGAGCGAGGCATTTCAGCAGTAAGTAAACTCCAAGTGCTATCAAATGCAAACAAACACTTCAAACGCCGTACGGAATCAATTTGAAAAATTCTAATTAAATACATAACTGCTGACGGGAAACGAAATTACGCAGTCAATTTCACGCGAAACCGCCTTCTTCGACTGCGATGCGACGTTCCGATCCGGTGGATTCCAAGTAGGCGTGGTACTTTCCCAAATGCAAAGCGATGCCAAAGGGCGAAAAAAATTGCGTTACATTTTTCCACCAAATTACCCAAGCAGCTCTAATTCCACCGACACCAGACATTATTACCGTGGAAATTCATTTAGCAACAGCACCCGGCCCGAGGTGAAAATGACTTCTAGATTTCACTTTCGATGGCATGCGTGTGTGCGTGTAAACGACAACCGCCTTCGGTAGGGTGGGCAGCCGACAATCATTCCACACCTGCGATGAACTTCGACCGCACAGCGGATGAGGGTTGATGTTGAATTTTGTAATCAATTTGTATCACAAGTGACGCCCGAGGTGCTGCTCTGGAGGAGAGTGTCGTTACCCGGTTCGCTGGTTGTGCTGTGATTGGATTTGGCCGGATGGACTATGGGCCGGAAATTGTGATTACACGACAAGAATCAAAAATAAACGTTTTGAAACAAATTTACATTTTCTCGAGGGGTTGGTCACTCCGCACAGTGTGTCAAAAACATAGTTGGGCATACCTGGGCACACTCATTGACACAGTTTGGCACCCATAATCTTTGAAGTTACTAGCAGCACAGGTATAGCACATTTATAAAAAGATGACATGTCAAAAATGGAACAATTGAGGCGGTTTTCTGATTAAACAGCGAACCTGCGTTGATCCGAATGAGGAAAAGAAGCTGGAAGACTCCTTCATGGTGCCGATATAGTTCGGTGAATGTCTGAAGTGAGGAGTTTGCTTTGCGGATTCGTATGTGTTGGCCACGATTTTGAAACTCGGCTGAGAAACTAAAGGATTGCGACCTGGACGGGAACTGATATTGCAGGTGGAGTGAGGGGTACTTAAGTTTTGAAAATCGGAGGAGGATTTAACTAATGACAAGGAGCTGAAGGAGCAAAAGTGGACGAAGGTGAAAAATTAAAACAAGTGCCTAACAGCACATCAGCACAGCGGGGCCGAACGGAACTTACTAGAAGATGTGATCTTCGTGTACGGGTATAGTTGAATAGTAGGAGTTTGATTAGCGCTGTTATGATATTCTCAGTGGCATTTCCTCAACCAAAATCTAACTGTGCACCAACTCTCAAAACATAAACAATTATCAAAATATTGCTTGCAATGAATAGATATCGAGTAAACTAGTAGATTGAGTGTATTTTTCAACCAATTCAAATATGAATATGGCATTAAATCTGGTTATGAAAGTTGGTGCACAGATAAAAAGTGAGGTTACGGGACACCACTGGACATTCTATATTTTTGTCTCTTTATTTCGATAGCCATCAACAACAACAACAGTAAGATTATCATTAAACAGATAACTCAATATGATTTGAGACCTTTTTGCCTTCCGTGTGTTGTTTATTAGCCTCTGAAGAAAAAATCCAACCATGGATTCCCCAACAACGCACATTCTAATGCCTGTCCGAACCAGTAATTCATTCCTAAGCAGACTAAAACCGGGAAGAGCTAGCTTTTAGCAGCGGAACACTTTCGTCGCAATCTCCCGTGTCCATTGGTGTAAGCAACGCAACCCCATCTCATCATGATCATTCATGACATTGAGCTCCTCCAACTGTGCATCCGCGTTGTCCCGGTTTGCTATCCATCGTTGATTACCGCAGCCGATTTTCATCCCAGAAGAGTTCTAGCGATTTCAATAGCAGCAGCTTGCCCCGGCGGTTGCAGATTTTAAAATGCGATTTGATGCGTTTAGCTGTTGTCTTTACAGAGTTCGTTCCCAACCATCTTCTGCCGTGGTCGGAGGAAGTCGATCGCCTTCTGAAGGGTCGTTCAAGTTTGTCCGGTAACAGCTTGTCCAGTTGGGGTGGCTTTAGGCTCTGAACCATTTCTAGATAGAGCTGGAATTACGGAATAACAGCTTTTGTAAACAATGACTTCTCTCGATGATTTCTCGAAAGTAATAGCTGTTCCTGACAAATCGACATAACCAGAGAGTGGATGGATATTGTAGCCGTCACTGGTTGATCTCGAATAAGTATGCGGCTTAAGCGCCACTCCGGTAAAGGAGACCGCATACCATGTTGAGTTTGCCCGGATGAGACTGCCTCAAGGGCGAGTCCAAGTGTAATCTTCCTAAAAAGAAGAGATCGAGCCAGCTTCACTACCACCGAAATTGATCGGTTAGAAAACCTTATTGCTAAAACAGCATAATCTCTCACACCCCGAAATATTTCCCCGAAGCTCACGGTAAGAGATCACACAAACCTAAACGACGTTACCCGTCAAGCTTTCCTCATCGGTAGTTCCACTTATTTCCGCCAGAGGTGCAGCTTCAACAAAAGAGGTACGCCACATACAAGTCCAATTCCGACCACGCGGAAGACAACATAATTACCCGGACCCGAAACAACGTGAAGACACTTTCTTCCTTTCATTCAAAAGTTTTAATAGGACTGATCAACAACATTACATTCAATTCAAATCAAAAATTCATTTTATAACGGAAAACGGTAAGTTGAGGTTTATTGTAAACTCATGCTTTTCAGAACTTTGGATTGCTTGTATTTTCCTACTCCTCTTTATTCTATTCCTCTACCTATACTTGTGTGCGTGCGGTTCTTCTATCTACACGCTAACTTTAAAGTACCCATTAATGAGTAAAAAAAGACCCATTTTGAAGAAAAGTGGCTTAACTCATTAAATGAGTAAAACCAACTTTACTCATTAATGAGTATTCAATGGATACGTCACAAAATGGGTATTTTTACCCGTTATAATTTTTCTGAGCATGCGTAAAAAGTACCCATTTTATTGATTTGTTTTTGCTTCATGAGGCTACCAGTCATAAAATAAAGAACCTCTTGAAATCTTTGCAAGTATAAACCGAAATCATTAAAACAAGTCATATTTTTGTTATTGCCACATAATTATTGGAAAAAATAGCCATTTAAACATAATATTATCACCATCATCAACCGGTACGATGCAATCGAGGCTTTCCTCGAAGGGTGTTTTCGTCATGCAGCACAGTTCACTGCTGGAATCGATCCTTGAGGGATGTCGCTCATCGAATGGGTCCGGATGTTTACAAATATTAACTTTGTTTCTCCCTTCACTGGAAACGGGTTATATTTTTGTTATGCCAACTTAATCCTCATCATAATGACACTTTTGATTCTTACCTCGTAAAATTGGTACAGGACCATACCCGGGAAAACTGTACTGTTGTTCTTCTTTAATTTTGTATTCCGTCACAATCAACATCAGCCGGATGGAATCTATTAGTTCAATAACTCGCGTAATATTGTGAATGGAAATAATTTTGACCGATTTACAAAACACTTCACACGCGGAATCTACGGAAGCTCGATTCGCTCGTTTGCTAAAAATGATCGGACATTTTGCATTTTCACTATCATGACATCACATCCATCGAGTCACTAATTATTTTTACCCATTTTTATTGCATGTAGATACTTTCCAAAATGAATAAAAAGTACTCGCTTTCCATTTTTTGATAATACCCATGTTTTGACACTTCAGAATAAATTCAAAAAATGAGTACAAGGTACTCATTTACTGGGTACTTTCAAGTTAGCGTGTACCTATCATATTGTGCTGTGCTCTTGTGTTTTTCTTCTCGGTTAATCTCGACGACGACGATGCAGCAAGCGGGGAACGGCAAAGCTTGGCACCCGGGTGTCTCACATTAAAGGGTTGGGTGGGCATCCATATATTACGAAACGTGTGCACGTTGTCCTGCCGACACCCAACCTCACAAATATTGGACTTATCCAAATCTTAGCAATTCATGCTCTTCGACCTGATGGTCGGCAAAAAAGGTCCTCCGTGGCGCCCTCGCCGGACGCCACACTCAACAAAGAAACAATTGGAACGGACTCACCAGTTGATGATGCTGCTGTTGACTGCTGCGCTGCTGTTACGGGCGGCGACGGTGCTACTTAGCGTTCGACCGTTGGTGATTGAACGGCCAACGATTTCCACGTGGTTGGACGGATGGTAATTCTACCACAGGCGGCGCTTGACAACCACCAAGCCCCGACAAGCGATGTGGATGCGGATCGCTTTCCACCGGCCAAGGTGACGGTTGCCGGAATCTTTCGCCCCGGGGATGCAGATGATGGCGTTGGAAGAGGATATAGCCGTCGGCTGTTGAAAATACCATTAAGCACATTGCACAGATTTTCTTTACCGAGCAGCACATTACCTGGTCTAGCTTGTTTTTTGCACACACAAAGTCTAGCCTATGACGCACACTACTTTTAGATTGATAGCTATAACTAAACAATCAACGAGGAGAAATTAGAATTCAAGAATAAAGTAAAACCACGTTGCTTTAACTCACTATACAAAACTATCAAATAACGCGAACAAAAAAGGACACACTTCCACTGTTATCTGCGGTTCGGACGAAAGTGAGGCGAAACCGTGACCCTCAGATTAGGGAAGGTGACCTCGGCCGAACTTAACGGAAGTTCGATTTTCCCGGGAACTTCTTCGAACTAGATCGGCAATGCGAGAGATTATTCCGATCGCTGGTCCTTCGTTCAATGTCGGGTGTAGCCACAACTCTCTCTTTTCCCAACTTTCCCGAAAATTTCACTGGACTCGGCCTTGGGAGAAATTGCACAAGGTCGTGTGGCTTTACTCATGAGATATTCTATTTTTATAGTAAATCGACCAGTGTCGTTTCGCTACTGGCGTAGTTTTTGGCGTATAGATTAGATCCATTTCATCCTACTTTAATTATAGCTAATTTGATATTTACAACAATGAGTGACTGGCTGTTTTCATATTTGTAACATGGAGTGACTGACTGATTTAATATTTACAACATGGAGTGACCGTTACAATATGTTGGTTTGTGTAGGCCTTCCTTTGAATTCTTAGAAAATATCGAGCGAAGTCATTGTTTACAAAGGCTGTTACGCCCTAATTCCAGCTCTATATAGAAATGGTTCACAGCCTAGAGCGTTTTTTTAAACTTTTGGTTAAAATTTGACAGATGGAAAGTTATCGATTAACCCTACTATCCGAGCATGGTTATTTCTGACAAACAAGAAGTTAAATTTTGACAACAGTGGCACGAAAATCGGTCGATCGACAGCATGGGGATTTTCGAACATTAGAAAATAACTTTCGAAATGTCAATTTTAACCACGAGTTAAATTTAACTCAGCAAATGGTTCACAGCCTTAGAATACCGCCTTGGTTTGGATTTTACTGCTTGGTTGTGTTTTTCCTTTACCTTCAAAACAAAACATTTGAACTGTGAGACAAACTTAGGCTGTGTTCTATTTGGAAATTTTTCACTTAAATTTGACACTTCGAAAATAAATTAAGATGTTCGAAAATCCCTCTGTTGTTGATCGGCCGATTTTCGAGAAAGCGTTTGTCAAAGTTGATTCCTTGTCTGTCAGAAATAAGTCTGCTGGGATAGCAGGTTTATTTGAAAATTTTCCATCTGTCAAATTTAAGTGAAAATTCACCAAATGGAACACAGCCTTACTCATCGCTGAGTTCCTGCACTTTTGGCGATTATGAGTGAACTAAACTTAAATTTGGGTTGTTCTCATTGGCCGTGCAGTTTGTCAAGCATGCCATTATCTTCTTTTTTTTCACGGGCTTGTTAATTGCAACGGACGTTTTCTTGAAGAGTGTGAAAGGAATTTTTCCAAATTGAAACCCTGAAACAAATCCTACACGTTAATTATCAAGCTAAGTGATACTATATTAATTTACAAGTGGAATGAACAAAAATGTGACAGTGGACCGTACAAGGTTATTGTGGAAGGATGCAAGAAGAAACCGAGAACAACGTACGATTGAGCGGAATCAACAAAGTCACAGTGGGGATGATGTTGAAACAAAACGGATTTGCGAAAGCAGTGATGGACATCAAGAATATCGGAATAGCAAAAGTGATGGTGCTCTTCAGTGAATGGAAGGAAGCAAACATGCTAGTAAACAGTCAAAACCTGATCCTTAAGCGATTCAGAGCCTTCATTCCGAAGAGTTTTGTGACCGCCAAAGAAGTAATAGCAGGAATCCCAGAGAAGTTACAATCCGAGGAACTAATCGAAGACATCGAAACAAACAAGGAAATTTTGGAAGTATTCCGCCTACAGGGGACAGTAGCAGCAGGCAAAAGAGTACCGATCGAGAAACTAGGAGTAGTATTCCGAAGCAATAAGCTTCCAGAATACGAGTCTACTCAGTCACAACGAAGGTAGAACCGTACATCACAAAGGCAGTCATGTGTAACTCGTGCCTACGTTACGGGTATATCGCCAACAACTGCAAGAGCCGAAAGCGCTGCGGAAATTGCGGAGAAACACACGATGGACGTGTTCAGGATTCAGAGTGCCCGAACCAACGAAAATGTGTACACTGCTAGGACAAACACAGATCATCGGACATCAAGTGTCCAGAACGTAGCAAACAAAATGACATCAAAAAATGATGGCAAGGAAGTATCTCACCTATCAAGAAGCTCGGAATGAGTTTCCTTCAGTCTACGAAAGCTTCTCCAACATAGGTACTGAAGAAATCCAACAACCGGGAAGGGAAGAAAGTGCACCTAAGCATCAGCCAACAGCAAGAACGAACAACCGTAGCGGCCCGGTGGTCACAACAAATAGGAATTTAGGAGCAGTCACGAAGCAGACTCTACCCAAGGATAAAGGGCCAGAAGCTAGCAGCAGGATAGAAAGGGAAGTTGACGAAGACGGATTCGAAAAAGTCCGATACGGAAGCAAAAAAAAAAGGAGGACAGTGAACGATAACACGACAGGACAAGAAGATAGCCTGGCAGGAACCCAGGTAATGACGATGGAAAAACGTCTCGAGCTCCGAAAACAATGGGAAGATAAAATGAAGGAAATCGCAAAAAGAGAACTTGCAATCTATGGTTGGAAAAACTTTCAACAAACTCTCGAAAGCCGTTAAGGCAAAAGACGAAAACGGTTACTATATTGTTCTAGAAGTAGTCAAGCAGCTAGCAGTTTCTCTAGGTTATGACGTAGGGTTAACTACCCCATTTCCGGCCTATTAAGCACAACCCGCACTTAGTCTTTCTTAATCTAGCACAGTTTAGAACCAAACGGAATGTTATTAATACTGATGGCTTCCAAATGTATTTACCTCTCCGTACGTACCGTAACATTTGATAAAGAGAAACCAATCGTTGAGATATTGTCAAAAATCTAACACTGCTTCTTAACGCCAAACTCGGCCTACGGATTCCAAACTCGGCCTAACCCATTGAAACGCCTTTGAAGCGCAATTGAATTAACTTCGGCCTATCGGATGAAGATAAAAATTGATTCGGTCGGAGCGCTTCTTTTGTTTTTGGGAATAATGGGTGCAAACCTTCATATCACGCGTTCTCATTGACTTCGTTCGGTAGCTTATTATCTAAAGTATCGTACCAAACGCATAATTGACTTGTTAACTCTGAAATCATGGATTTATTTAAAGTTTTCTGCTCGATAGGCCCAAAATGGGTGATTAGGCCGAAGTAGTTCTCTACCCTATAAGACGGAATTCCGAATACTGATATCGAAAATGGCGACATTCAAGATATTACAGAGTAACATTCAAAGTCTCACGAAAAATAAAAAGGAACTAGCGCATGAATTACATGCAAGAAATCTCGATGCAGCATTATTATCAGAAATATGGACGAGTGAAAATAGGATAGCATCATCAGACATAACGGGCTATCATAAAATTCTACAGCCACGTCTGAGTCTAGTCTCAGTTTACATAAATCCTAGGAAAACAATAACGGAATTGAATACAGGTTTTGAGAAGTTATTAGGAGAAACACAAACGCTCAAAAACTTACTGATTGGAGAAGATTTCAACGCCCACAACAAGGCCTGGGGCTGTGAATCTACCAATAGTAAGGGTAAACTAATCCTAGAAACTATTACTACAACAAACTACTGATCCTGAATAATGAAGAGAAGGCGTACCGTCCCGCTGCACTGAATAACACCCCCAGTGCAATCGACTTGACTCTATGCACACCAGATCTGTTAAATGAACGAATCTGGAGTGTAAAGCACTATACATTTAACGACTCAGGCCATCGTATAATAGATATCGAGCTGACAAAAACACAAAGAGCTATTTTCAATCGGAAGAAGGTCAATGAGGAAATTGCGCTTATAGATGCAGATCAACTGGAGTCAATTAAAGACCTGCAACGCCTAGTTACCGACACGATGAGCAGAAGCAGCGGGGTGAGCGACTTCGTCCCAAAATATTATTGGAGCGAAGAACTTTCCCTGTTGTACAAACAAGACTGCTGTAGAACCTTTAACAGGTTATCAAACGAAGCAAATTTACTTAAGCTGCAAAGGATATCGATCCACGAGATACCAAGTCTAATTGGAGCATGGTAAGGAGGCTACGATACCATCACGAAAACAAAACCAAGAACAACATAGTACTCACGGTCAGTGTTCACTCGGCTGTCGACAAAAGCAGGCCACTCTCGATGTGTGCCACGCGATCGTCTATTTTCTCGGCAGCAACCATTGTGTGGTCCTCCTCATTGTTCTTCATCAGCAGTTCTTTCGGTCGATGCGTCGTCGACTTTGGAAAGCAACCGTTTCGTGATGAGTGTGTGAGTGTTGACCACGTTTTGCACCCATTGCTGCAATGGAAGCGCTTTGCCCCACGATGGCGTAACTGCCATACAACGAAACCACTGGAAGCGGCTCCAGTTCTGATGGAGGAGGCTTTTTGGATAGCTTTTGACTATTGTTTTAAGATGTATTGTATAGTAACCAAGAATCCTCGGCTCTGTAAAGTTAATTTGGTTGAGCCTTATCAAATAAATTAATGAACAAAAAAAAAATAGTACTCACGGCTAGAGAAAAAGCTGAAACATTCCTAGAAGGACACTTCGGGCTCACACAACCAACAATGTCTCACCCCAATTCTCCAAGTACGACTCCTGCAAAAGAGTTACTCAACCTAGAGCAATGAAATCATATCATCCATAAAAAGGAAGGCCCGATCGGCACCAGGAACAGATCGTCTAACTTACGAGATTCTGAGGAATCTAAACACACATACAAAGCAAAAAATTGTTCAAGAAATAAATACGTACTACGCCGCTGAAAACCTGCCGGAAAGCTTCAAGGAGGTCAAAATAGTACCTATTGCAACCGAACTATCGACATACAGGCCGATTTCATGCCTGTCGACGATCGTCAAATCACCTAACACTGCAGTACTACATCTAATACAACAACATGAGACCGGATCTATCGTTCGGGTTCAGACCAGGAAAATCAACGGAGGACTGTCTTGAGTTCGTAACAAATCATCTAATGGCAGCAAAAAGATGCAATTTGATCAGTGCAGCAGTATTCTTTGACTTTTGCAGAGGATATCATAGTATGGATCGAGCATTTTTCGAAAAACCGAAAGCTGGTTATGCAAACGGAACAAGGGTTGGTATCGACCACAATCTCAAGAGGATTGCCTCAGGGGGATGTGTTGTCTCCCACCCTCTTTAACCTATATACCAAAGAGCTGCACGAAACCGATCACGACGAGGAAAATGTGGTGTCACTGCAATACGCGGACGATTTTGTGTAGATAATTAGCGATAAATGTCTCAATGAAGTCAAAGTGAAATCACAACGAGTGATAGACAACTTCGTGGACCACAGCGATAGCCTACGCCTCGAAATCAACGGCAATAAAACGAAAGTAATAGTATTCCAACCAAAAGAGACGAAACTAGGTCTGAAGATCAAGGATAAGTCTATATAGTGCGTTAGATATTACAAATATCTGGGAACCTGTATAGACAGCCACTTGAACTACGGCACGCATGTACGAGACTTGAAACACAAGATCAAAGATCGACAAAATATGCTGAAGATCATCGGCAGCATAAAGCAGGGAGCGACACCAAAAGTACTGATACTGTTCCATAAAGCACTATACGATAGCTTCCTCCGGTACGGAAGCTCGGTCTACGGTAGCACATCTAAAACCTACCGGAACGACTTAGACCTAACACATCGACAATGTCAACGCATAGCTACGGGATGTTCTAAGACCACACCGATCAACACCTTGGCTGCCCTAGCAAATGATTAGCCACTAGAACTGCAGCGGTACTATTGGACAAAGAAGAGAATATCATCCCACTTCCGTAAACAACTAATTTCACTAGAAAACAACGATACAGCTGGAAACAAGAGATTCACATTCATCGAGAAAGTCTACATGGAAAACGCGAATGAAGTTAGCAGAATCTACGAGCAAGTCCCGGCAGAGACTGCATATGATGTCACGATTCGGCACCAAATTGAAAGAATGCCGATCAATAAAACTAAAATGGCTCCATCTACTATGCGACAAATCACCCTGAAATACATGAATAAAGGGTACTCTCTATGGCGAAGCGTATATAGGGACGCGTCGAGAACAGCTGACGCTTACGGAATAGGAGTTTACGAACGCGAGACCGGAATGAACATAAGTCTTAAGTTAGAACAACACTCCAGCATCATGACGGCGAAACTCGTTGCCATACGGATCGGCCTAGAAGGAAATTCAAAATTAGACAGGGAGAACTCTGTGATACTCACCGACTCGCAATCAGCCTGTCTGCTATTGGAAAAACATCAGGAATGAAAAACTTGGGACAGTCTAACAGGAGCAATCTGCAAGGAACTGCAATCAACGGGCACTATACTACAATGGATCCCTGGCCATGTGGGCCTGGAGGGCAATGAAGCAGCAGATACTTTGGCCAAAGCAGGACTAAACAACGATGCGGTTATCGTCAACAAGCTCCTCTGGAACGATGTGGTACTTCGCTATAAGAAGCAGCTAGCAGAAGCGACAAATGATTGGTATACCAACATCGTATTCACACAGAATAAAGGGAAGAAATTTCACGATTTGTTTAACTGTTTTCCTGGAAGACCGTGGTTCTGGAACTCGGAATTCAACGGTGAATAGGTGCGAACACTCAACAGGATTCTGGCAGGTCACTATTTTTCGAACTACTGGCTGGCCAAAATGCGACTGGTAGAATCAGAAGAATGTGATATTTGTGATGAAATCGACACAACGGAACATTTGCTATTAAACTGTATAAAGTACACCCACATTCGAAACTATTTTGATTGCGAGGATCACAGACGTATACAAAACCTAGCACGTGACAAAGAAGGAGTAAATGACGTAGAGTTGAAAAACATAATTAAATTCATCCGAATGGCAAGAATAAATCCGTAACGGCTAGGTAACGACTAACCGTCACAGCTCCTCGGGCCAATAAATCGAAACTCCAAAAACAACAACAGCATGCCATAATTCACTAGCAAGCAAAGACTGGCACTCTCGGCACTGCCGGCAAACTGAGCAAAAGGTAGGCCCCAAATAAGTGTAAAGAGTGATCACCCCTTGCATTTTCTACAACTTAACCAATCAAAAAACAAATATCAAAAATCCTTTAACAACAACTTTTGTATAGTCGGAGATGCTTAATACCAAATATCAGACTTAAAGTGTTCACTGTACGATAGATGAGGAGATGAAAGTATAGAGTTGATAGTTCCGTTAGAGTACGGTAGTGTGAGTAGAAAGCGAGCAAATGTCAATTTTGAGGAATCGGACTAATCATCTCCTTTACCAAACTCTCCTGCTGGGGAGAGATTGTGAGGGATGGTGCGGAGTATCTCCCCCGCCACCACTAGCAAAAGAGATTTGTTCACGATTGTTTCACACTCAAGTCATCATGTGACGTAAACATCTAGTCGATAGGTTTGGAAATTGCAGCTGTTGTTGCCTTTACCGCTGTATGTGCTCCTGTTATCGTCAACTTAACGATCTATGAGTATAGAACTATCTGTTTATAGATCAGTGCACGAAGATTTGCTGCACTCTTCTCTCACTCGTAAATTTTGACAGTTTTGGGTGGTTTGTTTTGGCTCCCATTCGTTGCCATCTCTTTTACTCAGAGACAAAATGATTGGAACCAAAAAGTGAGGTTAGGGACCGTGCACTGCTCTATGCCAATGGTTTTCGTTATTGCTCGTCCAGAGATTTATTTCCGTTTTACGGATTAGTGTCAAGAAGAAGAAGAAGAAGAAGAAGAAGTTCCACAACAGTTGTCAAATAAACAAGGCTATAAAGAATCGCCAGCAAGATTGTCAATGCACACTATGTTTTATTCAGTATTCAGCTCATTTTCATACTGGTGGCAGGAATGGCTGTAGAACCACCGACAAACCGACAAACTTAAACTTCATTTTCGCTCGAAAATATACAACGGCCGAATGAAATGTGCAGCGATACCATCTGTCAAAATCAAGGAAATTTTGTATCTAGATATAAATAGTTTATCCAGAATAGACTAGACACGAACGAGTTGGTTTGCACGCGTGTTCGTGGAATAGATAAACGTTTTCGACGAATACGGAGACAGATGTCAGTAGTGTGCTTTGTGCAGAAATGTCATGATAATTTATTTGGTCATTCATGTCAGTTTGTCGGTGGTAGAACTTTGACAGCTGCGCTAGAACTCTACGATAGCCGCCGGAAGGAAATTATACTTAAGATTCGCAAAATAACGAGAGACTTGTTTCAAGACACCAAGCTTCGTAAACGGTTCGTTTCAGAGTTGATAGTCTAGCCGACTAAATTGACTTCCTGGCCCACTGTGCGATGGTGTGGAACGTTTAATGCAGATGTCAAATTCAGATTCCATGAAACGCTGATTTGGCTGGCTTTGATCTCATGTCGGGAACGGCCCCCGGGATTCGCAATACGACTGTTGATTTTACTTTGTAATTATCGTTAATTGAGGCTCAAAACACCGTCACTTAATTTGTATGCTTCTTGTATTTTAAATAATCTTAAACCTTATCATTAGCCTACACCTGCCTACACTAGTCATCTGAAAATTTAAAGCATGTATTCGTCCTGATTTTACAACACTTTCACTGCATTTACTTGCTTGTGTTCGTGGTTGAGTTTCACAATTTCACGCAATCGAATGCTACTTTTCAAATCCCTAAGGCTGTGTTCCATTTCTCTATTACTTTTTCGAAGGGGTAAGAATTGTTTGCAAAAGCTGATACGTCGCTTCGTAAAAGTAATCGAGATTTGGTGAAATGTCACTTAAATTTGACTTGTGATTTTTTTTCAAATAACCCTGCTATTCCACAAGACTTATTTCCAGACAGACACGGAATGAATTTTGACAAACACCTTCTCAAAAATCGGCCGATCAACAACAGAGGGATTTTCGATCATTTTTTTAAATTTATTTTCGAAGTGTCAAATTTAAGTGAAAATTCACCAAATGGAACACAGCCAAATTGAACACCAAGAAAACCACTTCAAAACGACTTTTTTGCTTACATTGGTAAAAGTATCATTGAACGAGTGTTGCCAGATGTTTTGCATTGAATTTAAGTCTATTAACACTCCGAGCACGATGCCTCCGATAAAATGCGTAACGGAAAACTTGAAATGTTGGAAATATCATAGCTCAGCCATTAATTGACGAATTTCATATCTATTGGCGCTACACAGCAAAAAAATAATTTTGATATCACGTCAAAGTGGATGCACTACAATCATGTCGAAAATATGGTGTAATATTACTTGCTAAAAAGGACAAAATTATCATTAATACAATGCATGAACTGACTTTACGCTGCTTTTGCTGCATTTGTTTATTTATGTGGTCATAAAAATTACATGAAATTTTCGACATGATTGTAGTGCATCCACTTTGATGTGATATCAAAATTATTTTTTTGCTGTGTATTTGAAACGTCATACCATAGAGGTAACTCTAAGACCAGAAGGTCCCGAAGAAACGTGCTCAACTTTTTGGCATAGCAAATCAAAACAAACATAGTGTAGTACTAGAATTTCGACTTGAATGGGGTACGTTAATCGATTTGCTTGGGACCAATAGCCAAGTCAAGTAGTGAGCCAATTTTAAATCGTTAGTTTCCAACCGGTTGGTAATACCCTACCTTTACTGACTAAGGCTATCTGATGCCCCTAATATGGCAGGCATAAATAGTAACTGTATCTAAAAATAGCTCCTGGTCCTGAATGCACCTCATCTATACAGCGTATTTTCGCATTAAGTGCGGATGAAATACGCACAGTTGTCGTTTCGTAATAGCACTTTACTGTGCAGAAAACCGATTCAGCACCATCATCATCATTAGAGCTATTCAACAGCAGAGCGCTCGATCAAAGTGAGTGCAATGCATCCTTCGCTTTCCCATATGATGATGATGATGATGATGACGACGACGACGACGACGATGGTGATGCGATGCGTGTGCTCCTCCCTCGCAATCCCGGCGAAAAAGCATTAACAGTAAGCATAATCCACTATACCATTTTCAGAGGGGGGTTTGGGGTGCTCATCTACTCTGTGCTGTGCAATACACTCTGCAACCAATCGATAAAGCTAACCATTTTATGTAAATCTATTTTTACGACATTGCAGATGGACGGTTGCAATCCAATAGCAAGTAGCGAGGAGGACGAGGAGGAGGACGAGGAGGAGGACGAGGAGGAGGACGAGGAGGAGGACGAGGAGGAGGACGAGGAGGAGGACGAGGAGGAGGACGAGGAGGAGGACGAGGAGGAGGACGAGGAGGAGAAGGAATAACCTCATCTTTCTCTCTTTCAGTGTGATTAGTGAGCTGGCGCCGGCACTCACACCGCACTTTCCAATCATCAAAGTAGGTTTAGGAAGAGCCGGGAATAGTCTGGTCACTGACAAACAGATATAACATTAACATGTTGTTCATCGACACGTATTGAACGACTTATTTAAAAAATTTTAGTTTATAATACTGCCACTTGTGGCACGCATATCCAAATGCCTTACGTTTGAATGCCTAGATTAAAACACGCGCCTCTCGTTTGTTGAAAGGAATCGATCGATGGTCGTTAAAATGAGTGGACGGTAGTTCCACCTCGACTTGTGCCCAGTGGTTGCGCCAACACACACTATCACCATCTGTTGAGCGTACTGCCCGTGACAGTGTACTCAACAGATGGCGGTAGCAGTGTTGTAAGCGGTCACCGTAGTCGACACTTGCAACACAAGCTATCAATGTACAGTACCAAACTAAAATGTCATATGACAGTCTTTGTCATACAACACCAAACTAAAATGTCATACGACAGTCTTTGTCATACGACACTGTCAGCGAAGACTGTCACGTATTTATGTATTTTAGATTATCGCATAATAAGAGCCGCTAAGGTTGTGCTTGTATGAATTCTGACAATAACAAGCAACGATGTACTAGTAATAGCATTTCTGATCAGAAATGGTTCAATTTACATAAAATTGTGGTATTGGAAAGAAATCACACATTGTCATATGATAGTTATTTGATAATTCTATTTTTGCTCGAATGATCTTCTACCGTTTGAGTTGTGTGAGAGAGACGACGGTAGAGCATGAGTGTACCAATACAACCAGACTTCGACGCACGAAACGAAGCGAGTATAGAAGAAAACGTCAATCGTTTCAACCTCTGGGCGGTAGTTTTATTATTGACGATGTCTGTTTGTCTGTGGTCTGGTCGTAGCCGGAAGGATGTTTTGCAAAACGATTTAGTTTTAGATAATATTTTCTCTGGGTTGGTAGTCCAATAATCACAAATTAAAAAAACCGAAGGGGACGACTCTATCTACGATGCAGGAAAGATTGTGTTTTGCTGTGGCTAGCTGCGCGCACACTGAGTAGATAGAAAGAAGATTGACGACGATTTTGAAGATTTCCTGTAAAAAGATGATGCGCGGTGCAAGTAGATGCGACAAATGAAAGAAGATTTTTCGAAGATTGATTCGCTAGTGGGAGATTTGTTGAGCATCTAGATTTGAGATTTAGATGTGTCGCCCCCTCGCAAAAAACAGCGTTCCTCTACTACAATTATTTTGAAAGCGGCGTAGACAAAATGATTGAAATAGGCAAAATGTGGTCAAAATTCAAATGACAACAACTTTTCGAAGAATGGTCCAAATTTAATGTTTCCAATTTCATTCGCCAGGAAATTTATCGACGTTTGATAGCTTGAAAGTGGCCAGTGTCATCACTTGGTATTTTTTGGGTGTAATTTTTCCTCATCTTCATATTTTTACCTGATACTAGAAGGAATTTTGAATTCACTGGTAGCAAAAGATCCAACATCGGTTAAGAAACAACCGATATCTGGCCATTTCCGCGAAATCAGTTCCGGTAATGCGAACAGTAAGTTAATCTCTTGAATAACGTCAACACAGGTATCAATCCTCATGATTTTGCAGCTCGATATCTCCAGTATTATAAGTATAAGTATTTTCAGAATCACGAGTTGCGATGGTCATCTTGGAGCAGGTTCTTGGTCCTCCGGGGAAGTGGCCAATTGGGGCCATGACCGGAACCATATAAATATGGATGTCAAACTTCATGATGTTGCTTGCCTATGGCAATGGAAGTTCGATCAGGTTCACAGCTTGATCCGAGGCTTGCTCCGGTTCCCCAGGGAATCAACTCCGGAGAACAGATTCTAGGTGCCCCGAGGGATGTGGTCAGTTGGGGCCATGACCGGAACCATATCAATATGGATGTCAAACTTCATGATGTTGCTTGCCTATGGCAATGGAAGTTCGATCATAACCATGACTTGCCCTAGTTATCTTGGAGCAGGTTCTGAGTGACCCGCGGGATGTGGTGAATTGGGGCAAGCAAAAGTATGGACGACCACAAAACTGAAAATAAGTTGTTCCAATCGAGCAAAGCAGTGCTTTTGATGGTTAGATTGGATCACCTTTTGACAGACGTTCATACATTTAAAGTCTGTACTCGAATAAAATGCAACAGACCAAAAATTTATCAATTCAAGTCGGAATTTTTGTAACTCTCAGGGAATAAATAAACACATATTAGCTATGATTTTGCAAAGTTGGTTTATTCAACCTCCTCTCCTACACACTTAATCTAGCTCGGTAAAATCTCCAACAGCCGATTACCTCGGCATTTACTTTTGCTGATATATCTGCAAAACATCTGTTTGTTAGCTGATATCTCAGCATAATGATATTTGTTAGCTGATTCTCGGCAATTGTTTTACTGAATATCAGCAAAATAAATTACAGAACTACTCGGCTGTTGGAATCTCGGCGCAAAATTTTAAGTGTGTAGGCTAAATGCCCACACCATGGACTTAACGCTAACCATCAAATCCTGTGCAACACTTGCACCATCTTTCTTACACACTTTCACCGACTCTTTTTTCAAATCCTTGTCGTTTTTTAAGACCTTCCCTGTTTTCCGGAGCTTGCCCTTCAAAATCGCCCTTCGGCACAAAAACAACATCGTTGGCTTCGTACCACTCCACATCACCGGTTTCGCGTAATGGCACGATGCCAGATCCAGCCAAAACAGAGTGTCACCTTCATGGAACCGGAGGAACGACAGCAGGCACTTCTGGAGGCATTCTTATTTATATATTTGGCCGTTGATGGTGCCGGTTGGTTTTGTACGGCTTGCTGAATTTGCCGCACCCACAGATCGCCTGCCACACTAAGTACTTCTTGGCAAAGTTGTTGACCTTCTTCTTGCGGAACTTCACCGGAACATCCAGGCGGGACTCGCTGACGAAAAATTTCAGGCCGGGGATCCGCTTGACGTCCACTTTAATGTACGTCCCGTCGTCCATTACGATGCATTTCGGCTGCACCAACCACTCGCGGGGTACAGCTTCCAGGCGCGGGATTTGGCCACCGTATTCTGTTCATCGGTTCCGTTAGCCGCCTTCCTTACCTCGAAGACATTAAATCCGGCCTGCTTAATTGTCTGCTGGACGAACCAGACGGAAGAATTGACCTTCTTGGCCACATTCAGAATCGGAAGGTTCGGATTGCGTTTGAAGTAATCCCTCACCTTTCTTGCGCACCACTGGGTCGCCTGGGTTTCCTTGAACGATTTTACCACGCGGGACACGGTCGAATGGTCAATTCCAAACTGTTTCGCGATCCACCTGTGGGACTGGCCTTGATTTTCCACGACCGCTCCCATAATTTTTTGTCGAAGCACTTCTTGCTTGGAAGCCAACTCGATAACCACTTGACAGATTGTAGCGAGATTTTTCATATGTAAACATTACACTCTAAACTAGTTTTACTCAAAATTTCATCAATTTTTACCCATGCAATAAAAAGTTAATAAAAAGTGGGCTGTAGCCCACCTAAATGGAAGTCAAACGTCATTTCTGACAGTGCTGATTCCATTTCTAGGGGCTCATGGATGAACAACTTGGAAAATTGCTCAAATATTTTGATGATAATAAACCATCGGTGTATCCTTCAATCAATTTTCAGTTTGACAGTGTCGGTGTATCCAGTCACAGGGCGCTGATGCACTGGTGAATATCAACAGCCCTAGTCACAGGACCAGCAGAGAAAGTAAGCAAACTGTGCTTTTTATATTTTTCATCTGTCATGCATCTAACCCCAAAATAATCGCATTAAATATTCACGTGTGTAAAACAGTTCTCCGGTTGTCCGTGTTTTTCTACCGATTCCGACGGAGATTCGTGGTGCCACTCTGTTTAGGTCATTCCCTGGTTCCAACAGGTTATGGGCCCAGAGGTGGATCGTGGAAAAACGGATTGTTCTCGCGGGTAGAAGTAAAAGCGTTTTGTTGATCGCGGTGGTGGTGGCGGCGGTGTTCTTTCGTCGTTAGCGTGTGTCGTTCGTCGGGAAGTTTGTTTGGTGGAGCGGAATGGCGGAAGCGGGAATGTTTACCCTTGCCAAGCTCAACAACAACAACTATGCGACGTAGAAGTTCGAAATTGAGATGCTTCTCACGAGAGAAGATCGCTGATTTGTTGTGGATGAGGTGAAACCTGAGCCGGAGACGGACACTTAGCGGAAAGCCGACAGGAAAGCGCGAGCCACAATCGCTCTCTGTGTGGAACCGAGCCAGTACACGCTCATCCGTGATTGTGCTTCTGCTCGTGATGTCGGGGATGCACTTAAAGCATACCATGAGAAGTCGACGACTACTTCCCAGCTATCGCTGTTGGTACGGCTGTGCGATGCAAAGCTCCAGGAAGGCGGAGATGCAGAAAAACATTTGCTCGAAATGGATACGCTGTTTGGACGTCTGCAGAATGTTGGGCTTACTCTGGAAGAGAAGCTGAAGGTTGCCATGGTGCTGCGCAGTATGCCCGAGTCGTATCACTTTCTGGCATCAGCACTGGAGGCACGACCAGATGCTGATATCACCATGCAGCTCGTCAAATCAAAACTCTTGGATGAATTTCACAAGCGGTGCGAGAGGGACGGAAAAGGACCCGGTGGCGAGCAGGTGCTCAAGACGTAGTCAAACTTGACGTGTTTCTTCTGCAAGCAGCCTGGCCACTATAAAAAGGACTGTTGGAAGTGGCAAGCAATGAAGGGGTCACAGGATGAAGCAGGATTTTCCGGAAGCAATAAGCCAAACAACGGTGGTCAAAGGAAGTTCAAAGCGAAGCAAGCTACGAGCGCCGAAAGGGAGCCGGTGAGTTTTCTCGTGCAAGAAGAGAGTTACGTCACTCGTTCACATACGAAGCAAAAACAGTCGTGGACCGTGGATAGCGGT
The DNA here is from genome assembly GCF_037179485.1 of Ochlerotatus camptorhynchus. Lineage (NCBI taxonomy): Eukaryota > Metazoa > Arthropoda > Insecta > Diptera > Culicidae > Ochlerotatus > Ochlerotatus camptorhynchus. The sequence continues at coordinate 2,313,014 of NW_027040614.1, read as the reverse complement.
GCGTCATGCCACATGACAAGTAGCGGTACCTTTTTCGATACTCTGGACGAGTCGAATAGTGTTCAAGTTGTGATGGCAAATGGCAAATGGAAACCGCACAAAATCGGGTGGTCATGGCAGTGGATTTGTCAAGTGTGTGGATGGCACTGGCAAGCCGGTGGATGTCCGGTTGAATAACGTTTTGTACGTACCAGATCTCGATAGCGGACTCATTTCGGTGAGTAAAATTGCAGATAAGAGCTACGACGTGCTTTTCAAGCAGAATACTGTTGAAATTATTGACAATGCGAAGAATGTTGTGGCGATCGGTGATCGTAGCGGCGGACTCTATGTACTGAAGGGCCAGGAATGTGCAGCGGTGTCAAATGCGTGCCATTCCGTAAATTGTCAGCACACATGGCACAGAAGATTCGGTCATCGTGATCCAGCGGTTCTGGATCGGATCGTAAAGGAGCAGTTGGCTACGGGAATGAAGTTGGTGGACTGTGGGCAGAAGGTCATCTGCGAATGCTGTCTAGAGGGGAAGTTTTCTCGTCCGCCGTTTCCCCAACAAGCCGATCGAAAGACCACCCAGCCTCTGCAGCTCATTCACACGGATCTGTGTGGGCCGATGACAAATGTCACTCCGGGAGGCAACCGTTACTTTATGGTGCTGATTGACGACTTCAGTCGGTATCTGGTACTATATCTGTTGAAGGACAAAAGGGAGTGCATCAGGAGCTTTGTGAAACTCGTCGAAAACCAGCTCGGCAGCAAAATGGAGTTGCCGAACGTCGGAACAGGTACCTGCAGGAGATGGCGGTGTGCATGCTGCTGGACGCCGGACTCGAGAAGCGGTACTGGGGAGAGGCAATTGCTGCAGCGGGATATATTCAGAATCGATTGCCGTCGAGGGTAGTGGGAAAAACTTCGATGGAACAGTGGAACGGCCAAAAACCGGACCTGAGTGGACTGAAAAAGTGTTCGGATGTGATGCTTATGTGTACATTCCAGGCGTCAAACGCAGAAAGCTGGAGAGGCGTGCTGAAAAGCTGACGTTCGTCGGATACGCCTGCGGATCAAAGGCGTACAGATTCCTGAACAAGAAAACCGGAAAGATTGTAGTCAGCCGAGATGCGAAGTTCCTCGAACTCGGTGTTGAGATGCAGGAGGGGCATGAGCCCAAGCTGCAACGGTCCTCAAGCGGACCATTGACGGAGCAGATGTTCGACGATGACAGCAAGGAAGAAGAATGCGAAGAATCAGCGGTCGATAGTGATGATGATCCATTTGTTGATTTTTTGGATGAAGAAGAGCCTGAAGGCGAAGAAAGTGATGATGAAGTGAGTGCTAGAAGGTCGAAGCGAAGTACCGCGGGTGCTTTACCGAAGAAACTTGAAAACTATATTGTGGGCGTGGCAAAAATGGAGGAGCGTGATCCAAGGAACTATAAGGAAGCAGTAGCAAGTGTTAACATGAAAGAATGGCTAAAGGTTATGGACAGTGAATATGAATCGATACTTTCGAACGATACTTGGAGGCTCGTTCCTCTGCCAAAAGGGCGCACGCATTCGGGTCGAAGTGGGTGTTTAAACAGAAGAAGGACTCAAGTGGACAAACAGTGAGATTTAAAGCGCGGCTGGTTGCTCAGGGCTACGCACAACGTTACGGTGAAGATTTCGATGAAGTTCACGCACCAGTTGCACTGCAGCAAACGTTCAGGGTGCTATTGACTGTGGCGGGCCATAAGCAACTTCAAGTGCGACATGTGGACGTTCAGAATGCTTATCTGAACGGAGTGCTGCAAGAAGAATTTTTTATGCGCCAGCCACCAGGATACTCGGGGCCAGGTAAGGAAGAGCTCGTGTGCAAACTGGATCGCAGCATTTACGGACTCAAGCAGGCAGCTAGAGTCTGGAATGCGACCATCAAGAAAGTACTCATTGGTCTTGAATTCCGGCAAACGGAAGCGGATGCTTGTCTCTTCAGTAAGCAACTGTCGAACGGTGAGTGGATTTATCTTTTGATTTATGTTGACGACATGATCCTTGTATGCCGAGATGGACGTCAAATCGATGTCGTCGAGAATGCACTGCGAAAGCATTTTAAGATTTCCTCTCTTGGGGAAATAAAGCAGTTTCTCGGTATCAACGTGACGAAAGACAGTAATGGGATGTATATGCTGAGCCAGAAATGTTTGATTCGCGAAGTAGCGGATCGATTCGGTCTAACGGAAGCCAAACCGTCGAAGTATCCGGTGGATCCAGGTTATTTCCGCCTGAATGGTGGAGAGCAACTTCCGGATAATACGCAGTATCACAGATTAGTCGGTGCGCTTCTCTACATCTCAACGAACTCAAGACCGGATATGTTAGCGGCAGTCTCTATTTTGAGCCGCAAGACAAACTGTCCCATGCAGCGGGACTGGTTAGAACTGAAACGTGTTGTCCGATACTTGATCGGAACTCAGGACTACCAACTGAAATTGGCTAGCGATCGGACGAAGAATTTGGAATTAGTCGGGTACAGTGATGCTGATTGGGCCGGCGACATCACCGATCGAAAGTCTACCAGCGGTTTTGTGTTCCAGATAGGCGAAGCGAGCGTGAGTTGGGCTAGTCGAAAGCAAGCGTGCGTGGCGACGTCGACGATGGAAGCCGAGTACGTCGCGCTATCTGAGGCGGCTCAGGAGGCAAGGCTATAAGCAGCGCCAGCCGACCATCTTAAACGAAGATAATCGCGGCTGCATTGACTTCGTTTCGCTGGAGCGGCAGAACAAAAGGAGCAAACACATCGATACCAAGTTTTACCATGCTCGGGATCTCTGTAGTCATGAGGTCATCCAATTACGCTATTGCCCTACAGAAAGAATGATCGCGGATGTGTTCACGAAGCCACTCGGCGCAACCAAGATGCAGTAGTTCGCGGAGAATCTTGGTCTGTGCCTAAAGCGGAAGTCTGTTACGGAACTCCAGTGATCAGCGAGGAGGAGTGTCGGTGTATCCAGTCACAGGGCGCTGATGCACTGGTGAATATCAACAGCCCTAGTCACAGGTCCAGCAGAGAAAGTAAACAAACTGTGCTTTTTATATTTTTCATCTGTCATGTATCTAACCCCAAAATAATCGCATTAAATATTCACGTGTGTAAAACAGTTCTCCGGTTGTCCGTGTTTTTCTACCGATTCCGACGGAGATTCGTGGTGCCACTCTGTTTAGGTCATTCCTTGGTTCCAACAGACAGCTCAGCCCAACTAACGAAAGCCTTTCACTAAGTGAGCTATGGGTTTAGCCCAAAAAGCGACTGTACAACAGATACGTATTTTGTTTACTACTTGCAAACTTCTGCAGTGTCTAGTTGGAGATCCATTTGTTCATTTGTCATCTCGAGTAGGTTTAGTTTTAACCGATCTGAATGGATTCTACCCAAATTTGTGTAGATTACGCTCATTCTAAACACGTTGAAATGGTGGGTAAAAATGATCACGAAGGAAACAATTTAAATTGTTCCACTGAAAAAAATCTGAATTTTAATCACCGCGTAAAACTGGATTACTTAAACATCCAGCTTTCCTCGTTGATACGTTTCAAGTAAGGAGTGTTAAAAGCTAATCCGAATTAGAGCTTAGTGTGAAAAGCTACAGCAAAGTATAGAAAGCTGGATTACCATTTCTCCACTTCCGACAGTTCCTAATACACCAAAATCAACCCGAAAAATGTATCACAAAATGCTTCTACAGCTAGCTGTCACTTTTTCCATCACATTTTCGCGAAAAAAATAAATCTAAAATGCTTCCCTTCCTGGAACCCTACCGTGGTGGATCGGAACAATGGCACAGCAAGACAAAAGGCGAGAAGATTGCGATGTTTGCTATTTGTCTTCATTTAGCGACGAATTTGTCTCGGAAAAACAACAAATGCCATCGCACTGCAGATGGCAACCACCACCAACCACTCCTGATGGTGGTGGTGGTGGTGTAAAAAACAACAACAACAATCAACCAACCGCCGGGGAAAATCCGTCCGCTGTATATTTGTCTTTGGTTCCACTTCGTTGGTTGGTGCGCGTGATTGGATTGCCAAGCACCAACGAGTGCGATGATTCCGCGATTTCCGCGGAATGGAATTTAGCTTTCCCATTGCCCCTCGAAGCTAATTGATGCAAATTGACGGGATCGTTTCGAACGATTCGTACTGAATCCCAGGAATTTCGACCGCACCACGACCAAGACGACACCGTTAAGTTATTTCCCAATAATGCGAAATTTGATCAGTTCGGCAAACTCAATTCCCAGCCCAAAGAAATTAAATTGAGAGGAAAACTCATCATTCAAAAGTGCTCAAGTTTCCTCCACCATTGGTCTCCTTCGCCATCAATTCCACAAAAGAGCAATTCGATACGGAATTAAGACGTTTCCACGGAGTTCGATTCCGAAAGCGGAGCGGCAGCTGCCGTATCGCTCATCGCTTTGTTTCAATCTCAATACTCCCCCACCCCCACCCTTTAGTACAGTAGTCGTTTGACAACTTCAGACAGTCGAGCATTTGGCAGTAAAAGTGTCTCCATTTCAAATCCTTTCACCCCTCGTTTCCACCTCCCATGGTGTCATGATGGGACTTTTTCACGGCCTGCTTCGTTTCGTCGTCGTTGATGCTACTGTGTCAGGTGGAATATCTTTTGGAATTGCTTTTCAATCGCGCTGTCTCCGGGTTCGCAAAAATAAAGAGCGATGGAATCAATATTTCAAACTCAGCGACGCGTGTTATCAAAACCACCGCAATCGATCACTTTCCACCGGTTTTTTCCCCTACGTATTTTTATTCCACTGCGGGACAAAAAAAAAAGTTCGGGTTTTCTAAAGCTGCAAAAGCTTTTTAGGTTTATCGTGCTTACTTCGATTTCGATCGGGTCGCCGCTGAAGTGTTTTAATTTTCCTGTCACTGATGACGACAAAAAGAAAGTACTGAAAGTAACGAAGTCAAAATGAAAATTTAATATCGTGATCGAAATTGAAAGCAATAGCCAAAGTATGACTCGATTTGAGACAGAAAATTTCCGTCAAAATGTAAGTCAAACAAAGTTGGCAAACGAAAGAACAAAAAAAAAGCGTGGCGGTGAACAAAAACTCGGCTGCGAGACGGAATGAAAGAGTCTTTTTTTTTGTGCTGAGCCAAGAGGAATGGAATCTTTTAGACAGAAAGTAGGCTATTGTGATGATTTTTGAAACTCGAGCAGCGGGGTTTCCTCTCCTTTCGCTCTCCTCCGGTTTCGGCAAAAAGTTCATCAAGGAAATGGATGATCTCGTTCAGTTCGGTTCGTTGGAAGCGAATAAAGCAGTGCAAGTTTTGCAGCGGGAAATTATGGTTCTCATGGAATTTCAAAAGTTCCACAGTGGAGGTGGAAACTCGACTGAAAGTTGGTTGGTTGGGAATTGTATTATGGTTAGGAATAATGCAGCTTCGACTGTGCGTAGAAAATCGGTCACATCGATTCGATGCCAGTCGTCGTTTGAAAGAATTTCGTTCAGATAAGTCGGAAAAGTCAGATTAATAGTGGAACTAACCACTTCATTCGAGCAGCTAAAATGACGTTTACTACCACTCGAACTTTGAAATAAAACATTGTTTTAAGATTTTTTCTTCTCGAACCACGAGAAAAGTAGCCAAAATTTGTGCGTTTGATAGAAAAATAGAAATTAGTTGGTCCAGTTCTGTGAAATCGCTGGTAGAAAGTCACGCTAAAACTGCTTGACAAAGTGGACAATTAGGCTTCCGTTTGACCATTTGACCAAAGAAGAATGCTAAAGCAAACCCGACACGTATCAATATATTGACGCGAAGTGGAATTATTGACAATAATATTGATGATGTGAATATAGAAATCTTGTCTGCGTCTTATTTTTAGAGTACCCATTGAATATACATATAACCTGTGTTCCATTTGGTGAATTTTCACTTAAATTTGACACTACGTCCTCCCTCTCGTCCAATTTTCGAGAAGGTGAACATCAGGTTTATTTGAAAATTTTCCATCTGTCAAATTTAAGTGAAAATTCACCAAATGGAACACAGCTTTAAATTGTCATGGGTACGTTTGGTAATGATAATTTGTAATATTTGTTTCGACAAAATCACTGATATAATGATTTACTACAGCTGCTAATTTGCTTCCTCGATAGAAGTCATTTGAAGTTGATGCAGAAGTCTTCTGTTGCCAAGTGAAAAGTAAGGGAATATTTTCAAACCGTGTTGCGATGACAACTGGTTTTCTCTTGACGTGATTCTTGTACACAAACTCTAGAAAAATCGTCGTTCCGCACGATTTCGGTGTAGTGGGTGCAGTAGAGAATTCAGTTGCTGCCAGCGGAGGTTTCAGGGAGTTTCAACGAAGTTTTCTTACGTTCTCAGCTGAGGAGGTTCCGCACGATTTCGATGAAGATTTTCGGTGCTGTCAACAAAAGTTCTAGGAATTTTCTACGGCATTTTCTCGTGTTTTTGGTAGAGGAGCTTTTGCAAGATTCCGATGCTGTCAACGGAGGTGCCACTGCATTTCGACGGAGTTTTCTCACGTTCTCGGCGGATAAGGTTTTCCGCGATTTTGGTGGAGGTTTTCGATGCTGGCAGGGAAAGTTCTGGAGAGAACTTCTGCTCGATTTTGCAGGAGGAGGTTGGGGAGTTTCGATTAAGTTTTTGCCTGTTCACGGCGATTTCGGTGGAGATTTGTTATGTTACCGGTGGAGGTTCCGGGAAGTTTCGACGAAGTTTTCACTTGTTCACGGCGGAGAGGGTTCCAAACGATTTCGGTGGAGATTATCGAGTTTCGACGGTGTTATCTCGAGTTTTTGGTGGATTATGTCCCAAGCTAATTGAAGCACCCCTCGAAAAGTAGGAATATCCACGAACCCCTCATTAAATTCTGTCAAATTTATAAGGCAAATCAAAACAAACACAAACTTTGACAGATTCTAGTACGAGAATGGAGTACGCTTATAGATGTACTTGGAACGCTTATAGATGAACTTGGGACTAGCAGCCTTCACTGGAATTATCGGGCGCAAGTCCAACGCTCCAGGTGATGTGAATAGGACCACCGTCAATTCGCGTGCTATGATATTTGAAGGCAACGGCTGATTACAGCCTAAAGCTAGGATGAAATCCAGATGAAGCACTGATCGGATATTCAGATACCGATTGGACTGGAGACGTCCATATATAGCAAGCATGCTAAGGCCGTTCGCAATGATGAGTTTCAAAATTGTTTTAAACTACTCGACAATTCTATAATTTGAAACTGTCAAAAATAAAACTGCAACACGATCAGCGCAACGCACAGTTCTAAAAGATGTTTGTAATCATCAAGTTCCATAAACTTTACTGTTCTCTGTGAAGTTCTCCGTTTTTTTTTTTGTGAAGCTCTTCGAAACATCTTTAAACACATCCAAAGAAATTTGAAACAAAGTTCCATTCGTGTTTCAAACTCGCTCAGAAATAAAACAGAATAGTCGAGCAGTTGCAAATCTGGTGCAAAATAGTGCTCGAATAATGAAACTGCAACTCAGCATTGCGAGAGGTGCGTTTCTGTTCTAGTTTCAAATTGAAACAGTCCTTATTAAATACAACAGCATTGCGAACGGCCTAATAATAGTCTTTTGTCACTTTCCCCCTTAAAAGCCCGCAAGATCCCATGGAAGTTCTATGCACGAGAAATTAGTGCAAGGAATCACTGTTTACAGCCATAACAGGCTCTAATCTACACAGAAAAAATCTGAATTTTAATGGTGATGTAAACATAGATACATGCAATCATTCATGCATGTAAACTTTCTTTTCACGTAAACTAGCAACTTGCAAGAAATTTTGCGTACAAAGATGGTTGCATACAATTTTTGGAATATCTCATGACGTGTCTCATAAATTTACAAGATCTATAATGTTAACTTGTATGCTATATGACGCTCCATTTACGGGCATCATAATAACAGGAATTTACACTACTTTTTCGAACTAAAGGGTGTCCACGATGAAATTGCCACACTATGAAATTGCTCTAACTTTTTCACCGTTGGGTAGAATTTAATGAAAATTTGGGTGGATTTAGTTCATAGTGCATTATTTACATCCTGCAAGTTTTAAAGTCCTGTGATCAAAACTCGCGGAAATGGAGTCGAAAGAACAGCTCGTGCGTGATAAAATCTTGCGCATTCATCACGAGAACAAGGATCTCTCGCATCGTTCCATCGCTAAAACGTTGGGAATCGCGAATTCCACGGTGTCGCGAGTGATTAAGCGGTTCGAGGAACGGTTGACCACCGATCGGAAGCCCAGAAGTGAAGGAAAAAGTATTCCGTACAACACCAAAAATCACAACCGCGTAGTTGGGGCCTTCAACCGAAATCCGAACGCCTCCGTTAGGGATGTGGCTAAGAAGCTGCACCTAAGCCGAAGTTTTGTCCAGAAGGCCAAAACTAAGGCTGGGCTTCGAACGTTCAAGGTACAAAAGGCCCCTAATCGCGACGAGAAGTAGAACAAGTCCGCCAAAACCCGTGCCAGGAAGTTGTACCTCAACATGCTGACGAAAGTTGAATGCTGAATCATGGACGACGAAACATATGTGAAGGCCGACTTCAAACAGATCCCCGGCAACCTGTTTTTCACGGCCAAGGATAAGTTCAGCGTTCCGGAGCATGTCCGCACTCAGAAGATGTCCAAATTTGCGAAGAAATTCCTGGTTTGGCAAGCCATCTGCACGTGCGGGAAGCGGAGTGCACCTTTCGTGACCCAGGACACGATGAACGGACAGGTGTACATAAAATAGTGCCTCCAGAAGCGGCCCACAACGTCCCAACAATCTTCTGGCCGGATTTGGCCGCATGCCACTACTCCAAGGACGTGCTGAAGTGGTATGCGGACAATAAGGTCAATCTCGTGCCGAAAATGTTCAACCCTCCCAACACTCCGGAGCTCCACCCCATCGAGAAGTACTGGGCGATTATGAAGCAGCACCTTCTTAAACGACCTAAGGTAGTGAAGACAGTCGAGGTACTGAAGAAAGTATGGGTTTACATGCAAAAAACGGTTGATTCACAGGTTGTGCATAATCTTATGGCCGGGGTTAAGGCCAAGGTGCGGGCATTTGCGTATGGACTGTAAATAAAATACGAGTAAAATGGTAAAATGAAGTTTAATAGTTATTTCTCAATCCCTGAAAATTTGATGGCAATCGGATGAAAACTCGAATTTTGCGAATCAATTTTGTGTGTGGCAATTTCATCGTGGACACCCTTTAGTTAGGGTTGAAAAAATCACCAGCATTCACTATGAAATTAATGTTTTATCCATAGTGAACTTTGATGAATTTTAGTGATTTTTTTCAGCCCTGCTTCCAACCCTCCATTGCAAGATCCGAACCTTCACCCTTCATCGAGTACTTTCAAAAGCATGGCTGGCCGAAACTCGTCTGAAAAGCACCCCCCCCCCCTCCCCCACGCCCTTGCAACTATATTCACCTCCAACCCGCATGGGCGTTTATCATAAGTCCTCCGGTAACGTTTCTAATCGAACCCGAACAATACTTTGACTGCCCACCCATTCAACACCGCTACGAATCCTCGTTCGAACCGCCTTCGAACATCTCAGTTTCTGATCCTCATCCATGCAGGCGCAAGTCAGACATCGTTTTAAGCTGATTCCATTATCCAGATCGTGGATCCGGAAGCGCTCACGCATTTCATCGATCAATGAAGAAATCTCTAGTTTTCTTTCAAAAATGGCAACGGCACAAACGTAGACAATGAGCTCTTCCTCGAATTTCTCAAGATTGAAAACTCGCCCAAGCAAGCCATGACGATAATTATTTAGAAAAAGGGTTCCCCTTTGTGATGGAATTGGTGGCTTATATCGATAGACCTTGAATTACGAGAAATTTACAAAAGAAGCCATTGTTTACGTTTGAGACATTAACCCTTATGAATACTCACTGTCGAAATCCCATTCAACGTCTCAATGTTGTTACCGTAATCTGCCACGCGATCTTTCATGCAATAATTAGAGGTGTAACCCAATATGATAGAGTTCTAATAGATAAAAAGCAAGAGGGGCGACTCTATCTAAGATTGCAGGAAATTTTTTGCTATTGCTGTTGTGAGATGCACTTGCGCTTAATTGAGTTCTCCAAGCAGGATCTCACGAACACTACACTGATAACATAATTTTACACACACTAGCGTATACTGTCATGTGCAAGGTAAGAATCAAACATCCATTTATGAGTAAAAGTGAACCCATTGTCAATAAAAGTGCCACTACTAATTAATGAGTAATTCATTATGCCAATTAAGTAGTAACTGTTAGTTACTGTTAGCAGAAACTCATTGTTGTTAAAATACTTTACTCATTAGTGAGTAAAACCACCTTTATCAAAAATGGGTTAACCTCTACTCACAAAAAGGTACTTGACTGTTATCGTGCAAGCGTAGGGTTTGTATTCGTTTTGTTGTTTATTTTTACTTTAGAATGACAGTTCTAACAGTAAACAAAAAATTTCTCACAGCTAACAAAAAATTTCATCTCACTAACACACGCAAATCGCACCAATACGAACCCGGCTGGAGAGGACCAAGGTTGCAAAGACTCATTTCAGCTAAAACAATGTTTTTCTAAATTATGAAATAATTAGATGCCATGATCAAATTTTGAATTGGTAGGATACAAGAAGAGGTTGCAAAGAATGTGTTTGACATATTAAACCTGTTTATTTCACTTCATGAGAGTCACAATCAGCGATTTTTCACAAATTCACTCACTCACTCACTCACTCACTCAGCGATCAGCAAATCGCTGATTGTGGCTCATAGAAAGCAAAATTTACAGGTTTTATGTTTCCAACGCATACTTTGTAACTTCTTCTTGTAAGTTACAAGTAAAACATGCCATCATGCCATATTTTGGTTTTATTATTCCGAAAAACATTATTTTAGCTGAAATGAGTCTTTGCAACCTTGGAGAGGACTATAGATAGAAATACGATTATTTATGATTTTTTTTTATATAAGGTGGAGAGCGATGCGAGTAGATGGGTTTAGATGCAAGAAATGAACACAGATTTTTCGTAGATTGATTCGCTTGTGTGGGATTTTTTGACCATTTAAAATCGAGATTTAGATGTGTCGCACCCCTCGATAAAAAGCGATATTATTCTGAACATTATTCATTCTCAAGATTTAAGCGGATTTAAGTACGATTATATTGGATAAAATTTAACTGCACGGATATAAATCGTTACATCAAACTAAAAGGTATTTTGCATAAAATTTGAATTAATCTGGGACCCCCCGCTGAGGATAATACCGGTTGGAGCTTAATAATGAACATTTATGGTGGTAAGCTCCAACCGGTATTATCCTCGGATTAAATCCCGATCAAGAATATACAACTGCTTCGACGTCGACATCAGAGTTAATCCAACACGACTTTAAACAAACATTTAGCAAATTATCCAAACAGGGTCGGAATTAAAAGTTAATCCAAGGTTAAGCTTCCCGCCATAAGTGTTCATGAAATTAGTAAACATTGCCCGCAGCTCGTGCCACTTTTTCTCGAGTGATCCATCCGTGCACTCGTCTATTAGTAAACGTTGCCGGTAGCTTTTATCAATTTTTCTCGAGTGACCCTAAAAAAACCGTGCCCGAACGATAACGCAAATGATCGAACTATTCCACAAAAGGTTTGGATGAAACCCTGAACACGTCGTTAAGCAAAATAACCATACTCAAGTTCATCGGTGCACTCGTCCCTGTTGCCAACAGAACAGTAAACTTAAATGCAAATTTGGGTAGTCTGCTTTGAGCGTGTTCGCGAAAAATTAAGTCAAATCAAACAAAGATCAGTGAAAGTGGTGAGAGTTTACATTTTTACGAAATGAGCGACATTGCTTTTATTGAATTTGAATTTTATCAAACCCTGATCTTAAAACATTTTAAGCTGAACAATGAGCAATGCATTAGGTTCTAAGTAACATTGGCACTGTCGAAAAATTTGCTCTTCCAGAAAATATAGACAGTTTCTTAGGGGACTTTTCGGTGGAGTGAAAGGATAGTACAAAGTCCGCCATGGTTCACGCACAGTCTGACGTTTGCTTATGGATTTTCTCATAGGAGTAAAGAGCTACAGAGTCGCCGCCGACGCCAATTAATCGATTCTCATTTTCGACTTTCTCTTTCGTTAAAAACATAGGTACCGTAAAACGGGGTATTTTTGATAATCCGGGTAACGTTGATAGTATAATATAAAGATTAAATTTACTCGCTGCGCTTTTTCCAAATTAGAAACATTGGTTCAATATTGTAGCTTAGGGTATTTCCGTTGATATAGTATATAGTTTTTATAAAGTATGTGTAACATATTTTATAAACATATTAAAAACCATTTTCTTGTTTTTCGCCTGTTTGAAAAAGCACTCAAACCATCACCTATGAAATGTATTTCTGATAGAGCCATAACAAATTCAATTTTGTATTCTTATGGCTTATGAGGTTTTCTGATTATATACTCATTCAATGTTTCATATTTTAAGAACTACATTGTTTGAGTTTCACCCATCCCACACATATGATATATATGTGTCATGCGCATAGTTCTTATGTGTACACATAAAATCCAGGTGTAACCACACATACAATTCATTTGACTCATAAATTTCATGTGTACTTCTGAGAGGATTCTGTTTATGTGTGGACACATGAAAATCATGTGGAACTTTACATGGAAATTCGTCAATAAAAATGTGTTTAATTTTATGAGTGTAGGGTTTACACTGGCCTTAATGTGTTATTACTATTACCCCTCGATCAGCTGTCAAATGGATGAACTCCATCTGATGACAGAACGAAATCACATATGTCATATGATAGTTATTGTTGAGAGGTAGCAATTCCACTATTCGACTTTACTGTCGGAACCCCTTTTTCGTACACAACTGTCAATTTCTTTTTCCTGAAATGTCATACAAAACAAAACCTCAAAGAATATAAACGTGCTTATTTTACTCCGTAATTTTCTCTAGTTTAATTCCGGTTTATCACGGTCAAACCTATTTCCCATTAGGTTATGGGCCCAGAATAACGCGAGTAATCGGTTCGGGAGTGTTTATCGACCGGAAAAGGTGAATTTGTGAGAAATGGAAGAGGAGAAGGACACGCATGATGTGCATCGTGTGCATCTATTTGACGGGACCAACTTCCCCACGTGGAAGTATCGGATGGAGGTAGTTCTGGATGAATATGAACTACTGGAATTCATCACGACGGAAGCACGCGAACGGGAAGAGTTGGTCGTCAATGCAGCGGACACGGCGCCGGAAAAAGAACGCAAGGAGAAGGAGCTGGCAAAGGCGAAGAAAAGGGAACGCAAATGTAAATCCCTCATCGTCTCCCGGATAAGTGACAGCCAAATCGAGTACGTACAGGGACATGAGACTCCGAAGGCCATCTGGAGTGCACTTTCTCGTGTGTTCGAGCGCAAAAGCGTTGCAAAAAGGATGCACCTAAGTCGACAGTTGAAGGAACTGAAATACGAAGACGGACCATTGCAGCAACATTTTCTGAAGTACGAATCGCTCGTCCGGCAGCTGCGCGGAATCGGAGCGGTGATGGAAGATGTCGATGTTGTCTGTGGATTGCTTTTGAGCCTGGGTGAAGAGTACGCAACTGTTGTTACGACGATGGAGTCGCTTCCAGCCGAAACGCTTACGCTCGAGTTTGCGAAATGCCGGCTGCTGGACCAGGAAATCAAGCAGAATGCATCCGGTAGTGTGAGTGCTGTATCGAAGCAGGAATCAGCGGCGTTCGGTAGCAGCTCTAAAGGAAAGTCCGCGGGAAAACAGAAGACATTCAAGTGCTTTTACTGTCAAAAGGTTGGCCATAAAGCTTCAGAGTGCCCTGTGAAGGAGAAGGAGAAGAAGAATAAATCGAAGCCGACCGCTCATTTCTCGGAAGAAGGCAAGGGTGTGTGCTTCGTCAGTGTTGGAAATCCGTGCGCAATCAAGAAGATTCAGTGGTTCGTGGACTCCGGCGCGTCCGAACACATTGTAAACAATCGGGACCTTTTCGTGAAGCTTCACCGGTTGGAGCGGCCGATGGAGATTGCCGTTGTGAAGGACGGTGAAAGCATCGTAGCGAAGTACTCCGGAACTATCGTTGTGAACTCCGTAGTCGGTAAGAAGAAGATTGAGTGCCAAGTGAAGGACGTGCTTTTCGTACCCGAAGCAAGATGCAATCTATTCTCCGTGAGAAAGGTTGAAAGTGCGGGAATGTCGGTAATTTTCCAAAACGGGACGGTGAAGATTCTGAACGGCACGGAAGTGGTCGCGATCGGTAAGCGTGGTCATTTGCTCTACGAACTCGAGTTTTACGCGGTTGATAAGGCGGCAAATGCGTCGTTGCTGTATTCGTGCGGCGAAGTTCGTAAGTGTGACGAGTTATGGCATCGTCGGTATGGCCATCTGAGCCAGAAGAACTTGGTGTGTCTCGTTGAAAACGGAATGGTCGACGGGATGAAGAAGGCATTGAATTCGAAAGATAGTGACACCGTCGTTATTTGTGAATCGTGCGTCGAGGGTAAGCAAACCCGGAAGCCTTTCGATAAGGGACACGTCGGAAAACGTTCGTCGCGAGTTCTCGAGTTGGTGCACACAGACGTGTGTGGGCCAGTGACTCCAGTGAGTCATCATGGAGCAAGGTACTTTGTATGCTTCATTGATGACTGGAGTCGCTTTGTGAAAGTGTACCCTATTGCAACGAAAGACGAAGTGCTACAGTGCTTTGAGGAGTACACGGCCATCGCGGAGGCGCAGTTCGGGAAGCGGATTTCTCGGATCCGCTGTGACAACGGTGGCGAGTACCGGGGCAGTGCGTTCGTCAAGTTTTGCCGCAAGAAGGGAATCCAGGTGGAGTACACCGTGCCCTACACGCCAGAGCAAAACGGGGTCAGCGAGCGCATGAACCGTACTTTGGTGGAAAAGGCTCGCTCGATGCTCGTTCAATCTGAAATCAGCAAGAAATTTTGGAGCGAAGCGGTTGAAACCGCTGCTTATTTGACAAATCGGAGTCCGGCGAGTGCAGTGGAGCGAAACAAAACACCGTTTGAATTGTGGAGTGGAAGCAAGCCTGATATCTCCAACCTACGTGTGTTTGGGTGTGTTGCATACTGCCATATCCCCAAGGAACACCGGAAGAAGCTCGATGGTAAGTCCTGGAAGGGCATCTTCGTTGGGTACGCCAAGAACGGATATCGCGTCTTCGATCCAAGGAGCAAGAAGGTTTCAATCGTTCGTGACGTGGTCTTCGACGAGAACGTCGGCGGCAAGATCAGCGGGGAAGGTGTTGCAGAACCAAAGAAGCAATCGGAGAGTGGTGACTTTCTGAGTATCCGTCGTTGTGAGTCGAGTGATTCATTGAGTAGTGATGCCAGCGGTGCTACCGGTGGTACTGACGATCGCCAAAGCAGTGACACCAAAGAAGTGTCAGATGTTTCTGACGAAGAGTTCGAAGGATTCACCAGCTGTGACAACATACACCTTGGAGAGGAAGAAGGCTTGGAGGAAGATCAAGAAGTGAATGATGAGCAACAGGAACAGACCGACCGAAGTCGTCGTATTAGGAAACCCCCTGTGTGGCAGAAGGATTTTGATATGGACTTCGCGGGATTCGCCTTGAGTGCCCTCGGATTCGTAGAGGATCTTCCAGATACGCTGCAGGAAATTCGGAAGCGTGACGATTGGCCGAAATGGCAGACGGCCGTGCAAGAAGAAATGGACTCGTTGACTCGCAATCGGACGTGGATGCTAACGAAGTTACCAGCTGGAAGGAAGCCAATCTCATGTAAGTGGATTTTTAAAGTGAAGCCTGCTGCGAACGGTGAACCGGACCGTTATAAGGCAAGGTTGGTAGCTCGTGGGTTCACTCAGCGGTATGGGTATGATTATACCGAAACATACGCGCCGGTGGCGAGGTTGAACACCTTGCGAGCGGTTTTAGCAGTGGCGAACCAGCAACGATTATTAGTCCACCAAATGGACGTCCGGACCGCCTTCCTAAACGGTCAATTAGAGGAGGAAATCTATATGGTCCAACCGGAAGGGTTTCAGCAGGGACACGACCTGGTGTGTCGCCTAAACCGATCTATTTATGGCCTGAAGCAAGCTTCACGGGCCTGGAACGACCGGTTCCACCGGTTTGTGACCAGTATTGGATTTAAGCGCAGCGACAACGATCCGTGTCTGTATATTCGGAGCTCTGGACAGGAGAAAGTGTTCCTCGTTCTTTATGTGGACGATATACTCGTTGTAAGCCTCAGTCTGAAGGTGATCCGGATCGTAAAGATGCTGTTGTCGAAGGAGTTTGAGATGGTGGATCTTGGCGCCGTGAATAGTTTCCTGGGGATGCGCATCGAGCGTGACGTGGACGGAAGGATTATGCGGAAAGACCAACAAGCTGACATTCTAACGAAGGGATTACCGACTGCAACGTTCGTTAAGCTACGAGAGATGATCGGGTTGAAGGAATCTCGGAATTGAGCAGGGATGTTGAGAGGTAGCAATTCCACTATTCGACTTTACTGTCGGAACCCCTTTTTCGTACACAACTGTCAATTTCTTTTTCCTGAAATGTCATACAAAACAAAACCTCAAAGAATATAAACGTGCTTATTTTACTCCGTAATTTTCTCTAGTTTAATTCCGGTTTATCACGGTCAAACCTATTTCCCATTAGTTATTTGATAATTTTCTTTTTGCTCGGATGTTACTCTACCGTTTGCGTTGTGTAAGAGAGACGACGCTCTCTTCCCCGTCAGCTCGATGATGATCAGGCCTTCAAAGTGTTCATCAAAAAACACGTAATCCATAAGTCGTCGTACTTGTCCGGCTTTATAAAGGAAACTATGATTAAAACGTGGCTTTCTTATTAGATTACGACACCACTGTACCGCCGCTACGGGGTCACAATTGATCAGATCGCCATAGATGGTCTTGAAACCCCTGCAGTGGATCCTCAAGTTGAGCTGCAAACCATTGCAGAATTGCTGCTTGGAACAGGAAACGCTCCTTTGGAATGAGGATAAATGGCTGGAGATCGCTTCCATAGATGGAAGAAACATATGGCTTTTCCTGCCACATGTTTCGGCCATCTATGGAAATTCAAGCCAGGAGTTCGGATGACATATTTCATGATGGCATCCAGTGAAACTCGTCGTCAAGACAGGCGTGTGGCCAAACCAGAACATTTGTTGTATATGACAATGAAAGTTCTACGCCTTAGAGTTTCCGAGCTTGCAATGCACTTTTAAGTGCACGGGGACCGCTAACATTACACGTGTCAACCTTAAGGACCGCCTTATTCATGGAGCGGTGCATTGAGCAAATTCTATCCTTCCTCAAATCAATACCGAATTCAGTACAGTCAACCGGTGGAAACTAACGATTTTAAATTTCCTCACTACTTGACTAGCCTATTGGTCCCAAGCAAATCGATTAAGATGCCCCATTCTAGTCGAAATTCTAGTACTACACTATGTTTGTTACCTCTATAGTACAGTATTGGCATCCAGGAATTGGCTGCACTACAAAGAGCAACTCTGGTCAATGATGATCCAGTCACGTGCTGTGTGTACTTCAACGAGATGGCTGACACGATTGAATTTCAGCACCGTGGAAGTCATCATGCGCACATCTTGCTATGGCTGAACAAAGAATCCCCGGGAACCAATCAGTGAAAGTATTCTAAAAACTACAGGCGCAACAGTATCATGGTATTCAAGTCTGTACTACCATCGGCCCTTATCAGGGCCACCACGCTTGTCCAAAAGATTTAAATTTCTTAACATGACCCAACTAAAATTCATATCAAAAGCTTCTTTTCAGGGCAATCATAGCCATACTTAAGAGTATAAACAGAGAAAACCCCGCTCAAATTCCTATTTCTACACAAAACACAAGTCCTGCTGCAGTTAACAAATAACATTTATTATATAAGACCACATAGTCCGACGTCACCATTGCGTAAAACCCCAGAGGGCTGTCCCTAGTAGTTTTTCAAAAAATTCTTTCATCGATTTATCATTTAACGTAAAATATCACCTTAGAATTAAAAAAAATATCACCTTCGACTAAAAGAATCCGTAGAAATCCGTAGATCGTCTTCTTTCGGCGGTAGACGGTAGCAAACTTTCACAGATACAGGACCGTTTCTTGTCGTGTTTGTCGTATTAGAGGCTAGATAATATTTTCTTTCGTCGACCTGTGTGCTGAAAATAGCTGGAAATATCTTAACATGCCCGCGAAGATGCAAAGAGTCGATGAAGAGATTCCGTCAATGTTACTTAGGACCTAATGCATTGTTCAGGTTGATTTTATTCAAAGCGATTTGATGAAAGGTTCATAGAATCCTCAAATGGCCGTTGTCATGGCTGATTTGCCAATATCAGCCACGACAGCGACCATTTGTGGATTCTACCAATCTTTTCCTGAATAGACCTATAAGACACTTTTAGGCCCCGGAACCGCTAGGACCTGGAGAAGGACCTGCCAAAACCCCAAGCTGCCGGTCTAAGCCTACGACAGCTCCCAGGGTGGGCACTCACGGCCTCTGATAGGGGAGAGTTTTCGGACAAGTGATCCTATCAAACGCTACGGTCAACGGTTAAATTATTTATTAATTGATGGCAAACAAACCTGACTGGGCTTTGGTGGTGACGGGTAGCGATCGGGTGATTGTCGGGTGGCAGCAGGATGGCGTCCGGTAGGCAACCAGGTGGTGGCCGGGTGGTGTCCGGGTAGTGACTGGATGGTCGCCGGTAGCAGCCGGATGGCGCTCGTACGACGGCCGGGTATTCTGCCGGATGAAGGCGAGTTCGGTCGGATGAAGACCGAGTTGCGGCCGGATGAAGACCGAGTTGCGGCCGGGTTGGCGGCCGGAGGGTGGCGAGTTCGGTCGAGGGGGGGGCGGCTGAGTGCGGCCGGATGAAGACCGAGTTACGGCCAGGTGGCCGGTTACTTAGAGCAGCTGGAAGGCGTCCGGGCCGTGGCCGGGTGGCGGTTGAGTTGCAGCCCGTCGTTGGACGGATTATGACCGGGGTTCGATCGTACGGTAGGTGTGGTGATCCCGCAATGGTACGGCTTATCACTATGCACGTGGTCACTGATAGCCGGGTGATCGTCACTTTCCCACAGTACGCGATTTCTCTCAAGCACTAGGAGTCTGCCCGCTGGACGACACACGAGCGCACGTCTTACGACTTAGGTGGTTGGCTCTAAACTTCCTCAGCCTCCGTTATCTGCTCACTCTCCTCCATCGTGGGCTCCGTCACTCTCTCCAGGGAGAGTTTCCGTCCACACTCTCTTCGAGTTCAGTGGATATCGCCACCACCCACCTGCACTCATCGTTTAGCTGTTCGATCGTCTGACCACTTATGCCACCCACCAACGAATTCAAATTGACCGTTGCCGATTAAATAATCTCCCTAATATAATTATAGCTATATCCCGTGTACTAAACATATGAAAACAATGTTACCCGCCGGTAACAGACCTTGGAGGAAAACGTCGTTCTTTTTTATAATTTTCATCGATCAACTCTCACCTTTCCATCTCTACAACAATTCAAATAATTGCGGATACCACAATTCATCGGAAAGAAAAATCAACGTCTTCCGCTTTAATTCCAGGCAACCCCGTCTCGTGGTCGTGACTTTGAAGAAGATAGATTACGGCGAGCCCTCATGGTTCAACCAAGCAGCCTCAGTCAAGTGTTGCCAACCTTCCAGATTTTATCCAGACATCCATACAATCTCTTGTCTAGACCAGACTTTTCATGATATGTTAAAAAATTTCCAAAGTTCTTACTTCGTCTTGATTCACAATGGAACGTTTATCAAACGATTTTACCGCTCACAGAACATTTTCAAATATTATTCCTCGGGTGTAAGGATTCTGTTGGATGATTAAAAAATTAGAGAGCTGATAAATCTTAACTTTAAGAATTATTTTTTCGATGATTCAAGCAAACTTTTGGGGTTGAAGTTGGGGCCACACCTAACTGTCTCCTTGATTATCCTTGAAAAAATGGCATATATTTAAAAAAAAAACGTCTTAATGCAGAACATTTATTGTACAACAACCAGTTTAAAAAAACACACACACTTGGCAACCCTGCCTCAGTTCAGTATTCGTGAGAAATAAACATCAGTTTTATTGCTATTTCAGCTGAAAAAAAAACTCAATCCATGGAATCAATTCAACCGAAACTGCCGGCAGCAGCTGAACCATATTTCGCTTCGTCGTCATCGTCGTCGTCGGTTGATGATAAAGGCGAAAAGCTCACGCAGTTTCATTTATTTTCCACAGAATTCGGAGCAAGCAAGTCAAACCCAGCGTGCCACAAAAGCACATGAAGATGAACGTTTTTGTCCGTGTTTGATTTCATTTGAATGTTCCTTATTGAAGCAGAGGAAGCGTGAGAGTATCGATATCGTTCATACATACGTCCTACACGCAAACAAAAGTCCCGATGGAGACGGTTGCTGCTGACTGACTATAGAACCCCTCTCGCAGTAATGTAACATAGGCTGGAAAAGGATGCTGGAAATGGAAATTTAATCTTGTTATTTGTTTCTTCGATTCCGAACCGTTGGATATCTGACAGTTGGGGTCGACAACGGGTTCGGATACATTTATGCTAATTTTTTTTGGGGAGTCGATATAGCTTCGAAAACGGGACAGGGAACACACAACTGTGATAAAATTTTATGAAATGAATTCGTTTTTTCTTCGGCATACAGACTGTAAGATAAGAATTTATTGGTGGTGGTGATTTCTGGCTCCATGGGATTGGGCGTTTTCCTAATATTTGAGTTATCGCATTGCATTAATTGAAAGAAATCGGGTCCCATTGTATCAAGGTGACTACATATAGGTTATTTGTCAAATTGTGATGTCAAATGAATTTTTGTATGGGACAGCGACCGAGCTCCCCTCGCGATCTCTTCAACCATTTAGTATCACCATTATATACCCACCATGCATTGTATATTTGCAGGAAATCGAGAGATTATTTTGCTGCCCCCATGCACCGTCAGTTCTCACCACTTTTATTAACCCCGGCCTTACGATGACATTTAACGACTAACACACAAAACACTAAATACTCAATTTGAAAAAAAATACCACCACCAAAGCTGTACGGACCGAAAATCGAAAAAATCGATCGCAAACATAAGCTTATTAGCGAAAACAAACAACAATTCCCGTAAATCCGACGATGATCATTGATTTCTGCTTCGGTGGAAGCAAACGGAAAAAAGCTACCCTCTTTCCGCGGCACTCCCGGTTCCCACAAAACGCAGCACACCGGAGCCCAGAAAATAAATGATTAATCATCCTCAAAATTCCGCTTTTCCCCGGAAAATGTGGCTTTCGTTCCGATTCCGAACCCCGAGGGGGCGTGGGTCAAAGTTTTCACCCCGGGACCAAGCCAAACACCGAAAAGCAATAAAAAACATTTCTCTTATTATCATTACGCAGAAGTGAGGAGCGAGATTTTGTTTTTTTTTTTTTCACCCGAAACAGACGGCAGAAAACAATTCAAAAACTGTCAAAAGTCCGATTCTTAATTACGACGCAGTCCCACGTGACCACCAGCAACGCAGCCGCCGTCCGCCACGGTCATTTATTTCGCTTTGCCACGCTGTTTCCGCCGTTTCCGGCGGTGGTGCGATGCTTGAGATGTGGTGCGGGAAGAAGGTGATAAATATAAAGCTACTTTGTCCGGAGTCCGGAAAGAAAGTAAGACCCCTCCCCGCAACTCTTCGCTAGTCCTGATTGCGAGTTGAAGGGAGCACGTCCGTTGCGGGGTGTGATTGGGATAAGTGATTTATGACTGTTTGTGTTCACCGTTTCCACCAACGCACCACCACACCGTCGTTATGAGGGGCGGTGGCGGCTGCGGTGGCGAAATAAATCTCGATTTAACGATCGGAACTTCTTCAGGACATGAAAGCGTTTGCAGCGGGAGTAAGAGTTGAGACTTGGCTGCCGAAAATGTTCCACGGAAGATGGTTAATTTATGCGGTTGGGGAGTTTTAGCAGTAAAAGTTATCATTTTTTGGTTTAACGTGTACTACTAGTAGCCGAAAATCCGAGCCTATCAAGCGTTGTTCAAAAATGTCGACATGTCAAAAGCTCCCATCTTCGTTGATTGATTCGAAAGCCTAGTATCAGTGCTGATAAAAATCATTTCCTCAACATTCAAATAAGCTGAAAATGAAGGCAACCATGAAAGATAAATCAACTACCTGCATGAATATGAATTTTGACATTAAGACATAACATGCTCTTGATCAAGGCAACCGCTGAGTTTCAAAGTCAACAATTGTTCTTGTTCGTTCAAAGATGTGTATTCATTATCGCCTGTTCTGTTGTCATAATCATCTTGGTGGGGATGATTTTGAGTATCAAATGCGAAATAATTATTTTCGTTTTGCACATTTATTAATTTACCTTCGCGTCAATATATTGATACGTGTGGGGTTCGCTTTCGAGACAATTCTCGGAATCGTCCTTCTGCAACTAGTGATTTTCCTATTGCTATTCTTTCTTTTGCAGTTCGAGCCTCTTCTGCTAGTATTAGCTTAACTTGGTTGGGTCCTAATTCTATGGGACATCCTCCTTGGTCTTTCCGGGGACATGCAGCGACATGCTAGGAATTTTGAATGGTTCATTTGTCACCTGTCACTTTTGCACACAATTCAATAAATCATAGCCGTCTACAACTTGCCCATAAAATAGTAAGTGTCTAATATCACAGATGAATCACCCCTCGGCAAACTTATGGCGAGCGTAAGAAGCTGGATAGTTCTTGCCTATGGGCAATGCTACACAGCAAAAAAAATGTAATATCGATCAACGTAATTCAAGCTGATGTATGAAATAATGATGTAATAGCAAAAAGCAGGTACAATTTTACATCAATGGATGTAATTTTGTTCGCAAAATCGATGTACATCGTACAATGTGATATTACACAACCGAGGGATTGACCTGGTTGCAGCAGTTTCGATGTAATATTCAACAACTTTTTTTGCTGTGTATTCTTCACCATCGGCTGGCAGTAAACACTGCCAAACAGTATTATGCGTAAAGCTCAATCGTGACTCTACGATTGTTTGTTTAGGTTCGCAAATTGATGAATGATTAGAGAGAAGCAAAATTAACCAACTTTTGATGAAAAAAGGTTTAAAAGTTTTTTAGATATATTTGAAAAATAATGTAAAGTGTGTCCGGAAATATTGTTTGTAACTTTGTGGCGTCAGTGGTCTGAGTCAACGTAAGAATTTCTTTCAGTGTATGGTTTAGCTGTCAGTGGATACTTTCGCCTTCGCGTCAACGTGCATATTGTTTAGGCTGTGAACCATTTGCCGAGTTAAATTTAACTCGTGGTTAAAAGTGACATTTCGCAAGTTATTTTCTATGTTCGAAAATCCCTGTGCTGTCGATCGACCAGTTTTCGAGAAGAACTTAGCCAAAGTTGTCAAAATTTAACTTCTTGTCTGTCAGAAGTAACCACGCTCGGATAGCAGGGTTAATCGATAACTTTCCATCTGTCAAATTTTAACCAAAAGTTAAAATAATCCACAAAATGGTTCAGAGCCTTACTATTAAATTGAAGTGAAAATAACGTCTCAACAACAGGAGCTGTAAAATCTTATTTTGGACAAGTGGTTCTCAGAAAACAATCGCGAATTCAGTCTGGGGGGACGCAATAAACGGTGTCGAGTGTCATCAGCAAGTTTCTACAAACCAAAACGGTTCAGATGAAGCCAACCAAGCAGTCGAAAAGGGGAACACCAAGGGGTAACTCACTCTACCACCTTGTGTTTAACACTCCAAAAACACAGTTCGACACACTCCAAACACACTTCCACCAGAATTTTCTATTAATTCTGGCACCACTTCCATGACTGTTTACATTCGATCAAGCGTTCGATTGTTATGTTTATAAACAGTAGTTTTACATCTACGATGAATTTATTCAGAGAGATATACGAGAGATGGCTCAGAACGTGGCAGAGAAGGCAGCCATTGGTGGACCTTCTCTCGAAAGCTTGTATGGGAGGTACGCGGATCGACCACATGAGTTTAGTTTCATGGAGGGGAAGATCCTGTGCATTCTGGATCTTGCGGAAATTGTGCGAACAAATGGAATTAATCCGTTTTTAAAAGCACGTAAAAAAGCGCGAGTCAGGGCGCGAATTTATCTTGGGTCCGCCGAGGAACAAGACCGTCGTGAATTTGATGGTCACAAGGAAAAACTCTGAATGAAGGGCTTTTTCTATGTCAACCAATGCATGCGTTTGATTATTGTGTGACAAGCACCTGGAACAGTTAAACAAAATCTGCCAGCTACTACCAGCTTTATTAGGCTTCCATATTAAATTTATATTTGTTAGAAAAGTCAACAACGTCTTGCGCTAGGTACGAATTGTTGTGTTTAGAGGCTTTGCCATAAGCCGAGGATGTAGTTTCTTAAATCTTCATCTTGATTAACCCACAAAACGCTACACATGTTATGCTTCGTTGAAATGCCTGGCGGTGGTGGTGGAACGGAAGCCGATCCCGGTGGTACGGCTATCGGCACGTCGCCTTCGATCTTGATATTCACCGAATTCACATTGATTGAGCCCTTCTCATTCATCGATATGGTCCATCCCGCGAAGCGCTCGTTTAGCAGATTGTACAGCTTCTCAACCTTGTTCTCAACTGTTCGCAGGGTTGGTCCCGGATCGTCAATTTTCACCTTCACAATGAATCTGAAACAAGCTTTTAAACTACATTTCATGAGTCACGCTTGAATGCCATGCTTAAACGACATAAAGTTTACCTTATTACGTGACGATTGATTCCACATTTGTTGAAGATTTCGTTGATGACGCTTCGGATCTGGTGGCTTTTAGCTTCATCCTTTAGGTTCACACTACTGGATCAGCTGCATGATGCCTTTCGCGTCTGCATGAGCACTGACACTCATTTATTTGACCTGCCAATTCTCGAACTCCACATTTATCGCTCCACCAAGAATCTTGTGTTCGACCCAAGGTTCGACCGTTCCCTGGACGCAATAATATTGATATTAGGCACCCATTTCGTCTTTCTCCTGCAGTGAGAGGGCCAATGCCCGTTTCAATTGCAAATCTGCACATCTGCACAACAACAAAGGAGTTGCAGGAGGATATGCTTTTATCAGCATTCTGTTATGGGTGAGGATACGGTTGCCAGTAAATATATTTTTTTCGGTTGATGTTTTGACAGCTCAGTTAACATGATGAAACACCCAGAAACACCTTCCGACACCCAAAAACACACATGAAACACAATAAGCACAGACACAAGGTGGCAGAGTGACTTACCCCCTGGGGAACACGCAACAAACAAGGCGAGAAACAAGTGGTGAAAGTATACAAGTCAACTGTGCAGGACATTAAAGTGAGATGTGGACTGTACCGAGATGATAAAGGGCTTGAAAAATCGAAAAGTCGGGCCCGAAAGCTATATCATTGGTTGTTAACCAAACATGCAGGTTGCATCGTACAGAACGACAAAACATACGTGAAGGCTGACTTTTCACAAATCCCTGGTAATAAATTCTACACTACGAAGGACAGAGAAAGCATAGAGTCTAAGTTTAAACAACAGAAGATAGAAAAATTTGCGAAAAAGTATCTCGTTTGGCAAGCCATCTGTACGTGCGGTAAAATCAGCTAAAGGCCCAAACGCAATGTGAGCGGAAGCGGAACGGAAACGGAAAGTTTGACATTTGTCACAAATGACATCAAGCTGCCTAACCGAAGTCGATTTGGTTCTAACTTGTTTTCAATCCGACAAGTAGGCTTACTCAGATCAGGCTTTTCCGCTGCCGCTGCCGTTTCGCTTCCGCTGTCATTGCGCTTGGGCCCTAACCATTCATCTCAACCGGGAATATTAACAGTGAAATCTACATCAAAGAGTGCCATTTCTAAAGCAGCATTCTCAAAACACCCTGTTTTGGCATCTTGCCACTACTCAACAATGAAGAAGAAATGGCACGAGGAAAATAATGTCATTGTGGTACCACGTGACATTAATCCTCCAAACTGCCAAGAGCTCCGACCGATCGAGAAATTTTGCTGGGCAATAATGAAAGCTGATTGTCGGAAAATGGGAGGAGAGTCAAAATCGGTTCTAAACCTCAAGCAGAAGTGGACAAAAGCTTACAAAACCAAAGGAGAGAAGCTTGTCCAAACCTTGATGGCAGGAGTCAAGTCAAAGGTCCGAATGTTTGGGCGTGAGGGCGGAATTTAAATCTTTTATTGCAAAAGTGTTATGGAACATATTTCAGGAAAATAAATGTTGAGGAAACAATTTGTTTGGATTTCTGTTAAACCTATAACGTTCGTGTGATGATACAAAATTTATTTCCGGATACTAAAGAATGTGGCTGCTTTCATAATTTGAGATGTATGTATGTAATGTATGTAAAGGATACCACTCATTGTTGCAAGGCACAGCCATTAGACAGTGGATCATCCTCCAAGTATGACTTGATCAAGTACGATACCTGGTTGTATTCAATTTACCATTGTAAGAAGGGCCAAAAACGGAGGGGCGGACCCGTAAGCAGATACACTTACGCGTAATCCGCGGGATCAGGAGAGTCGCCTTCCAATGATAAAATCCTACAACCCGATGTAGAACAAGCCATCATACGAGGGAACGTCCCAATGAGTGGGGAGAAGAGCCCGCCGTCAATTCACGAAATGTTAATGACAAGGAGTTGGCAATTCCACTCTCCCCATCCAAATCGCTTCAATCCGGTGCCCTGGTGGTCCCATCCCTCCCCTTTGCATTTAATGTGTGTATATTTATATATATATCTATATTAATATCGGCATTACCCGTTAGATTTTGTCAACACCATTTTGACTTCTTAGCTTTTCAAAATCTTTAATAAATGCAAATCTTTCTATCTGACCTATTCCGCGAGTCGTGCGAATCTCCACCACCAATGAGTCAACAAAAGTCACTCACTAGTGGGGTGACTCTCCGTGCAATCAATGAAGAGTCACCTCACCCGAGGCGACCACCGTCACCCTACTAGCGACAGAGAGTCATACTACTCGCAGAACAGGCCTGCAGGTGACGTTTAAATCTCCACAATTTTACTGAAAATCTAAGAAAATTATTAAACAGAATTTAATAATATAACTGCAGAGCACAAGCAGTTTAAATATACTGAGGACGTGTTGCCAAAATCGAACGGATACTTTATATGTTTATTAATTTATCTTACCTTTGATGGACCAACTACTTACCTGTCCTTAATGGTCATAAGCTCCATCGGTATTTCCCGGTAAATCCAATCACGATCCTTTACAACATTTGGCCGACCTAGTTGGAGGTTACACCAACCTAAATCGACGTGATTTCTTTTTTTTTTTTTTTTTTTTTTTTTTTTTATAACAACCACAATTTTAAACAATTAAAATCTTCAATAACTGCAACTATTTGCTATTCTTCTCATATCCCACTTTACTAAATCGCTGCTCTCCCATCACATTCTTATTTTCTTCTTCCAATGTTTGTACGTCTTTCCCTTATTGTCCTCATCTGATGACTCTCCATCAGAAATTTCACTCTCTTCATTATTGTATACTTCATTTAATGTTCTTTTCATTTTTTCTCTATCCTTTGCAAGCTCCTCAAAACTTATTTTGTCCATGTTCTGGAATCTTTGGAAGTCTTGCTCTAACGATTTTTTCCAAGTTATACTAGGTCGACCCTCTTTCTTCTTTTCAAAATTTAAATTATATGCTAACTTCAAAGGGTGATTTTTATCCCTTCGCAAAACATGTCCAAAGTAACTAATACGCCCCACCCTAATTCTCCTATTAATAGTTTTACCGTCTAGTAGCTTTCTTGCATTAAACTTAATTTCTCTAGGTTTTACGCAGTACTGGTATATACTCCTCAAAATAAGTTTCTCATAATTAGCTATTGTAATTCTACTTTTCTTTGTCAAAACTGCTACTTTGGTGCCGTATTGTAAGGACGGTGATATCACTGTTTTATACATTAATTTACCTAATTCCCAGCTTGGTTTAAACTTTTTGCAAAATTCTACTATAATCTTAGATGATTTAACCGCTTTTAAACATCTCTGCCTGCAAGTTAATTTTCTGTTCAATGTAGATGTTAAACAAACTCCTAAATATGTTATACTGTCACATACTTTAAATGTCTTGCCGTTTAAGATGATTTCGTTAGGATGTTGCACTTTATCATTAGGATATCTAATTAATACCTGACTCTTTTTGCAGTTTATTTCTAGTCCTACGACCTCCAGCTGTATTTCTAATTCTTTAAGTATCTCTTCCATCTCTGCTTTAGACTTCGTTATAATTAGAATATCATCTGCAAAAACAAGTAGCAAAGGAAGTTTTAATTGATTAATATCCAACAATTTTAGTTCCGGTATTTTTGCAACAACTCTGTTTAAAATATCTTGCATTATATAATTGAACAGCAGAGGTGAAAGAGGGCAGCCCTGTTTTATTCCTTTTCCTCTCGTTACTTCTTTGGAAAATTGATTCTGCCACAAAACTCTTGTAATCTCATCTTTAACACATAATAATACTCTATCTATTAGTCTCGATGGAACTCCAATCTTAATCTACACTTCTGATAAGCATTGTAATTTTACATTATCAAACGCTTTGCTAATATCTAGAGCTAGTATATAAAGATCCTGACCTGCGTTCCAATACTCTTCCATAATACGTCTAGCTACGAATATATGATCATCTGTAGACCTTTCTGCAGTAAAAGCCGCCTGATGCAATCCTGGCTCACCTGCATATTTCCTTAGCTGATTAGCTATCCACTTAGCATAAGTTTTGTAAGCTACATTACACATGGATATTCTTCTAAATTGATCTGCTTCTGTAGCTCCTGATTTCTTGGGAATGGGTATTTGCGTTGTTTTCTTCCATTCGTTAGGCATTTCATTTCTAATATACACTTCCTGTATTATCTCTGCTAATCTTTGTATTGAATTTTCATCGGCATATTTAATATATTCCGTAAATATTCTATCCGCTCCTGATGACTTACCATCACTAGTTGCATAAAGTATGCTCTCAATTTTATATAATGTTGGTGGATTTGGCAACGGTGTATAATCATTGTTTGAACCAAATTCTATTTCTGGGCCCTCACAAGTTTTTAAAATGTCTTCCCAAACTCTAGTACTAATTATTGCAGATTTCCTCTTCTTTTGCTTAACAAACTGTTTAAGATAATTGTAGGTTTTTCTTATTCTTATGCCTGCATCAAAATCTTTAAGGTTTCTGAAAAATTTCATGATTTCCTTTTCATTATGTTCTTTGACTGCCTGCTGATACTCTTGTCTACGATTTCCAACTCTGTACTTATAATTCTGCATATCTGGGTGTTTATGAGAAACCTTTATCGCCACTCTTAGATTGTCTAAGGCTTTTCTTCTACGTGGTGTGTTGGGAATTCTAGAAATCTTAATGGTTTTATGAGCAGCTATTCTCATTCTACTAGCTAGTTCTTCATAGCATTTATCTATTGTGTCTGTTTTAACGTCTGTTTTAGTAGGCAAGGTTGATAATGCTTCCCTGTAATTTTTTCTTATTCCTGGATCTTTAAGCAAATCAATTTGAACTTTAGTTGACTCTTTTCCCTTCCTTGTTTTACTGGAATAATTGTCGAATAACAAACCTATTGTTATTAATTTATGATCCGTTTTCAAATTTGTCCAATATCCCTTAATATATCTTACTCTGAATTTAGTATATTGTGATACTAATACGTGATCAATTTGGCTACTTTTATCCTTGCTTCTCCATGTTCTGCTAACATCCTTTCCTATCTTGGACAATACATTTTTGAGCCTCGAAAGGTGTAAGAAACATTTGAATAACTCTCCGTTTTCATTACAATAGTCATGACCTAGTGTTTTACCTATCCATACTTCATCTTCTGGTTGTTGATCTTTTAAGCCAAGTTGAGCATTAAAGTCTCCTAACACAATTAAGGTTTTACGATCGTGCTCAGTAATCAGCTCACTAAGACTGGCAAGAAAAGTTTTCTGATTAGAATTCGGCGCATGAACATTTATGATTATCAATTTTGACCCACTTAATGAAAGTTTAATCCACATGATCCCTTTCCTTGGCTCTTTAACTTGCAGTATATCAATCCCCTGATTCTTCTGTACAACTATGGCTAAACCTCTGGTCTTATTAACATGATTGTCTCTTACCTTCCATGTATAGTTTTGAGAATCTATCTGATCTCCTAAAGTATTAACTTCCTGTAATGCAGCAATGATAACATCGTTTGCTTTCAAAATTTCATCAATTTCATCCCTTTTTCGTTTGTCTCTGCATCCTTTCACGTTCCAACTAGCAATTTTCAACACCTTGTTAACCTTGTTTGTACCTTCGTTCCTCCTACTCATTTTTTTGTTTTCCAACGGAATTGTCTGCCTATCTTTAACATCAGCCTTTCTTGGTGTCAAATCTTGTTTATCTTGGTTTCTCTTCAGGTACCCCATAACCCTTCCTCCTAATGTTGCCTTACCTTCTTGCATGGGTCTTGTAGCGTCTGATGTTACTTCTGGTTCCTCCACTCCCCTACCTTCAATTTGTATTACGCTGTCATAGTGATTCCCTGTATAATAAACCTTCAAAGGCAAACTATTGTCTATGTTTTCACCAATTTTAACAATTAATCCTTCCCCATTGTAAACTTCAATTTGTTTCCTGAATAGCTCGGCAACAGTAACTAAAGCTTCCTGTCCCACCCAGAACCCATCCTGTCTTAATTTATCAATAACTAACTCAAACGTTCCAATTTCGTCTAAATATTCAATCAAATAAATCTCGAATCTTTCTCTATTGTGTTTTACGTAGTCTGCAATAATATTTCTTAACTTCTGGACATTATAGTTGGACATGTGATAAGTTTTATTTACCCTTCCAATCTGGTCAAGCAAAGCCCTGATAAGACAGTTACCATCTCCTGCAATTCTTTTGATTTTTGCTACTTCATTAACTTGCCTGAATTTTACGGAGTATTTTTCTACCTCCGGTGTTTCATCGCATATATCTGTTGCTAGGTTCACGCAATAATCTATTGAGTTCCAGTCTTGCAATTCTTCATAACTTTGAATCGCATAATAATCAATCCAGTTTCCACTTACTTCTGCAATTAATTTGAAAGGTGACAATTTCAACCTTCTCTCTGTTACTCCTAGCACTACTTCTCCCAAACCGCTCGTGAATATAATTATTTCTCTATTTAATCTAGCTGCCAATTTGCTTAGAACTTTCCATATTTGTTGCACCTCATTCCAACCCCTACTTATTTCTTCCTTATTGTGTTCAAAAAACTTATCAATAAGATCTAATATGTCTTTCAAATCTGCTTCTCCTATTTCTCCTATTTCCCGTTTCTGTATCGCATTGTGAATCAATCCCTCCTTTAAATTACCATCATTTGCCCGCATAAATTCAACTTCTTTGATTCCGTTATCAATTAATGTGTATGGAAGTAGTTCAATATTGCAATTTGTATTGTCTTGCTTCTGGTCACCTGTGTATTGGAGCAGCTTTTTATCAGGATCAGCATCTGTATTTCCATCCATATTTACATCCCTTAAAATATTAATTTGCCCTAAACCATTTTCTGATTTATCTGATAGAATGCTAACTTCCACAACGTTTTCAATTTTTCCTTTCTCTTCAACAAAAAATTCAAGTGTACCAAACAATTCATTTACTTTCCCTTTTCCAAGTACTCCTACTTTGCCTCCTAGCAGGAAGATTTTTATTTCGCACTCCAGAATGTACGAAATTGACCATAGAATTTTTGTGTCATCATTGCTCATGTAATTATCACATGTAGCTATAAACTCTTGAAGAGAGTCTACTATTTTTTCGTCGTACAACCTTTCCAAATCCACCAACAATCCGTAAATTATAATCTCAAAGTCTGCCACATTTTCTTCTGTAACGTTGCCTCTTCCTACCTTACTAATTATTTGGTCCAATGTCTTTTTGGTGATCTTAGTCGGTTTACAATCTAACTGTACTGTCAAACGTAATCCCTTAGACAATAAAACCGTTTTCTTTAAGAACCTCCCCATGTCCCTAAACTCATGCTTCGTCATCTTGAGACCAAAATCCAATAAGAATTAAATTAAATGTGATGTGAGAGCAGCGACTTACCTACACCAACGCGCATCATCGCAACCACTCGGCACTTTCTTCCTCTTCACTAAATTGAAGAGCTTCTAGGGAAACTATTTTCTTGCGGACCGCGTTGCGGTCAGACTTCACTGTTCTTCTTCTTCTTTTTCTCTTTAAACCCCTACTACGAGAAGATGAAACACCTATGTGGCACTCACTCTCCTACTATCGGTTGTCGCTGCATTAGAACCGCTGCCGCTCTCTTTCACCGTTTTCTTTTTGCTTCTCTTTCTATTCTCTTCGTCTCACAGAATTTCACCGCCGCTTTACTCTGTATTCCTTTAGGGTGCTCACTCACACACTACTGTTTGCCGCTATATTTTTGGCGGTTTATTTTCCCTGCACTATCAGCTTATTCTTTTCTTCCTCTTTCCTGCCACTCGAAATTATCGCTACCGTTCGGCGTGAAATCACAATTTCCACTCTTAAACGCAACTCCCCTTGCGCTCCCCTCGCACACATATGCACACTGGGCCTCCCCGCATAGACCCTTCGCCCTTTCAGCAGCAATTCTGCCAAAGCTGCTTTCATAATTTGAGATAAGCTTAAACTTGTTTAATATTGATGGACATATATTCGTTTCGTCACACCGGGAGGTTCGATTTGACAGCTCGAAATTGGTTGGATTTTGGGATCCATCTTCGGATCAATTAGATTCTTGCCTCTTCTTAGGGTTTGAAGTAATTCGAGGCATTTTCCGGAGAATCTTGACCAAAATTTAAATGGTTTTAGAAACCTCTCAAGCGTAGCATTGAAAACTTCCGAAAAGATGTGTGGAACTATTTCTTGAAGGGCATTTCTAACTGCCTTTATTCTAGTTTTGGTCGATGTCCAATCGTCTTTACTCAAACTCGAATGTGATTCGGAGCATAAGGCAGGCAACGCAGAATTTCTAACATTCTTCGTTCCACTACTTTCTTGAGGACACTCATCAGCATTGTGAAAACATCCCTCGACATTTGCAGTAGCATTACAGCTTTCACTAGGATCACTGTTAGTGATGCCGCTAGCTTCTGTACCTCGTTGATTTGTCTCACGCATCTCAGCATCCTCGGAAATTTAGTGAATCCTAGGACTTTTATTGGACTGTTCTGAATCGCCCTTTTCCTTTTTGTCACCAAGTTGTTCATATTTATCCTGATGAATGTGGGCGTCTTAGTGGAATACCTGTATAATGAGAGAGAGAGAGAGAAGGATTAGTAATTTCCATTTAATTCCACTACCTTAGGTAAGGTAGTGGAATTAAATGGAAATTACTAATCTTTCTCTCTCTCTGATTTCTCGTTACTTCCTGATTTCCTGGAGGATTTTTTTTCTTAGATAGGCAACTCCGAATTTATAATCCACAGTGAAATCGCATTTTTCTAAAGTCTCCATGGAAACAGCATCAACAGTCAAGACAAGTTCAACGTGATACTGTTTAACTGTATATCTTTTAAGGATCTTCCTAGCGTCATCCATTAATCCTTCATTTCGGCTTTCCACGAAGGCAAGAAAATCTTAATTTGTGTCCTCTACACTTTGTGGAAAGAAACCCAGTAAAATTTCCGGCCTAGGTATGTATTTTTCTTCAATTGCAATGAGGCATGGTTCTTCCCATGGCTTTATGTTGGGAGTTGTAGCCTTTAACCAGTCAACCGTATCCTGGTTTTTACAAATGATAATCATATGCCCTGGTCTAAATAAGCAATTGCCAAACTTTGGTTTGGTTCTTCCCTTCCTTTGCTCTGCTACTTTCCTTAGTATTGCCTTTTGGGTAGCAACTAATTGTTGTGTTCTACATGAGGATAACCATCGGGCAAAATTCCAATCCTGATAAAGTTTAATACCTCGCTATAAGATGCTTTATATGAGACATTAGTGACCCGTTTAGGAGTAGACGATTGTCTAACATCTCCTCTTCTAGCTGTGTCCAGCCTTGACTGTACCGAGGACTTTGCTTGAGATGCATTTCCTCTATCAGAATGGAGAGCAACCCTTTCAGGTGGATTGATGTCGCTCGAGTTAGACTCGCTAAGCTCCGCATTTCAAAGACGCTTATTCGGATCAGAATATGGTACGTTAAAAGGCTCCTCAGCCAGTACCCGAGCCTCATCGTGGCTATGACCATGAGGTATCAGGTATTTGAACCTCTTTTTCCTGCTCCATTGAGGCGTTTAGCCTTTTTATCGGATGTGGGCCTTGGAATTGAGCTGAGCAGAATTGTCAGCAGTAGCAGCATTTACAGCAGTAGCAGCATTAGCATCAATAGCAGCGGCAACTGCCGTAGGAGCATTAAACTCCTTTCGCATCTTCTTACTTCCATACATTTCCTCGTGGGACAGATACCGACAACAAGGTAACGTTAATACCGTCCTCATAATCGTCGTCATCATCGTAAACATCGTCGACATCAACACGCCTGGGTGAATCGAGGATTGACGAGGGACATGATTCTATTTCCTCTAGCGAATTATTGCGCAACTGATTTCTCTATCAAGCTCCATCTCAATACGCACTTTTGCTCTGTAATAATGCTTCTTTCATTAAGATATTTATTAGGAGATCCACAGTAATGATGATATTATCAAAGCGAAGAATTAATAATCTATGTTGAGCTGGAAAATTTGTATATTTGATATCTAACGTTATATTTGATATCTAACGCTAGGTGCCTTAAGTAGTCTACCCCTCGGTGTTCTGGGAAAGTTTAGGGGGAGCTTTGGGATCTTCAGAAGAAAACTCTGAGATCTTCTGACCGTAAGTTCGGAGAATTTCAAAGAAGAGGCTCGGAAACAAACGAACCACTACTGGAATTACGAAAAAAAGTAACTATTTTAGTTTTATGTGGGTTCTGTAGACCATTATTTAGGCTTGCAGAATGCTATAAAATCTCTATAAAGCTTGTAATGTTACTTGGGATATATCCACCTTTCCATGTCGGCCTGTTTGTATGAATATATGTATCCTTCACTGTGCTTTTTGACACTAACTTGAAGAATTATGTAAAGCCCTTCAGTAAAAGTATGGACTCTGTCAAAAGTTGTTCCAATCGAACCGTCAAAATGCACCGCTTTGCTCGATTGGAACAGCTTTTTTTCAGTTTTATGGTGACACTCGTCCATACTTTAACTAGAGGGCTTTAGGCGTATGTTGTTCCATTTTCTTCTGTTCCTGGGAGAAAGAAAGGGAGGGGTCAAAATCCGAACCGCCAGATAGTGTCAAAAAGCACATTCATTCATACAAACAGGCCGCCATTACCAAGCATGGAAAGCTGAATATATTTCAAGACTGGAACTATGGAAGCAGTAGCGAAAAATGAATGAAAATAAAAGACACGCTTCGACCGAACCAATTTTTATCTTCATCCGATAGGCCGAAGTGAATTTAATGGCGTTTCAATGCGTCAGGTCGAGTTTAGAATCCGTATGCCGAGGTTGGGGTCAAGAAGGAGTGTTAGATTTTTAACAATATCTCAACAATTTGTTACTCTTTATCAAATCTCACGGTACGTACGGAAAGGTAAATAAATTTAGAAGGCATCTGCTGGGTTAAAATTCCATTTTGTGAGAAAATCCGCTCGAAAAATAGGGTCAAAGGGCGGATTGTGCTTAGTAGGCCCAAAACTAGAACCAAGCCCTAATTGGTAAACCAGAAACAGTTTTCCAAGAACGGTTTGCATTATCCTAAAGTAAGCCCATACTGATTAAGCACAGCAAGCCTCGATCGACCTAAAGGCACTTTGTTTTCACTCATTGTTTTCCAATTAACGTTCAGATGAAAAAGCGCATCGCTCCGTTATCCGAAGCCCCCTCATCGTCCCTCGGACCAAGACCGCAAAATGGCCACCGTTGTAGGTGCGGTGAGCAAAAGCACAGCGATAAGCTATTACATTAAAAACACAGTAATTACTTTACGACGACCACGCTCTTTTCTATGAGCCGCGTACGTGACGGATGGATGGTAGACAAACGACGAGGGTTTTTGATTTACGCTCGTCCCGGCTGACATTTTCCCGCTAAGCTCCCGCGACCGCGCACACTGGGGCAGATCGGGCAAACTCTTGGGCATAACCTAAGTTTTCTTTTTTCTCGGAATTTCTATTCAATTCGACCATTTACCCGGAGGAATCAAGCATAGAGCAGTTCCTTCTCGACCTTCTCCGAGTTGCATGAAGCATTGCGTAATTACACTCAAAGTGTTTTTATGTTACTTCATACGCGAAGTTTGCGATTTTCAGAGTTGGTTGGAAATGCTATCTAACATGTGAAGCTTTAGTGTGATAATTTATTAGCTAGATAATGGTCTTAGAAGAGGGTATAGGTACGTTAGCTAACTGCCGTTAGCGTACGGCAGTATGAAAATTGAATAGAAGTTGAAAATGAGCGAAGGGCCACTAATGCGACAAAGTCAAACGCACACTTCTTTGCCTAACCCGTACGATGTACGCGGAGATTTGAAAATGTACTGTCGCCTGCAGAAAACAGTTTAGAAATGTCATGACATTTTTTCCGCAGTACTGGGAATCCGCAGCCGGATCCCTAAAACTTAGTTTAAATCAGGGGGAACGACACTCATTTGGATGCATT
This sequence comes from Ochlerotatus camptorhynchus, assembly GCF_037179485.1. Lineage (NCBI taxonomy): Eukaryota > Metazoa > Arthropoda > Insecta > Diptera > Culicidae > Ochlerotatus > Ochlerotatus camptorhynchus. Next base: position 2,276,110 of record NW_027040614.1, on the reverse strand, counting down.
TTTTTTCTTTAATCATTACTTGGGATTTTCGGGGAAAACATAATTGATGGGATTTTTTTGAGTGTGTCGTCTTGACGAAATAGAGCAAGGATCGAAAAAAAAAAAAATTGGAATGGATGTGAGCGTTATGAAAAAAATTCAGATGGATACGAGTCTGAACGCGAAGAGGATAAGTCTGGAGCGCGTTTTCAATTGGTCGTATGTGATAAACGTAAACAAATTGACGTTTTAATGCTACCAATGTCCCCGTGCCCGATTATGAACGGGTGGTCCGAGGGGGAAGACAGTGAGAAATTAAGAGCAATCTAGAGTAACTCTGAGGAACTCTTTTGCTCTCTGATGAACGATTTTATTATCTCGATTGTTTTGACAGCGCAGTCCAAGGAACGTTAGTTGTTTTCAGCCGGTGATCTATGCCGTAAAATACACTCAATTCATCGGAGAAACTATTAGCAAAACAAACATCACGCAATAACGTTGCTATTTTGATACAAAATATATGGGGCTATGGGCTAGGGTAAAATATATGGGCCTCACAGGACTCATCATCAAGTACATGTTCCCACCGGAGCTGGTAGCCGGAAGGGAGTATCAATTCGCTTGTTCTAAGCATCTGGATGCCCAGTACTACGGTAGCAAGATCCTGGTCAATTTCATTATCATTGCATAGAGAAAAGTGCCCTACAGAAAGCCATCATCAGAGTTGTAGAGTTAATAATATCAGTTATGGCTACCTCCTTGGAGGAGAGCACGAAGAAGAGAGAGAGTAGTAACTAGAGAGAGGAAAGAGCTAGGAGAACAACGAAGTAGTATACTAAGGCAGAAGAGTTGCTATCACCGTGGTGTACGGACGTATAATAAAGTGTGGATATTGAACGTTTATATAATTGTGAGTTGTGATTGTTTGAGAAAGCCATTCCCTGTCTGCCCTTTGGATTCTACAAGAGTGATTTAAGAAAATAGCCAAAACTTCAATGATCTGGTAGAAAACGAAATTTTATATTGCATCCATTTATTTTCTTCATTCATTGTTTTCGCACATTTGCATGATCAGATTCCAAAACTATATGCCCTGCTAATCTTGTTTTCATCACAAATTAGATCAGATCCCAGAGAAAACCACAGTAACTCTGAGCAACTCTGAGTGAAAGATGTACTCAAATGAAAGCCGTCTTCCCCCTCGGAGTGGTCCATCGTTTATTTTAATGAGATCGTAGAAAACTGGAAGCGATTATGGCAGAGTGCTTCGTGGTCGACCTAAAAACTGCGAGAAACTGCACGGCTTGCTTGATAATTTGTGTGCATGCAGAAGGGATAAGTTGGGAATAGAAAGAATAGATGTGATGGATTGAAATTTTGTGCACGTTGAAAATTTTATGAGAGATTAGGGTAAAACTGGGATAATCTTGAAGTGTCGTTCCCCCTGATTTAAATTTAAGTTAATGTTAAGTTAAAGTTAAGCTAAAGTTTAGTAATGTTAAGTTAAGTTAAGGTGATACTCTAAGGAAGCCTTAGCGTTAAACTGCTAAAGCACAATGTCAGCTTCCACAAAATATACAAACTTGAAATTGCTACTCATGGGTTGCTGCGCTACAACAAACAGAGAGTAGCAATTACAGAGCTGTATGTTTTGTGGAAGCTGACATTTGTGCTATAGCAGTTTCACGCTAAGGCTTCCTTAGAGTATCACCTTAAAGTTAAGTTAAATTAGTTATTAGTAAAAGTTTACTAAAAATTAAGTTATAGTTTTATTACACATAAAATCAAGTTTAGTTAAAGGTAATGATATGTTAAAGTTAAGTAAAAGTTATGATAAAGTTAAATTGTGTTGAAGATAAGTTATTATAAGTTATGTTAAAGCTATTTCCAGAGAACTTCAGGGAATCTTCTTGGATTTTTTGAAAGTTTTTGGATGTTATTGGAACTCCTAGAAACTTGACACTTCTTGGGAGATCTCATTAAGTTAAAATTAAGTCAAATCTAAGTTAAACTTATGTTAACGTTTATTTAAAGTTATGTTTAGTTAAAGTTACAGCTAAATTAATTAGTTAAAGATAAAATCAAGTTAAGTTAAAATTGAGTAAACGTTTAGTTAAAGTTAGGTTTAGGTTTAGTAAATGATATTTTGACGTTAAGTTAAAGTTATGTTTAAATTATGTTTAAGCTAATAAAAAAATAAGTTAATTTGTTAAAGTTATCTTAAAGTTAATTGCACGTTAAGTAAAGTTAATAAGTTAAAGCAGCCTAAGTCCCGAGCTGCTCGTTTAAGCCAACGGCAGCTCCCAGGGTAGGCCACTTTTGGTTCCGGGTCCCAGGGCGTTTTTTTGCGTAGGAGGTGTTTTTGGAACACGGAATCCTACAAAATTACACGCGGATAACGGTTAAATACCTTTTATTTAATTTCTCCGGCACACAGTTGAATGAGGTGCCAGGAGACGAAACAGGCGAGATAATGCAGATGGTGGTGGCAGAAGTAGCCGAACACAAGGTACTGATAGCAGTGGCCGGATGGCAGTGGCCGGATGGCAGTTGCCGGATGGCAGTTGCCGGATGGCAGTGGCCAGATGGCAGCGGGATCGCGGCATCCACAAACACCAGAGATGGCGGCTGGTCGGATGACGAACGTAGAACCACTGACTGGAGGCCCCACGATCGTGGTGGAGGCCAATATTGCTGACGGCACATGCGGGATCGTGCCAAGTACAAACGATCGAGAAGGCAGCGGACAAGTAGAATCTCTTGAGGCCCAGCGATCGTGATGATGACTGATAGTGCTGAACGACACACACGAAATCGCTACAGGCACCAGCGATCGACTGTCTTCTTAGGAGGCTACATCCCTACTCCCAACCCTTTTCGTCTTCGTCACGCTACTCTCTCTTCGTTGGCTCGATCACTCTCTTCTTTTCTCATACTTCCGCTCTCGCTCCGTCCAGGTTCAGTGGATATCGACACCCACCACTGGTTTAGCATCCACCATGAGTTCGCCTATATCGCCCGCCAGCGCATTCCAAATAACCGGTGCAACCTGACTAATACCCTAATATAAATAATCTATTTCCCATATTCATTGGGAACTTATAAAAACAATTTTTTCCACCGGTAACAATTTACATACTGATCTACTCATTCACTAAATTCCCCTCCTCCATATATCTCAATTTGTTACGATTATTTAACAAAAGTCCTCTGACGAATAAACATCGTTTCTATCTCCTTCTTCTTCTTCGTTTTTCAAGCTTATTGCTTATCGCGTGTTCTCAACTTAGTGTCCTACACTGAGGCAAATAAACTTAAGAATTTCATAAGACTCGACTTATGAACGACACATATGAATTTCATGAGTGCGACTTATGAATGATTTTCGTCTAAAATGAGGTAGCTCTTATACGCCTTTAGTCATTCCCAGGGGGTAAGTCACTCTGCCACCTTGTGTCTGTGCTTATTGTGTTTCATGTGTGTTTTTGGGTGTCGGAAGGTGTTTCTGGGTGTTTCATCATGTTAACTGAGCTGTCAAAACTTCAACCGAAAAAAATATATTTACTGGCAACCATATCCTCACCCATAACAGAATGCTGATAATAGCATATCCTCCTGCAACTCCTTTGTTGTTGTGCAGATGTGCAGATTTGCAATTGAAACGGGCCTTGGCCGTCTCACTGCAGGAGAAAGACGAAATGGGTGCCTAATATCAATATTATTGCGTCCAGGGAACGGTCGAACCTTGGGTCGAACACAAGATTCTTGGTGGAGCGAAAAATGTGGAGTTCGAGAATTAGCAGGTCAAATAAATGAGTGTCAGTGCTCATGCAGACGCGAAAGGCATCATGCAGCTGATCCAGTAGTGTGAATCTAAAGGATGAAGCTAAAAGCCACCAGATCCGAAGCGTCATCAACGAAATCTTCAACAAATGTGGAATCAATCGTCACGTAATAAGGTAAACTTTATGTCTTTTAAGCATGGCATTCAAGCGTGACTCATGAAATGTAGTTTAAATGCTTGTTTCAGATTCATTGTGAAGTTGAAAATTGACGATCCGGGACCAACCCTGCGAACAGTTGAGAACAAGGTTGAGAAGCTGTACAATCTGCTAAGCGAGCGCTTCGCGGGATGGACCGTATCGATGAATGAGAAGGGCTCAATCAATGTGAATTCGGTGAATATCAAGATCGAAGGCGACGTGCCGATAGCCGTACCACCGGGATCGGCTTCCGTTCCACCACCACCGCCAGGCATTTCAACGAAGCATAACATTTGTAGCGTTTTGTGGGTTAATCAAGATGAAGATTTAAGAAACTACATCCTCGGCTTATGGCAAAGCCTCTAAACACAACAATTCGTACCTAGCGCAAGACGTTGTTGACTTTTCTAACAAATATAAATTTAATATGGAAGCCTAATAAAGCTGGTAGTAGCTGGCAGATTTTGTTTAACTGTTCCAGGTGCTTGTCACACAATAATCAAACGCATGCATTGGTTGACATAGAAAAAGCCCTTCATTCAGAGTTTTTCCTTGTGACCATCAAATTCACGACGGTCTTGTTCCTCGGCGGACCCAAGATAAATTCGCGCCCTGACTCGCGCTTTTTTACGTGCTTTTAAAAACGGATTAATTCCATTTGTTCGCACAATTTCCGCAAGATCCAGAATGCACAGGATCTTCCCCTCCATGAAACTAAACTCATGTGGTCGATCCGCGTACCTCCCATACAAGCTTTCGAGAGAAGGTCCATCAATGGCTGCCTTCTCTGCCACGTTCTGAGCCATCTCTCGTATATCTCTCTGAATGAATTCGTCGTAGATGTAAAACTACTGTTTATAAACATAACAATCGAATGCTTGATCGAATGTAAACAGTCATGGAAGTGGTGCCAGAATTAATAGAAAATTCTGGTGGAAGTGTGTTTGGAGTGTGTCGAACTGTGTTTTTGGAGTGTTAAACACAAGGTGGTAGAGTGAGTTACCCCTTGGCTACGAAACAGTTTCTGATTTCTGAATATCAGTCAAGTAGGTTCTCACCAGCAGCAGCCCAATCACGGCATATTGTATTTGCCCTTGGAGGTTTAACTATGGCCACCGACCAGAATTCTACCTTCTACTGCGGATAGGATTGCTCCCATTGCTTTTGCTCCTGCAGTGAGGTCTCATATTCGTACACGTTACTAAATCCTCCCACCAGATGTACTTTTTTGCATTAAGCAAACAACAGCGAATGATTCGCAAGAGGATCCCTCATTTTCAGCGTTTTGTTAAGCTGGGTTTAGACAGGGCAAGTCAATTGATCAAGTCAGTTGAATTCAATTGACTTCAACGCGAATTGAACGTGTAAACCATGCCATTCAACTGACTTAATCAACTCACTTGAATTGAAAAAAGTTGAACCAGGCTAAACTTTTCAAGCCAATTGAATTCAACTGACTTGATAAATTTACTTGAGGGTATGGTTGCCAGTGAGCATATTTTGAAAGCTCGGTCAACGCGGAGAAACACCCAGAAGCACATTCCGAAACACACAAACACAATAAGCACAGACACAAGGTGGCAGAGTGACTCACCCCCTGGTCATACTTTTAAATAAGATTCTCTAATAAGATTTTTATCCAGCTTTCCATGCTCGGTAATAGCGGCCTGTTTGTGTGAATAAATGTATCCTTCACTGTGCTACTATATTTGCCTTCAAGTGCATAAACAATTGATGCTGGAAGACAAATTCCATCGGGTGGCGTCATCCTTATCCACACTGGGCACGAGCCGTTCGATATCTTCTGAATTTTGTTGTATTTTGCCATTATCTAAGCCACTTAGCACTAACTAACACAATTGACAGACGGGAATCAGCTTACCGCGTATTCCAGCGTTCAAATTGACAGGGTCATTCCAAAATGCTAAGGTTACCGCTTCTAGGGATCTTCGAAAAATAACGCGATTCGAAAATAAGTAATTTTTAAACAACTCACTTGGAAAGGATTGAAGTTGTGTCGAGATTCTAACAATACGTTCGCGTGAAATTTCTCCTCCGTGACCTCCCCGTAATACTAATTTCCGACTGTAACCGATTGTGTTTATTGACCGCATAAGGAAAGCTAACCCTTATTTTTCAGTTCCCTCTCCGTATCTAATGCGTATTTTCCCAAATAGAAAGAAAGTCAATGATTGAATCTAGCATTGATAGAACTTAAAAACAAATCGGCAACACTTCCCTACCTCGCACACGAAAGATGGGCCAAAGCCGCTAAAGCAATCAAGCATGGAAAGCTGGATAGCTTTCCTACCAAAAATCGAAACTTTTGTTATGCTATCGGTACTGTTGAAACCCGGAAAACTCCACCCGCGACAATCGATTTTACTCTTGTTCTGTACGTTAAACATAGTGTCGGACAAAGTGCGCTGTATTCACACAACGATGCACTATAATGCGTAATATGTCCGACGTTATGTTTAACGTGCAGAACAAGAATAAAATCGAGTTTCGGGTGTGTACATATAAAATTTAACCACTACTATTCTAATCAAAATTGGATTAAATGCTACATATTCTAACAGAAATTGAACATAAATAATTAATTCCGTAGACATAACATAATGGAATGCTTCTATCAAAAGATATAACTGATCTAGATAAAAATTTAGTGGTATACACCAGTCTGTATTATGTCAAAATATAGATCTAATCTATTTGAATAACATTTTCGACGATTTTTTATATATAACTGTATGTAATATAACTGATCTAGATAAAAATTGGCAATCTAGATCAAAATCAGTGATGTTAAAATGCAGCTTTGTTTCAATAAGATGCCACTACCTAACTTTGATTCGATAAGATTATTCTAGTTGAAGATGCTAATTTCAAATAACAGACTGTAGTGGTATTTTTTATACGATAGATGGAGTAGATGAAAGCATAGAGTTGATAGTTCCGTTAGAGTACGGCAGTGTGAAGATTGTATATAGATATTAGAATAGCGAACTAGGACAACTTTTAAGGAAGGTACAAATCGGTTTTTTCATCTCTCTTTACCAAACTCCCCCTTTGGAGAGGGATGGTGAGGGGTGTCCCCCCCCCCCCCCGCCACCACTGGCAAAAGAGATGAAAACCGACCCGTTCAAGTACCAACTGTGTGTTTGAAACAGTTCTACCGATTTTTACCGCACTTCAATTGTTATTTGAAGGAAGGCATCCAGTCGTAGGTTTGGAAATTAAAACTATTGTTTACCCCTACCACGATATGTGCTCCTGTCATCGTCGACTTGACGATCTCGAGGGGACACGGGTGGGGTAGGTGTTGCTACTGTACCTTTCGACCATTGACAGTAATTGATGGTATGCTCCCATCCAGAGTTATGTACAATAGTTGCAATTTCCAAACCTACGACTGGATGCCTTCCTTCAAATAACAATTGGAGTGCGGTAAAAATCGGTAGAACTGTTTCAAACACACAGTTGGTACTTGAACGGGTCGGTTTTCATCTCTTTTGCCAGTGGTGGCGGGGGGGGGGGACACCCCTCACTATCCCTCTCCAAAGAGGGAGTTTGGTAAAGAGAGATGAAAAAACCGATTTGTACCTTCCTTAAAAGTTGTCCTAGTTCGCTATTCTAATATCTATATACAATCTTCACACTGCCGTACTCTAACGGAACTATCAACCCTATGCTTTCATCTACTCCATCTATCGTATAAAAATTACCACTACAGTCTGTTATTTGAAATTAACATCTTCAACTATGTAAATCGTTGACTTCACGTAGAAGTAATACTAAAAACATATAGTCAAAGTAAGATTATTCTACCAAAACCTAGAACTGATCTAGATCAAAATTTACCAATCAAGGTAGGTTCTAATAGAAATCAAGGTAGGTTCTAATATAGCTCTTATCTATCAGGGAAACTTTGTTGAAGATTTTGTTTTAATAGCGTGATCCTCTTAAAAGATACAGCTGATCTAGGTCAAAATATAGTGATCTAGATCAAAACTAATGATGTCAAAAGATAGACTTTATTCACCTGAACAACTTTGCCTAAGAGCGAGCTAAGACACCAAACCTCCATGACTTGTATTTCAGGAGTTGTGTGGTTTTGTCCGGAAATCTGTATGATCCACCTCACTGTGCACGCGTTGACGACGACGACGGCTTCTTATACACTCACAGACACACATAGTGAAAACACAAACAAGATAAAAAAAGAGTATGTGAAATTAATTTTCTTGATTTTTATAGCTTTCCTCTATAATAGAATGAGTGGAATGAACTTACGATCCACAGGTCATCCATCACAGATGGCGCTTTTATGTTTTAAAAGAAAAATTTCCACCACCATTCGCGGCTACTGGGATTGCACGACCGGTTAAACCAACTCAAATTTGAGTTTCATTCACTCGCATTCGCAAAAACGTATAGATTCCTCATAGTCAATGACCTACCAATGACTGAAAAACCACTCAATTTTGAGTCGATCCAATCGGCCGTGTCGTTAGCGCAAACCATCTTAATTCCATTTTCAAAAATAGACACCGTTTGAAGGAGCGCGTAACGAATTCACATTCATCAATTCGCTCCGGTTTCCCCAGGTAACACCAATGGTGGTGGCTGGGGGGAGGGCGAGTTCTGAGACGCACAGACAATGCTGCTTATAAGTTCGATGGGCCCTCGACTTCGGCGACGAGGACGGTGCCTGTCTGCGGATCTCTTACAATATGGGAACCATCGAGTTGGAAGAAGAGCTTCAGAGAAGGGCGGACCTACGTCACAACACGTACCTGCTATATACGACCGCAAGAGGGCTCTTAACTTTCTTTCACGGATTTTTCCTTCTTTTTCGGTGGGTGGAAGCACTTTCCTTCAGTATTATTATTTTGTGGCGTGTCACGAACAAATCAATCCAATATGTCTACCGTCGACGTCGTCTTCGTCGATGCCGGGTGCACGTGAGAAAACAGCCGGCACAGGAAAATTATGCTGACAAATGCCTGCTTGGATCGTTATTCGGGCGGAGCAAAACGACCGACGAGGATGGAGAGAGTTCATTAATCGTAGGAAATCGAATCTGAAGGTTTAATTTACGTGAGAAATAACAACGCCGATAAGGTAGGTCGATTATTGACCGAGAAAAACGTCACTTGCGGTGTGGGCGGCACGTCATTCGTCGCGTGCGTTGTTCCATTTGTAGACAATAGGAAGTTTGAACTGGGAAATCGGAGCGGGGAATTATTTTCGTACAAAATGGCTTGAATAAATATGCGATTTGTGGCAGGAAGGTGAAGAATTCCTAGCACGTTCTCCTTCCATTGTGTTAGGCAGAACTCCGTCCGGAATAGGAACTCGCGGAAGACGAAGATGCAGTGAGCCGGTAACTAAAACTAAGGAAGCGTCTGTGTAAACAATCGCTAGCTTTTTACGCAGGGATAGGCTACCATAAAATTTGAATCACCCCTTTTTGGCAGGGGAGTAATACCAACAATCAATACGAAACTAACGATTTTAAATTGGCTCATTACTTGACTAGCCTATTGGTCCCAAGCAAATCGATTAACGTACCCCATTCTAGTCGAAATTCTAGTACTACACAATGTTTGTTTTGATTAGCTATGAAAGTTTGACAGATAAAATGAGGGATTAGTGGGTTTTTCTATGTTTCGAGGGGCGAATCGATTAGCTTGGAACCGAAGATAGTACCAGAGCTGAGCCAAAAAGTTGAGCTCGTTTCTTTGGGACCTTCTGGTCTTAGAGCTACCTCTATGGTACTTACCGCTATAAATTATTATAGATTCACCATAGCAGACAGTGATTTGTAAAAAGTTTATCTAAAGGGTACAGATACATTTTCACTTTGTTTTGAGATAGTGTTAGGGAGAGTTTGATAGATTATATGGACATCCAAGCATAAAATAGACTTTTGAGCAACTTCTTCATTCGTTGAAAGAATCATCATTATTCTATTTCGGCATTTTTAGTAAGAAACAAGGAGAGACAACCGATTGCAGTGCAAAAAATAATATTTTGGATCAATTTCACAGATGACTATGGAAAACTACGTTAGCTCAAGCTCCAACGCCTCTAGAAGCTCTAAGGCTGTGTTCCATTTGGGGGAGGGTTTGCTCATGTACTTTTTATACTCTCAGCACTAGCTGACCAATCATGTCGATCGCCTCGGTTGCCAACACTTCCATCTCTTCCTGCATCTGGCCTGTCCCCGACAAGACGACGTCGTCCGCAAAGTCAACGATATCAACTCATTTGGGCAGCGTCAGCGTTAGCACGCCGTTGTACATCCCGTTCCAGAGCGTTGGACCAAGGATGGAGTTTTGTGGAACTCCCGCTCCTAATCGATCTCTGTCGCATGTTTCGTAGAGCAGAACCCGGAACTAACTCCTCACGATCCTGCACAGGTAGTCACGGACCCTCATTGTATGACACCTTCTCGGCTCTCTCGACCACTGTCCGAATTGCATCCACCGTTCCGAAATGTTAACTGCCTTTCCGACAATCCGTGCATTTCGTCAGCCTCTTTAGGATGATCCTCTCCAAGAGTTTTCCGAGTGTAGCTATCCAGCGGCGGTTTTCCTGGTTTCCACATGTTAGGGAAGTGACTCTCGTCCAGGCGTTTCTGCAGCACCATGTTGAACATGTCCGGGGACGCCAGGATCGCCGCTTTCAACGACATGTTGGGGATTCCATCCGGATTGGGAGCTTTCTTCACCTTCAATCCTTGCGCCACTGCTACGAGTGCATCGTTGGTAACTTCGACGTTATCTCCCTCTGCCTCTCCGTATGGTGTAGGTGGCCAGGTCGTTGAGTCGTGCTTGGGGAAAAGTCCTTCCACGATTACTTTCAGCTTCATTGCGACTCGGTATTCGTCGCCCCACGGGTTGGCATCAGCGTCTTGACACAGCTCCTTAAAAAAGTTTGACTTACTCTCCTTTATCTCTCACTCACTCACTCACACTCCTCTACGTTCCTCTCTCTCTCCCCCTTATTCTGCGCCGCTAGTGAGATGACAAAAGTCACCGCGAGTGAGGTGACTCTCCGTGCAAATCAAATTGAGAGTCACCTCACTCGCGGTGACTTTTGTCACCTCACTAGTGACAGTGAGTCACCTCACCACACTCGCGGCGCAGAATAAAGGGGTCTTTCTACTTCTGTTGTTGCTCTCTGAACACGTCTTCCGACTCTGAGACAACTAGCGCGGAGGATGCTAAGTGCCTCGTTCGACCAGTAAGCTGGACGCCGTTCGTTATTTGGCTTCAGTTTCCTCGGCATGGTCGTGTTGCATGCCCTCACTAACGTTTCTGTCAGCTCGACCTCGTTTAGATCCGTGGGGCCCCTGATCCTAAGATATAAATTAGGGAACTTCACGGAAGGGAAGTTCCATGAGCTTCAGGGAGGTTTCGAAAATATCAGGAAAGCTGCGGGAACTTCAGGATAGATCAAGATAGATCAAGTACGGGTACGGGTTGGTGGACTCTGACAAGTAGTTCTGCTTGGAAAATTGGCTCGTCCGTTTCGGGTCAGCGGTGCGTCCTTCATCAGTCCGACGTGTGATCCGGCCGGTGTTGGTTTCCAGTTTTCCGACGGATGATGCTCGGGCGGTGAAAAATTCGGTGCAAATCCGTTTCCTCCGCCGGCTCCCATAAGAGTTGGTTGACTAATGATTGACGTTCGTTGTGCGGGGTCGGCCTTCCGCTAAAGATGGAAGGATCGTGTAGCAACGGAGCTCATCCGTTGCAGGCATCCTTGGAGACGGCTGCATCCAGTGTGTAGTCCCAACTGGAGTTCGTGTCATTTTTGAAAACATTGAAAAACAAAACAAAAACAAGAGCTGTTAAAATACCGGGTTGCCAAACAAGGCATTATTCACAAGCAATCAAAAGTCAGTTGGCACTGCCGGTACAGCACTGCGGCACACTGAGGTACACTGAGAAAAATGTTGGCGCAAAACAAGTGTGTCGAGTGACCACCCCTTGGGATAGATCAAAGAACTTTAAGGTTCAATTTACTTTGATGCTTTTTGGAAAATTTCAAAAGCAGTTTTTTCCGACGCATTATTTCAGATTGCAAAAAGCTTGCACTATTTGATTCCTTTTGATATTTCACACAAAATGACTCGAGCTTTTTGTAATCTACAATAATGCGTCAAAAAAAAACTGCTTTTGAATTTATAAAAAATGCATCAAAGTAAATTGAACCTTAAGGCAGTTCAATTATCTTCAGAAAAACTGCGGTAACTTTTAAAAAGTTCTGAGAAACTCATGGAAATCTAGAGAACATTATTGAAGTTCAAAAATCGTTAGGGCAGTTCCAATTACTTCAAGGAAGCACCGAAAATTTCAGTATTTTCTTGACTTTTGGCGAAGACAACACATCAAGAAGACTGGCAACTCTTCCATTTTCACGTACGACCGCTATGAGACAGGCACAATTGCGTCATCTGCCGCTCAAAGGTAAATGCTTCGAACGAATTTGATAGCAAAGATTCCATCCTCAGAAGAAAGGTGTGTGTATTTGCTCGTTTTTCTATGCGTTGCTTCCACCTTCGCTCAAGTGCAGCGCTACTGTATCTGTCGCTTGGATTCTGGCAAATTTGCCAGTCTTCTTGATATGATGTCTTTGCCTTCGGGGAAGTTTAAAGTCATTTTATTTCATAAGGACAGGAATTGATGAAAAAGTGTCGAGCGCAGTTTTATCATAGACTAACACTAATACCAGGGAGTCCCATAGGAACATGCTCAATATTTTGGCTCAGGATTTACCAGACTTTCGGTCCTAAGCTGATTGAAGCACCCCTCGAAACGTAGGAAATCTTAAGAGGAAGAGGAGACAATACGGGGGCCAAAACTATCCACATTTCTGTTAAACGCGAACCAGCTCGTGATTGACCGATTTGAAGTGCGTAGTATAGACCTTTTTGACGTTTAATCATCTTTCTCTATCTAGCACACATGGATGAATGGACGGTTTTTTTTTTTTTTTTTACTCTTTATTTGTTCCACATTCAAAATAAATTACATTTCATTTTTAACCTAGGTGCTCCAGTTACTACAGTAACTTACCAGCCTTAATTGTTATGATATATATCTAAGTGTTTTTACATTGTTCCTGTCTTGGCAATTCAGTATTTTAAACAGGTTTTTTAAACCTGCATGTCAGTATAACAATTGATAGCTTAAAACTAAAAAACTAAAACTAAATCTTATCTAAGTATAAAGGGAATTAATCGTTGCAATTGAGGATTGTAACGATTTTTGCCGGAAATTATTAATTATTTTGTTGGACATTTGTGCTAAAGTCTCAACATTCGAAATTCTATGTACTTCGGTAGTACTGTACCAGGGAGGCAACTTCAAAATCATCTTCAGAATTTTGTTCTGAATCCTTTGAAGTGCTTTTTTCCTGGTAGTGCAACAACAAGACCATATTGGCACAGCGTAAAGCATGGCCGGTCTAAAAACTTGTTTAAATATTAGAAGTTTATTCGTCAGGCAAAGTTTGGATTTCCTGTTAATAAGAGGATACAAACATTTTATATATTTGTTACATTTGGCTTGAGAACCCTCAATGTGATCTTTAAAAGTTAATTTATGGTCAAGTATTAATCCAAGATATTTCACTTGGTTTGACCAGGAAATTGGAACTCCGTTCATAGTGACTATGTGACTACTACTAGGTTTCAAAAAAGAAGCCCTGGGCTTATGTGGAAATATTATAAGTTGAGTTTTGGAAGCGTTGGGAGAAATCTTCCATTTTTGTAAATAAGAAGAGAAAATATCTAAACTTTTCTGAAGTCTGCTGCAAATAACACGAAGACTTCTTCCTTTAGCGGAAATGCCTGTGTCATCAGCGAACAAAGATTTGTGGCAACCCTGAGGCAAATCAGGGAGGTCCGAAGTGAAAATGTTATACAATATAGGCCCAAGAATGCTACCCTGAGGAACTCCTGGTCTAACAGGTAGTCGATTAGATTTGGAATTTTGATAATTTACCTGCAGAGTTCTGTCAGTTAAATAATTTTGAACTAATTTCATAATGTAAAGTGGAAAATTAAACTTTTTCAATTTAGCAATCAAACATTCATGCCAAACACTGTCGAATGCTTTTTCTATGTCTAGAAGAGCAACTCCAGTTGAGTGGCCTTCAGATTTGTTTGAACGAATTAAATTGGTAACTCTTAAGAGTTGATGAGTAGTTGAATGCCCATGGCGAAATCCAAACTGCTCATCTGCAAAAATTGAGTTCGTATTGATGTGAAGCATCATTCTATTCAAAATTATCTTTTCAAAAAGTTTACTTATTGAAGAAAGCAAACTTATTGGACGGTAGCTAGAAGCTTCAGCTGGATTTTTATCCGGCTTCAAAATTGGAACAACTTTTGCATTTTTCCATTTATCAGGAAAGTATGCCAAATGGAAACATCTGTTAAATAATTTTAACAGGAAAGACAAGGTACTCTCTGGGAGTTTTTTGATGAGGATATAGAAAATTCCATCATCACCTGGAGCTTTCATATTTTGAAACTTTTTAGTTATAGGCCCGAGAGAAAATATTCCGAAAATCCCGAGCAACCTGATTCTCAATAGGACTAGTAAGACCCAAACTGAAATTATGGGAACTCTCGAATTGCTTAGCAAGTTTCTGAGCTTTTTCCAAATTTGTGATCAAAATTTTACCACCTTCTTTAAGCGCTGGAATTGGCTTTTGAGGTTTTTTCAAAATTTTTGTGAGTTTCCAAAAGGGTTTGGAACTCGGGTCTAATTTAGAAACATTATTTTCAAAAGTTTTGCTCCTCAGGCAGAGAATCGCTTTTTAATTTGTTTTTGCAAATCCCGCCAGATAACTTTCATGGCAGGATCGCGTCCCAACAAACAATTGAGAGCTCTTATAAAACACCTGAGTTGATCAAACGTTGAATAATAGCTTCCAGAGTTGAACAAGAATGTAGTTGTATTGCCATTTGATTAAAAGTTTTAAAAGCTGCTGGAGCACTCTTAAATGATTGTTTACGTTCGACCAACCACAATTTTGTTGCTAAAAATAGCACAAGTGATAGGCATGTTTATATAACCATAAGGCAATGATTATTCGACTGCAAGAGAAGTCACTCAAGATGAGCTTGATATACTTCTCTCATATGATCAAAATATGTATTCAAGAATAGAGCAGATGGAAACAGAAGCGGCTGGCAATCCGGGATCATGAGTTCGAATCTTGCTTCGAGGAACCTTTGGTGGAGTAGAGGTAAATTATAGGTGTTATTAATAAATGCAAACATTAATTTAAGACATATATCATATAATCAACGATAACATTTCTAGATAAATTATCTCAATGTGAATGTGAATTATGGCATAATTACATATTTTTTCAATGTGCACAAATAAATTAAATTAATAAAAACTGTACAAGCAACTATTTTGGCGCACCACGACAATTGTTAAACTAATTTTAATCTGTGAATATTGTGAGTACTTACACAACGGTTATTAAGGAGTCATTAAAAGGTGCTATAAACGCTTTTCACCGCTTGCTGTACAATGATTATTTAGGAGTCATAAAATAGTGTAACAAACCCCTCTCAGGTTTACTCTCTACTAAATTTCAAAGCAGCTGTCAAGAAGTGTCTACAAACGTTGTATAAGAGCTTTCACCAAAACAATAAAGCTTGAGTTTAAATATGTATCTATAAACGTTGTTTAAAAGTTGCTTCTACTCCTATACCGCGTATACATATAATGCTGTAGTTGAACAGGTTCTCCAAACCAGTGTAAACAAGAGTTTTACAGAAGTTGTAATAAACAAATTGAACAGTTATTATTCAGCATGCAGTTGAATAAAATCACAATGGAAGCGTTTCTTTAACAAGAAATTGATTTTGGATAAACGTTTTACTGAATACGTTAGACAACACCTTTGTGTTTCAGTTGTATAGGTTCTCCAAACCAGTGTAAACAAGGGTTTTATAAAAGTTGTGGTGAACACATTGTGCAATTATTATTCAACATGCAGCTGAACAAAATCAAAACGAAAGCGTTTCTTCAACTGGAAATTGCTACTTGGGGTGTTCTTTGAAATTGTCTCCTACGGACATTTTTAAGACGGATCAAGAGCTGAAGATCATCGTCTATTATAATTGAATCGAATTTAACCTCGCATTTTGGTACTGAGGCAGCTCTTGCTTCAACTATAGAAGTAGTCAGAGATTCAAGAGCATAATTAATTTCATCTTTGGTTTGCAATGGAATGTTTGGATCGAAGTTATATTCCATAAATGTTCGATATTGCTCCCAATCAGCCCTATGGTAATTGAAAGTAGAGCTGTTGGGATTAGAAATTATTTCTTGAGATATTTCAAAAGTTACTGGAAGGTGATCAGAACCGAAGTCAGCATGGGTAACCAATTGACTACAAAGTTGACATGAATCAGTTAAGACCAAATCAATAGTTGAGGGATTTCTCGCAGAAGAAAAGCATGTTGGGCTGTTTGGATATTGAATAGTGTAATAACCTGCAGAACAATCATCAAACAGAATATTACCATTGGAATTGCTTTGAGCATTATTCCATGAGCGGTGTTTTGCATTAAAATCACCAATAATGAAGAATTTAGACCTATGACGGGTAAGTTTCTGGAGGTCACCCTTGAGAAAATTCTTTTGCTGGCCTACGCATTGGAATGGCAAATAGGCAGCTATAAACGTAAGTTGTCCAAATTTTGTTTCAACAGAAACTCCCAAAGTTTCAAAAACTTTGGTTTCAAATGAAGAAAGAATTTTATGCTTGATTCGTCTATGAATAATGATGGCAACGCCACCACAGGGTCCATCAAGACGATCATTTCTATAAATCAAGTAATTTGCGTCCTTCTTAACCTTATGGTCAGGTTTAAGGAACGTTTCAGTTATAACGGCAATATGCACGTTATGAACTCTCAAAAAATTAAATAGCTCGTCTTCATTATCTTTAAGAGATCGAGCATTCCAATTTAAAATGTTTAATGCTTTAAAATCCATTACTGAATTTTAAAGTCATGACAATATTATTAGCAAATTTTACTCCAGTTTGAATAGCATCAAACATGGAGTTAGATTTAAGCATATCAGAAATCATGTCAATTAATGAATTCTGTAAAAATTCCATTTTAGGGGCAGTAATGCTTCCTAAGTCAAAATTGTCAAAATTTCCGTTAGAACGTTGGTTAGTATTTTGATTTCTACCCGCTGCAATAGCAGCATAGGTAGCTCCATTAACTCGCTGAACATTGTTAGCAGCGAGGGGAGTAGGTACAGATGAAACATTTGAAGCAGGGGAGATATTTGTACCTACGGGTACGAATGTAGAATTTGTTCCTCGCTGACCGTTGTTAACAGCAGAGGAATTTGTACCTGGTCGGAAACGTGGAGCGTTTCTTACCTGTCGGTTAGAACGAGATTGTAGGATCGCTTTGCGAGTCTTACATTCCCAAAAATTGGATTTGTGGTTTTCACCACAATTTGAACATTTAAATTTCTTAGGATCTTCCTTCACAGGACAGTCGTCCTTTGCGTGAGAGGAATCACCACAATTCATGCATTTAGCTGGCATGTAGCAATTTTTAGTTCCGTGACCCCATCCATGGCACTTACGGCACTGAGTGAGGTTTTGGAAATTTCCTCCAGTCTTCCTGAAGTGTTCCCACTTCACTCGGACATGGAGCATAAGGCTAGCTTTTTCTAAGGCCTTAAGGTTGTTTAGTTCACTAGACTTGAAGTGAACTAAATAAAAATCATTAGAAATCCCGTTGCGCGAATCGCCAGGACGAGATTTCATTTTCATTTTGATTACTTGGAGTGGCACAACTCCAAGTAATTTTGCCAGTTCATCTTTGATCTGATCCAGGGATTCACCACTGGGCAGTCCTTTCATGACAACCTTGAACACACGTTCAGTTTTGGTGTCGTAAGTAAAAAATTTGTGCTTCTTCTCAGTAAGATACTTGAGAAGACATTTAAATCCGTCCAAGGTTTCAGCCAATACACGGCATTCACCCCGACGTCCAATTTGTAGTGAAAACTTAACTTTCACGAAATTCAAAAGTTCCATGCGAAGAGCATGGAAATCGGTAGTGGTTATCACAATAGGGGGAATCTTTTCCTTCTTGGCATTAAGCCGGGAAAGTTTACTAGAATTTTTCTTGGATGATGGATCATTCTCATCATCTGTGAGCAAATCAAATTGATTACTCAAATTAATTTCTTCAGAAGGGGGGTCAAGAGTTTGCCCCTTTCTTTTGCGTTTAGGCGCCATGGCGGCAGTAAATTTTTTATCCAAATCGACTTCCAAGCAGATTACTATAAGAATCTGAAGGATCGAAGAGGAATTTTCCAAATCGATATCCAAGAAGGATTACCTCGGATAGGGTCCAAACAAGGATCGAAGAGGAATAAGAGTTGAACAAGGTAGAAATTTTACAGGTTGAGCACTGAAAAGTGCTGTTCAAATTTGTTGTAGCTTTAGGTAGTAGTAACACTTCCTTGAGCAAAAAGCAAATAGATCCGCACGGCAAGAGAGCACGATGCGGACTGATGAATGGACGGTTTGTTTTCCCAGTAATCTGTTTCCCTCTTGCTTGCACTCGTTCGCTTTAAATGATACAGTAGTGTGCGCCGATTAAACGTCAAAAAGCTCTATAGAGATAGAGATAGATATAGATAGAGATAAAAGAGTAAGAAGCCAGTTGTATCCTCTTCCTCTTAGGGAAAATCAACGAACCCCTCGTTAATCTCTGTCAAATTTATAAGGCAAATCAAAACAAACACCGTTTGTAGGTAGTACGAGAATGGAGTACGCTTATAGATGTACTTGGAGATGGATGGACTAGTCAAGTAATGAGTTAATTTCAAATCGTAAGTCAATACGTTGGTTTTATCACAGTCAACGGTTGGTCCAGGGGTTGCTGAATTTTTCGTGTACGTTATACGCCTTTTTAATGCACCACCAACGTAGAGTGCGCCACGCGAGTTCGAGAAGAAACGTCAACCAAACCGTTTGTTTACATCAGAATAAATATTTTCCCCAACGCAAATAACAGCATTTTTCATTCAAAATCTTGCCAATTTCCATCGGTAATTGTCTTATTGTACGATTTTCCACAAATCTGAACTGATTTGCACCTTAACTATTCACACACAAGAAATCCGGAAGATCATAACCACTAAGGCACTTTTTTAATATTCAATTTTTCTCAACAAAAATATTCCTGAACACCAGCAGGATCTCTTCAAAAACGTTCCAGAATTAAATTTTTCAACTATAGATAAAGTTTTGCAGCATCTCAGATGAATCAATTTATCAGGAAAAGTAAAAAAGTGTTCCGCTTCCTATGTCTCAAGGCAAAAATGTATGCTCACAACACTCTTTTTGACGTTCTCCTATTCACCACCAGAGGTTGAAACGATCGTTTAGTTTCTATTAAAAAGGCCTATAGTTTTAAAATTTTCAACCGTATTGCCAATAAACGACGGCATGCTTAAGAAAGTTATTTGCGATCATAACAAAACATAGTTGCAACATGCCAAAGTTGGCTAGTTTGTAGGAAAATCGGCCTATTGTGCTAATTTAAAGGCCACCACTGTATGTGCATCTAATTACACGCTATTTCAAAACTACTCAAATTTGGGTACAATCCACCCAGATCGGTTAAAAGCTACCCAAAAATGGTCGATCGGAATCATGTCACACGGCGAATGAGAACGACCCAAATTTGAGTTTAGTTCACTCATAATCGCCAAAAGTGCAGGAACTCAGCGATGTGTAAAATTTGTCTCATGGTTTCCTGTGGAAAACCTAAAAAGTCTGCCGGAAAATGAGGCAATTGACGAAAATTTTATTCAGTCTCGGAGTAGTACCCATAGACTGAGTGAATCCAACCTTTACTTTTCTTAAATTCGGAAATTTAGCCTTAAAAATCCAGGGAAAACATGAGGAAAATTTACTCATCGCTGAGTTCCTGCACTTTTGGCGATTATGAGTGAACTAAACTCAAATTTGGATCGTTCTCATTCGCCGTGGTGCAATGTTGTTCATTTGTCAACTTGTCACTCCCAACACAGTTTACCCATTTTTGGGTAGGTTCAGTTTTGACCGATATTGGTGAATTCTACGCAAATTTGGGTTGTTTTGAAATAGCGTGTAGCTCGTAAGAAGCTGCACGCAAAAACACATCTACTGTAATATTTTACTAACAGTAGGCTACTATTGAATTTACGTGTAAAAACAGTAAACAGCTCAGTATGTAAACAAATACGATTACGTGAAAATCAGTTGCCGAAATTGCCAAGATTCGGAATCTTGTCCTTTCGTATACATTTGCCATCAGACCCAGCAACGTTCCGCTCGGATGGCCAATTTGCTTTTCACACGAATTTTCACACACTGAATCGAATTACATGCGTCACTTGCCGCCACAAACTCAACCCTCACCATTGAGTGGTGCCGGCAGAAAAGGTCGGCCCAAGATCCTTTCCAAAGACGAAAATCAACCGGGCACGCATCTACTTAGATGGCAGTCGAACCCGAATCATCGGATTTCCTCTCACCCAATGCATTATTCATTCCTGTGCACAAGCAAACAGTGGACCAACGTTTGACCTTTCTGCGGAGAAATAGTTTTGCTCCAGCGCACGCACGAAAATCCAGCTGAACAATGCATTAGGTTCATTGACAGTTTCTCTTGGTCGATTGCCTCATTCCCAGCTATTTTCAGCACACAGATCGACGGAAGAAACTATTACCTAGCTTCTAATACGACAAACACGACAAGAAACGGTGCTGTACCCAAGTTATTAACGAAAGAGAATGTCGATGAAGAGAATCGATCAATGTTGCTCAGGACCTAATGCATTGTTCAGCTACGCGGTGAAAAAATGTCATCCAACATCAAGATTCAAACCATTTTCACGAAAGCCAATTTACCCCGCACTCCTGTCAACCGTCATGAGGGGCACACGTATGCAGTGCCGTCAACCGGCTTACTTTGATGGAATGAGCTTTTTTTCGGTAGAAATTGATGCAAATTTGATTATGTCGTCCTCATCTTCGTCCCCAGCGTCTCAAAAATCAAGACCAACAATTGAAAAGGCCTCAACTCCATTTTGTAAACATACCTTGTAAGCCCATTTTCCCGCGAACCGAAGTCCGCCAAAGGAAAGCAACATAATGAACAGGTAGGGGAATTTCTCCTCTACCCGATTGTGGTTTAGGTTTGCGAATGTAGGTTTCGGTTTGTGAGAAAATGGCCTGACAAGGTTTGTTTCAAAATGGAGTTGAGGCCATTTCAATTGTTGGTCTTGAAATATCATGTGTTTCACCTTTCGCCAAGAAGGTATACCGTACAGGAAGAGCAAAGAAAGCGTTTGGAGTAAGCGTTTAATTGCGGCACCCTGTCGTTTAGAAGCGATGCGGAACGCAACTCTTTGCGACCGTTTGAGGAGAACCGCGCGTGTTTCGGAACGGGGAATCCAATTTTTCGAAGGTTTACTCGGAAACTGGAGGAAATTTGTCAGACTCAGGCGCGTTACATGCATGGAATTTTAAGCGTGGCCGGATGATTTTCAAAAGAATGGCTGTTTGAAGAAAGCGGCACCTTTAGTGGCATTTGCGAGGTGAATGAAAACATTTGCCTTTATTTGACGTTTCAGCGAACACAGGAACTGATGAGGGTACGAACCAGGGTTGTAAAAAAACAAAGACTACTATATTGGCTACTTTTCTCGTGGTTCTAGAAGACAAAATCCCAAAATATTGTTTCCTTTCGAAGTTCGAATGGTACGAAACGTCATTGTAGTTCAGTGTAGTTCAACACGGCGAATGAGAACGACCCAAATTTGAATTTAGCTTACTCATAAATCACATAAAGTGCAACTCAGCGATGGGTAAATTTGCATCATGGTCTCATAGTAACAAATTCACGAATATGAAGAATTAAAGATATGATTCACTCAGTCTATTGGTATCGTCAATTGCCCTCATGTTCCGGCAGAATTTTTAAAGGTTTTCCACAGAAAAACATGAGGAAAGTTTACTCATCGCTGAGTTCCTGCATTTTTGGAGATTATGAGTAAACTAAACTCAAATTTGGGACGTTCTCATTCGCCGTCTGGTCGCGTGAAATGATTCATTTATGGCGGTAAGCTCCAACTCGGATTAACTTTTAATACCGTCCCTGTTTGTATGATCTGAAAAATGTCTGCTCAGAGTTATGTTGATTAACTCTGATGTCAACATCAAACCAGCCGGACATTCTTGATCGAGATTTAATCCGAGGATAATACCGGTTGGAGCTTACCACCATTAACGGCCGTGCACGACAAAATAAAAAGGTCCACACCAAACGAAAAGCTCTCTTTTGAAATAGATGATTGATTGATTAAATTCTGCGCTCACGAATAAACCGACGACGTTCACCACACGCGAAAGGAACTAGGCAAAAGTTCGACAAACGTGCAACTCGTTCCCATCAAATTGCCTACTAAACTTATCATCATTACCATCATCATCTTATCTTCATCATCATCATCATCATCTACCGACTTCATGTAGCCCTTCCGGAGTGCGGAGAAAATTGATTGCCTTCGGTTTGAAATAAGCTCCAAAACAAACTTCCACCTTGACTGCTGCTGCTGCTACGGCAAACAACCCTTTCGTGTCATCAGCTGCTCCTCCCATGGGAGTTGTAAGCCACCGCCCCCCTTCCAAGCAAAATGCGACGTCCTTTCCAGTGAAGACAGAGAAGAAGCGTCACGCTCACGCAAGGTAACAGATGGCGACGAAAGTTTGACGTCTGTTCCACTTTCAGTTCGTTCCCTCCGGTACGTTCGGTCCTCGAATTAATTGCTATCATCAAAGGCAATTGATTATCACTTTAAGGACGACGTCGTCTTTCGTTCCGTTGCATCATCGCTTAGGAAAGTAGATAGGGTGGAGAGCTGCTTCGGCATAAGCATCCATTTCCGTCATATTGAGCAGAGGCGTCAAATATATCATACAGAAGTGCTCCCAGCGAATCGATTTTTTCTGCCTTCATCCGTATGCCGAAGTGAATCATATGACGTTTCAATGTGTTTGGACGGAATCGAAACTCGTATGACGGAATTGGAATCAAGAAGCAGTGTTAGATATTCAACAATATCTCAACAATGTGTGACTCTGTATCAAAGATAACGGTACCTTTGAAAAGGTAAATAAACGTAGAAGTCATCTTTGATAGTATGCCGGAAATTAGATCTGATCCCTACCTATAATTCGCAAACAAGCGTAAGCTATTCATCGTTGTTCCCGTCAAAGCCTACTTCGCCCGCTGATTCCTGACTCTGAACTGACAGCAAATTCGTGTTTTCCAATACTTTATTCATTCATTTCGGCGGGCGGCCGCACCCTCAAACTTGGGAAAAGTTCTGCGAACAGGTGGATTGGGAAGGGGGTGAAACGATCGTTAATCTGTTAATCGGCACTTTTCGGGAGGCGCTTCATGGTTTTTACGACCGGTCGGTGTTGAACGTTTTCAGGAAAGAAAGGCTGCTTTCAGTAGCCGGCTTTTTATGACAGTCGTTGAATGGCTGGATGGACTTGGATGGTTGAATAACGAAGGGTTAATGGATTGGAAAATCCCCTCGTGCGAATGTTGGTTCTCGTGTGCGGAACGTTGAAGCAGCATTCCGGGAAATTTCATGCCAAGGAATTGGAGTTTATCACTTTGGTAAATCTACTTGAACTTTTTAGAAGTTGATCCATTTATTCAGGAATATGAAATTAATCCCATGATAAATCGCTGCACAAGCAAATTTAATGCAACTTAAACGCCTCCATCGTTCATTCGCCAGGACCTCGAAGAGTGAAGAGAAAAATTTCCGGCATTTGCTTAGACAAATCTAATAAAAGAATTCATTACCCTCCTGACTTTTCCACATTTCCAGTGGAACCCCCGTGACTCCTTCGCCCAGTAAGCATACCGAAGCTAACCAGCTGATGCTTTTAATTTATCTTCCAGCTTTATACACAGTTTCTCCGGGAACGTCGTTTGGCTTGGGTCGTCTTTTACGAGCATCTCCCCGCCCCATCGCAACAAGCGTGGACGACGGAATTCCTACGGGATAATCTGCGTCCTGAGCGATGAGATCATCTAGTAGACGACGACGCTTTTTACGACCGACAGGGCACACTGTGATAAAAAAAATTGTTTACATTTTCCCACCCAAACGCACCAGCTGTCAGATGCGGAGGAAGTTTTTCGCTGTGTCAGCTCCAGTGCTCCAGAGTTCCACCTTTCGAACCGAAGGACAGCTCAAAAACGAAGCCTGCCATGCAAGCAGAGAAAAACAAGTCACTCGTACTCCCTTGGCTGCTGGCAGCTAGGCTACTACGATTGAGGATGGATGAGCGAAATTGTCATTAAATCGTGATGACAATTGAAATTCCACCCCGCACCTTTACCTTTACCGATGAAACGGAAGAAAACAAGCAAATAAACAACAACATTCCTTGGAGGATTTTGTTTCGGAATGTCGTCTGCTGCGAATTTGGAAGGGGGAAAACACGTTCCATTTTTGCGAAGAAGCACCGGAATGTTTTCCGGAAATTGGAGTCGACACGGCAGAATGGAACTTTTTACTGGAAAACAATGAATAAATTCAGTGTCAGTCAATGTTTTGACAGCTGAAAATCTAATCTAAACTGTAGTGAATTCATAGCTATCTTCTAATCTCCATTGACCGCACATCAATCAATGCGAGACAGTAATTAATGACAAATACTTTAGCTCAACTGGAAGTTTTCCGAAATTCATGCGCGATGAATAAGGAACTTAACCAGCATAACACTTCACCGACCAGATTTTCTTTCAAAACCAAGGGGCAAGGCAACTTAGTTATATTTGAAAACATCGTCAAATGTTTCGAAATATCAACGAAAATATTAAAGCATTTTCGAACAATATTTTGATACATTCAGCCAAGGTGTCCCACCCCCTGTTCAAAACCCGAATGTTTACCGTTCCCTCCTCCTGTGTCAACAGCGTTAATAATGATATATTAGGCTATAATGACTCTACCCACCCAATTTACTACCCGGAAAAAAATAATTCCATCTCCTACTATCTACCGACACGCCTTAAAAGCTGCCAAACCAGCACAATGGAAGCCCAAATCGCAGGAGACCGAAACTTTACTTTCGGATTTTTCCTAACCGCTCCCATCGGAGCAGGAAAACCAGAATCGAACTAAACAACTATACCGTCAAACCCCATCGGTCCCTCCCCCCCAACCCGGAAAACTTAACAAACAAACATCATTAATCATATACGCACAGGCAAAAACTTTCTGACACAGTGTCATCATAATAGCATTAGTCGCTTTCTGTGCACGCTGCTTCAAAACAATCCAAATTTGAGTCGCATCTACTCATATCGGTCAAAAGAGAAGCAAAATAAGTGAACTAGGTTGGGATTGACAAACCTCACTTTCGACCGATATCAGTAGCTCCTACTCAAATTTGTGTACTTTTGAAATACCGTGTACAACCAACCCCCCGCCCCCACCAGATAACAGTGCGCCCATGCTTGGCCAACTGTCAAATTTTCTCGAAGGTGTGAAAGTTTTTCGTCGGGATTTCGCACCGCTTGCTATGCTAATGCTAATCAGTCACTAACTGCTGCTCTGGCGTAGCTCTCGAAAACACAGGCAAAGGAACCCTTTAATTAATCACATTTTCCAATACCCTTCTCGGCCCGTCCCAACACTGCCATCTGATGGAAAGGTTCACCCTAATTGAATAATCTGTCTCTTTTGTTTTCGTATGTGCGGGTATGTATGTGTGTGTGTTTTTGTGCTTGATTGTTGTTCATGTCTTTTGACGAAAACGACGCCCATGTGTATCCACCTATTTTAGTTAAATGGTCCAAATACGGGCGTCGTCTGGGTTATTGCTGCTGTCGAGCTCGTTTGTAAAACTCAATTATGTTGTACGCAAAATTCCCACTCCACCCATGAATTAATGCATGTGAAAGCTGTCTGACGACGACGGCGTAGACGACGCCGATGGGTGTGAAACGAAAGTCCTTTCTCTGTTCACTCCTCGTCAGTTGATGGTGCTTATGGGCTGTTATGGGGGGGTTTGAATCAAGGGGAAAAGCAAGCTTTACCACTGTTTAAACTATTAATTTAATTGCCCGAGCCATTTGGGGGTAAGCTTATTTGGGATTCGCTTTTTAATGTACCCCCACATGGTTGCCACACCACCAGAATGGAAACGAACGAGTTTGATTACCAATTCAGAACCCCGTTAAAGTTGGGTAATGAATATGGGAGAATCAATCATAATGTTTGACGCAGTGTAGTGTAAAAAAATGTTTATTTTGCGCTTCATTCAAAATATACGAACACTGAAGAGATGTGATTTCATAGGACGTAAAATTGCCCAGGGAAATGTAAAGGCATTTCCAAGGAGGAGGAAATCTGTTTATCTCTTTCCAGAAAGGTACGGCTTGTGCCATTTTCGATTATATCTGCTTTCGAACTTCTGAGGTCGACTCATCTTGACAGCTTGGCTGCAACATAAATGGAAATATATGAACAAAAACAACTCCTTCCTCACTCTAGAACTTAATTGACTTTTCCAGCTGGTTGGATAAAACAAATAGTAACCATCCAGCTTTTTACGCTAGTCCACTATGAAACAGTATCACCCCCATTTGACATTAGACGCTTGCCGTTATAAACCATGGCCCACTTAGGCTCTGATTGGTGGATTATTTTAACTTTTGGTTAAAATTTGACAGATGGAAAGTTATCGATAAACCCTGCTATCCAAGCGTGGTTACTTCTGACAGACAAGAAGTTAAATTTTGACAACCGTGGCTGAGTTCTGCTCGACAACCGATCGATCGGCAACACAGGGATTTCCGAACATAAGAAATAACTTTCGAAATGTCACTGTTGTTAAATTTAACTCGGCAAATGGTTCACAGCCTTCGTAAAGGAACAAACTCTTTTGCTTATTACAGCGCTCCTAGTGGACGTTTTCGGAAGCTTTTGACGTATATTTGTTGACAACAACAATAACAATAACAGTGTATTTTTTCACTTCATAAAACGCTCTTGTTTTGAAAACAGCCACCATGCAAGAGGAGCGTAGAAAAAAAAATCGTGCGCAGTGATTTGGAAAATCCATCGTGCTCCGCTTCCAAGCTGGCTAGAATGTTGAATTTTCCTACAAACACCGTGTGGCACGTGCTCAAAACGTACAGGGAATCGGAAGCCTCAAAGTAAACGCCGGAGTAGAACCAACAATCAATTCGAAACTAACGATTTTAAATTGGCCCACTACTTGACTGGCCTATTGGTCCCAAGCAAATCGATTAACGAACCCCATTCTAGTCAAAATTCTAGTACTACACTATGTTTGTTTTGATTCACTATGAAAGTTTGACAGATAAAATGAGGGGTTAGTGGATTTTCCTATGTTTCGAGGGGTGAATCGATTAGCTTGGGACCGAAGATAGTACCAGAGCTGAGCCAAAAAGTTGAACACGTTTATTCGGGACCTTCTGGTCTTAGAGTTACCTCTATGGTAGAACCATAGAGGTAACTCTAAGACCACTGGGTCCCGAAGAAAATTATTATTATTTTTGGCTCACTCAGTACCAGAACAACGGTCCCAAGCAGTCCCAAGCTATTTCACTCACCCCTGCATGTTCTGCATGAATCCACACACCCCTGATGTTATCTGTCAAACTTTCATAGCGAATCAAAACAAACATAGTGTAGTAATATAATTTCAACTAGAATAGGGTACGTTAATCGTTTGCTTGGGACCAATAGGCTACTAAAGTGGTGAGCCAATTTAAAATCGTTAGTTTCGTATTGATTGTTGGTAGAACTGCCAACCGTCAGCTCCATGGAAAGGTCCTGAGGTCCATCAGAAGCAACACAGGTATGTCCGATCGCGTTTTGAGTAAAAAGTATGATGCTGCCCGTTGTACAGTGCAGTGAACTCGCGACAACCTGTATGACAGACAACCTGTTGACCACGTCCGGTGGGTGCACACTTATGGATGATGAAACTTATGTAAAGCCCGACTTCGGACAGCTTCCAAGATCGAAGTGAAGGCTCGAGGAGGTGTCCCTGACAGATTCAAGTTAGTTTTTCGCACGCACGCAAATATATGATCTGGCAGGGAATTTGCAGCTGCGGCCAGAAGACCAAGGTTTACATCACTGAGAAAATGATGAACTCGGAGGTGTCAGTTCAGGCCCATTGATAACTAGTGGGCAATTATGAAGAGAAAATAATAAGAATAATAAGATTCTGAACCTCGAAAAAATGTCAACACCCTTGGACCGGAGTAGATTTTCTCAATACAGTCACTTTGAAGAACTATGAAGCGTACGATGAGGAAATTTTAATAAGAACTCTAGAGACAACAAGAAAGCGTTTCAGCGATAAATTCCAAGGGAGGTTTAGAAATAACTTTTAGAAAATTTTGCATAGAATTCCAAGTCAATTGTGTGAGTTCAGAGTAGTTACTTTAGGGGTAAATTCCATGTTGATTGTGAAGAGAATTGCAGGTCCATTTCAAAGGAATATTCTAAGTTCTCAGAAGAATATTTAGGCTGTTAACCAAGGGGTGAGCCAAAATTAGATTTGACACAGCTTGGGCACATCCATCGGCACACCTTCGGCACAATCTTGTAGGGATTGTTGTAAATATAATGGGAGCACTGCTGGACAACTGTCATTAAAGCTGTTCACAACATTACGTGCGGTTTGACTGTATATTCAGGAACATCCTCTAATTGAATATACCAGAGGAACTCAGACCAGCAGTTACAGCAACAATCAATACGAAACTAACGATTTTAAATTGGCTCACTACTTGACTAGCCTATTGGTCCCAAGCAAACGATTAACGTATCCCATTCTAGTCGAAATTCTAGTACTACGCAATGTTTGTTTTGATTCGCTATGAAAGTTTGACAGATAAAATGAGGGGTTATTGGTTTTTCCTATGTTTTGAGGGGTGAATCGATTAGCTTGGGACCGAAGAGAGTACCAGAGCTGAGCCAAAAAGTAGAGCTCGTTTCTTCGGGACCTACTAGTCTTAGAGTTACCTCTATGGTTACAGCATAGAGGTAACTCTAAGACCACTGGGTCCCGAAGAAAATTATTATTATTTTTGGCTCACTCAGTACCAGAACAACGGTCCCAAGCAGTCCCAAGCTATTTCACTCACCCCTGCATGTTCTGCATGAATCCACACACCCCTGATGTTATCTGTCAAACTTTCATAGCGAATCAAAACAAACATAGTGTAGTAATAGAATTTCAACTAGAATAGGGTACGTTAATCGTTTGCTTGGGACCAATAGGCTACTAAAGTGGTGAGCCAATTTAAAATCGTTAGTTTCGTATTGATTGTTGGTTACAGTCTCGGTTCACTAATACATTTAAATCCGAAATGTAGGTTCTAGCGTGGGCTCAAGAGAAAGAGGCAGTTAATCAGATCCCATTAGTACCCTTAATTCTAATAATGCTGCAACTCACACAAAGCAAACTACAGAAGTCATATTCATTATCCTCTATATTCCGTCTCCAACAATGTTTCCAACCGGTTCCAATTCTTTTCGGCCACTAATAGACCGTTGCTTTCCACATCACAAAAGGCTAGGTTTCTGGTCTGGTCTGAGGACTTTTACTAGCCTATGAACACAAGAAAAATTTCGCACACCCGCCACTTCCCGCGTCATCCTTAATCGGCTAGCGAACGAATATTGTGAATTTGAGCATCATCTACAACCGATGTGGACATTGCATTTCTCATTGGTTGCCACTAACGTTTGCATTTTAAAAAAATGGACAAAAATTGTCGATTTTTCATGGGTTTACCTTCACCCGCACTGACGAAACTACCCATGCAGCATCAATCATAGTAACCCATGAGTCGCGTGAGTCGCAGACAAAATTTGACAGCTCTATCAGTCGAACTCTAACCGTGATGGCAAAAACAGTGAAGCAACTCCGTTCAGAAGTGTGCGCGTTCAAAGAACGGCACCCCGCAGCGTCGAAAACGGACATCGTGCGGCATTTTGTTGACGCCGGATATGCCCGTTCCGGCATCTACAACATCTTGGCACTATTAAACAACGATCAGAGCATCGAAAGAAAGCTCGGTTTCGGACGGCCGACGACTCTGAGCGACAAGAAGCTCCACAGGATGTTAAAGAGGTAGACCGAGGGAAAAGTGGCTACATCGCTGCGTGCGCTTGGCCGGAAGGTCGGTGTAACCGGCCAAACAGTGAAAAAGTACCTAGCGAACATGAACATACATGTCAGGAAGCGGAAGTCACGTCCAATGGTTTCGGAGCTGCAGGCAATGACGCAGCGGCAGCGGCTGAATAAGATGTTCAACTCGTTTTTCCCGGCAAATCGCGATGTGGCGGTGGTGATGGACGACGAGACCTATCTCACTCTGGATGGCAACGACTGGCAGGGCACTTCGTATTTTACTTCCCCCACGAAGGAAGTGCGCTCCAATGTGAAGTTCATTTCACACACCAAGTTCCCCAAGAAAGTGCTTCTGTGGCTGACAATCAGCGAGAAGGGGATGTCAAAGCCGCTCTTCTTTCGCTCCGGACTGGCCGTGAACGGGGAAATTTATAGTACGAAATGTCTGCCGGAAGCTGCGTCGTTCATCAAGAAATACCATAAGGGCGAAGACGCGGTGTTCTGGCCGGATCTGGCGCCGGCCCACTACTCGAAGCGATCGTTGGAGGAGATGGAGCGGCTGAATATCGATGTGGTACCCAAGTCGGCGAACCAGCGCAACGTCCCCCAGCTGCGTCCCATCGAGAAATTCTAAGCCAACCTGAAGCGTAAGATCTACTCCAACAATTTTGTCGCGAAAACTGAGGGGGAATTGATAGATAATACGAAGAAAGAACTCAAAAACATGCCTACATGCATGTTTTCGTCCGCCATGGCGAATGTTCCGGTTAACTGCCGGAAGGCCGTTCGCAAGGGCGTAGAATTTTTTTGCAAGTAAGCTTAAATAATTACCTTCCATGGGAAATTTATCAAAAGAAATTATCTGTCTTAGCTTTTTTTTATCACCATCAGAAAAAAGTTCATTTTTTTTTAATGCAAACGTTAGACCGATTTCAAACCAAAACCGGGTTGCAGGTAGAGTATTTTACAAACAATCGCAGTTTGCTCTATGACCGGCACAATTGGCACACCTGCGACACACTTGAGGTACACTGACAAAAAATATGACCCAAGATTGTCGTGCGGGGTGACCTATTTACCCCTTGCTGTTAACCATTTACCGAGATAAATTCAACTCGTGGTTAAAAGTGACATGTTCGAAAATCGCTGTGTTACCGATCGATCGGTTTTACCACGCTCGGATAGCAGGGTTAATCGATAATTTTCCATCTGTCAAATTTTACCAAAAGTTATAAAAATCCGCCAAATGGTTCAGAGCCTTAGCAAGTTTTGATGAGATGTCCATGGTAATTCCGAGGGCATTGCATTGCCAATAGTGGTTCCATTTCCCAACCTTTTTGACTACCCGAGAATTGGGAAACAGCAGGTGACTCTTCCCAGGAATCGGAAAATAATTATGTATAGTAACCAGATAGGTTAATCAGAATGTGTACATTTTAATTTCTGTTGAACGATACATGAAGGGTTCTGGATTTTCCTGAGATTGTCTTCCGACTTCTCAAGAGGAAAACCCTTTCTTTCTAAAAAGCTGCTTGTGGCCGGAAGTTTCTCCTTTTTAACGTAGGACTACGTCTTTCTTAACTATACTGGGATCACATTACGAAATTGAAAATGAGATGACGCAAGAATAGTGGAGGACGAAGAGCAGCCGAAATGTTTGTTTACAAAATGGTCTGCCAAATCGCTTCCACCATCATGTTTCGCTGCTTGCCCGTCAAGCAGTTCAGTTCGGTTTTAGCTCGTGCTCTCGAGTTGTTCGGAAAGTTCGTTGCGAGAGTGTTCGCGTTCTCTCTTTTGCGGTGTTTGTGTATGTGTGTGCTCCGAAATGGGGAAGCATCGCTTGCGAAGCCCGGTGAAAAAAGCTCGGGTGTACCTACATCCAACAGCTGCTGTTCTTCCCATCGATGAGAATACCCAGCCAACTGTGACGGAAAAGCGCAGCAAGAAGAGAATAAGAATCGAAGCCAATCCGATGGCCCGATTGGTCGCGACGATGTCACTGCGACGAACGGCAGTGATGTTGAAGGTTTCGGTGACGCTGTCGAAACCGAAAATTATGCCGAAATGAGCGCGGCAAAAGTGAAGCTACCTCCGTTGGTAGTGAAAAATTTCCATCTTAACGAGCTTATCGCGGAACTGGCGTCGCTGGGCGTCAAAGCCGAATTCAAGTTGGGCAGAGTCGGCACCAAGGTGGTGCTTCGTACGAAAGTGGAGTATAACTTGGTCGTCGCCCACCTGAGGACTTCCAAGGTGAAATTCTTCACCCACGACATTCCCGGTGAGATACCATTCAAGGTCGTCATCAGGGGCCTATCGAACTTTGAAGCTGAAATCAAGGGCCGGACAACAAACGGACGAAAATGTGAAGGTGTACCCGGATTGCCTTTTCCTGGTACGCTTCCAGAAGGGAACGGTGACGCTCAACGCGCTGAAAGCCATCCGCTCAATCAATTCCATCATCGTCTGCTGGGAGCTTTACCGAGGCGGCCATCACGATGTGACTCAGTGCTAACGGTGCACAATGGGCATCTATTAGGAAAACTAGGGCCACGAACGGAAACTGGACGTAGGACCGCGATTGGTCGGTGCCTTTGTTTTTGGGTTTGATTCTTCTTCTACCTGCAAAAACCAAACGGTACCTCTGTTTATGCTTTTAGATTACCATTGTAAGTCCCTCCTACTTGGTGAATTATACCCTGTAACGGTTTGCCCCGCCACAATTATTATTTCACGGATTTTTTGTTTTGCTGATGGGGACGGGGCATAGCAACCCTAATAAACAAATACCATAAACGAACTGTATCCCGGATGGGTAAACTATCCCACAAATGGTTTGGATAATACCCGGAACACGTCGTTAAGCTCTCTTTTATGGTTATTTTATTAGGGAAGCTATTCCATATAATTCTTCAAGCAAGAGGGATTTATAGTGCTAATTTAAAAGCATAAACAGAGGTACCAACTCTGCCTAAAATCAGGAGACAGTAACGGCAACGCCTCTTCTGAGCAAAAGTGGAACCCGTGTATGATGATGTGTGTTGTTCACAAGTGCATTCACACACATAGGTAGAAGTAAATAGCTGTCAATTAGGTTGTTTAACTTCGAAAAATATACCAATTTTTATACATCATCTGATAGAGCTTCGTTTTCTGAGAACAACGATATTTGTATCGATCCCGTAGACATTATACGATGATTTTCGCGAATGTAATCGTACCTATTAAAAATAGTTCCAGCGTACCAAAATTGATGAAATTTTGGATTACGGATCCATTTTGGATGATGATTGAAGCTTCCAATTCTTTATAATCAATTGCTTCCAACAGGCAAAATAAACAATGTTTCGGTTCCTCGTTCACAAGTAAAAGTTACTTTCACTAGATATCGATCCGAGTTTCAATCCTCTACTTGATCCATCATGACAAGTTTTTCGGTTTGAAGTTGGAATACCAACGGCTTGCTGGGATTAGGATACAAAGTGCCGTGCAGAGCAGAACGAAAACAACAACGAGTACCGTGTTATGATTATTCGTTTCGGTGACATCGCTGTTATCAGTGACGTTTGACATTTGTATGGGAGAAGGGAACAGTTTCCAGTCTTCTTGATTTGTTGTCTTCGGTAATATTCAATCTTCGTACATACAGATACATTAAAATAGCACAATAGGCCGATTTTCATACAAACTAGCCAACTTTGGCATGTTGCAACTATATTTTGTTATGATCAATTGAGCTGAAATTTTGACACAGGACTACAAATGTGCTGAATTTTGCTTGTACGCAATATCAAATTATTGGAAGCGCTTGTCGGAAATTGACGGGCTGCTTGAAAATGGCCAACTAATTAACATATTTATATTTTATATAAATATATAAATATTTTCCAAAAATCCATTTATCAGGATTCATCATGGCAAGCAAGCCGTCAGAGCCAAATAAATTCATCGGATTGAAGAAAACCATCGCATCGCTTCGTGAGAACGTTGCATTTCTGAAAAAAAATGCCAATAATATAAGGTTATACCTATAAGACGTAGGATTAAAGTACGGACAGCCACCACACCCATCGTAGTAAAGAGGATGGAAGTAGAGTTCATCAACGATAGCATCAGACGACTATATAGCAAACTGGACATGAAGATTTTGGAATGTTATTCTCTGCATCTCAAATTGGCCAAGGAATATCCAATTAAATTCCAGGAGTTTATGTCTAGGGCCAAGGTAGCAGAGGAGTGCGAATCGGATAGGAAGCGGAAACTGCACGATAGGAAGCTAAACAGACTACAACACAAGTCTCAACGGAAAAGGGCGACACACCGAACGGGTGAGCAGATCCCATTCACCATCACCACGACGCCGAGGGTTCACTCCATTGATGGATTGGTTGTCAACCGATCGACGACCGTATTCACGGAAGAACAATTGACACACCTCAACAAGGGGCTAGGATACGCGGTTACAACCAGACGTGGAGCAGATCGCCATTGACGTAGAGACAGCGATTACCAAGACACTTCCAACATCACCACAGAATACGGTCAGGACACATCGAACATAATCAAGGACGGACAGGAACAAAGTCGCGCGTCTATATTAGGAGATGGAGCACGTCGTTTACGGGAATCCAATCCCATTCTACCCAGGATCAAAGGTCTCCCTAAAGTCCACAAACCGGGGAATGAAATGCGAGAGGTCGTGTCTGCAGTTGGTTTCCCCACCCACAAACTAGCGAAGTGGCTAGTCACAGAGTTCCAGAGTATGCCGAATCAGTTCTGGAGTAAAGCAGTTAGTAACACCCAGGAGTTCGCCCAGCAACTACAGTCTTCAGGAGACATCAACGAGGACGAGATTATGGTATCTTTCAACGTCACATCTCTTTTTCCCAGCGTACCGGACCATTTGGAGAACTGGCTATTAACACAACGAGATGGAGGATGCAGGATGGAGAAACAAGGTTCGGACGTACCTTAAGCTTACCCGCCTTTGTATGGAAGAGAACTACTTCTCTTTCCGAGGTAACTTCTACAAGCAGACGAAAGGAGCCCCAATGGGAAAGCCCTTATCCCCCTTCCTGTGTGAACTTTTCATGGCCAACTTGGAGACAATCCTGAAGGAGAAAGGACTATTACCAAACCGTTGGTGGAGGTTTGTTGACGATATCTTCAGCGTAGCTAAACGGGAAGCCCTTCCACAAATTTTAGATGAGATCAACAGAATTCACAAGGATATCAAATTCACTCACGAGGTAGAAAAAGACTGGAAACTCGCATTTTTCGATATTCTAGTCGTCAGCGAATCGTCATCATCATCTTCGCTTGTATACGAAATTTACAGGAAACCAACAAGCACCAAAAGAGTTATCCCCTATACTTCCAACCATTAGTTCCAGCAGAAAATGGCCGCCTTCCACCACATGATTCATTGGATGCATACTCTTCCACTCAGCGATACAGGAAAGGTTGAGGAATTACAGTACATCTTCGAAACAGCGAGACTCAACGGATACAAGGAGACCACAATCCAGGCAATCATCGATTTTTACTGGCAATAGTTAAATCGTTTTTCAGTCGACATAGAATTCCATACTTCTTGGCAATTTTCTTGATGACATTGTCACTGTGAGAGTTGAACTTAAGTTTATCGTCAATAATCACGAAAAGATATTTAATGTCCCGAACGCGATCAATAGTCTCATCATCAATTACAACAGAGACATTCCCATTTAATCGATTCCGTGAAATTACCATAAATTTAGTTTTACTTGTATTCAATTTCAACTTTTACACTTCACACAACTACTTAGAGAACGCAAATCTTCATTCAAGTGTAAAACGGCATCATCTAAAACTTTAGCTGCCATGAATAACACAGTATCATCTGCAAAAAGATTAATATCGCTAAATCGTAAAACACGTCGCACATATACATAATAAATAACAAGGGCCCTAATACATTTCTTTGGGGCACTCCAAGGTTATTCCCCACGGGACTGGAAACAGAATCATTAAAAACAGTCCGTTGAGATCTGTCAGACAAATAGCTTTCAAACCATTTATATGCAGTACTCGTAATTCCAAAGCGCTTGATTGATCTTACCAATAAGGGCATAGAATTTGTTTCAATAGCGCGTTTAAGGTCCAAAAAAACAGCATCAATCGTATCTTTACACTCCAAGTTATTTTTCCACTTCGCTAATACCAAATTCAACGCGGTTTCACAAGAATGACATTCCGGATATCCCGATTGTTCTGGTATCAACAAACTATTACTACCAAGGGGTGGTCGCTCTAAACACTTGTTTTGCACCAACTTTTTTCTCAGTGTACCTCAACGTGCCGCAACTGGCACGGCAGTGCCGAGAAGTAATTGAACTGACTTTTGTTTGCTTGTGAATAATGAATTGTTTGGCAACCCGGTATTTTAACAACACTCTTGATTTTGTTTTGTTTTTCGAAACCTGAGAACTCAACTGACGACGACGATTTTGGGCGGCCGGAGCCGGAAATCGACAGTGGTCAAGAAAGTGGTGGACGCTTTGTGCTAGTCACGACTGTCGGATCTTCGGAATCGAAAGGCGCTAAGCGCAAAGCCATTCCAAGCGACGATCAGACAAAGAAAACCAACGGAAGATCAAAGCTATGAAGCAGCTGTATAAACCGCTGACGGTAGAGGAAATCAATAGATTGAAGGAAACGAAATATTTCTACCACTCGAAGAGGTGGAAGAGATGCTAAGGCTCTGAACCATTTGGTGGATTATTTTACTTTTGGTTAAAATTTGACAGATGGAAAGTTATCGATTAACCCTGCTATCCGAGCTTGGTTATTTCTGACCGACAAGAAGTTAAATTTTGACAACCGTGGCTGAGTTCTTCTCGAAAACCGGTCAATCGACAGCACTGGGATTTTCGAACATAGAAAATAACTTTCGAAATGTCACTTTTAACCACGAGTTATATTTAACTCGGCAAATGGTTCACAGTCTAAGGCTCTGAACCATTTGGTGGATTATTTTAACTTTTGGTTAAAATTTGACAGATGGAAAGTTATCGATTAACCCTGCTATCCAAGCATGGTTATTTCTGACAGACAAGAAGTTAAATTTTGACAACCGTGGCTCGAAAACCGGTCAATCGACAGCACTGGGATTTTCGAACATAGAAAATAACTTTCGAAATGTCACTTTTAACCACGAGTTAAATTTAACTCGGCAAATGGTTCACAGCCTAAGTGAGGTGAAGTTGAAATTCAAGGTGTTAAATTATATTGAGCGTTGGTTGGGCGATTTCCGGAAGGTTTTGAGGACGGTAAAATATGCGGACAATGATCGATCTCTGAAGGATGTGGATTAAGAAGGGGTTAATCTTCCGCTGGCATTTCCCGACGGCTCGCATGTTCTCGCCAAGGAAAGCTTCAAATTCGTTCAGCAACGGATCGTGTTCTATATTGGATCCAGTCGTTTGGGAACATCTTATGGCAAGGTAGATTTACTGCTGGAGATTCCAGACAAGTGTTTCCGGAAGGAAGATTACATCAACTTAATTACCTTAACTCACATGAAGAGGGCCATTTCCTGTGCCATCAAGCGCGCGGAAGCATTGGACAAACAGTCCAAGTATTCTTTGGAAAGTGGGATGTGCTTCATTCCGCTAAAAAGGGACTTTCGATGAAAAATTTGCCAATTGTGTTGTGTTTGTGGTGCACGCTGCTGCAATTTATTTGTAACATAATTAATTTAACAGTGTTATTTTTTAATATAACCAGATTTTATTTCAGCAGTTATTAACAGTAGTATAATAAAAACGACAATTTTAACCATGTGTGCCTATTATCACTCGTCGGCACCTTCCTCTTCTTCGTCGAACTGTCCTTGCTCGCCAATCGTCGTCTCCTGGTACTACTGGTACTCAGAAACCAGGTCGTTTATGTTGCTCTCGGCTTCGGTGAACCCTCGGATTCCTTACGGACAACACCCAGCACAAAATCCACCAGTTCGGCACCCTTGGTGTACTGTCGTTTGACCTTGCATTTGACCCAGTTGTTACCAGTACCGGACTGTACGAAATGGTCCTACTTGGAGCGAATCCATAGTTCCCGGCTCAAGGTTGATCAGAACCGCTCGTGGGACGTACTTTCCTCCGGTCACGGGAGTCTGAGTAACGACTTTAATAACGGAGCTGGAGCCGGTCATATTGAGATTGATTGAGTGGTGTTGCTATGCAAGCGATTTCCCCGATTTTTTCATGTACCTACTTCTTCGGACAGGCAATAGGATGTGCGCTGACTGTACTTTGTGGAATTCAATTCAATTTTTGAGAATCACTGGCGGAACTTGATGGAGATTCACGGTTGTGGTTTGTAAAAATACGATTGTATTAATAACAAATCATCAATAACAAATTTTGACACATGCACACTGGCGCATGCATGCAGGCGCAGAAAAAGTACAATGTTGCCAGTAGCTTTAAATATCATCAAAAATGTAACCATGGGTGCCAAACAGCGCCAACGACTACGCCCTGGTGTGCCCAAGTTTGATTTTGGCCCACTGTGTAGAGTGACCAACCCCTTGATTACTATTTAAATACTCCAACAGCTGGCCTTTAACAACAAGTTCTTAAATTTTCTCTAATGTGTGCAACATGTTGATGGGACGAAACTCTTCGGCTTTAATCGTTCCAGCAACTTTTTGAACAGGGACCACTAAGGATTCCTTCCAAATTTGTGGCACATTTTCAGTTTGTAATGATTCATTAATAAGGTCCAGCAAGACGTGGCCAATGACATGAAAGCAATCTTGAATAACTCTAATACTCCAGCCGATTTTCCTAATGAAACACAAATAACTCTAAGTTTATCTAATGGAATTGGGTGAAAACCTTCAAATCTACAACTACTATTAACTGGCTGTTTTATTTCGTCAGGTTCATCGACCAATTCAATGATTGATTAATCAATGAAACACTGTCGACAAAATAATCATTAAACTTATATGCAATTACTTGTTCTGACTGTTTTAATGTGCCATTAAAAGTTATGGACCGCGATTTGCAATTACTAGGTTTTAATAAAGATTTCAAAATTTTCCATAACTCTTTGCTGTTGTTTTGATGCTGATCAATCTTCCTTTGAACATATTCACAACGAGTTTTCTTTATCGATTGTGAATGCTTATTACGTGCGATTGTGTACCTACTCCAATGATTGTCATTATTTGAACTACAAAACTTGTTGTACCATTTGTCCCTTTTCCGTTTAAGACGCAAAAGATCCACATTGTACCAGCTGTTCGAGTTCTTCAAAGAAACAAATTTTTGCTCAACTAGTTGATTGGTACACGTTTTCAAAGCGTTATTAAGAACAGCTGTAGATTCATCTAAGTTACCGGCCGCGAATGGAAAATCCACGCTCCTCTCAACAAGATTCGAAACTGCTTGCTTCGAATATTTCCTCCAGCACTTCAATTTTACAAAATTATCGTTATCGTTAGCATGATCTAAGACAATAATCACTAAGGTCTCATGATCGGTTATTTTCAAATCAGTATCCGTAACTGAACAAATGGAATCAAAATGGGAATAATCGTGGTCAATTAAAGTTCTACTGTGCTTGGAAATACGCGTATATTCATTTACCGTTTGCTTTAAATTAAAAAAAAACTCAGCAAAACGCTTCAAATGATTCGAATTTTGGTTATCACGCCAAGTAATATTAAAATCATTTAATTTACTAGAATCAAGGAATGTCTCAAGCCAGTTCTCTAAATCTTCAACAAAACGCTGGTCACTAGAACTGAGAGAATGATACAAAACACCATAATTACCCATCTTCATGTCACGTAAAACTGTAATGCCCAAGAACCAGTTGCCATCAATAACTTCGTTGGTACGAAGGTTGAATTGAACTGATTCTTTGACATAAATAGCAACACCGCCAGTGTGTCTAGAATGTGATAAACAAGCAGCAACAATATATCCCGGAATACTATACTGATCAAAAGCTTCAGTTTATACAATATGAGTTTCGGATAATAAAACTAAAAAAGGACGTTTTTCCTCCACAATCTGACGTAAGGCTACGTAGTTTGTTGACAACCCCGCAATATTCAAATACAAAAAATCGAATTGATTCACATTCCTGGAACTTGGCTGCTATTTATTGAAACGCAAGCTGCTTTCCTTCTGATCAAAAAGTCTTACATTCCGAGCAAAATGGTTGACGTCCAAGTTCATTTTACGTTCTTTATTGATTTTCAAACAATTAATACATTTCAATACAGTTGACGTACACTCCGACGTTAATTTTTGTCACCTATGCTCTAATTCGTTACTACTAGTTTTTATTAAGCCCGATTTGATCAACTTGTAAATTAGCACCATTGATGTTTGTAAACAATAACAAACACTGGCTCAAAATAGCTCTTCAAAAACTCTACGCGATAGATTACCCAGCTAATTCAGATTAGCGATGTTCAAAGCGTTTCAAATTCAAAACAATCTTGATCCACGCCGTTTTACTTCAACATTTTTTGTTCAATAGCTGCTCCATTCCAGCTCCATTTGTCACTTTTTATTTCCGTCATCAATTCAATAGTAATAACAAGTTTTTAATGCAATCCGCCGCAATCGAACGCCCAAACAGTGAGAAGAATTCTACTATCAAGCAACACTATTACACACAATATTCTCCGCGTCAAACCAGATCCGTACTGATAAGCCAAGTTTGTATTACCGCACCGCACCGCTCGCGCACCATCCTTCCGACGCTCCCGAGGGGGTCCACATTTTAGCAAGCGTCAGCAGAAGAAAAAAATAAAAACAGCTCCCAACCAACCTGTTGACTCAATTCGATCCACTCTCAACGGTACTTAAAAAGTACAACCTTGCAGCTGTTTGCTGTTAGCGGGAGCTGCCGGAACGTTAGCGAGCACTCGACCCGCCGATGCCGATGAAAAACCGCAACATTTTCCTTTTTTGACCGGACCAGTCGTCGTCGTCGCTGTCGTCGTCGTCGTCTGTCAATAATTCCCAACGTCATGCTTTGCGTGCTGTGCTGTGTGTGAGAGTCGAGTCGGAGTCCTCCTCGTCGCCACTGGATACCGGCGCGACGCGACGCGAAGGCTGCGATGTGTCGCTTTGATGCTTCCTTCATGGCTTGCTTGGGGTTGTGTACTTAAAAAATCTTCTTTTTTTTTTCTTCCCGGAAGGAAGCATCCTACAAGACTTAGTCATCTGCGGTGATTTTCTGCGAATTTGTCGCTTTATGCTTACGAAAATCGCCAACATCTGTTTATCTGTCGGCATAATCGATTGAAAATGGACCAACGAAGAAAAAAAAAGTATGGAACGTGGTTGAAAAACTTTTTTCCCACAGTGGGAAAATAATTTAATTTTCAGAGGAACTGCCCACGCAAGGATTCACGAGAGAAGGAAAAAAAATGCTGACGCGACCAGACCGGCGGGAAAAGTAGACCAGATCAACAGCTTCGGATTCTGGTTATTAGTCATATATTGTTCGTGGCTGCGGGGGCCGATGGGGCTGCGTACTTTTCCGGAGGTGACTATTATGAAACCTTATCGGCTACAGGATCGACCTCGGAGAAGCAATGTAAATGTTTTTTTTTATTTATTTCACTTTTTTTGAGCGAGACGAGTGGGACGCTGAATAGGAATGCGGCGAGACGAGTGGCGGTCGATCGCGATAGAGGCGAAGGAGCGTAGGCTGTCATGTGCAAACGATATAAGGCATTCCAATCTGGATTTTGTGGGATTCTAGCGAAATTTTCCCCCAGATCTATGGCATATGTCAAATTACATCACGGAAAAAACGCTGTAGACAATTACCCATTGGGTATTTACTTTTAACAGTTTGGGTAGAAGTAGTTTAGAGTGTATTGTTTACACTGCATTTTTATCGCTGTCAGTTTTTCGAAAGTTGGAAAAGTCACCCGAAAAGCAACGTCGCGAGTTGATTTTGCGCAAGCACCTGAAACATCCTCAACTCGCTCATCGGGACATCGGAAAACAATTCGGAATCGTGCAGTAAACGGTGAGTCGTGTGGTTAAACGTTACTAAGAAACTCTGAGCATCGAACGGAAGGAGAAATGCGGTCATAATGGATGTTCAGGATCACAAGCGTGTCATGAAAGCGTTCAAGCGGAATCCCAATGCTTAGGTCAGGGATGTGGCCAAAAAGTTGAATCTGTGCAAGTCTTTCGTTCAGAGAGCCAAGGACCGGGAGGGATTGCATATGTACAAAGTGCAGAAGGCTCTAAATCGTGATGAACGGTAAAATACGGTGGGAAAGTCACGGGCCCGGAAACTGTACACCCAGATGCTGACGAAGCCTCATTGTCTCATCATGGATGATGAGACTTACGTCAAGGCGGACTTCCGGCAGCTTCTGGGGCTACTGTTCTTCACCGCTCAGCACAAGTTTGATGTTCCGGAGGAAGTAAGGAAGCAGAAACTTTCGAAGTTGGCCAAGAAATACATGATTTGGCAAGCAATCTGCTCATGTGGCAAGCGCAGTTCGTGACTACTGGGACTGTAAACGGGGAGATCTACCTCAAGGAGTGTCTACAGAAGCGTCTGCTTCCTCTGTTGAAGCAACACGAGGGCTCTACGATCTTCTGGCCGGATCTAGCTTCGTGCCACTATTCAAATGTTGTCCTGGAGCGGTACGAAACCAACGGGGTCACTTTCGTATCCAAGGACATGAATCCCCCCAACGCACCGGAACTAAGGTCCATCGAAAAATACTGGGCTAATATGAAGCAGGCACTACGGAAGCATCCCAAGGTCAAATCCGAGGAAGACATGAAGAAAAGTGGGTTTCCGTACAGAAGAAGCTGCAACCAGATGTTGTACAGAACCTAATGAATGTACGTTTATGGTATTGAAGTTGAATGAAATAAAAATGGCAAAAGCTAACTAATGGGTTATATTTTATAGTCTGAAAGCTTGAAAAGGAACGCTCAGCTAGGCAATTTTCTACAGCGTTTTTTTCCGTGAGGCAATTTTATGTAGGACACCCTTTAAATGAATGTAACCAGCGGCCAAGATTTCCAGTGTCCCAATCGATTTGCCAACTCGAAAGTGTACTCTGACGCAATAAATAGTAAAATTCAACGTGTGAAATTTGCCCAGGGACCTTCTTAGAAATCAATAAAAATCCGTACAAGCTATGACTTACGGGATTGATTTCAGGGGACTTCGTAGATTGTTGGGAAACTTTTTGAAAGATTTTGAGAATATTATAAAACTTCATGAAACCCAAGGGGTAGGTCACTCCACAAACCAATCTTGGGTCATCTTTTTTGTCAGTGTGCCGCACGTGTGCCAATTGTGCCGGTCATAGAGCAAGCTACGATAGTTTTTAAAATACCCATCCCGGCAACCCGGTATTTCTGACACCTTGAATGTTTGGTTTGAAATCGCAAGGATAAATCGGATTAAGGATGACGTGGGAAGTGGCGGGTGTGCGAAATTTTGGTGTTTTGTGTTCCATAGGGTACTGTGTTTTAGTGTTTTATAATGCCCATAAAGGGAGACCAGAAACCTAGGCTTTCGGCCGGAAAGAGTTGGAACCGGTGGGGACCATTGTTGGAGACCGACTATAGAGGACGATGAATAGACTTCTTTAGTTTGTTTTGAGTGAGTTGCAGCATTATTTGAATTAAGGGAACTAATGGGGTCTGTTGAACGTTGAACTGCCTCTTTCTCTTGAACCCACTCTAGAACCTACATTTCGAATTTAGATCTATAAGCGAACTGCTGGTCTGCGTTTCTCTGGTATATTCAATTAGAGGATGTTCCTGAATATACAGTCAAACAGCACGTAATTTTGTGAACAACTTCAATGATAGTTGTCCGGCAGTGCAATGTCTA
This sequence comes from Ochlerotatus camptorhynchus, assembly GCF_037179485.1. Taxonomy (NCBI): domain Eukaryota; kingdom Metazoa; phylum Arthropoda; class Insecta; order Diptera; family Culicidae; genus Ochlerotatus; species Ochlerotatus camptorhynchus. The sequence continues at coordinate 2,231,972 of NW_027040614.1, read as the reverse complement.
TGCGATTGTACCGATGGATGTGCCAAAGTTAATTTCAGCACAAAGTGCTGAGTGACTTACCCCTTAAAGCAACCTCATAAATCTTCAGAGTTCAGCTACTATTGTAAAAGTTCAGCGAACTCCATAGAAATCCAATGAACGTCGTAAGACTTCAGTGAACTTCGAAGAAATGCAAATTATTTAGTAGAACTTCATCAAACTACACGGAAACTTGTAGAAATTTGGGGAATTTCTTTAAAGTTTTGGCATTTTGTTTAACCTTCATTAAGTTTCTTTAAACTTTAGTGGCTTTGGAGATGTTCAGGTGAAATCGTTGAAATGCTTGGAATCGGAATTCGGAGCGCTTCTAATTGTTTTGAGGTACATGTATGTACAGTATGCAAATATTGAAATTTTCGCTCCACAGTGCTCGAACGCATCGCATAAGTTTAGAAAACTTCGTAGAAGTGGACACAATTCGCAACTTTCTTTCTTTAGAGGCTCAGAGATAAGTTAAATGGATTAGGAAGTAGTTCAGCGAGTTCATGTAATTGAATTAAAGAAACTGCGTAGGAGTACAGGAACCTTTGTATAAGTTTTATATAACTTAGTTGATATCCATGGATTTTCACTATGATTTCAATTCAGTTCTCTGGATATTTTTTTCAAAATCCTGAAAAATTAAAAAAGTTTATTCAGTACACGGCGAATGAGAACGACCAAAATTTGAGTTTAGTTCACTCATAATCGCCAAAAGTGCAGGAACTCAGCGATGAGTAAAATTTGTCTCATGGTTTCCTGTGGAAAACCCAAAAAATCTGCCGGAAAATGAGGAAATTGACGAAAATTTTATTCAGTCTCGGAGTAGTACCAATAGACTGAGTGAATCCAATCTTTACTTTTCTCAAATTCGGGAATTTTTCCTTGGAAAATCCTGGAAAAACCTGGGAAAACATGAGGAAAATTTACTCATGGCTGAGTTCCTGCACTTTTGGTGATTATGAGTGAACTAAACTCAAATTTGGGTCGTTCTCATTCGCCGCGTATTATTCTGAAGATCAGAAAAACTTCTTCACAGAATTCCAAATGTTTTCAAAATTAAGACATATCTTCAAAACGAATGACGAGATTAAACCTTTATATAAGACGTTGGCGTGTTGCAAAAAAGTGAATAAGGCCTGTACTCGAAAAAAATGCACCAGAAAAAAATTGTTCGCCAAAAATTTATTTTAAGTCGGATTTTCTTGAAACTTTCAGGGAATGAACTAATACATATGGATTATGTTTCGGCATAATTACTTTATTCAATTTCCTTTCCATCGCTAAAAGCCCGCACCTTTCCTTTAAGACCCCTCATTACATTTTGTGCAATGGTGGAGCCGACCTGTTTGGTCACTTTCATCCATTCTTTCTTCAACTCCAGCTCGTTCTTAAACACCTTGGACGATTTTCGAACTTTGGCCTTCATTATGGCCCAAAATCTTTCCACCGGACGAATCTCTGGTGAATTTGGGGGGTTGGCGGTTTTTGGTACAAAAACAACGTTATTGTCTCTGTCTCTGACCGCAGGAAGGGCCACAGACGCTTCTGGAGGCACTCGGTGCGGTAAATTTCGCTGTTGATGGTACCCATTGTGATGTACGGTTTACTCAGTTTACCGCATTGGCATATGGCCTGCCAGAGCAAGTGTTTTTTGGCGAATTTGTCCACTTTCTTCTTCCTTATGTTTTCCGGAACATCAAACCGTGATTTGACAATGTAGAACTCCAGCCCCGGTATCTGCTTTGCGTCTGCCTTGATGTAGGTTTGTCATCCATAACCACACACATCGGTTTCGTTAACCACTCTCGATACAGCTTCCTTGCGCGGGATTTGGCCGCCGTGTTTTGTTGATCACGCCGGTTCGGTGCCTTCCGGACCTTGAATACACGAAGCCCAGCTCGTTTCATGGTTTGCTGAACGAACCAGGCGGAACACTTTGCCCTCAGAGCCGCGTCGCGAATCGAAAGGTTCGGATTACGCTTGAAATAATCCAACACCTTCCGGGCCTTCACTGGGTTAGCTGTCTTCGATTTTCTTCCACTTCCAGCCCGCCGCTTGGTCATCTGGGACTCCTTAAACGATTTTACCACCCGAGACACAGTTGTATGGGTGATTCCCAGTTGTCTTCCGATCCATCTCATGGTTGCAGTCGGATTTTCCATGACGGCACGCAAAATTCTCCGGCGATTTTCTTCTTGTTTCGATGACATCTCAATAACCAGTGAACCGATTGTTATGAAATTTTGTACATGTAAACAATTCACTCCAAACTAGTTATACCCAGATTTTCATCAATTTTTACCCACGGATAAAAAAGTTACACACGGATAAAAATGGTGCATTTTTTTCGAGTACAAGCCTTAATACATAAAGGCCAATTATCAGCCGTAAATAGGCTATTAATTAAGAAATTCAAAGTCACTGCAGAGTTTATTTTAAATAATCTGGAAAAAATCGCAATTCCTGCATGCAATGCAAAAATAGATTGATCCGGTATTTATTTCTTAAATTATCTGTGGTGGTCTCCCTCTCCCCCTTATTTACGCCAATGAGAGTTGTTAGACCTCCAGAATTACCTGGATTTTTTGCAGTACATACTTAATATTCCAGCTCTACAGTTCTTTTATGGAATTTCCAAGAGCTCTAAAGGATGTTGGAGATGATGAGATGATGATGGTCCTACCTCTTACTCCTACAAAGGTTTGAGCTAAACGATTTATCTTTAATATAATTAAATATGACAATTTAACCAGGTTTGCAAACAAAATCGAACTGGTTACAGTTACAGATATTAATTCCCTCTAGAGTTTACAGTTGTTTCACAGTGATATAAATGTGAAAAAGCTCAGGCGTCCTTTTAGTCCACCTAAAATATTCATAAGTATTACAAGCAATCAAGAGTTAATGAACAATCAACAAAGCATCCTATTACACTAGCAACCCCGCAATCTGATGCTATCATAATTTTCAGCAATGTCAGGAATGCTCACGAACCCCCAACATTTGCCAGAAAATTTACTACTAACTCAAAGTATCTTCCAAATAAGCATCAAAATTGCATTTTTATAAAACGTTAAATTCAGTCCTCTAATACGCGCGCGAGGCTCAAACCTTTGTAGACTACTCTTTTTTAAATTAATCTACTATTAAATCAAATATTAAAAATCCATCATCACCATCGTGGCGAACAGGGATAGTTTTTGCAGTGCTACAATAATTATTAAAAAAGTCGTTATGACAGCTATCCATATAAAATAATCCGTTAGAGATAACTTTGTCAAGATACATAGTTTGTCAATTCATAAAAAAATATCACTGGATAACTGTTCAAAAGACAGTTTTAACGTGTGAAATGCAGTGTCTTTTAAATACTGTAAGTGTTGCTGAACGTTTTATATGTCTAGGCATCGAATTGAAAACATTTATTCCTTTATAATATAATGAATTTTGTGAAGCACAAGTCAAGAAATGTGGTGTTCTTATTTCAACCGTGTTTCTAGATATCTATGAAAGTCACTTCCTCTTTCAATTCGATCACACAAATATCGAGGCAGCAAACCGTTAACTACTTTAAAAATGAACGAACACCATAGTCAAATATACAAGTCTTTGCTTCACCGACAACCATTGTAAGGCGTCTAGCATCAAAGTTGAGGAAGTATCAAACTCAATATCAAACGCCTTATTTTATTCTGCAAGCGCTGTAATCTCGATATTTGTGTTGCATTGGCCAGAAATAAAATGGAAGGGCAAAAGTCTAGATGAAGACAGATGATTGATTTGTATAGCTGTATTTTACTGGCAATAGTTAAATCGTTTTTCAGTCGACATAGAATTCCATACTTCTTGGCAATTTTCTTGATGACATTGTCAATGTGAGAGTTGAACTTAAGTGTGTCATCAATAACCACGCCAAGATATTTAATCTCCCGAACGTGATCAATAGTCTCATCATCAATTACAACAGAGACGTTCTCATTTACTCGATTCCGCGAAATTACCATAAATTTAGTTTTACTTGTATTCAATTTCATCGATTTAATCACTTCATTCGAGAAGCTAAAATGAGCTTTACTACCACACGAACTTCACAATACAACAATATTTTGAGAGTATTTAAGAGAAAAGTAGTAATTTATTGATCCAGTTGTATCCACACCAAAACTGCTTGACAAAGTGCTCCATTCTTGGAATTCGTAGAGTTGCTGGATTTTTAGGAAGTTCTCAGAATACAGTCAACTTTCGTTCGTTGGGCTAAACCCATAGCCCACTCAGTGAAAGACTTTCGTTAGTTGGGCTGAGCTGTCAAAGTTGAAAATTGGTTGCGGGATACACCGATTGTTCATTATCGTCGAAATCGTTTAGCAACTATCCAAATTATCCTCGATGAGCCCCTCGAAAAGGAAGCAGCCGTGTTTCTTTGGCCCGCTGAAACATAGCCCAACGAGCGTAATTCGACTGTACACAAATTTATTGGATTTCTAAAAGTTGTTTCCAGATCAATCCAATCCAGAATCAATGCCTCATGGTGATTTGACAAGTTCTACAATGTGTCTTCCAAATATATCAACATGTACAGAAACCTATTATTAAACCCCACCTTCTAACCCTTAAAATAGATCCCAACCCCGCAAACGACTCATGACGAAGGCTAATTACATCCCAAATCGATCCCTCCCCCACCCTCCTCCGCCTCAGCTCCATACCCCCCAAGTCCGCCATGCCATAAAACATTGTCGTCGCCACTAAATACTGCCGCCGCTAATCCCAAATTAGTCTCCAAATAATCACAGTTCTACTGATCTGAGATTGAATGACATCACACCCCGTCGTCGTTTCACCGTTCGAGCAAGTGGTCTACCCATCGCGGATCACTTGTCCTACTGAGACTGGAGGGCTGAGCCCCCTAAAAGTGCGGAAAATGATCCTACCCGTGCCATGTAATTACATCTGCCACCCAAGTCTCTGCTGAATAGGAAATCAAAACAGGCAAAGCGACGACAGAACAAATGCATTTAAATATAATCGCCGTCGCCTGAAGATCAGCGCTGCCTAGCGACGAACAATTGTACGCTTGTGTATTAGATAGACAATACCTTTCATGGTTGGCAACTCCTCTCGATCCGGTTGTGACGGCGGCGGCGGCGGCGGCAATCTGTGAGCAGATCTGGTTTCCAGCTTAAGGTTCCACACTTGGCAATGGAGAGTCTCCGATTTCGGACCGATTTACAACACAGCCCACGCCCGCTAGTACAGTAGTTGATATAATTTTGTTTCACTTCTAGATTTTCGGCCGCAGCGCCATCTGCGATCGGCAGTTTTCCACGTAACATGTAACAACTAGAGCAATAAATTTCCCTTCCCCTTCCACTTTTTTGCACTTTTCTCACCAAAACTATGATGCCACAACTTTTATTTTTATGGGAATTTTATCAACTTACGTCTTGAAGCTTTTATTTCTTTCCTTGGTGCACACGTTTCGCAGCAGCCTGCTTCGACTCACTGCACTGCCACTGCACACTGCAACTGCCAAACTGCTTTTTCCTCTTCTCCACTCCTCCCAGGCGCTAAACTTCCACCGTAAACAAACACAACCCGCATCAGCATCATCATCATCATCACAATGGCACTAACGACAACGACACACTATCAGATTTCCTCACCGGCTTCTGGTAAATCTATTTCACGCTTATTTTAGCACTTTTGTTTTCAAACTGTTACTATAACTCGTCATCCACGTACATTCCTGACATTGACATGATCACGCTTCTCAGTAACTGGCCAAATTCTCGGTTTTGTAATATTTTTTTTGTTTATCGTTAAGAAATTAAACCACTCAGGCACACTGCGACTATTCAAAACTCCTTTAAACTCGGATTCAAGAGGTTCGTCCTCTCGCGGGGAAACCTCGTTGCGCACTGATGATCCCCATTGATGGATGGAAGCGGAAGCCGTACAACAGTGTCGGATGGCAGGCAGACAGGTTGGTTCGGGGGGATGCTGCCCAGCACCAGACTCTTTAAGCAGGCTTCTTTCTAGTGGTGATAGCCTTGCCAGCAGAACACAGGGAGATAACAACCGCGGCACGGAGTTTGCGACCAAATCCGTATACTACAACCAGACGGCACGAGCGACAAACGGCAACTGGCCACCACTCGCTGGGTTGTTAGCCAAGCTCCTGCTGCGCTGCGACCGGATGGCGGATCGATTCGAGCAGTTTCGAGGTTCGACATTCGACCTTGCCTGGCTTTTCAGCACTTTGAGAGTTCTCTCCGCTCGCTCGCTCGCTCGCTCTCCCGCTCTCTTTCCTCTTGGGACGGAGCGCAATCAAGAAACAAATTTTGAATGGAAACACGTGGGTGGTTGCTTCGTAACGAGGTTTGGCGCGCGCGGGATTTTCTCTCACTCTCATTTAATTCTCTCACGACGAAAAGTGGCGCGTGTGGGAGAAATTCTTCCGGTTCTCTGTTCCTGCCCGGTGTGCCCGCCGTGAGAATCGCGCGCGCGGGTTGATGTGTTTCAAATCTGCTGCTGCTGCTGCTGATGATGGGTGATTAGAGTAAAGGTAAACAACTCCGCTCGATTGGTGAGTTGTATGCTGGAGGAAAATGAAACAAATTATTGCGATTCGAATGAAAATACATAACGTAGGGAAATAAAGGTTTTGCTGTTCGTTTTTTGATTATTGGTCGGTTAAACTCCATGTTCAATCTTCATCTACCTGACTTTGACGGTTTCGCGTGCTCTGAACTTAGTGTTCTTGAAGCAATTCCACAGTTATTATTGAGTTTGTATACCTATTGAGTGGCAAGCACAATGATACTCTATGCCCAGAGAAGTCGAGAAAATTTCCAACCCAAAAGCCCGGACTGGGAATCGAACCTGCCGGCTCAGGCTTGGTGGATTTTCCTATGTTTCGAGGGCTGCATCGATTAACTTGGGACCGAAGATAGTACCAGAGCTGATCCAAAAAGTTGAGCACGTTTCTTCGGGACCTTCTCTATGGTAATACCGTGCGATTATTGACTAGGCTATCTGAGGCCTCAAAAACAAAATCAGAAATATATAGGTAAATCAAGCCAAACAATGGATTAGGTCCTAAGTTACATTGATCGATTCTCTTCATCGGCTTTCTTTTCCTTTACTAACGAAATCTGGAATACTCTAAAAAACTAAACAAACTCTAATTTCATGGTATAAAGAATATAAACAATATTTTTCAAAATTATTTTCATGTGGAAATCTTGTTTTGAAATAATGCTATTGAAATAAAATTGTTTATTTTTTGTAGAATGTAGTTTATTTATGTTTAGCTAATAGATTCACATTCACACATTCAATTTGTAAAAATATTACTCTTCTAAATTAAGTAAAAAAAGTTCAGTATAGTCATCTTTTTTGTTTTAATCAGAACTGTGTTAATTACCGTCGGAATTTGTTGGTAAATTTATTTTCAATGCAATGTTTTACCAAAGTGAATATGTTGAGCAGAGTTGAAGTGTTTCGGAGATTTATTATTATTTCTTGAATGCATCACATTTTCAAAATAATTTGCATAAACCTTTGCTTTGCTTTGTTCTTCATTCTTTATTCTTTTCAAATTAAGATTGAGGAATCCACCTGAAGACGACTACTGATATATTAATAAAACAAACGGTCACTCATATTAAAAAGTATTGACCGATTTTTTTTTAACACAAGAAACAATTCTATCAAATTCATACCGTTCAGCAGGTTTACGGAATCTACTAGAGATCTATTAACGGAATGTTCCCTTAATTTGAGCCAACTAAACGGTAGCTAACTAAATAATACTATTCGCAAATATTTTGAATTTTGACTACTGAGCAATCTACGACCCAAGAAGAAACGAAAACTTCAGCTTCGCCAAGTGAAACACCTACCGAAACTGAACCAACAACAACCTGAATCAGTGTAATTCAAATTTACGGTTGAGACCAAGTGTGAGCATGGATAATAGAACCATTATTAATCTATTAGACGCAAAATTAAGCCATGGTGACAATGTTCACAGAGCCATTGAATTCATTTGTGAAAATTATAACATCTCGGTGGAAAAACGTAAACGTCTCGATGAAAAGATCCCAAAAAACCGTTACTAAATACATCAACAAATGGCATGAAGCTAATCGCACGAAAGAGCGATTTGAGTCGTATTTTCGGAATTGGCTTGATGGATTTGAGTGAAAGAGGAAAACGTCGCGTAATCGATAAAGAAGCAGTTGATCCAAAATTCGATACCATCGAGAAAGCTTTGTTATTTGCAAGACGGACCGCTTACAATCGAAAGGATTTTAATTTAGTTAAAGTTATTGGGCATATTTTAAAAAACCAAAAAAGCTCTAAAGCCATGCTGGCTCAACTAACTGATCAACGAGGAATGATGTCACCAGAAGAGGCTGTTAGTGTACTTATCGAGGCTGGATTGAGTAGATTTCAATACGAAGTAATACATAGTGAATCACCTTCAAGGTTTCCACCTTACTATGTGATCGGAGCAGTGAAAAAAATATGCGCCCCTCCTAGTGAATTCATCGAAGAAAGTGCATTGAAAATAAGAGTGAAACTCCAGGCGCTGATGGAAAATACAGTGAAACGAATCGTCCAAATAATTGATGCAGAGCTCAACGAGTATATGGATAGCAACGATCTAGTTTCTACGGAACTGGTTCTTCTATGTAGCTTGGGTATGGACGGATCAACTGGATATTCGCAATATCATCAAGTGCTACCAGAAGGATGTCAGGACGATTCAGATGTATTTTCGTCCACTTTAACACCAATTCAGTTGTTCATGTACAATGATCGAAAGGAAATTATGTGGTTTAATCCCATGCCTCAAAGTATTCGATTTTGTAGGTCATTCATCCTTGAATTCATTAAAGAGAGTAAAGAAGTTATTCTGGCTACAAAACAGGATGTAGAAAAAGAAATGAGTGAACTAACGCCAGTGAAAATTGAACTCTCAAACGACAAGTTTATACTGGTTGATTTTGATTTTGTCCTCAGTATGATAGACGGAAAAGTCTTAACTTATATCACTGGAAATTCGTCGATGCAGAATTGTCCAATATGTGGGGCAACACCAAATGTAATGAATGATGCAGAGAAATTCGAGGAAGGATTTATATCAAACGAAGAAGCCTTGCATTACGGCATATCTCCACTTCATGCTTGGATAAGATTTTTCGAATGCCTTTTCCATATTGCATACAGAATGGATATCAAAAAATGGAAGGTAACGAAACCGTTCAAAGAACTATATGAACAAAGAAAAAAACATGTGACGACACAGCTTTACGAAAAATTTGGAGTAAGAGTAGATCAACCACGATCGGGTGGAGCAGGTACCAGTACTACAGGAAACGTTTGTCGAAGAGCATTTGGAAATCCCAAGCTTTTAAGCTCCGTGCTGAACATTGATGAAGAGTTAATTTTCAGATTCCGGAATATATTAATTGCTATTAACTGCCAAGAGCCAATAAACCCGGAAAAATTTGATGCATATTGCAAGGAAACATATAGGCTCTATCTTTAATTGTATGATTGGTACAAAATTCCTGCAACCGTGCATAAAGTTCTCGCTCATGCCGGAGAAATAATCATACATTCACCAGCACCACTTGGTTCATTAGCGGAAGAGGCAGCAGAAAGTCAACATAAACAATTGAAAAAATATCAAACCCATCATGCAAGAAAACGATCAAGAGTAGAAAATTTACATGATGTCTTTATTCGTGCCATTAATGAATCGGACCCACTGATCAGTTCCATTTAGATGGCAAAAAGACGACAGAAAAAAGTATCCCTGGATTATCCCGACATCGTGAAAAGTTTCGTGATATTTGAAAATTCTGTAAGTGATTCAGTAGTCGATACTAGTAACTTCAATGCCTTAGAGGAACTTATGAAAGCAGTTGATGAAATTGAAGAAGAATTTGTTCATGATGATATTGTAACAGAGGAATAAAAAGAAATTCGTTGAAACATATTTGATTTTGATTATTGTATCATGGCTTTTTGTATTTTTTTTAACAGAAGATTTGTTGAAAAAGTAGAAGGGTCTGTGCCTAGGGGCACGAACGGAAGCTTGACGTAGGACCGCTAGTGGACGGAATAAATGTGAAGAGCATTAAGTTCTTTTAATTGATCAAATATCTATTATCTCAACTCTTTCCGTAGGCTTTGTAGGCTTACCAAATTTGTAGTGATCTTTTTCAAAAAGAAAGTTGATTACGAGAATCAATCAAAATCAGTTGCACCCCTGCTTCCAGGTTTGTGTGGTCGTTGCGGGCTTGCGGTTCTGAATATGGACAAACAAGCATAGATAAATTCTATTCCAACTCTTTACTGATGTAAGCTTGATGGCCCTGAAAAGGGCCGTTTTATTAAAGAGGACATCCATGGCCACTTACGCTTGGCGTGTTTAGTGTAGGTGACAGCATCACGGACCTCATTTTCCACGAACACCTTCAGCACACCTCGTAGATCAGACCGGAGATACGTCAGACACTGCCACGGCGAGCCAGACGACGGATGGTGGTTATCTCGAAGAATTTGCGATGACGATTGGCACCTCCTTTGCCACGACCAGTCAAGTGTTGCTTGTTGGTTATAGAAAAGTGGACCACCTTCCTACTGCTGCTATTGCTGACCACGCCGTCCGAAGCGAAAATGAGCTGATACCAGACTTTAAATGACTTTAAATGATCTTTATTTCTTGTGTTTGTGTGGTATGAATTTTCTAGTGACACAGATGCGTCTTTTCAACTTTAGTACAGTTGACATTTTAATTATTAATTACAGTTCCTAGTCCTATCAGGCCTGTTTAAGAGACTGACCACCTTGGTGGGATTGGTTTGTTTTAAATTGAAAAAGGAAACTACTTATAACTACTATTTACAACTACAACTACTATATACACCTAACCTACTATATACAAATTGCTTATCAAAGCATGTTCTGATAAATTACATTTTTGTGCAAATTGAGTCTTAATTTCGTTAATTTTGGAATCTATTTTGGCAATGCCTGCCTCTTCATGTAAATTTGTTATTCTAGTGTTGAAAGGACGATCAAGAACCATCCTCAGCACTCTATTCTGAGCGACCTGAATTTTGTTCCTGTGAGTCTGAGCACATGATTCCCACACCGGAGCTGCGTAGAGGATCGCAGGTGCTATGATTTGTTTGTAGACAGCCAGTTTGTTCACCTTTGAGAGGCGGGATCTGCGGCAAATCAGCGGATACAGACATCTAACCAAGGCAGAACACTTGATTACAGTTTTCTCTACATGCGAACGGAAGAGGAGCTTTTCATCGAACAACATCCCGAGATAGGTAACTTCGGAAGACCACTCAACCCTTGTGCCATCCATGATTACAGTACAAGATGGAGCCGGTTTTAGTTTGGGCGATTGCCGATGGAGGAACATGATCGCTTGTGTTTTGGAAGGATTGATTTTAATTTTCCACGTGGTGGCATAATCAGCAAAGGCGTTAAGGCATCGTTGAAGTTTGTTAGATATTTTGCGAGGCATCCTTCCTTTGACGGCTATTGCGGTATCATCTGCGAACAGGAAGAACACGCAACCGTCACCGAGGGGAGGAATGTCGGAAGTATAAATGCTATAAAGCAAGGGGCCCAGCAAACTGCCTTGCGGGACTCCTGCTGGGATGGCAAACGTGTCTGAAAGACAACCATTCAACGATACCTTAAACGACCTTTGCTGGAGGTAGTTACGGGTGATTTTTACAAGATGTGGTGGAAAGCTTGTACACAAGTCCATCATGCCAAACATTGTCAAACGCCTTTTCAACGTCTAACAAGGCCATGGCTGTGGACTTGGATACAGCTTTGTTACTTCGGATGTTATTCATCACCCGTACTAGCTGGTGATTGGTGGAGTGCCCCTTTCTGAACCCAAACTGTTCCGGAAGGAGAATGTTATTTTCCTCGACAAACTTGAGCAAACGATTGAGAATGAGTTTCTCGAACAATTTGCTCAGCGCTGAAAGGAGGCTGATGGGTCTGTAGCTTGAAGGCAATGTTGGATCCTTACCGGGTTTGCGGATTGGTATGATTTTAGCTACTTTCCAGATGCTTGGAAAGCAGTGCAGTTCCAAACATCTGTTAAAGATAGCGGTTAGAAGAGACTGCACTTTCATGCTGAGTCTCTTCAAGATCAAATTGAATATACCGTCAAACCCGGGAGCCTTCATGTTCTTGGTGCATTTCAGCGCTGAGCAAATTTGTTGTACTGTAATCATATCCGCCGGAGACACGACACAAGGGGAGGCATCTAGGTTTTGAACGCATTGCGCAACCTGGTTTTCGAGCGGACTTTGGATAGTCGAGCCAAGCAAATGCGATGAAGCGACATGCTTACCGATCGCATTTGCTTTCTCCTGTGGGGTGATTAAAAGCCGATCGTCATCATTTTCATCTTTGGGAGGTGGAATGGGTTTGGGATGATTTTTCAGGAACTTGGCTACCTTCCAGAATGGTCTGGAGCGGTCGTCCAGATTCTGGACAACACGCCCGAAACTTTCAAATCGGAGTGAGTCCATTCTGGAAGCAATCTGCCTGTTCAGATCGACCATTTCACGTTTTTTGCCCAGATCTCCAGTCTTCTGAAACTGCCGTCTACGAACATTTCTTAGGCGAATCAAAAGTTGGGTGTGGGAATCAATAGCAATAAACTTACCCCTCACAGGAACTCGTCGGACGCACGCCTCGTCAGCTACGGTTATGGCTTGGTGGAGTCCCTCCAACGCTCGGTTGATGTCCTCCACGGTGTTAAGCGGCGGGTTGTCGATGATGTGTCTGTCTACCACGCGTCCAAACTGGGCCCAGTTTACGCGGTGGTAGTCCTTGTGCAGACTTGGAGCAGGGGCCACGTTGTAGCCCATTTCAGCCACCACCGGTTGGTGGTCGGAGCTGAGTTCGTTCAAGGCTACCGGGTTGGACAAGCTGGTATTTGACAGGAACAGGTCTAGCGTCGATGGGTTGCCCACCGGAGAGATGAATGTTGGCTCATTCGAAAACCAAACGGAGTACAGCCCATGCTGCGAGTGGTCGAACAGCAGACGACCGTTCTGGTTCTGCTGGTAGTTCCGCCAGGCCTCATGGCGAGCATTTAGATCTCCTCCGATTACGAAGCGGGAACCGGTACGGGTGATGGTGGTCAGGTCCTTCTTGAATTTAGCCGCTAGTCCACTGCTGGCGGCACACTGTCGAGGGCAGTAGACGGCAATGAACTGGACGTATCCAGTCGACGACTCCACCTCCACCCCAAGGGCCTCAATGATAGAGGTGCGGATATGGGACAGAGTGTGGTATTTTATTCCTTTCTTGACGACGACCGCAACACCACCACCCCTGGAGCTGGTGCGATCAAGCCGGATAATGTTGTGGTCAGGCAACCAGAAGCTGTCGCCGGACTTTAGATGGGTCTCGGTTAGAAGACCCACGTCGATGCTGTGCTTGCGGAGGAAGTCGGCAAGCTCAATCTTTTTTGCTCTTACAGAGCAAGCATTCCAGGTGACGATAGTTAGCGGTTTAGACGCCATACTGGATGATGAACTTACCGAGGACTTGGATCTGTTCGGGCTTATTGCGGCACTTACGAAGAGCACCGGACATGTTGACGAAAATTTCCATCAGTTCATCCGCTGAGAACAGATCGGGGTTGTTGTTTTGCGCTGTTGGTTGTCTCCAGAATCCAGGGGGGGATGGAGAGCTTTGGCCAGCAGAATCACCGGAAGATGCTTGAGTGGGATGCACCCGCGGATTCGCTTGCCTTTGCTGAGGAGCACGAAGAGGCGGGAAATCCTCCGTCCGAAATGCCGGGACTTTATCCTTCTTGCGTCCTGGTTGGTTATTAGTTGCCGCCTGTTGTCGGATGCGTTTGAAGTCCTCGCGTTTGGAGCACTGTCTGTCAGAACCTTGATGTGCACCACCACAGTTGGCGCATTTTAACGCCACGGCTCCATCCGCAGGGCAGTTGGAAGTGGCGTGTTCGTGAGCGCAGTTGCTGCAGCGTGGCTTGATGTTGCAGTTGCGAGTGCCGTGTCCATAGTTCAGACATCGTTGGCACTGGGTAACATCGCGATGTCCTCCACGGTACGGCTCCTGGGTACGATGATGGAGTACATTGAGCGAATAGCCTGCAGCGCATTCAGCGTCACCGATCCCTTCTGGAAGTGCACCAGGAAAAGACAATCCGGGTACGTCTTCACGTTTTTGTCTCTCCTCGTCATCCGAAAGACAGCGGTTGGGGCCAGCTTGTACCGGTCCTTGAGTTCTTCTTCGATCGCCTTGGGATCAACATTCGGTAGACCCCTGATGACTACCTTGAAGGGTTTCTCACCGGGGATGTCGTGCGTGAAGAATTCCGCCTTGTAATCCTTCAGATATTTCACGGCTACCTCGTACTCCACTTTCGTACGGAGCATCACCTTGGTGCCAATCCTGCCGAGCTTAAACTCAGCTGCAACGCCCAGCGATGCGAAATCGCTAATGAGCGTCTTGAGAGGCACTACCATCACCACCAGTGAAGGAAGCTTGACTTTCGTCGCACTCGGGCCGGCAGAATTCTCGGTTTCGACGGCGTCGCCGAAATCACCAATGTCGCTGGCGTTCGTCGCGGTAACATCGTCGCGTCCGCTCGTACCATCGGACTGTCCTTGATTCTTCTTCCTCTTTTTCGTCCGCTTCACCGGGACTGGGTTGGTATTCCCAACATCGGTGGGAAGAGTAGCGTACCTATTCGAAATAGGTACACTCAAGCTACACTCATCACTGTTCTTCTTTTCCGCTTTCTCACGGGAGCGCTGTCTTCCCATCACACGAAGCGACCGACACTACGCGATTAAACCAACAATCAATACGAAACTAACGATTTTAAATTGGCTCACCACTTTAGTAGCCTATTGGTCCCAAGCAAACGATTAACGTATCCTATTCTAGTTGAAATTCTATAACTACACTATGTTTGTTTTGATTCGCTATGAAAGTTTGACAGATAACATCAGGGGTGTGTGGATTCATGCAGAACATGCAGGGGTGAGTGAAATAGCTTGGGACTGCTTGGGACCGTTGTTCTGGTACTGAGTGAGCCAAAAATAATAATGATTTTCTTCGGGACCCAGTGGTCTTAGAGTTACCTCTATGATTAAACTGCGAATGTTTGGAACAAACTAGGAACTTTCGAACAACTCGACAGAGCGAGCAAAGACCGAACTGTACTGCTTGACGTTCAAGCAGAGAATGTCTGTTCGAGCTGATACCAGACAGCAGCGCTGCTTTATATCTTTTTAGGTTAAAGCAGAATGATGTGCAACCAAGTGGTATAAAAGCTACAAAGACTACCCATTATGAGTAGTTTGCTATCAAGTAGCGACACTGGCTATTTTCTTTTTGCGTATACGGCGAATGAGAACAATCCAAATTTGAGATTAGTTCACTCATAATCGCCAAAAGTGCAGGAACTCAGCGATGAGTAAAATTTGTCTCATGGTTTCCTGTGGGAAACCTAAAAAATCTGCCAGAAAATGAGGAAATTGACGAAAATTTTATTCAGTCTCGGAGTAGTACCAATAGACTGAGTGAATCCAATCTTTACTTTTCTCAAATTCTGGAATTTTTCCCTGGAAAATCCTGGAAAAACCTGGGAAAACATGAGGCAAATTTACTCATCGCTGAGTTCCTGCACTTTATTTCTTATTTCTGAGATAACTAAACTAAAATTTGGGTCGTTCTCATTCGCCGTGATAGATATCAGCGCCGGTGGTTAGCGTGATTACCTCTCACCCCAGCAGGCCTGGGTCCAATCTCAGTCGGCTCCACCGGCATGTTCTAAGGCATAACATCTCTGGGAGCTGCCTCCCTGGCGTCGGTAGCATTGGAGCTCAGTACGGAAAACAAATCTCGCGTCATTTTTCAATAGGTCCTATCTACATTGATCGATTCTCTTCATCGACACTCTCTTTCGTAAATAACTCGGCTTCACAAATCTGGATCAACAATAGAAAAGACACCATCAGCATTTGTAAACAAACCGTTCCAAAGCCCTTTACTCACAAAGCGAAGGCCACCCACACAAACCAACACCATCATTGGATAGGGGAAAACTTCTACCTACAAGATGATGGTGTTGGTTTGTATGAGCGGCCTTCGATTTGTAAAGCTTTGGAACGGTTTGTTTACAAATGCTGATGGGCCCTATTCTATTGTTGATCCAGAAATGTTTCCAGCCGTCTTCGTCGAATTTGATGCTAGATTGTTGCTTCTTCCATATAAAATATCCGGCCGTGGCGATTCAAAGTTGATCAAGGTTGATCAAAATAATTTGTATCCCTGCTTCCAGTTTGATTACATGAGCAGACAAACAGGCAGATGAATTCTATTCCTACTCCTTACTGTAAAAAGCTTGGTGGCCCTGAAAAGAGCCGTTTTGTTTCCAATGTTGGTGATGATTTAACCTCCGAAACCAAACAGAGTGCGTCTCTGTCACTTCAAAAACGTAGATGACATCCATGGCCGCTTACGCTTGGTGGTAGGCAGCATCACGGATCTCATTTTTCAGGAACACCTTCAGCACACCTCGTAAATCAAACCGGAGATACGTCAGACACCTCCACGGCGAGCCAGACGACGGATGGTAGTTATCTCGAAGAATTTGCGTTAGGTTCTGAATATGGCGATGAGTGTGCAAAATATTACGCAATTCCATCCTCCCTATTCGCCCGAGGATCGAAGGCGAATGCCACTTCGACTTGTTTCGTCTACTTACTACTCTCTGACGACTGTGCTGGGGAAGCAGCATATGCATGTAGGTAATTGGTGGATTTGTTAGTTAATTCGACGCTTTTGGACAATTCTGGACATTTACCAGTTTTTCAATAGTTTCTTGTTGAAAATCAACATTTGAAAGCATTGTTATCAATGCGTAGCCATATTTCTGATCGATTGGTGATAAAATTATTGAAATTGGACCAGGGGCAGCTGAGTTATAAACGTTCAAAATCTTTCTTAATTTGTTACATGTTCCATTCTCGGTTTTCACAAAGTGTACCCCCATATAGAAATCAAAGACGTAGTTCTATTTCAAAAAACATAGTTCCAAAAAAAAGGTTTTTTTAAATTTTTTTACGGTGTTTCCCCCAATAAAATCATGGTAGGTTGTCTTTGTTCAATAGATTTTATTCTCTGAAAACAAGCTTGAAACTGTAACCGTTATAAAATCGTAAAAATTAAATTTTAATTAATCAAAAGTTAGGCCCTTTTCAAAAGTTGGTCGTGAAAATGTTGAAAAGTGATAACGCACACCTTATATTGATGAAACAAAGCAAGAATAATAGCAGAAATTGTAAATAGTGGATTCCCGGTCCGGTCTAAGAATTGCTCGGATTGGTAAACTTCTCGACGTCCCTAGGCATAGAGTATGATTGTAGGTACTTGCCACACAATTATACCATAGAGGTAACTCTAAGACCACTGGGTCCCGAAGAAAATCATTATTATTTTTGGCTCACTCAGTACCAGAACAACGGTCCCAAGCAGTCCCAAGCTATTTCACTCACCCCTGCATGTTCTGCATGAATCCACACACCCCTGATGTTATCTGTCAAACTTTCATAGCGAATCAAAACAAACATAGTGTAGTAATAGAATTTCAACTAGAATAGGGTACGTTAATCGTTTGCTTGGGACCAATAGGCTACTAAAGTGGTGAGCCAATTTAAAATCGTTAGTTTCGTATTGATTGTTGATTATACTACTTTGGCTCGAAAACAGGTGACGCAGCCGTGAACAATGCGACGAGTAATGTTTCTGTCGCCCAGGATCCAAAACCACTGCCGAATAGTGTTGGTAAGCAGCTGGTACAGCTGCGTGCAGAAGGCGTTCATGCTGACGACGCACGAGAAGTGTCGTGAATGGATGCGATCCTGACAGAAGTATCCGATGGCGAGAATCATACGATTGTGCGGAACTACTCAATCGTCCTCCGTTATCAGGAGCAATCATCCGATTGAACCAGTGATGTCATGAATTCGAGGAGACCATTTGATGTGCCTGCAGTGCCTTCCATTCCATAGAAAAGCTGTCCCTTTGAACAAGTCGAACGAGTGCTAGTTCGGCGCTACGGAGTTCAGCCAACCGGTGGAAACTAACGATTTGAAATTGGCTCACTACTAGCATAGAGGTAACTCTAAGACTCTCTTCGGTCCCAAGCTAATCGATGCACCCCTCGAAACATAGGAAAATCCACAAACCCCTCATTTTATCTGTCAAACTTTCATAACTAATCAAAACAAACAGAGTGTAGTACTAGAATTTCGACTAGAATAGGGTACGTTAAAGGATTTGCTTGAGACCAATAGGCTAGTCATGTAGTGAGCCAATTTAAAATCGTTGTGGATTTTGGTCTGCCATCTTGGATTCCAAAATGGCGGCGGATGTCAATTTTCCACTTCCACTCATCGAGCTCATTCCGTAGATACCCATATTGCATGGGTTAAATGCATATTCCTAGTCCGAGGGCCACCATATTGGATTTTGGTCCACCATATTGGATTCCAAAATGGCGGTGGATGTCAATTTTTCGCTTCCCCTCATCGAGCCCATTCCGTAGATACCCATATTGCATGGGTTTAGATGAATATTCCTTGTCCGGGCGGCCATATTGGATTTTGGTCTGCCATCTTGGATTCCAACATAGCGGCGGATGTCAATTTTCCACTTCCACTCATCGAGCCCATTCCGTAGATACCCATATTGCATGGGTTTAGATGAATATTCCCTGTCCGTGGTGGCCATATTGGATTTTGGTTCGCCATCTTGAATTCCAAAATGGCGGTGGATGTCGGTTTTTTACTTTGACTGTAATTCCAATCTATTGATTTTCCGTTTGGTTTCTGTGACCGCAAAATCAGCTAAGGTTAAAATCAGCCTTGATTTTCTGCTGTGTGATTTTGCTACTCTCAAGATCAGCTAAGATAAAATCTGCCGTGATTTTCTGTTTGTGAGTTTGCTGATCTCAAGATCAGCAGTGATTTTCGACCGTTCCTGATTTTGGATTTTCTTGATTTTTTCCATCACTGTTCGAAATGTTAAATTTAAGTGAAAATTCGCCAAATGGAACACAGCATAAGGGCCATTCACATTAGATCCGTTTGCGTTGCGTTGACGCAAATTTTACGACAATAGATTTAGCTGTCACTTTGCCGCAACACGTCAGATTCGGATCTAATTTGGGTGGGCCTTAAGTGTGGCAGTAGTTTCGAAGGATATTACAGACAAAACAGGTTTCTTTTGTGTTAACGACAAGATCAGAAGCTCTGTTTTTGATATACCGAGTTATGGAATCACTACGCAGAACAAATAAGGCATCGAGTTATAGAAATATCGATTTATAGAGAGTACATTCCATGGAAAAATCGATGGAAAATGAAGGGACCACTCAATCTATCGAGTTATAGAAAAAAAAGGATTATGGAGAATGGATATTTCTGTAATATACACAACCAAATTCCAGTGAAGGAAATCCATGTTCTTAACCAGGTTACATTTCGAGTGATAGAAAACGTCATTTTGAATTGCTGGATCAATTACTGCCAAGGATATTATCGTACGCTCAGTTGTATGGATCGATTGAAGCAAAGCGTCTGTCCGAAACGTTTTCCAGACGATGAGTTGTAAGCCGATTAGCATATTTCCGTTGATCTGTTAATTCGCCAACCAGTCAGTGTGCAGTGATGTGATCCGCGACTCTGCTTGGCCGGGGCAGTCGTGTGGGGTGATCGCTCAGCCGGGTGATCGAAAACGATTAATGTAAACATGTTGACAAAACAAACAATCCGTCGCGCGCGCTGACATCTCAATCAGCGCTTGCTAGGTTCGCTTTTTTTTTCACTGCAAATTTGAGATGCGACTGCGGTTCGACTGCGGCAAACTGGACCGGCGTAAACCGCAAACTAATCGATCTGTCAATTCGGCCAACAGCGGTCAGTCAGTGTGCTGTTCCTGGGAATTTCGCAACTCGCGCATTCCGTTCGGTTATTATATTTATTAGTGCAATTGTACACGCAAATCACATGCCACTTTGAATCGATTGTTTTGTTTTTCAAAATGTACGACGAACGATCCAGTGTCTGTCTGTCAGTGTAGTGTTGTTTACAAATCCACCGAGCGCAAGCTAATCGCATTCGGATGGTGAATAATGGAGTGCAATAAATTATGTACCACTTCAAAATGGCACGAAAGGGATAATCGTATAAATACTCTTGAAATTACACTTGAATGAATGTAGCTCATTGAATTTACCAGCTTGATCGTTGGAAAAAATATTCTAGTACCGATCGGTCGAGGTTCGGTTGGGGTTAATAATGATTGTAAATAATTATTGTGAGTTAAGCGAGAAATGCGGAATAGAAAACTGTCATCTTGTGTGTAATTGTAACTCTGGTAATTGAATTGAACGTTATTCACTCTCAGCTATTCGAAATGCTTATAGTCATCATATTGAAGGAGAACAAAAATGTAAACAATATTCCAAAACATTACAACACACATTTGTACAGTACCCACTTGCATGACTCGTTATTCCACCTGTGACAGCAGAGCCCAGCGAGTGAGAGTGAAAACAGTGCCTCCGGTGCCTGCTTTGATTGAAATGTAGAACGTTGACGAGGATGCACCAGTGAGTACACTCGGTTGTGCAGAATCAATAGAATAGAAACTAGAGATAACGACTTCCGCCTGCTTGTGTATGTAGGTATGTGTACCGACATATTTTAGTAGCATTGTTTTACATCCTCCTTCTGCGCCTTCCACGACTACAACGGAGGATTATAGGAAGCAACGTGTGCCAGGAAAAATGCTTTTATGTCCCCGCACATGGACGATTTCCACTTTTCCTCTATATTGTGACAGATGGAACATCGGCGTAGGTTCGTCCTTCACCGAATGATGACGATGATGCAACATGGCCTACACTTACTACAACTGCAACTGTTGTATTGAAAATAGCATTTGCTAGCATCGGTTGCGGACTACCCCGGGGACGACCAACCTACCGACGGCAAATGGGCCCTCTATGACAAATCAGACAATAAAACGCCAGGATGAAAATAGGTTTACAAATGCAAAACATAAACCACCCACCGACGGCGAACGGATGGAATGCTGAGGGCTGAGCAGAAGGCGGTTAACGGAAAACGATTTATCATTTCGTGATCAATGGAGGGAGCACTGATTGTTTTGAAACCTACCTTCCGGGAGAGGAAAAACGGGAACGAAAAATAGTCAACAATACAAATAGTTGGAGCTCAACTAAAAATAGCTTTCAATAACAATTCCAATTGTAGCCCGTCCAGGCACATTCAGTTTCAGGGACGACGACGACGAGGACGACTGATTGTGTGAAAGGCTTTCTAATGTCGGAGCTTGTTTACGCGCGGCATTCATCCGGTTTGACAAACTAACTTTTTCCTCCTTGGAAAAGTTGGATCGTCGCCTTCGCAGAGCGCTGGGAAATTCTGAAGAACGAGGTTATGCCTATACTGTGCCTCGGAGTAGGCACTGAGAGAGCGATAATTTTTCACCATTTTCCTCTTATCGAAATATGCTGCACGACACACCGGCACGATAGTACAGACAGAAGCGCTCTTTTTCGCTCTAATAGCTGTAATTAAATCTTCCCATTGCCTTCTTGGATGGCACCCAAAACATGACATCCCCTCTGGCAAGCAAAGAAGGTGGACCGACGGACAGGCGTCACAGCCAGCGCGTCATAGGCTACTAGGTTGATGCTAACTAGCGCAGCCGGAGGTGCTGGTGGGGGTGACGGTAATGTACACTTTTTGCGCGCCATAAATTCATTTATCTCCACACCGGGGCTCGGGTTGCTGCGGTGCCTGTTGCTTCTTGTCTTCTACGTAGTGGAGGAGCGGTTTTTCTCAGTCCAGTCCAGTGTAATTATTTCTCAACTGACAGCTATTTCAGGTCTTATTATTAAAACTTTCCGGAATATTACGGAGACTTTTTATCGGATGGAAAACCAGATGAATAACCTGTTGTCAGATGATGCTGAACGGGGTAAGTTTTTCGAAATTCTTCTTATTTGCAGGAATGTTCTGAAAGTTCATCAAGTGGAAAATTCTTATAAACAGGACAAAATTCCGATTGAAGGGCATTTTTGTTTATTGAAAATTGCTCCAGTCACTCAAAACAATCTACAAATCTGGAAGTCCTTATCACGTCGAAAATTAGCTAGGAATTTTGATAATTAATCATATTTTCGAGCAGTTTGGCAAATTTCGAGTGACAGGAAACGTTATTTTAAGCTACTCAAATGATGGCATAATCATTAGCAAATTTATATGTTTGCGCTCTCATTCCGCTCCCAATATCACGCGCGATATTGGAGCAAAGAATTATGCTTGATATTAATTTTACTAGCTCCTACTATTCACAACGTGTAAAGTTGAAGCTTAGAGTTGAATCGACACAGAAATAATTCCGTTGTACCTTGTTTTCTTAAAAAAAAAAACTACAAGGCAAGGGACATCCCTATAGGGTTGTACGCAATGGTGACGTAGGACTACGTGGTCTTATATTACAAACAATATTTGTTACCTGCAGCAGGAGCTTGTGTTTTGTGTAGAAATAGGAATTTGATCGTGGTTCTCTCTGTTTATACTCTTTAGTATGACGCACTTGACATAGGTCCACAGCATCTCACGAAGAGCTACTGATTCCGATCAATAGCGGTGCTTCCAGCCAGCCTTTCATTGTGTACTGGAGATCACCACCACTCACCACGCGGTGATTGAATAAACACCGTTTGGCGAGACCGGTTGGAATTCAACTTTGAAATCTGTGTTAGGGAAATCGCTTTTCGCAGGCAATCGGTTATAATTTTAAGAATTGTAGGGTCCAGATGAATCCAATAATAAAATATACAAGTCTAAACAATTGAATTACAAATTCTTCATTCGATTAATAAAAGAAAATAAGGAAAGAAGAGGTTCTATAACACTGGGAAGTTGATCTCCTCTGATTGGTTGGAAGTACAGATCTTTTGGGTATATAAGTGATATCCGTTGCTCGTATCGACCATTCAATCAACGAACGGCATAACGATCGGTCGCATTTAGGAGCGACATTCACCTTTAAATAGAGCAACAGTGGAGCAGTCTTACTCTGATCTGAATTAGCTCCGCGTTGTGTAGTGACGCTCTCGCTGACCCAGCCATGGGTAAGAAATCGCGCGGTAACGCGAGTGCCGGTTTACCGGGAAAACAGACTCTCCCAGGAGACGGCGCGACCACCGAGCCAGCCCAGAAGAAGCAGAAGAAAACCCCATTGCCCGTCCCGACGGGCGTTGTGGACCCGCAGCCGGGGCCTCCCGGAACTAAACGACCCAAACCTGAAGACAGCAGCGCCACCGCATCGGCAGCAAAAAAGCTGCTGAGCAACAATCCGTTCTCCGCCCTGCAGAACGGAGCCCAGCCGCAGTCGGACCCTGAGACGGTGCCGAAAAAAGTGAAGTTGCCACTCTTCTATGTGAAGGGCTTCCCTCCCGCGCTATGGGAGCAGCTGGATTTCTACATTAAGCAGGGCCTTCGCTGCACCATTCAACGGTGCACGGAACTCTACAAACTGATGGTTCCGGCCGAAAAACACTTCAACACAGTCCAGGCCCTCTTGGACAGGATGAAGCTGAAGTACTTCTCCCACGACGTCGAGGCCACCAAGCCGCTGAAAGTGGTGCTGCGTGGGCTCCACGACATGGACACCACCACCTTAATGGACGAGATTAAGGCGAACGGCCTCAAGTCGGTCGAAGTCCACAAGATGACCCGCAGCAAGGCCATCAAGTATCGTGACCTGCTCTACCTGGTCCATCTGGAGAAGAACTCCACAACCGTGAAGGATCTCCAGACGACACGCACACTGTTCCACATCGTAGTGAAGTGGGAGCGGTATAAACCGACCCACCGTGGCGTCACTCAGTGCTCGAACTGCCTATTGTTCGGACACGGCACCAGGAACTGCCGCATGGCCAGCCGCTGCATCAAATGCGGCAAAAACCACAAGATCGACAACTGTGACAGCATCGAGGAAGCCGCTCCCACATGCGCCAACTGCGGTGCCGCCCACAAGCCCACGATTAAGGCCTGTCGGAAGCGGGCCGAATACGCCGAGATCCGGAAGAAGGCCTCGTCCAACAGTTGGCTGCTGCCCAGTCGGCTGCCGCTGCAGTACCCGGTCAAGCCTCCGGTCCATCGACGGATGCCCCTGCTCCGGGATTGGCCGGTACAACCGGCGAAGCTACAGACGATTCTCCGCTGTCAACGGATGAGATCGTCACACTGTTGGCCCAGGCCAAGAACACAACAGCTCCAAGCTATCATCTCCTTCGTCGCTAATTATGAACCGTGAAGCCATAAAGATCGCCAACTGGAACGCTCGCTCCGTAGGGGCGAAAAACATTGAGCTTGCAGACTTCCTCCGCAAGCACGACATCGACGTGGGCCTTCTCACCGAGACCCACTTCAAGACCGGTGACAGCTTCTGGCTGCCCGACCACAGCATTGTCCGGCTTGATCGCACCAGCTCCAGGGGGGGGGGCGGTGTCGCGGTCATCATCAAGAAAGGCATCAAGTACTGCACCCTACCCCACTACCGCACTTCCATCATCGAGGCCGTCGGCGTAGAGGTGGAAACATCGACCGGAAACGTCCGATTCATCGCCGCCTACTGCCCCCGGCAATGTACCGTTAGCAATGGTACAGCACAGCAGTTCAGGAACGACCTTGCCATCATAACCCGCAGCAATGCCCGCTTCGTTATCGGAGGGGACCTGAACGCCCGGCACGACGCCTGGCGGAACTACTAGCAGAACCAGAACGGCCGCCTGCTATTCGACCATTCCCAGCATGGTCTCTATACCGTCTGGTTTCCGGACGAACCAACCTTCACATCACCGGCGGGCAACCCATCGACGCTGGACCTGTTCTTTTGGCAACACCGGATTAGCCAAGCTGGTTGCCGTCAACGACCTGAGTTCGGACCACCAACCGGGCTGACCGAGCTAGGCTGCAACGTGGCCCCTGCACCGTGCCTGCGGAAGGACTACCATCGAGTCAACTGGGTCCAGTTTCGGCGCGTGGTCGACCGCCACATCGACGACAACCCACCGCTCGACACAAAGGAGGACATCAACCGGGCCCTGGAGGGTCTCCATCAAGCCATATCCGTGGCTGACGAAAAGTGCGTTCGACGAGTTCCTGTGAGGGGTAAGTTTCAAGCATTTGATTCCCACACCAAACTCTTGATTCGGCTCAGAAATGTTCGTAGACGCCAGTTTCAGCGGACTGGGGATCTGCAGCGTAAATACGAAATGGTCGATCTGAATCGGCAGATCGCTTCCAGAATGGTCTCAATCCGGAACGAGAGTTTCGGGCGGCTCGTTCAGAACCTGGACGACCGTTCCAGACCATTCTGGAAGGTTGCCAAGGTGCTGAAGTCTCACCCTAAGCCCATTCCACCACTTAGAGTCAATGATGAACGGCTTATCACCAATGAAGAGAAGGCCAATGCGATTGGGGAGCACATTGCCCAGTCGCATTTGCTTGGCTCCGCAATCCCAAGTCCCCTCGAGAACCAGGTTGCGCTGTGCGTCCAGACGTTAGATGCCTCCCCTTGTGCCGTCCCTCCAGAAGAATGGATTACAGAGGAACAAATTTGCTCAGCGCTGAAATACAGTAAGAACATGAAGGTTCCCGGGTTTGACGGAATATTCAACCTAGCGTTGAAAAATCTCAGCCCGAGGGTCCACTCGCTGCTGGCTGCCATCCTCAACAGATGCTTGGAGCTGCACTACTTTCCAAGCATCTGGAAGGTGGCAAAAATCATCCCGATCCGCAAACCTGGGAAAGACCCTTCACTACCGTCAAGCTACAGACCGATTAGCATGCTCTCAGCGCTGAGCAAGCTGTTCGAAAAATTGATCCTCAGTTGACTGAACAAGTTTGTGGAGGAACATGACATTCTTCTTCCGGAACAGTTCGGGTTCCGTAAGGGGCATTCCACCAATCATCAGCTAGTGCGGGTGATGAATAATTGTTAGACGTCGAAAAGGCGTTTGACAATGTCTGGCCCGACGGACTTATATACAAGCTTTGTAACTCCAACTTTCCACCATACCTTGTGAAAATCACCCGTAACTATCTCCAGCAAAGGTCGTTCAGGGTGTCGTTGAATAGTTCCCTTTCGGGACAATTTCCGATCCCAGCAGGTGTTCCGCAAGGGAGTCTGCTGGGACCACTGCTTTACAGCATCTACACGTCGGACATCCCTCCTCTAGGAGACGGTTGCGTGTTCTTCCTGTTCGCAGATGACACCGCGATAGCCGTCAAGGGTAGGATGCCTCGTGAACTGACGAACAAGCTCCAACGATGCCTTGACACCTTTACTGATTATGCCACCACGTGGAAAATCAAAATCAACGCCTCGAAAACCCAAGCAATCATGTTCCTTCACAGACAATCGTCAAAACTTAAACCGTATCCCTCCTGTACCGTAATAATGGATGGTACAAGGGTCGAGTGGTCCGCTGATGTTACTTATCTCGGGATGTAGTTCGATGAGAAGCTCCTGTTCCGCTCGCACATAGAGAAAACCCTAGTTAAGTGCTCCGCCTTGGTTAGGTGTTTGTATCCGCTCATTTGCCGCAGATCCCGCCTCTCAAGGCAAAACAAACTGGCTGTCTACAAACAGATCATAGCCCCCGCGATCTTCTATGCCTCCTCGGTGTGGGAATCGTGCGCTCAGACTCACAGGAACAAAATCCAGGTTGCACAGAATAGAGTGTCGAGGATGATCCTAGATCGTCCATTCGACACAAGAATAGCAGACCTCCATCAAGAGGCAGAAATTCCCAAAGTAGATTCCAAAATTGAGGATATGACAACCAAATTTATCCAAAAATGCAATCTTTCTGAACATGCTTTAATAAGCAATATGTACATAGTAGGTTAAGTGTATATAGTAGAGTAGGTTAGTTTTAAGCTGTAAATAGTAGTATTAAGTAGTTTCTATTCAAATTCTAAAAACAAAACGAAACAATCCCACCAAGGTGGTCGACCGTGTACTAAGTCTAGGACTAATTCTGTAAAACAAATTTTGAATTTTGCCCATACCTAAAGATGAAGAAAGCAATTAAATCACTTAGTAAAATGTATATGGTAATCATCCAAGTTAAACTGAAATAAAGATCATTTAAACTAAAACTAACTAAACTAATCGTGTCGACCATTCTATTTTCGGACGCCGAACAGAGCGCACCTCGCAGAGCTAACCATAGCAGAGCACCACAAACCAGCCGATACCAGTAATGGAATCTGGCAGATCGATGCCAAATCACGACAAGTATCATAGTAACAGTTGCACTTTCGTGCAATTTTCAATAGTGACAGTTTGAAAAATGATAACGTCTTAAATTTAACCGATTCGTAGAAAAAATTCCTATCGATTGGCGTATTAGAAATTAAAATCCATCATCTCCGGATTATAATCAGACCACCTTCATGCCACGACCGAGCTGGAATTAAGCTTAACAGCTTTTGTAAACAATCGCTTATCGTGTTAATTCTTAGGAATTCAAGGCATGCCCACGCAAACTAACATTTCCGTTGGGTAGGAAAAATCTCACCCTACCTGATGGTGATGTTGATTTGCGTGGGCGAGTCTTGACTTTCAAGATATCATCGAAAGAAGTCATTGTTTACAAAAGCTGTTACGCCATGATTCCAGCTCTATCTTGATATGGGAACAGACATCCGATTGATGACCTTGACAAATGTCCGAAAAATACTCTTTTATAAATTTACGGTGGTCCTGAAAAGGACCGTTTTGTCGTGATGGTTGAGTAATGCTGAGCTCTTTTTCTTCTCCATCTTCTTCTTCTTCTTTCCTTTATTTAACGTCGGTCTGTGTTCCGCAATCTAGTGCCAATCACCGACGGACATCGATTGCCATCAATTGACGGCAATCGAATGTGCAGGAAGGCAGCTTCCACACCTGCGTAGGATATCGCACCCATTCAACACACATGGGCCGGCACCAACGGCTTTACTTCCCTTCCGAAGGAAGACGTGACCAAAGATTTTTATGCCTCAGAAAAATCCCACCGACCTCGGCTGGGATTGAACCCAGACGCATCGGGGTGAGAAAGCAGTCACGCTTACCACTACACCACCAGCGCCGCTTGATTTGCAGAATGATTTGCTTGTGGACAGCAAGCTTGTTTTTGAGGGACAGGGTGGACTTCCTGCTTATCAGAGGGTAAAGCGACCTGATCAAGATATTACACTTGGTAGATGTCTTGTCCACATGGGATCGGAATGGCAATTTGCTATCGAGCGTGAGACCAAGGTAGACTACTTCACTCGACCATTCAATGGGAGATGGACCTTGACGTTAGCAGGCGGAACAAGCCGAGGTGAATTCGAGTGTGGAAACAGAATGGTTTGTGTTTTAGCTGCATTGATACAAATCTTCCAGCTCTTAAAATAGTCGGACAAAACATCCAGGCCTGATTGTAGTTTACTCGCCAGAGCACGGATCACTCGACCCTTATAGATTATGGAGGTGTCATCTGCAAACATAGACAGGATACCACCACCCGGCAGGGGAGGAACGTCTGACGTGAAGATGTTGAATAGGATAGGCCCAAGCAGGCTACCCTGAGGGACCCCTGCATCAACGTTGAACGTATCAGAGGGAACATTGTTCAAGTAGACCTGGAATGATCTGCCCGACAAGTAGTTTTTAGTAGATCGGAAAGTTGTATCGATGCAGCTTGTACACTAGACCATCATGCCAGACATTGTCGAACATATAACAAACTGCCATACATATATATGCGACATATAACAAACTGCCCACCAGCG
The DNA here is from genome assembly GCF_037179485.1 of Ochlerotatus camptorhynchus. NCBI lineage: Eukaryota > Metazoa > Arthropoda > Insecta > Diptera > Culicidae > Ochlerotatus > Ochlerotatus camptorhynchus. Next base: position 2,202,966 of record NW_027040614.1, on the reverse strand, counting down.
AACGATAGGACGAGTTCGTTGGCAGGGCTGTCTCCTCCGTTTGTTTTATATAGCCTGGGTCAAGCGGTATCTTCGACGGCTTAGCGTCCCCGTGTCCGAACCTTCCGAGCAGCTTCTCGATGTAGTTTCCTTGGTTCATGGTGTAGTGCCCGTCGACCTTTTCGATGTGGATTCCGAGAAATTAACGCAGATCTCCCAGATAATACAGCTTGAAATGTTTCTCCAGGGCGGTCCGAATTTGCTCGAACTCCTTTTCCGAGTGGCAGAAGACGACCATATCGTCCACGTAAATCACGATGAAGCACCTTTTCCCTCCCTTGTTCTTTTTCACGTAAAGGCACGAGTCTGCCTTGCCGGGCTCGAAACCCATCTGCTTGAAGATGCCGTCGATTTTCGAATTCCAAACCCTCGCCGACTGTTTCAAGCCGTAGAGGCAACGCTTCAAGTGGCTCACCAAATTGCCGTCCGATTGGAATCCTGGGGGCTGCTTCATAAAGATATCTTCTTCGAGGTCGGCATAAAGGTAGGCGCACTTGATGTCCAGGTGTTTTGCCATCATGCCATCATGTCTCGACTCGCGATCGTTAGTAGCGTCCTGAGGATTGTTTGATTCACTACTGGTGCGAACACCTCGTCGTAGTCCGTACCGTAGCGCTGTGTGAACCCTTGCGCTACCAGCCTTGCGTTGTGTCGTACAACTTGACCGGTATCATCCTCCTTCTCCTTGAACGTCCACTTGCAGCCGATCGCTTTTCTTCGAGGAGGCAGTTGCACTATTTCCTAGGTCTGATTCTCGGCGAGTGCGGCGATCTCTTCCTCCATCGCTGTCTGCCAGACAGCCTTTTCGGGGCGTTGGACCGCTTCCTCGTACGTTCGTGGTTCCTTCACAAAATGCTTCGTCACGCTGGTCATCTCGTCGAACCGTTCCGGCGGGATACCTTTATTGGCCCGTTCGGATCTTCTGGGTTCGCGTTCGTGGTCATCCTGATCGTTGGCTTCTTCAATACCGCGCACAGGATCGACGTCACTGAAACCATCAAAATCTGCTTTGGACTCCGCAGTACCAAACTCGTCATCTTCATCTTCTTCCGCTACGGATTCGGCAACGGGCTCGATTTTTTTCAGTACCGAGTCAAACACTATTATCTCCTCCTGGCTGCAGACAGGGGCCGGCTTCACGATTGGCTTCTTCTTCTTCTTATGACCAACCTCGGCAGGCACTTCCGTAGCACTTTCGAAGAACCTGACGTCACGGCTCACTATCACTTTCCGCGTAGATTTGTCCAGGAACCTGTAGGCTTTGTGCTCTAGTGAGGACCCTACGAAGACGAGCTCCTTCGCAGTGGTCGTGAGTTTCTTCCGCTTTTCTTTCGGAACGTGAACCCACGCGCTGCACCCGAATACTTTCAGGTTTTCCACATCCGGTTTGGTTCCGTGCCACAGTTCAAACGGTGATGACTTGACGGCCTTCGTCGGGAGTATGTTCTGGAGATACGCGGAAGTGTTCAATGCCTCCGCCCAATAACACTGTGGCAGATTGGAGTCAAACAAAAGGCATCGAACCATCTCCACGAGGTAGCGGTACTTACGTTCCGCTACTCCGTTTTGCTGCGGGCTGTAAACTGCGGCTGTATTCCCTCCTTTCTGTAGAAATCACGTAGCGTTTCTCCGGTATATTCTCCGCCTTGATCCGAGCGAATAATTTTCGGCTTCCGGCCGAAGCGGTTCTGCGCTAGCGCCACGTACTCCCGGATTTTGACTGCCACCTCTGACTTGTGTTTCAGAAGGTACAGCACGCAGTAGCGGGAGTGATCGTCGATCACAGTCATGAAGTAACGGTACCCGCTGACGGATGGCACTTCGACAGGGCCACACACGTCGGTGTGCACCAGGTCCATCGTCGCTTTCGTGCTTGATGATGACTCCTTCGGGAACAAAGCGCGGGAGCTCTTCCCTTTCAGGCAACAATCACATGGCTCTTCGATGCCGCACTCAAACACTTTCAAACCGCTTACCAAGTCTTCCTTCTTCATCCGGATGATCGCGGTCGGGTCCCTGTGTTCGAACCGTCTGTGCCAGATGTGCTGGCAGTCTTTGTTGTGGTGGCTGCTCGCCGATAACACGACCTCCTCCGGTTGCTTCAGCTGGTACAGCCCACGCTTCAACGTTGCCGCAGCTACCGTCGTCCCGTCACGCAAGATTCGGCACCCACGGGCATCAAAAATCACTTCGGCGTTCTTCTCCACTATTGCCGGCACCGACAACAAGTTCATGGCAAGACCGGGTGTGTAAAGCGCGACACTTAGGGCCTGTTCATAAACTACGTAGACAGTTTTTTTTGGGATTCTTGACCCCCCCTCCCCATGCGTTTAGTTTATGGACAGCCCCTTATGTTCATTTTTCTCGGTAGTCCATTTTCATCACAACAGTCAATCGTGCCACACCCCTGGCCTTCCCCTTTCGCGAATTTTCCGTCGGCAAGCGTCACAGATTCAATGTCACAACTTTTCAATTCACTGAAAAAACTCCGATCGGCAACAATGTGGCTCGTCGCACCCGAGTCCACTACCCACGGCTTCGAACCGTTAGAACTTTCACACGCGCCGGCGACGAACGCGAACGAAACACAATCTTCATTTTTCTTCTGTTGTTTTCCTTTCGGCTTCGGGTCGCCGTCCGAATCACGACCGCGCTGCGGGCGCTTAAACTGCTTATGGCCCTCCTTTTTGCACCGCTGGCAAATTAGAGATTTCTTCTTGTTGTTCCGACCGTGCACAGTTCCGACTTTCAGCACCAAAACTCCGGATGATCCTTGATGCTTTACGGTCTCGTCCAGCAGCTTCCGTTTGACGAGTTCGAGGGTGAGGTCGGTGTCAGACTGGCTCTCTAGGGCGGTCGTCAGCGTGTCGTAGGAACTCGGCAGACTTCTCAAGACCATCGCGACCTGAAGATTTGTCTCCAATTCCTGTACCGCATTCTTCAGCCTCTCGAACAAGTCCTCCATGGCAAAGAGGTGCTTCGACATATTTTCACCATCCGCGTAACGTTTATCGCAGATCTGCTTCAGAAGCGAAACTTTTGAGGTTAGGGTTGCTGTTTCGTGGTGCTTCTTTATCTCGTCCTATGCTGCCTTCGCTGTCTTGGCCTTACGGATCAGCCCGTGTTGGTTATCCGAGATCAGGAGGCCGATGGTGGACCGAGTCTTGGAGTCCAACGCGTTCCAGGCGTCGTCGGTTTCCCCTTGCTTCTTGCCGCCGGGGTCGACGCACCACCACAAATCCTCTCGAGTGAGGAGCAATTCCACCTTAAATTTCCAGGTGGGATAATTGAAATCGTTCAATTGTTGGATGTTATACCGATTGCCATCCATTTCCGCGCGAAAACTTTCGAAACTTTGCGAAAAACCGAACAATTTTCGCGAAAGAAAAAAAAAACCAAGGAATCTCAAAATGGCGTTGAATTTTCTTTTGTTCTTCCACTCTCTATCACGCACAGGCCCATAACCTGTCGGAGGATTATGCGTAGCGAGAGAGTAATGCTACAATGTCTGTTGTCTGGCAGAAACGAGTAGGAACTAAAACTTTATTTTTACTGTCAGTTACATGGGATCGTGTGCTGTAAGCTACACTGTATCAAATCTAGTAATTCAAATCATTAACTTTATTCGTTGCTGGCATGGTTGTGCCAACAGATTGGACCAAGCGATGTGCTCACCTCAACTCTGATGGCTTCGATAATTTTCAGCTGGAAACTTGGTAGTAGCTGGCAGCTGATGTTCCGCCTCACAGCGATGGCCACTCTCCCTCCCCCGGAGCTGGTGCGGTCAAGCCTTACGAGCCGAAAGTTGGGAAGGAAGACGTTCAGCTCGGGCTTCAAGTGAGTCTCGGTGATGACGGCTATGTCGATGTGCCGTTCGTTGAGAAAGTCAACAAACTCGATGTTTTTGCTCTTCAAGGAGCAAGCATTCCAATTTACGATCTTGATGGCTTCATGGTCCATACTTAGTGATAAGGGACAGAGCAGCATGTAGCTGTTCAGATCGAGTCTTGCAGGTGCTCCAGGCTGGAGCACATTATTTTGGTACCGAGGCTGCAAAGCTTGAAGCGAGGCAGCAGCTTGTGTTTTGCCAGTTCGGCACCTAGCTTGGCAACATCCTTCACCGGCGTGAAAAGCGGGGGAATCCGCTCTCGTCTTGCAATGGGAACGGCGTCACCATCGCCATTTTCTTCCGGGAGTACTGCATACTGGTTGGCTTGCAGTACTCGTTTTCCGGCGTCATCCTGCGACGCGCTGGGCTTGATTAGCACCTTCTTTGAAGGGCCCGCTGCTGACTCATTGGCACGTTTACGCACCATTTGTTTCGTGTTTGCAAGTTCAAGTAAACGCGAGAAGGTGGTGACACTTCCACGGCGCAACGCGACAGCACAAAGCGAAGCAAAATGACGGTTTTAGTTCGATCAACCGTTATATAGGCACCAAATAATCTTCCTGCCGGTTGTGTTTGTTGTTTGTTTGCAGTGAACAGCGAAGATAATGTCATTTTTTGTGATTGTCAGCTAGCATCATTTTTCGCTTGACGTTTTGAAACACCATCCGACACCCAAAAACACACAAGAAACGCAATCAGCTTACCCCCTGACACCAAACAAAAACTGTACCATAACGGTTAACATCGGAGGCGAAACTGACTCGTTCGGTGGAGCCTCCACAGTGAGAACGACGCGTGTCTTCCGGATCCTTTACGGGGGAAAGCGAATGAAACTATTATGATTGTCTTACTGACAGTTGTTCCCAGCCATTATCATACTGATTGGCTGACAAAGGCTTTTTGATAAATAACATGTTTACAAATTGTACGTACGATCGTGTGACGGCGACAATAGATATGTCAACTTTGTATTCATGCAGGCAGCCGCATCAAGCGGCTCAATCGCGATCCGTTTCCATTCCCGAGACGTTGTTTCAATTACAGCTTGTCTACGGAGTTTGATCTTTTGCTCGTGGTAAGCAAATGATAGCTTGCGTTTCAAGTAGTTAACTAATGATCCCGTGACTTTGTAACTGAACTTGTCGCAGTGAGTCACGGGAATTAAGACGCCTAAAAACGCTAATGATTGGATTTCCACATTAGTACTGCCAAGCTTACGGTAGCGGGAGGCATCTCCAGACCAACGCTCGTCATGCGAAAGCAGCTTAATTCAAAAACAATTTAATTTACAATTTCGAACGTTACCCACATGGGGAGGGAAAAAGTTGCTCCTTCGAATTGTCTCTGCCGAGCACCTGCTGCCATGCATCATCATCATGGTACTCGTTGTTGGTTAGGGGCTGTCCATAAACTACGTAGACAGTTTAGGGGGAGGGGGGGGGGGTTGACAATTATCCACGGTCCATACAAATTTTAAATTTTTTGTATGGGCAATTGTCTACGCAGGGGGAGGGGGGGGGGTCAAGAATCCCAAAAAACTGTCTACGTAGTTTATGAACAGGCCCTTAACTTGTTGCCGCTCCTAATGGGTGGAAAATTTGAGCACGACGATACTCCCCAAGCAAGTTAGCTTCCTCCGTAATGGGACAATTTGGGCAATTCATAAGGATCATTTTTGCAAACAACGTAACTGCTTTTCTACTTTTTCGAAAATTTATACATATTCCGAAGCTTTGGTCGAGGGAAATGGGTCACAATTTCGCGTAGATTGCGGAAAACGGACCCGACATCATCAGCAGAACCGCTTTTGATGGGAACTGACGCCGCCGATGGAAAACTCCAAGGCGTGAAAAGCTGCAGGGGAAGAAAGTCCTCGAGATTAACAGCTTTTTTTTCTGCACCAGTCCAAGCAGGCGCTCGCTGGCATAGTTTTAGTCACACAGCAAGAACGAGTAGTACACTATAGTAGGCTCTTTGAAAGGAAAGTAACGTTTTTGTTTTTTGTTCATCTACTACGGGCGATGTGAAGAACTGTGGAGGTGGATGAAGGCTCATTAAACTTGTATGACGAAACAGCATCCATTCACGTTGGCAACAGTCACACCTATCCGAGCTGTTCCCCTGAAGCCTGAAGTATGTATGGGTATACCAACCGAGCCTGATGGTGAAATCTTAATCACTTTGCCCGTTCGTTGTCTACCCGGCCCCGGATGGATGGAGTCACGTGATGCCAGGTAACGAAAGTTTTAAGCACTCTCGAGAGACCGACCACACAAATGCCGTCAGTTGTTGACCTCTCTGCCACCGAACGAAGCCTACAGGATGACAGCTACTCATTCGCAGTCGTCGGTGGGAGCAAATATTGACTTCCCCCATTCTGGGCCATGCGAGCGAAATGGAATCGACAGACAAAAGGCAACAAAGTAGGTATGCTTGGTTGTGGGCAGCCGGAGTAACCGGAGGGGGATTTTTCCCGGGAGAGATGATCACTAAAAATTGAAAATCAAGTCCGCCCCATTCTCATGATGGGGCCGGGTGGAGCTTTCACATCGCACATGTGTACAGGTGTGCAGCATTAGGTTGTGAGTTTAATGTGAGGTATGCTTTGCGAAGTAGGCCGTTTTCCTGAAGTGATGCGTCGCTGGAGGCTAGAACGTCTAAAAATAAAGCCAATGGAAAACTTTTGCTCGAAGAACACGTTTTGCAATTTAGCTAGACAGTCATCATCGGCGCCTTGTATTAGGATGTTGATGAAAACATCGACAGAGAGCGTTAAATTTATGAATATTTAATACTGTCTACGGCTTTTGTCACGTCATGAGTCATAAATCGACAATCCTTATCATTACGAAGCTACGAATATTTATTTATTTTATTGAAGCAATCTTCATCATTTAAACAGACTACATATTGCATTTAACTGGGCTTTCCTCCGCTGCTTTTCGACGTTTGATAAAGGACCAGAAAGCTGCTGGATTCTGTTTGGGATCAATCGCAGCTGCGTGCATCGAAAGCCTTCCTCGTGCCTCCTTCAGAAAAAAACGTTTTACAAACAAATAAAGTAATCCTCATAATTTGATAGAACCCATTGACTGCGATTGCGCCGCCTACTTTGCCTTCCCCGATCCAGTGCCTACTATTCCGCACCGCGCTGAGTCACTGAAATAAATCGCATAATCTGTACACTGCAAGGCCGCAGCAAAGCGCTTTCGTCGGGTATCATTCATTGCGGTAAAATTTTACGTCGACGATTGATTGGCCATGTGGACGCGAAGGTGGATTCGACCATTTGTCACGTCGGTTACGATGTGGTCACAAAGCGTGATGAGCGCACTGAACACCTAAACCAGTGAGTAAACTCGTTGACTGAGTTCGACATCATCATCAACAAATTGATTTAATTGCAATAATCACACGTGCACGAACGGTGATTGGTGGACGTTGGCCAAATTTGGATTTTTCAAATATAATCCTAAACAGGACGTAGATTATTTAATACTCTAGTAACCTCAAGTCCGGCTCGGTCACAATTTTCCATTGTGATTAATCAACACTCAAAGGGTAAAGGATAAAATTGGGTTGAATTAGAAACAAAGGGAACTTGGAGTGTAGAGCCACTGTCCACTGGATGATTCTGAAGAATGGCCAAGTGTGCGGGTTTGAGTTTAGCAATATTAGTATTTCCAATACAGTACAGGTTCATATATTCTCATTCGCATATTCTCATTATATCCTCGTCATAAGTGCACCCCACACCACAATTTTATTGATAATAGTTGTATTGTCAATGCATTCTATATTGAAGTCAATACGTCAAGATTGACAATATCAGGTCATCAATATGATTGTCAATAATTTTACCCGAGTTGTATTTGCATTAAATGTTGACAGCATTTTTCTGGTGTGTTGAAACTGATAAACCGGGAGCACTGAAATATGGACATATGCAGTGTGCCGCATAGGGAAAAAAAACCGGGTAAACTGCTCTCTGTCAAGTTTTATGCGAAGTGCGAAGTGTGGAGGAGCAGGAACAACTTCCTGACTGAAGGCCGCCATTTTATCCAACGTAGTTAGGTTGCGCGTTTCACCGTAGTGGGTGTCGTTGTGTGAACTTGAAACTGCAACAGAAAAGAAGAACTCACGGAAATGGATACAGAACTGGTCCTAGTGCATGAGGGAACACTGGAAGTGTGTTTAATACCAGGTGATGGAAAATGTTTGTTTTCATCACTAGCTCACCAAATATGGAACGCCCCGCCTGGAACGGAGACGAACACGTTCTACACAAGGACTCTGCGCGCCCTGGTGGTATCCTTTTACCAAGAGCGAAGAAACAGCTGGATGGAACGGCTATTCCTACAAGCAGTATCAATATTTCCGGACGAGGCAAACACAATGGCACCGGCCCAACTGGTGAATCATTACCTAGAACAACTGTCGAGGCCAGGATTCTGGGGGGGGGGGGGGGGTTCAAAGAATCAATGTATGCGATAGCGGTAACATTCGGATTCAAGATAAGAATATACAAGGAACATGCCTGCAGGATGGAGATCAGCGCTGACGAATATGAAAGGAAATGCCTGAGCATTGTTCACCGAATGGTGGTAGACGGAACCTACAACCATTTTGATAGCGTTAAAAGGCTTATGGAAAAGGAAGGTAACTTAACACATACTCAAATGCACAAAGCACGTCATCTTTTTACACCTTGATTTCCAGAAAAATCTCGGAATATAGGATCATCTACAAACACAGATACTACAAACAACCCTCAGGTGGCTAGTAACGGCGGCGTAACAACATCGGACAGTGAATCAATGCTACCTGCAACCACAGAACCCTTAGAATACTCCTCACAAATGCAAAATCCTCTCCCGATGGAACATCTACAATCAGTTCACCGATTACCTGCGATTGACACCCATGGAATATCCCAACACAGTGATTTTGCAGAAACCTTAACTTCTCCAGCCACGATCACTGACACCTTCATAGTAGGAACGTGGAACGTATCGGAATGTTCTCAAGCAGCAGACCGAGAACTTGTGGATCGATTTCTGAAAATGCAGAATGTTACAGTAGCATGCATGCAAGAAACAAGAATTTCAACATGCACTGTAAACACGGACTGTTATTCGCGGTTTAACCTCAACAGACAACCTGGAGAAGCTAGAATGGGAGGAGGCACGGCAGATCTGGTCATACGCAGTACGGCATCAAAATGCAAATTCATAAGGATTTCGGTTAATGCCTGTGCTGTCTTTACAACAGTATTTGAGGAACAGCTCATCATCATCTCGGTATATGCTCGTTGGAATGGTGGGCAAGCGGACCCGGAATTCAGGAATGTACACAACTTCCTAAGTAAATTATCTACACGACAGTGTTCAAATGTAATAATACTGGGAGACTTCAACGCGCATGTTGGATACAAGGACCTACTACCTGCAGATCGTGCCCGGATAGGAAAGTACTTGCATCATCCCTGGAGTAATGCAAATGAAATGGATTGAAAGACAAATTGCAGAGCTTATTATTGGTTACCGCCTATGAAGCTCATTCAGCCCCTGCTCCAGCGTTTTGTGCACATGGAATAGAGGGAGCAGCCGTTCTCAGATCGATCACATAATAATGCCAATCATAAGACGTTTTCTAAGACCAAAATGTAACAGTGTAGAGGACGCGTCTGGATTTTCCGATCACCGCTTGCTGCTGATAACTGCAAGACAATCGATCCACGGACCAAACGACTGGGAATCAACAAAGCCACGAGCACCAATATAGGAAAAAAAGCCAGGACAAAAATGACCAACCCCAATACCAAGTCTCACTGTTGACGACTGACCCCAAAGCCAAGGAAAAATCCTCCAGAATGCTTAGCAATAAGCTATCGATTTCAGATCATGCATCAACAGTTGATTCAGAAAAACTGCTTAACTCCATTGTCACCTCGGTTCTAGACACTGCTGCTATCACACTCAAAAGGTCCCGCTCTCCTCCTACACCGAAACGTGTTGAGGCTGGCCGGATCCTTCAAGGAGTACAGCGAGAGCTGCTTGCAGACAGGCATAATGCTTCGTTAAAACGAAAATACCGGGAGGCCAGGAAAGCAAAAAGTAGAGCGTACGAGGAAAACTATCCGCCTAACATTTCGTTATCTCAAATATTATCGCCGCAGAACAACTCAGGGAACGTCAACGTTCATCCGAATTAGAGGCTGGGAAGAGAAATTACAATCAGGCAGTGGAGCTGCTGATATGGCACTACTACCAGAAGATGTAGAACCTCCTATGGGATCAGGACCAACGCTCGCGGAAATAGAGCGCATAAGCCTTACCTTGCGCAATGGAACCGCTGCAGGAACCGATGGCGTACGCCCAGAACTAATACGATATGGACCAGAATGTTTGCATAACAGGATACATCAACTTCTTCAACAGATATGGCGAGATAACAATATTCCCGCGCGGCTGGTAGAAACTCTGCAAGTACCAATTCCGAAAAACGCTAGACCCAAATGAGTAGACGAATACCGGCGAATTACATTATGTACAACAATCTACATAATACATTTGCTGCAGCAACTAGAGACGTATTTAGGTAATGTAGAGAACTACCAGTTTGCGTACCACTATAATCGCAGTGCAGAGGACCAAGTATATATAGTCAGACAACTACTAGACGAACGATGGCGCAGGGGACGCACCACCTATGTAGTATCACTAGACCTAAAGCAAGCGTTTGATACTATAAACCTGGGTGTGGTCCCAGAGACACTACAGAGAGGCTGGGGGTCCCGGTGTACTTGATCAATAGAATCATATCGGCCTGCCTCACGGAGCGCACATCCTTGCAATGGTTCGGGCAGAGGACGGACAAACACAACAAAGTGCGAGGAATAAAACAAGGATGTCCTCTGTCACCGAAACTTTTTGTTTACCTGCTCGACCAAGCACTACGTAGACTACAAGCCCAGATGCCGAAACTGTTTCTTGGACAAGATGGTCGTATAAAACTCCCATGTATTCGTGTATACACTGACGACATTTTATTGATTTTGACGGACCCGTCCCAAATCTCAAGAATACTATCGTTCATAGGGCCATGTTTACAAGAATTCGGACTGAAACTGAATGTCAATAAGACGGAAGTACTAATTCCGGATCCTTCCCTGAGTGAAAGTGAAAACCACGAGGCCCCCAGATTGGTCTGATTTGGCGAATTTGAACTGAGCGTAGTTACAAAACTGAAATACTTGGGAGCCTACTTAACAAGTTCGCTAAGCCGACGAGAGACGGTGTCAGACCGCTGCCAAAGGCATTAAGGGCATGTCACGCCATAGTTCCGTTCATTAGAATCTTCCAACTACGGTGGGAAACATCAATGAGAATATATCATACAGTTATAACGCCAATTGTTCTTTATGCCCTGAAAGTATCGACCATAACTAAGCAGAATAGAAATCGTTTGCGAGACCTAGAACAGAGAGTAGTCTATGGGATATACAATGCCTCTCGACATGAAGGTGGCAACGCGAACGGCATGGATATAGCCTCGTTCGATGTGGACGCTATCCTGAATGGTCGTACGATCGGGAAGAAAGTCTGTATGGCACGGCTTTTGTACTGGGCACATGTTATGAGGATGGAGGATGGCGAAATACAAAAACTTGCATCACAATATGAAATTCCTGGTGCGTTCAACCGAGGGCGTCCATGTCATAATTGGAAAACCTGTCTAGATCAAGACATTCAGTGTACGAATCTATCCTTAGAGTATCTCCGTGATCTTGCAAACAGCCGCGAGCCCTTTCGGCCATTCGCAGAGCACATTCGATGGAAGATGGAGTATACGATGAGAGATTTATGGGCTTCAGCGTCTGATGAAGGATTGAATGAATGAATGAATTAAGTAGTTAAGATAATAATAAACTAAGAATAATAAGATAACGTAACATGATGCACTAACTAATTAACTGGATTAACGGGATCGACTATGGGAATAGGAACCTAAATTAATAACATATTTAAGATTAGCGAGATTTAATAACCAATAATTGTGAAGATATGGATTGGGAAGGGGATCTAGGAAAATTTACATAAAGTTCGCCCATGGGGAGGGATATGATAAGACGGAAGCTACAATAGGAGAGGAACACAATAAAGGAATGCATTCAGGAGGAGGGGCTTGTTAAAGCACTGTTTTTCAGATTTACAGATTTCTGTTTTTCAGGTCTCTTATTCAGCGGAATGCGAGGATGGACGTCATTTTTTTTCCTTTTGATTTGATTTCCGTCGATCTTGTTTTCCGTGCTGAGCACCAATGCTACCGTTGCCAGGGAGGCAGGTCCCATGAACCGGGGACCAACGGCTTTACTTAGGATGGACGTCATGATAAACGACTAACGATAAACTGCCAACCTAGTTTTGAAGAGAAACCATTAACTAGTTGCAGCTGAAAGGAGATACCAAAATTTTCTATTCCTGTTTCTGTCGGTATTTGTTTTTGTCTCTGTGGGAACTTACTTGTTGCTCCGAGTGAGAATCACCCAGCATGGTGCAGCAATCACACACGTGTTGTCTACTCAACAACCAGCGACCGAAGGAGGGCTCGAACGCAGTGCTGTTGCTGACGTGTTGCTAAGGCGCAAGAGGATGAATCTGTTCATTCGTCTGACTGTTCAACGAGGGGTTCTTCCATGCATTATGCAATAACGAACGGTAATACATTCAGTTATGTATACCGTGGACCCCCGGTAATATGACCGGTTTTAATCTGAACACTTTTTAATTTGAATCCCGCTTATCTGCACGGCGTGCAAACTAAAAATTGCCTAAACGTCATTTTGCACATCGAACGGAGTAAAGCGAAATGGAACATTGCAAAACGGAACGCAGAATCAAAGCAAAACAGCAAATAAGGCAACCAGAAACACGCTGATAGGGTTACTGGAAGTTCAAATTAAAAATGAACCCCGTGATATGAATGACGTGTCGTTCAGATTAGCGGGGGTCCACGGTACACTCTACAGTCTCGTTTCAGTCACGTAACTGATTACTACCAATAACCAATTACAATTAACTAGTGAAGAAGTATAAACGAATTTTATTGATTATGACTATGAATTAAATCCGCCAGAACATCGCAGCAAACCCTAATAATAAATAACCATAAACGAACGATAACCCAAATCATTGAACTATTCCACAAATGGTTTGGATGATACCCAGAAGACGTCGTTAAGCAAATTAACCATACAATTTTTATTAGGGAAGGCAAACACTAAGGCGGCGGAGCGTCAATAAGTAAATCAAGCAAGCCGATAGGAATTTGACCTGGGCCCAGGTCAAGCAGCTGCCCAGAATTGAAGTCTTTCACGTTTGCCCTATGCACCTCTGAAGGTTCCCAGGTATATTTGAGTACAACAGCGATGGACGTAGCCCCCTTGGAACGGAAATGAAAGCGAACAAACCTGATGTTGCACAACAAGCTGGCGTGTTTTTTTAGTTCTTTTTATTTCTTTTCAGCAAAACAACAAAATCCTCTATCTCTCTCTTTATTCTTTTAATCCCTTACCATCCCCTAATCGGACGCTAGTGGGACCAACAAGCCTGCTAGTGAAAGGAAAGTCGTTTTGCTATACGGTCTAGCATAGGACACGACTAAATTTCCGTAGGTTCATGCGTGGTTTAAGTGCAGATCGGTAGGCAGCAGCCGGCCAGGGTGTGAACTGAGCAATAACAATAACAATAACAACAATAATCACACGTGCACGAACGGTGAGCTGCGAAATGCGCGATTTGGCGACTGTAGGGGACTCATCTTCTTGCTTTTCTCCCGGTTTACAGCAAATCGAGCCAGTTTAGGCAACCACCGGTGAAAACGCGATGATCTAGTGGCAATGGGCTTTATTTGATCGTTAACATTATGTTTACACGTTAGTGGATGGAAGCCCGATGCCTTTGTTTACAAAGCATTTCCTGAATTCAAGCTTCCGTTTCAAAATACTATGAATATCAAAGTTCAACCATAAATATTTAAAATATATTAGTTTACAATGATGTGGCCATCCTCAATCTACCCACAGACGCTGATCTAGGCCGGATTTGGATAGGTTTGGACAGGTTTGGACCTGTTTCATACGACCGGAAGGTGTATGCTGGTCACAAATGCCTTGCCAAATTCTGGATCAACAATAGAAAAGGGCCCACCAGCATTTGTAATCAAACCGTTCCAAAGGCCTTTACTCACAAAGCGAAGGCCACCCACGCAAACCAACACTATCATCGGATAGGGGAAACTTCTACCTACACGATGATGGTGTTGGTTTGTGTGGGCGGCCTTCGATTTGTGAGGAATGGGCTTTGGAACGGTTTGTTTACAAATGCTGATGGGCCCTTTTCTATTGTTGATCCAGAATTGATTACTTACGCATGTCGATTTTCCGATGTTTCGAGGGGTGCATCGATTAGCTTAGGACCGAAGATAGTACCAGAGCTGAGCCAAAAAGTTGAGCACGTTTCTTCGGGTAACTCTAAGACTAGAAGGTCCCGAAGAAACGTGCTTAATTTTTTTGGATCAACCCTGGAACTCTCTTCGCTAATCGATGCACCCCTCAAAACATAGGAAAATCCACGAACCCCTCATTTTATCCGTCAAACTTTCATAGCGAAAGAAAAAATATTGGAAGTAGGCAATGAGAACGTCTGGTTCGGTTGACGGTTAGAAGTAGAATGAAAATTTATTGTCGCATATAATAACTAGCCTACTGATGTAGACGCAGCTTACTGATCTTCAACACTCCTCCTTAAGCTGTCGTCTTCAAATATGCAATCCCATTGCACTTTGGTAGCGTTCAAGCTTGACTCGCTGAAGTGGCTTCGTCAAACCATCTGCAATTTGGTCTTCGGTTTTGACGTAGTTGAGTTTGATAGATTTCCGGTCCAACGCATCACGGATGTAATGGTGCCGGATATCTATGTGTTTTGTCCGGAGTGTGTATCCGCCGTTCCGCGCGATACAAATTGTTCTCTGGTTGTCACAACGCAACTCGATTGGATCTTGTTCGCCAAACTGCGACACCAGTCCTCGCCACCATGACGCCTCTTGTACCGCAGCAGACAACGCCATGCACTCCGCCTCAAACGTTGACAATGATACGGTGGTCTGTCGCTTACAGCACCAGGATACTGCTCCTCCTTGCAGCAGGAATACGTATCCACTCGTTGACCTTCTGTCGTCAAGATCGGACGGTTGCTCGCTTTTGCCTTGACCTGGGCCCAGGTCAGATTCCTATCGACTTGCTTAATTTCCTTATTGAGGCTCCGCCGCCATGAGCCCCTGGGTCTGCCTCTGCTGCGATGTCCTGCCGGATTCCAAGCGCTTCCTAGCAGATTACGTTTCCGCCCCGTCGAAGTGTGTGGCCGACCCACCTCCACTTTCGCTCTCAAATTTCTGTTGCTATCGGCTTCTGATGGCATCGACGATGGAGCTCGGCATTCGAGATCCAGTTGTGAGGCCACCAGGCACGAATTATATATCGCAGGCATCGGTTGCTGAAGACCTGCAGCTTTTGAGTGCTCTCCGCTGATACACACCACGTCTCGCTGGCGTATAACAACACAGATTTCACGTTCGAGTTGAAAATTCGGATTTTGGTGCGTTGACTTATCTGGTTGGATCTCCATACGTTTCGTAAACTCGCAAAGGCAGCCCTAGCCTTCTTAATTCGTGCACCTATGTCGCTCTTGGTCCCGCCGTCCGACGCTATTTGGCTGCCAAGATATTGGAAACTTTCGACCTTCTCCACTGCTTGTTGGAAGGGTTGCCCGTGTTGATATCCAACGATTTGGTCTTGTTGACGTTGATGGTGAGACCCGCCGCAGAGGAGCGTTCGGCTAGGTCATTGAGCTTACTCTGCATATCAGAGCGCCGTTGTGCTAGTAGAGCCACATCATCAGCCAAATCGAAGTCGTTGAGATGCTCCATGGTGATAGGCTGCTAAAGCAGCCCACGGTTCGGTACACGGTCAATTGCACCTACCATGATCTCGTCGATTACGATGAGAAACAGTAGCGGTGATAGTATACATCCTTGTCTCACACCAGCGACTACCCGGATAGGGTCAGACAAGGCTCCGTTATGCAGAACTCTGCACGTGAAAGCCTCATACTGCGCTTCGATGAGGTTGACGATTTTATCCGGGACTCCCTTGCGTCTCAGGGCGCCCCACAGATTCTCGTGATTGAGACGGTCGAAAGCTTTTTCGTAGTCAATGAATACCAAATAAAGGGACTCTTGGAATTCATTGACCTGCTCCAGGATGGTGCGGAGCGTGACAATATGGTCCAAACAAGATCTTCCGGAACGGAATCCTGCCTGCTGCCGTCGGAGAGTCGCGTCGATCTTCTCCTGTATCCGATTCAGGATAACTTTGCACAGAACTTTGAGAACAATACACAGTATTTATGATGCCTCGCCAATTGTCGCACACAGTCAGATCCCCCTTCTTTGGGACCTTCACTAAGATGCCCTGCATCCAGTCGGCCGGAAAAGTCGCGGTGTCCCAGATATTACAGAATAGTTGATGCAACATTTGTGCGGATAGCATTGGGTCAGCTTTGAGCATCTCTGCTGATATGCGATCGACCCCTGGAGCCTTGTTGGATTTCATGCTTCGGATAGCTGCTTCAATCTCCTGCAGTGATGGGGCCTCGGAATTGACGCGAGTGATGCGCCGCACCCTAGGCGGATCATGTCGAGATGTTGATGGCTGGTTGGCCGTCGAAACTTGAAGAAGTTGTTCGAAGTGCTCAAACCAGCGTTTCAGCTGGTCAGTGGGGTCGGTAAGCAATTGTCCAGTCGTGTCCTTCACTGGCATCCTCGGGTTTATCCTTGCTCCACTCAGGCGTCGTGCGTGAGATATCGTAGAGGAGGCGTATATCGCCAGTGTTTGTGGCTTTCTCCCCTTCGTCGGCCAGGGAGTTCACCCACGCTTGCTTGTCCCGTCTGCAAGAGCGCTTGACTTCCTTCTCTAGAGCCGAGTACCGTTGACGGGCTTCGTTCTTGCTTCTCTACGCTCCTCAATCTTCCGCCAGGTTTCATCTGTGATCCACTCTTTCCTCTGGGTGCGCAGCTCACCCAAGTTGTTCTCGCTTGTTTCTATAAAGGCATTCTTGATGGCCGTCCATTGTTCTTCTACGCTGCCACCTTCTGGAACGTCCGCAGATCGAGTCTCAAGTTCTTCAACAAAAGACCTTTTTACCGCTGGATCTTCAAGTCAGCGTGTGTTGAACCGCCACCCGAGTCTCTCCTCCCGTCGCTGAATCCACGCCATGCGTAGGCGGATTTCACCGATTAGAAGGTGATGGTCAGACGCGATGTCGGCGCTGCGTTTATTCCGGACATCAAGAAGGCTCCGTCTCCATTTTCGGCTGATGCAGATGTGGTCGATCTGATTCTCGGTATGTCCATCACGGGAAACCCACGTGACTTTGTGCACTGGCCGATGGGGGAAGAGCGAGCCCCCGATCACCATGTCGTTATTGCCACAAAATTCTGCAAACAGCTCACCGTTCTCGCTCATTTCGCCGAGACCATGACGTCCCATGACACGCTCATAGCCCGTGTTGTCGGAGCCGATCTTCGCATTGAAGTCGCCAGTGTAGATCTTGATGTCACCCTTTGGAACCTTATCCACGACGGCATTCAGTTGACTGTAAAAATTCTTCTTGTCCTGTAGCTCGGCAGCATCGGTTGGCGCATAACATTGGATTATGGTAAGGTTACGAACCCGTGTTCTAAATCTGGCAACGATTATCCTCTCGTTAACAGGCTCCCACTTGATCAGCGCAGCACTTGCCTGGACGCTAAGTAGCAGACCAACTCCACGATGGCGGGGAGCGATTTCACCTCGAATACCAGAGTATAGTAGTACCTGTCCCGACGGCAGTTTGTGTTCTCCAAAGTTAGGCCAACGAACTTCACTCAGTCCCAGGATTTCTAGCTTCATGCGTCGCGCCTCGTTGGCGAGTTGTGCCAGTTTACCCTGCTGGGATAACGTCGATACGAAACTGAACCTTCCGTACGGGTGACACGGATACCCAAACAGCTCGTCGCAGGTCCCAAACCCTTCATCCGGAATGTACTGCTTAGCTTGGCCTTCAGGCTATTCTTCAGCGCGACATCGTTGGAAAATATTAGCACGTCGTCAACGTACACCGCAACGAACAAAATCTTCCCATCTTCGATCCAATAGTACAGGCACTCCGAATGGATGAGTCCCAGCTTCTTCAGCGCGGCGTCCAGTTTGATGTTCCAGACCCTACTGGATTGCTTGAGACCATAGAGCACTTTGTTCAAACGACATACCAGTTGTCGTCTTCCGGTGTTCATGAAACAAGGCGGTTGTTCCATGAAAATCTCCTCTTCCAGATCTCCCTGCAGGAACGCGGTGAAGGCATCCATCTGGTGAACTGTGACGAACGACAGGAGAGTAAGTTTTGTCGTGGTCCACCCCCTTTCGCTGCGAGTATCCCTTGATCACCAAGCGAGCTTTTTAGCTGTCAACATTACCACTAGCGTCGTGCTTCGTCTTGTAGACCCATTTACATTTGATGGCCTTTCGGTAGCTTCGTCAACGTCCAGGTTTTGTTGTTGATCAGCGCGTCGTACTCCTCTTTCATCGCCGTCTCCCAGCGTACGGAGTCGTCTCTGGACAATGCCTCCTGGTGTGTCACCGGATCATCATCCATCCTCCTAGCGTCGGCTTGAATTGAAGAATCCGCCATTCCGCTGAACTGACCCTGGTTGTCAGTGCTCATTAACGACCCATCGCCGTCGAGATTGGTATTACAGGTGGTGCTCTGTGGGGGAATAATATGCGGCAGACCTTTGTGTGACAGTTGAAAATCATCATAATTGCCTGGTAGCCTGTGCTCCCGACCGCTGCGCCTCAACACCTGTGACTGAGGTGGATTTGAAGATTGTCGCGGTGGGAGCACGGAAGTCACGTCGATCTCGGAATCTGTGGACAAGTCGCTCTCACTGCTGCTATTTTCATCGGTGAAAAATTCTTCTTCGGACTCATCTGGCTGCGGTTGCAACGGGGCTTCGTCTAGAGACAGCGAAACGACATCCTCGATGTCAAGCTGTACCAGCGTGGGACGTTGGGAGACTTCACGATTGATTTCATCGATGAATGTGACTTCTCGGCTCTTGATGATGTTCCTGTATTTTGGATCGTACAGCCTGTACCCTTTGACGCCCTCGTCGAAACCAGAAAAGATACACTCACGGGATTTCGGATCCCACTTCTTCCGCTTTGGCTTCGGAATGAACGCCATCGTTTTGGTTCCAAATACTCGAACGTGGGACAGGTTCGGCCTTTTCCCAGTCCAAGCTTCTTCGGGAGTGACATCGTGGCCATGCGTTGGAGATCGACTTAACAGATATACGGCCGTCGAGACAGCTTCCGCCCAAGCATGCACCGAGCACGCTCCACAATCGATGTGTTCGCTCGTTCTGCCATGCCGTTCTGCTCCGGAGTGTAGTCCTTCGTCTTCTGATGCCGTATGCCGTGCTGCTTCAAATAGCCTTCGAAACCACGGTTCACATACTCCTTCCCGTTGTCGGTTCGTAACATCTTTAATTCCTTGAATGCCTTCAAGCCGTCCGCTTCAGACTTCGACTTGCGGAAGTACACCCACATGCGCCGGGATTTATCGTCTACGACGAAGACAATATAATAACGACTACCTCCTAGGGAACTCACCTCCATTGGTCCGCAGATGTCGGAGTGAACGACGTCGAGCTTCTCGGGAGCACGAGAGCCTTATTTGCTGAACGGATGACGACACTGCTTACCCATGGCACAAACTTTGCAGTTTCCATGGTTACCGCTGTTGATTTTCACGCCATCGACCAAACCATCGGCGAGCCGCCGAATGCTCTTGACGTTCAAGTGGCCCAATCTTCGATGCCAAACCTCTAAGCTCACGGAAGACGACCAAGCTAGCACGCTTTTCGTATCTTTCCGATGCTGTTACAATTTGAAAAGATTGTTGTCTTGGATACCTGTTGCAATCACGTCGCCGTCCATATCGACCACTTTGCATCCGTCGTTGGGGATAATAACGGTGTGTCCCTTATTCACAATTTGGCTCACGGACAGCAGGTTTGCACTGAGCTCCGGTAGCAGCTGAACTTCCTTCACTGGGCTGGCCTCTTGCTGGCACTGTGGCTTCAGTACCGTTGAGCCCGTTGCTACCACCTTCATGCTGCCGCCGTTTGCAGCTACTACTGTGCCGGCAGAACGCTTCATGTTCTCCAGCAGGTTTTGATTCCGGGTCATATGCCCGCTTGCACCCGAATCGAAAAACCAGTCATCCTTGTCAGTTGAACTGAACGTTGAAAGAACTTTCGCGATGTGCCCAAACTTGTGGCATTTCCGACACTTTGGTCCTTTCGGGGGGTCGAGTTTTTTCGTATGCTTACCCTCGTGCCTTCCACTGCGATTTGCTCCTTTGCTTGTGGCCAACGCCGAGTCTAGAGATGAAACCTGGATCTCTTGAAGAAGCTTCGTTTTGATGGCATATCTGGTGATGGGCGTTCCCGAGTTCTCGAGGGCGATAATCATGGGACGATACTCAGCAGGAAGCCCGGCCAGCAACAATGTGCCAACCCACTCCGCAGAAATCGCAAAACCAATGACAGCCAGCTGGTGCGCTGTCGACACGATTTGATTGGCGTAGTCGGCCATGGAATCACACGATGACAGCTCCGTCTTGATCAGCTTGTGGAGAAGCCCGACTCGTCTGGTTAGGCCCGAGTCCTCGAAGGCGGTCTCCAGCTTGGACCATACTTGCTGCGCTGTTTCTGCTTCCCGAACGTGGACGTAATTCACCGGGTGCAGTGTAGGATGACCTTCGCACGCGCCTTCCGATCTTTCCCAGCGTCTACCGCTTCGTAGGTACCGTCCACTTTCCGCTTCTGCTCCAGATACGTTTGCACCGCAAACTTCCAGCTGGCCCACTTCTCCCGACCGATGAGGCGTTCAATTCCGGATAAGATTGAAATTGACTGGACGTAACTACCGGCTCCGCTTGATCCGCTTGCGCTTAAGACATCTTCTCTACTTTTCGGTGAATTTTTTTTCTTGATCTTCTAGAAACTTCCTAGACGCAGCTTACTGATCTTCAACAAAAACAAACATAGTGTAGTACTAGAAGTTTGCCTAGAATGTGGTACGTTAATCGATTTGCTTGGGACCAATAGGCTAGTCAAGTAGTGAGCCAATTTTAAATCGTTAGTTTCCACCGGTTTGTATTACCACAGGGAAGTATTACTCAACGCTGAGAAACCTACATTTTTAGAAATTTCTCTTTCACTAGCAGTAGCAGTTATTAAATTTTCTCTCTGACGAGATTGAACAATCGTGTACAAGTTCGACAAAATTGCATACATTTTGGCGAATCAGACACACCACATTACATTGGAGTGCAATGGAAGTTTACACCATTATGAGGTTGTTCACGTTTACCGTGCGAATACCCCCAGCGAAATCGCCCAAATGTAGGCGATCGAAACACATAACTCGAAGCTTCCCGGTCCGCTTGCTCGCCTGGTGGATAGTCTTTCGGCAAGGCTTTCTCTAAAATCTCTAATCTTCCATCCATGCTTGTTAGCAACATTTTTTCGTGTATTGTTAAAATATAAAAGATCATTAACTTTTTATACAGAAAAACATATAAAATCGTCGTGTACAATTACCTCCTATATCGATAGAAACTGCTGATCCTTGTAGTAGGCATCAATCTCGTCAAAGTATTCGAATTTAACCGCGGCCTTATCATTCAGCCGCAGTCGCGATCGACATTCCTTGTAGCTCCGGAAAAGATTGTTCCACCGCGTCCGACAGTCTCTGGGTGTTCGCTGCAAATATGAACATGTGAAAACCCTTGCCCTTGCTGATATTCAAATCAGAAAAAAAAATTACATTTATGTGCAGTTCAATCAGCTTGTTCGAGATGCACTCGAACAAATTGTACCCCTTGAACTTTGGCCTCAGATCGCAGTGGATCTTGATCAGCAGTACCGTCTGGATTCGATTCCACGCGGGAAAGATATTCTTCCGCACTTTCAGTCGGGGCATTTCCGGCTTCTTGACCACCTCCTCGCTGCTTCCCGCGCTCCCGGATTGCGCATCCCCGTTGAATTCATCGTCATCTTCATCCTCTTCCTCGTCGCCGGATTCCACCTCGATCGGAATCACCGAACTACTACCTTCCGCTTCTTCTTCCTCCTCCGCTTCCTCTTCTTCGTCCATAATGTCCTCCTTGATCTTCGTCTCCTCCGGTTTCTTCTCTACCTTCACCGGAGCAACTTTTTCCACCACTTTCTTCGTCGGCGGTGGTACGATTTTTACCTCCAAACTCTTCTTCAAGCACGAATGAATCCCCCGTAGAACCTTCAGTATCTCTTCGGCCATCAACTGCCCCCGGGCTCGGTCCTGCTCCTTCTGTCGGTAGTGTTCCTGCTTAATTTGTAGCAACATGTTCTGATTCGTGTAGTAGAGCAACTTTTGCTCCATCAATCTCAGCTTCAAATCTTCCAACCCGTTATTGACCGTCAACGAAGTCGTCAGCTCTTCATCTCCATCATGTTCGTTCCGATTGTCCGGCGATTCCACGTACTCATCTTCCGTCTGCGTGGAATCCATCATCATGCTATCCAAACCCACTACCCTTGCAGCTTCTCCTTCTCCTCCCCCACCGCCATCCACTGCGTAGGAACTGTCCTCGAAGATGTCATCCAGGAAAATCTCCGACTTGCACTTATTATTCGCATTGTCCCCAACTGCGATGTTCGCGTAATACTGGTGGAACGTATCAAAATATGGAAATCGCATCTTGCAAATCTTCCCACCGTTTTCTAGTCGCTTGACACAGGTCCGGTACGTTTTCAGCAGATTGTTGAAACGGGTCTGGCAGGCGGCAGCATTTTTCTAAAAACGAAAACCATCATAATAACGATTATCCGGGTATGTACCATTACGAACCGGCCGTTGCACTCACATAGAAGTTATGCTTCTGGGCCAGGTAGCTGGAGATTTGATCGTAGACCTTGTCGCTGCGGGCGCATCCGAACAGCTCCAGCCGCTTTCGAATCAGAAGGTGCGTTTCCTCGATGGTCCAGTTGCTGGTGCTCATATTCATGGGTTCGGCGGGAAGACGAAACCGGAGGCAAACATAAAACAAAAATCACACGAACGTAACACTTATTTAAAATATTATTTTGCTGAAACGGCAACTACAGTAAACAACGCGTATAAACCGTTCTTCGCTTCGCTTTTGGTATTTTTATCTGGAATTCCGATAAACAACGCAGATTCCCCCGCGGAAGCGGTTTGTTTGTAAATAAATGGATGTCAAAATGGATGTTAGCAAATGTTCGAAAATAGACCCGTGCCGATTTTAAGGTAAAATGTTTATATTGGGTTGTAGGAATGAAGCAGTATACTTTTTCCGAAACTTATCACCATTAAAAAAGGGGCTTGTCAAATTTGTATGAAATTTTGCATAATTCAGTGCCAACATTTCAAAGGGGCGTAATTGTATTTGTAAACAATGGCTTTAGCCGTCGATTTCTCGCAAATAAAAGCTCACTCATGAAAATTAATTACACCAGCAGATAGAGGAATGTTTCCTCTATCAGCTAGCATTGTTAATTTGAAGGAGTGAGCTTTTATTTGCGAGAAATCGACGGCTAAAGCCATTGTTTACAAAAGCAATTACGCCCCTTTGAAATGTTGGCACTGAATTGTTTGTTATGGGCAATGATTAAATGGTCTAGTATTTTTTTTTTCAAAATGGCGTCTTTGAAATTTTTCAAAAAATTGTAGCACGGAAACGGCATTTTTGATCGAATGACGTCTGAGACTAAGGCTGCACAAAGCGAAGATCAATTATTTTACCCATGTGTTTTACTTATACATTTTTACCAAAACATCAGCCTTATACATTCCATAAGACAAATCACATAGGTCCTATAGAGTTTTTTGACGTTTAATCGGCGCACACTACTGCACCATTTAAATCGAACGAGTGCGAGCAAGAGGGAAACAGTTTAGTGGGAAAACAAGCCATGCATTCATCCATGTGTGCTAGAAAGAGAAAGACGATTACACGTCAAAAAGGCCTATAAGAATGACTAAAAAGTATGTGTAACCGCTTATACATTTCATTTGACTCATGATCTTCATTAACTTTTTGAAAGACGTCTCTGCTTATTACTTGACTTATACATTTTATGAATAATCAGCAATAGAAATTTGCCAAAAGGTATAAGGAGATTTCTATCCGTGTGTGTTCCATTTGGTGAATTTTCTCTTAAATTTGACAGATGGAAAATTTTCAAATAAACCTGCTATTCCAGCAGGCTTATTTCTGACAGACCAGCAATCAATTTTGAATACACCTTCTCGAAAATCAAATGATCAACAACAAAAGGAATTAACGAACATTTTAATTAATTTTCGAAGTGTCAAATTTTTAGTGAATATTTACCAAATGGAACACAGCCTAAGGTTGTGTTCCATTTGGTGAATTTTCACTTAAATTTGACATTTCAAAAATAAATTAAGATGTTCGGAAATCCCTTTGTTGTTGATCGGTCGATTTTCGAGAAGGTGCATGTCAAAATTGATTCCTGGTCTATCAGAAATAAGTCTGCTGGAATAGCAGGTTTATTTGAAAATTTTCCATCTGTACACGGCTAATCATACCAACTCAGTGACTGAGAATAATTGACTCAGAGAATTTTCTTTCCATACGAAAATTACTCAGATTTGGAAGAAACTACAGTTACTCATAATTAAGAGATAAACTAGCCTATGGCTAAAAATCTCTCTAATAAAGAAAAAAAAAAAAAGTTACTCATAAGCTATGAGTAACTGCAGTTTCTTCCAAATCTGAGTAAATTTCGTATGGAAAGAAAATTCTCTAAGTCAATTATTCTAAGCCGCTGAGTTGGTATGATTGGCCGTGTAAAATTTAAGTGAAAATTCACCAAATGGAACATAGCCTAATGGGTAGATTTTTACCCATTTCTGGGTAAGTTTTAGAATAGTGTGAGAATACAAAAAATAAATGCATGGTTTTGTTTTTGGAAGTGTGTTCTACCAAATTTAAAAGTAATAATTATCCCCTAAAAGTGTCCCGATCCAGATTTAACTGTTTGGAATGTGTAGCTCGCATATTTCTGCACCCGTGGAATATTGAATCCATCATCGAGCGGTAAAATCCGTCGCCGGAAGAGTGCAGTTTTCTTTAAGTGGAAGAAGGGGATCAGGCGGACGGGAGTTCGGCGCTGCATTATTCGGAGGAATCATCTGGTCCTAGTTAAGGAAGTGTTCACTATGGTGGTGCAGCAAACATGGGCACAATTTCACAGATGAGTGGGGATTTCCGTCTATGTGTACGGTTAACAAACGCCAGTTACCAAGGGCCACTTTGTGCAGCTCGAAACGAAACATTTTTTGTACGAATGGTCGCATGAAAAAGTTTTTCGTTGCAATACTTTACTCAGGCTCTGAACCATTTGGTGGATTATTTTTAATTTTGGTTAAAATTTGACAGATGGAAAGTTATAGATTAACCCGAGGGGGGCAACACATCTAAATCTCAATTCTAGATGCTCAACTAATCTCACACTAGCGAATCAATCTTCGAAAAATCTTCTTTCATTTCTCGCATCTACTTGCATCGTACATCATCTTTTTGCAGGAAATCTTCAGAATCGTCGTCAATCTTGTTTCTATCTACTCAGCGTGCACGCAGCTAGCCATAGCAAAAGCACAATCTTTCCTGCATCGTAGATAGAGTCGTCCCCCACGGATTAACCCTGCTATCCGAGCATGGTTATTTCTGACAGACAAGAAGTTAAATTTTGACAACCTTGGCTAAGTTCTTCTCGAAAAACCGGTCGATCGACAGCACAGGGATTTTCGAACATAGAAAATAACTTTCGAAATGTCACTTTTAACCACGAGTTAAATTTAACTCGGTAAATGGTTCACAGCCTCAGTCGATAGCAGCACTCCTAAGATGATAGGCTGTATTCCATTTGCTGAATTTTCACTCAAATTTTACACTTTGAAAATAAATTATAATGTTCGAAAATCCCTCTCTTGTTGATCTTCCGATTTTCGAGAAGGTGGTTGTCAAAATTGATTCCTGATCCGTCAGCAGAAAGTCTGCCATAATAATTTTGCTTAACGACGTGCTCGAGGTATCATCCAAACAATTTTTGGAATAGTTCTATAATTTGGGTTATCGTTCATTTATGGTATTATTTTTATTGGGGTGGTGTAGTATAGAGTCGGTGTATAATGAGTCACGCCAAGAGAAAAACAGTTGAACTCGCATCACGGTTTTTGAAGGATTCCCTTTCTTTTCACTTGGCAACAGAGGACTTCTACATCAACTTCAAACCTGTTTGGTTTTCACAAAGTGTACCCCCATATAGAAATCAAAGACGTAGTCCTACGTCAAAAATAACCATACAACTACCATAAAATAAAATACAATTACATTCAAATATATTGCCAACAATCGATCTTATTTTGCATATATTTTTCAAGAAATTTTAACATTGTTATTACAATAGATCTACAATATGTCCCATATAGTATGAATTTTCAACAATGGAAAAACAATAAAATTAATGGTAAATGGCTCAAGTTTGTTCGGGAAAAAGTGATTTTTTTGTACCGTTAAGATACATAATAAACCCCTTGTTCTATTGTAGATTTCCCCATTTACCATATATTATATTGTGCAAACATTAAATTCTATGGTTATTTTATAGTTGTGGACGATACAATTTATTTTGAGTACAATAAATTCTATTGTATGGTTACAATGGGCCGTATGAATAAAAAGAGTTTACTTTACTTTCCCGTGCTTTTCTTACGGGAAAAGTAAAGTAAACGCTTTTATTCATACGACCTAATAAGTTTCACTGTACCTATATCGCTCTTTTTTTTTACGGGCTGCCACTGGGTTGAACTCCGCGGTTCGCTTCGGGTGACACTACGCATCGTGACTTGAGGCAGTGATCCCAGCGCCAACATAGGGCAAAAACCGAGGCAAAAACTGCTTTTGCTGGAAGCAGAAAAGAGATGATGTTTTGGTGCAGTTTGTAATTCCGCGACATTTTTCCTCGCATTTTTCCAATCGGGCTTCATGTTCGAAAATCTGCTTTATCGACCTGTTTCGATCTTCAGAGGGAAACTGTCAGAAATGGAAGAAAAACTCCTAAACAAAATCAAAACAATCAGAAAGAAACCAGCGGTTCACGGTTTTGTAATCAGTCGTGGAGTCCCGGTGCGCATAATAATAGTAACATTATAAATATATTATATTTTTAGCTCCGTATAGTTTGTGATAAAGCCATGTCCCGGTTCAAGACGTTCGTGAACAAAAACCTGGTCGTAATCGTTATGATCCCTTCGTTGATCGGCATCCACTGGGGTTGGTACCAGCTGCATCAGAACGATGCCCTCGTTCCGCCCGACCAGCGACATGACATACCTCTAGTCAAAGTAAAACATTACCTTGGACCGATCTATGAATTTCGTATGATTCCGATTTATAAATCCATTGCAGATGCTCAAAAGGGGCTGGAACACGATCACCAGCGGTGGCGCCGAATCGACGCCTCCACCACCACCAGGAAACGAGGCCAAGTGAGGAGAGTCAAGATTTTGGGGGGTTTGTAAAATGATTGTAAATAAAAGTGATTTTGATTACTTTTTAGAATAGGGTAAACTGTCTGTCATAATAAGTAGCTAAAAGATAATCTCACACAATCAAGCACATGAAAGCTAACGAATTTGAATGGCTCAGGGTTTAGAATTCTTCACTGCAAGCAGCAGTTGTAGTTGGCCGCCGGGCTATTTTCCATCTCTTCGAGAATCTGCGCCGATCGAACGGATTTTATGTGCTCGGCTTCCTCCATCCAGCAGACGATTTGCTGGTGCAGAAGATCTCGGCGTTTGGATCCCCGCGGCTCTTCGGCCAGCAGTGGCATCAAGGCACCCAGTACGGTTTTTAAGGACTCCAGCGCTACGTCCAATTTGTTCTCCAGGGCGTATAGTTCGGCTTGCCGACCGATTTCCAGGGCAGATTTCAACTCCGGACTAGATGACGCCAAGGCCGTCAGTTGTTGGTACAGTTCGGAAGGTTGGAGGGCCCTCTGGATTTGCTGTACTCGCGAAGCTGTTCGGTTTAGCGGTTTCGAAGATGAAGCCTTGCTTGGAACTTCCTGTTGGAAGGAATGTTTGATCTCTTCTGCCCTGTTCAGGTAGGTCTGAACTCGCTGCCGAAGAACCTTCTTCTTGTCGGGATCAGTTTCGGCCTGAATTATGGGGACAAAGAACTGTAGCCCTTTGCAGTACTTGCCATAGGCCGCGTCATATTCCTGCTTCTTGTCTAGTTCAATGGCTTCATTAATCAGCTCGATGGCTTTTTCTAGATTTTGCTCGGAAGGTGCATGTTTAAGATCCAAAAATGGGTGCTTAAAGAATTCCTCAAACGTGATCCGATCCTTCGGAGACCGTTGTAGCAATCTGCACAGCAGATCCTCGCCCTCCGGTGAGATGCGATGCGCCTTAGGAATTTCGATCCTCTTTTCCGATCGTATCTTATCCAGCAACTCCTGCAAAGTCTTGGAACTGTACGGTGCTCTGCCGAACAAACACTCATACAGAATCACTCCAATGCTCCACAAATCCGCCGTTGGATCGTAGCAGTGTTTCAGCAGAATCTCCGGAGCCATGTAGAGAGGCGATCCTTTAATCGAGGTATTTTCCTGGCCCAGCTTCAAATGCTGTGCAAAGCCAAAATCCGCCACTTTTAGCATCGGTGCGCCTTCGCTTCCACCCCTCATCAGCAGCAGATTCTGCGGTTTTAAATCGAAATGGCTGACTTCGTTCTCGCGCATGTACCTCAACGCCAGGGCCAGCTGCCGTAGGAATATCCTGCACGTAGTTTCGCTCAGCTTCTGCCGCTGCCGAATGTACGCCGATAGGCTCCCCCCGTTGCAGTACTCCATCACGATGTAGATGCACCGTTCGTCCCACAGAAAGTCCTTCATCTCCACAATGTGCCGATGCTTGAGCTTCTTCAGCAAGCTGATCTCCGTGATGATGTTGTCCACGGCCGTTTTCGACAGCGACGCCTTCTCCACGCATTTGATGGCGTAGATTTCCTTCGTTACCTGTAACGAAACAAATCCGTTTGAATTCCACGTACATATAAAGTATGAAACGTCCGGGAAGAACCTTATGCATCGCGCGGAATACGGTGGCGTACGAGCCGCTACCGATCCGCTCCAGCATCTGGTACTCGGTAATGCTAGGCCTCCGGGTGGTCATTCTAAATTGCTCCCTATCCGGATGGGGTTGGATTCATGTCTCACGAACTGCTTCAAATCAGCTTGAATTTTACACTGCTGCACATTGCTGTACAGGTATCCGGAGGCAGCGGCCTTGGACACACGAATTAAACTTGTTGAATGTGTGACCTTTATCTCTTCCTTCGGATTAGAGACGACGATTCGTTCGATTAATTTTTGCGATGCGTGAAAGGATCTTGTTTTTGTTGTGACAGCTGACGTTGTTATGGTTATGGCTGCTATTTTTTTTTTGCTGAACAGCTGATTCGGCTCGTTGCGTTTCTTCTTTACCGACATCAACATTATTTTTCTGTGGATCTCGATCTCGCTTTGGGTGCATGCAGAAGGGCGGAGTCGTTTTCGAATGTTTATTAACAACAAACCGCGTCCGCGGGGATTGTTTCTGGATTTCTAGATTAATTTGTAATTTGTTGTTTTATTGGTTACAATAACCGGTTATTATAAACTATCAAAGTTTATTTGAATACCAAAAGCAAAATCGAAGAAGTGTAGTTAGTTGCATATTCAACGAAAGTGTGTGTCTACTTCCGGTTCCGTCATCTCGTCCAAATCCATAAGCATGAGCAACTGCGAATGGACCGTCGAGGAAACGACCCTGCTGATCCAGAAGCGGCTGGAGATGTTTAGAGGCGCCCGCAGCGATAAGGTCTACGATCAGATTTCAGACTACCTGGTCCAGAAGCACAACATCCATGTAAAGCGCGGCCGGTACTGGGATAATCGGTAGTTTGATAATTTTCTGTTTTTTTTTTCTAGAAAAATGCATCCGCTTGCCAGTCCCGGTTCAACAATGTCCTGAAAACGTACCGGCTGTGCGTCAAGCGACTGACGAAGGACAGTAATAGTATTCGCAAGATGCGATTTCCCTTCTTTGATATATTCCACCAGTATTACACGAACAAGACGGACGAGGAGAATGCGAGCAGTAAATGCAAATCGGAAATCTTCCTGGTTGACATCTACGAGGACAGTGACGGTGAAGAAGGCGGTAGCATGATGATAGATTCCAGGCAGACGGATATTCAAAACGAACATGATGGGCATGCCGAGCTGACGGCGAATAACGGATTAAATGATTTGAAGTTGAGATTGATGGAGCAGAAGTTGCTCTACTACACGAATCAGAACATGCTGCAGCAGGTCAAGCAGGAACACTACCGACAGGAGGAGCAGGAACGTGCCCGAGAACAGTTGACGGACGAAGAAATACAAAAGGTTCTTCGGGGAATTCATTCGTGTTTGATAAAGAGTCAGGATGTGAAAATCGTACCGCCGCCGACGAAGAAAGTGGATGACAAAGTCGCTCCACAACTTGAAAAGCCGAAGATTACGAAAGAAATGGAAGGTGTCAGTTTGGTGATTCCGATCGAGGTGGAATCCGGTGAGGAGGTGGAGGATGAATTCAACGGGGAGGCGTGGTCCGCTAGCGCGGGAAGCAGCGAGGAGGTAATCAACAAGGCGGAAAAGGCCCGGCTGAAAGTGCGGAAGAACATCTTTCCCGCGTGGAACCGGATCCAGACGGTACTGCTGATCAAGATCCACTGCGATCTTAGGCCAAAGTTCAAGGGGTTCAATTTATTCGAGTGCATCTCGAACAAACTGATTGAACTGCACATAAATGTAATTTGCTTCCCATCATCAACGACTGGAGCAAAGGTTTTCAAGGTTTTATATTTGCAGCGAACACCCAGAGACTGTCGGACGCGATGGAACAATCTTTTCCGGAGCTACAAGGAATGTAGATCAAGACTGCAACTGAACGGTAAGGCCGTTGTTAAGTTTGAATACTTTGACGAGATTGATGCCTACTACAAGGATCAGCAGTTTCTATCGATGTAAAGGAGGTGATTGGGGGGTTTGTACAACTGTCCACATAGTATATATAGACAGCCCTCAAAAAGTTGATGATTTATATGTTTTATACTACATAAACGAAAAAAAAGTCGCTTCAAGCTAAATGAAGAGTGGCAAACATTTTAGAGAAAGCCCTGTCCTGATCTAAGAAAAAGTTTGTGACCCATTGAAGGCATTATATAAAAATATATTAAATTTCGACTATGTGAACACCCCCCAAATCGCGATTAGAGCCATATTTAAGGAGATAAATCGATTTAAAAGTTTGGAAAGTCCACCAGCCAACAAATAAAGGATTTTTAAATATTTTATATTGGGAAATCCGGGTATTGAAATTTCGACCATCTGAACACCCCCCAAATCGCGATTAGAGCCATATTTAAGGAGATAAATCGATTTAAATGTTTGGAAAGTCCACCAGCCAAGAAATATAGAATTTTTAAATATTTTATACCGGGGAATCCGGGTATGACAATTTCGACCATCTGAACACCCCTTAAATCACGATTAGAGCCATATTTAAGGAGATAAATCGATTTAAAGGTTTGGAAAGTCCACCAACCAAGAAATATGGAATTTTTAATTATTACAGTTTGGGAAATCCGGGTATTAAAATTTCGACCATCTGAACACCCCCCAAATCGCGATTAGAGCCATATTTAAGGAGATAAATCGATTTAAAGGTTTGGAAAGTCTACCATCCATCAAATATAGAATTTTTAAATATTTCATACTGGGAAATCCGGGTATTAAAATTTCGACCATCTGAACACCCCCCAAATCGCGATTAGAGCCATATTTAAGGAGATAAATCGATTTAAAGGTTTGGAAAGTCCACTAGCCAAGAAATAAAGAATTTTTAAATATTTTGTACTGGGAAATCCGGGTATTAAAATTTCGACCATCTGAACACCCCCCAAATCGCGATTAGAGCCATATTTAAGGAGATAAATCGATTTAAAGGTTTGGAAAGTCCACCATCCAAAAAATATAGAATTTTTAATTATTTTACTTTGGGAAATCCGGGTATGAAAATTTCGACCATCTGAACACCCCCCAAATCGCGATTAGAGCCATATTTAAGGAGATAAATCGATTTAAAGGTTTGGAAAGTCCACCAGCCAACAAATAAAGAATTTTTAAATATTTTATACTGGGAAATCCAATTGAAAAAATTTCGACCATCTGAACACCCCCCAAACCGCGATTAGAGCCTTATTTCAGGAGATAAATCGATTTTAAGGTTTGGAAAGTCCACCAGCCAACAAATAAAGGATTTTTAAATATTTTATACTGGGAAATCCGGGTATTAAAATTTCGACCATCTGAACACCCCCCAAATCGCGATTAGAGTAATATTTAAGGAGATAAATCGATTTAAAGGTTTGGAAAGTCCACCAGCCAACAAATATAGAATTTTTAACTATTTCATTTTGGGAAATCCGGGTATAAAAAATTTCGACCATCTGAACACCCCCCAATTCGCGATTAGAGCCATATTTAAGGAGATAAATCGATTTAAAGGTTTGGAAAGTCCACCATCCAACAAATATAGAATTTTTAAATTTTTTTATATGTACTGGAAAATCCGGGTATGTATTTTGAACTTTTTTTTCAATGATGTATCATTCCAAGAGCAAATTTTCATTACGTCGAATGTAACAAAGGTAAACAAAGTCGAGCTATCAGTGTCAATCGATTCTCCTGCTATTACACTATATACTGTCCGAATATAGGATCAAATCCCATTTTTAAATTTATTTGCCAGTCAAATTGCTTTTTGACGTAATCACCTTCCGATCAAAATAGTTTTCGATGTTACTTAAGTCACCCAATTTCTATGGAGATGCCGTTTGACTTAAGTAACAGTGCTGAGAAACCCGTGAAAAGTGTACGTTCGTCGTTTCGCTTTCTCATTATTAAAGTGAATAAATCGAACTGTTTGTTGCTAAGATGATTTCGGTAGTCCTAAAATGATGAATGGGCTGCACGTAAGGAGACGTAATTGATAATTCTCCCGAATATCCTGGTAAATACACTTTGACTTAAGTAACAATAGGGGCCACCAAACGACGTATAATAACTTATTTTTTAGCATGAAAGCTAGCGATTTGCATTTGTATGATTAAAACCCTGCTAAATATGTTAAACATTGCTATCACTATGAGATTATATGTGTTTACTTGGAAATAGGAATAACTTTTCGGTCATCAAAACAAAACTTTATTTTTCTCGGATTGGTGCGAATGTTACTTACGACATAATGAAAATTTGCTCTTGAAGGTCTCTTGACTGGTAGTTTGACGTTGCATCGCGCACAGCTCTATACGCAACAAAAATAACCTTTCATGCAACAATCATCAGCTGACATCCGCTTGCCAAACACGGACGACACACACACACACACACACACATTTTTTTGCGAGGGTCATTCGTCTGTAAGCGCTTTTCATTCATGCGTAAGTTTTGTTTACGAATTTGTCTTCACGGACGATGAGATCAACACAAAATTGAGTTCAATTCGACTACCAATAGTGGATTTGCTCGCGAAGTGAGTAAAACTTCTCGAATATGACGAAAATCTAGAAGTTCTTCCTGGAAAAGCTCGGAAAATTTTACTCGCACTGCAGAGCAAATCCACATTTTGCAAAAGTGAGTCGAATTCAACTCAATTTTGAGTTGATCTCACCGTCCGTGTGTTCTTCGCAACGTCCCACCTTGCACGTCCGTTGCGTTGTCGGTAGTTGTTTAACGTCTACGACTAGCGGTATTAGTTGTAGAAAATAATTATCAGAGTAGGTGTTTTCGTACTAATTTCTTCGTGTAGCAAAAATCGTACAATGGAGCACTAATAGGTGAATATACAGGTAAACACCAAAACAAAAATTTCGCACCCGTCCAAGTAGTGTGGGTGTGTGCCCGATTCGGGTGGTGTTGGTGTGACGTACGGTTGTTGTTGGTTTGTGTACGCTCTGTTTTCAACGTTCTCAAAGTCCTCGTCATCGTAGTCTCGTAGTAAATCGCCCGCGATGTAGTGTTTCAGCAGCAGTGACTAGTAACGGGTCGTGTGGGTAGAGGTTGCAAATTACGTTTGTTATTTTCGCACCCGATATGGTGGACATAAAAGTGGAATAGGACCAGAGTAGTGTACGATTCGAACAATAAAGAACAAAGTTTCCCATGTGTTTTCCCCTCACGATACTCGGATTATTGTGCTTTGGATAATGATGGGGCGCTAATACGGTGTCAAGAGTGTTTTCTACGTCGTGGAATCCTTGTACAGGCAATCAAGGCTAGAAGAGGCTACAGCAGCAGGTGATTACCTAAGAGGTAAGTCATTTTCTTATGGTTGTTATTGTTCTTCCGCACACATAAGCTAAATAATAGCAGTAATTTGCTGCTCTCGACCTACCGTTAGGAAGTTAACTGATAACAGGAGCTATTCGAGAAGGAAGAGGGTAGCACTCAAACTATGCGAAGATATTCTCAGTCAGGTTTATGTAATCGTTTTTTTTTTTACACACACGGGCTGGTTTTTTATTATATATAGGTTGATTGATGAAACCACATTACGGAGCTCCGGAGCCGGGGATTAAATTTTGCGCTGCTTCTAATCTACAGCTAAATCTTTGATTATCATTTCAGCCATACTACATCAAAGCACTGAGAATGATGATAAGCATGTGTGTGACTGCCAGGTTCCAAAGGGCACCTCCAGTCTAATCCAGGCATGTGTGTCACGTTTTATTATTCATTCGATGATGACGACGACGAGCAGAGCCAAGCAAACGAGGGTTCAAATGTCTATATTGATGGCACTGTGGCAGTCAGCAATTTATCAGTTACCTCGTTACGCTCTTGCTCTTGCTCTTCCGTCCACACCAGAGAAATGTGTCTCCAATTGTGGGAGTTTGTCGATCTATTTATAGAGCAAGAAGTTGTAGGAAATTGAAAAGTCCAATGTCCGATCCGTTAGGTGCGCCAGCCATTGGTTATTTATTGCCCGTCCTATGACATTCGGGAAATGGAGTTTTTTTTTCGATTATTGTCCTTAAGAGTGTGAAAATTTACCACGGGCACAATCATCGCTTGGAAAACGAGCAATAGTATAGTCTTGTTTACCCATCATCGAGTTTTGCCAGGAAACGAGCAGAACAGGTACCATTGCCAAGCGATTTGCCACTTCCACGGAACGGTGACTGAAATGTAAACGGTTTTCATATTAAAAAAATAAGATTCGTGAAAAGATTAATCGGATAAAAGATTAATAATTAAAAGATTAGTATCGGTGTTAGCTGTTGTAGCACTGCGTAGTTTAATTCATTGCCAACTATCGGATGAAAATAGCTGGAAATTCAATCTATGGCACAGTTTCATTTAGTGAATTTTCACTTATAGTTGGCAGATAGAACATTTTCAAATAAACCTGCTATTCCAACAGACTTATTTCTGACAGACAATGAATTAGTTTTGACAGGCAGAGAAAATTAACTAAAAATGGAACACTGTCTTAGTGTCGAGGCGGGACGCTACTTGGAGTATTCTGTAATAGCAAAACCGACTCAACTAGTTCTATCAGGCCTATTCTGCGCGGCGTGTGAGGTGAGGAGATGGTGAAGTGACAATTGTCACCTCGGGTGAGGTAACTCTCTGTTTGAATTGCACGGAGTCTCATCTCACCCGAGGTGACAATTCTAGATAGAGCTGGAATTAGGGCGTAACAGCCTTTGTAAACAATGACTTCTCTCGTTGATTTCTAGGAATTCAAGGCACGCCTACACAAACCAACACATCCATCAAGTACGGGAAGTCTTCCCCTACTCGATGGTGATGTCGATTTGCCAGGGAGAGCCATGACATTCGAGAAATCCTCGAGAGAAGTAATTGTTTACAAAAGCTGTTACGCCCTAATTCCAGCTCTATCTAGAATTGTCACTTCATTTGCACCATCACTGTCACCTCACCTCGCACGCCGCGCAGAATAGGCCTATATAAGTTAAGTCCAATTGTTCGAATTGGAGGAAGATTTGCGCTGTCGGAATCGATTTCGTTTGGCAAGAAATTTCTGATAATTCTTCCCAAACTTATTACTAGTATGATCATCCAACACTGCCACGAAAACTATGGCAATATTTTAAAAACTAATTAGTGAAACGGAGCGAGTCTTCACCAAAAATAAGACTTGCTCATTGTGCTGCACAATACAGGTACTCACATATATTGCAAATTTATTTTTCGTCCCCCCCTATTCTGCGAGTCACGTGACTCTCTCTCACCGGTGAGGTGACAAATGTGACAGAGTCGAGCGACTCGCAGAATAAGTGGGATTGAATATGCCGGACTTTGGACTAAAATATGAAAACCGAAATTGAGCTAAACAATTTTCGGGATAAATCGAAATTACCATGCAATTCATTTCAGGATTCCCATTATATTAATCCAAATGTATCTTGGAATTCTGCTTATGAAATTTTTCATAAACTTACTCGAAATTCTTCGAAAAAATTACTTTGAATGCTCCTTTGAAATATGCATATTCACGCACTCGTGCTCACACTCACAACGGCGAAAAATCATTCTAGCTTAAAACTCAGAGAAACCTATTAAACGTCAAATGGCATCAATCGCCTGATGCAAAAACAATAGTTATAACTGACGATCAGCGAAATAAAAGTCCGAAAAAGGAACACCAGCAGAAATAAAACGCGACGGATTTAACTGCACGGAAATTGTACTTTATTGTCTGCTCTACTCAAGTGAAAAGATACGAATAAAAAAAACGTCACAGCGAAGTGCATCTGTTGTTGGTATTGGTGTGAACATCGAGGTAATGACACGCTGATCTCAGGTTAGGCAGAAGGTGGTCATTGTTTACTCCCACACTCCCCCTCAATGAACACCGACCATCAATGGCCGAGGCCCATTCGCTCCAGCATTTCCCGAAAACGGACGGCACCCAAAGGTTTAGTGAGTGCATCCGCAGTCATTTCATCTGATGGACAGTAGACAAGCTCTAAGTCTCCTTGATCGCAGAGATCCTTCACGAAGTGCTTCTTGGTATCAATATGTTTTGATCGTTTGCTGGTACGCTCCGCCTTCACAAAACTGAGGCAACTCTGGTTGTCCTCGAATATTGTTGTCGCCTTGCTGGTATCCTCGCCGATCTCGTTGAACAGTCTGCGTAACCAGACCAGTTCTTGGGATGCTTCGCTCAGTGCTACATATTCGGCCTCCATTGAGGACAAACTCACACATGATTGGCGTCGACTAACCCAGGTAACAGGCCCCGATCCGAAGAAGAAGATAAATCCTGTAGTCGATCGTCTGCTATTTTGGTCACCAGCCCAGTCGGCGTCGGAGTAGCCAATTAGATTCCATTCATCTCCTCGTCCGAATTTCAGTTGAAGCTGTTTGGTCCCTTTCAGGTACCTAACGACACGCTTAGCTGCTTTCCAATCCCTTTCTGTTGGTCGGCTCACACATCTTCCGAGAATAGAGACGCATGCTGCTTTGTCCGGTCTGGCGTTGACCGCGACATACAAGAGGCCCCCAACTAGACTGCGATATCTCGTTGCATCCACAAGCTGATCACTGTCTTCCCCTGCGCGCATGTATCCTGCTTCCATAGGCGTCTTCGATACGTTACAATCGGTCAACTCAAACTTGCTGATTAATGTCTTAATGTAGCTGGTTAAACGGATGCTGTAGTAACCTTCATCACGCAGAACTTCCAATCCAAGAAACTGTCGCACCGGTCCTAGGTTGGTTGCTTCGAATGCATCACGTAGGGCGTTATAAACGGCACGTATTTCACTCTCATCCTTACAGCCTACTAGTAGATCATCAACATATACTATCAGAATAACTGTCTTCTCGTC
This sequence comes from Ochlerotatus camptorhynchus, assembly GCF_037179485.1. NCBI lineage: Eukaryota > Metazoa > Arthropoda > Insecta > Diptera > Culicidae > Ochlerotatus > Ochlerotatus camptorhynchus. The sequence goes on along the minus strand of NW_027040614.1, from coordinate 2,164,830 downwards.
GTCATGACGCAAATACAAACACGGGTCGGACTGGCATTGCTTGAAGTGCAAGCGAGTCAGTACTTCATGCAAAGCTCGGTTCCAACATCGAGCACTCTGCTTGAGGCCATAGATACTTTTCTTGATCCGACAAACCAAACTCTCCTTCCCAACAGCTTCATACCCGGGAGGTTGGCGCATATAAACCTCCTCCTCCAAAGTTCCGTTAAGGTAAGCGGTCTTTATATCGAAGTGGTGCAAAATCATCTGCCGTTTACCAGCGACTGCCAGAACTGCACGAAGCGTTGCTAGACGAGTAACCGGAGCAAACACGTCCAAGTAATCGATGCCGAACCGTTGATTAAAACCTTGGGCTACCAAGCGCGCCTTATGCTTGATAACCTTGCCGACCTCATTCCGCTTCAGCTTAAATATCCACTTTGATCCTATTACCTTCTTACCTTCCGGCAGCTGCATCAGCTCCCACGTTTGGTTCTCAGCATGGGATAGCATTTCCGCGTCCATTGCTTGCTTCCATTCGGTAATCTTGACAGCATCTTTGCAACACGTCGGCTCTTCCATGGAACACTCAGCTACGCCGACAACGAAGTCATCATACCGACTCGGCAGTACACCACGCGATCTACGATCTTCACGTCGTAATTCACGATCCTCCTCATTAATAATGACTTCTGGATCTGATGTTTCCGCTTGATCTTCGGGGCAAATCCAAGAAAAATCCTCTTCACTTGATCTGTCTGTAGCATCGTCCCAACCTTCGAAGCTGCTGTCACTACACAGCTCTCCTTCCGGCTCCAACGGTTTACACGAGATCTCAATCTCCTGCTCAGACTCCTTGCGAGCTGCGTCTGGCTGCTGATGCTCCCCTAGCAGCACACTTGTCATTCAACTGTTGTGGTTACTTGTATGCACCCTATTTCAGTCACAATCAAGTTGCAGCAACCTATTTTGATGGATGTGTGTTGCTTGGGTCCGATCCATCACCGTGCTCGAGAAACTTAGCATCGCGACTTATAGTGATCCGATTTGTAGTTTGGTCGAGAAACCGGTAACCCTTATGATCTTCGCTGTACCCGACAAAACGTAGCTTAACTGCTTTCTGGTCCAACTTTGATCGATCCGGGATGTGCACGTAGGCTTCACAGCCGAAAATACGGAAATGTCCTATGTTCGACTTCAGGCCAGTCCACAACTCAAACGGTGTTCCTTTAACCACTCGAGAAGGCAGCCGGTTCTGCAGGTACGCTGCCGTCATAACTGCCTCACCCCAGTACAGCTTGGCCATGTTCGCATCCGCCAGCAAACAAATCGCCATCTCCTGCAACGATCTATTTTTCCGCTCGGCGACCCCGTTTTGTTGGGGTGAATACGGAGTCGTGAGCTGTGCTTTTATCCCTTCGCTTTCGTAGAATGTTTGCAGTTCACGGTTCACAAACTCACCGCCTCCGTCTGAACGAATGACGAGAGGTTTTCTGTCAAACACATTTTCTACCCAGCGAACATCCTGCTTTATCTTTGAGGCAGCTTCACTCTTCTTCCTAAGCAAATACACCACCGCATAACGACTGAAGTCGTCGATTAGAGTCATTATGTAGCGATTGCCGGAAGGAGTAACGGTTTCCATGGGACCACATAAGTCGGTATGGATTATCTCCAGAGGACGTGAGGTGCTTCTCTCCGGCTTAGCTGGAAACGGTTTCCTTGCTAACTTGCCCTTCAGGCAACACTCACAAGTGATTCTAATACCGCAATCTTTAAACTGGAATCCACTTACCAACTTGTCCTTCTCCATGATACGCAAGACATCGGGGTCCCGATGGCCAATCCTCCTGTGCCACAGGTGCTGACAATTTCCATGGCTGCTGCCGATCTTCCTGGCACCTTGCTCCATTCGAAGTTGGTAGAGACAGCTGACTTTATCTCCGACGACGACAGTTTCACCAGCTTGGTTCTTTACTTCACAGATCTGCTCGTTGAACTCCACAACAAATTTCTTCGCGACCAGCTGACTAACCGATATCAGCCCTCCATCGAGTTCCGGAACGTATAATACATCCTTGAGCGTAATCTTGACACTTTCACCTTGTCCGTCAACACCGAACGCGATACCGTGACCCGCACCGCCGACGCTGGTCTTTTTCCCGTCCGCGAGTGTCACACTCGAAACCGCACACGTTTTCAACGCCACGAAAAACGACCGGTCACTGGTCATATGGCATGTCGCGCCGCTATCGATAATCCAACCAGATAGACCGCCGCCCACCATAAAGCAAACCGCACTTCCAGCTCCGTGAGCCTGTTTGGTCTTCCCACCTTTGTCCTTCGAGCTGTCTTCCTTGTTTTCCCGGCGTTTCTTCGTTTCACTTTTTGCAGACAACCACTTCTTACAGTCCTTCTTGAAGTGTCCCGGTTGTTTACAAAAAAAAACACAACTTTTCCTTCTGTTCACCACTCGCGTCCGATTTCATCGCCTTGAGATCTCGCGACTCGCGTTCACCACGCTCTATGCGCTGATTATATTCGTCCAGCAAACTTGCTTTCACCGACGTGACAGTCCAGTCTGCATCCGCCCGAGTTTGCAGACTCTGTACGAGCGTACGGTATGACGACGGTACACTGCGGAGAATCGTCGCAATCTGCAGCGGTACATCCAAATTTTGACCGGCGGCAGCCAATTTGTCGAACAATCCCTCCATGGAATTCAAATGATCTTCCATGCTATCACTTTCACTCATACCCAAACCCATATAATGTACGATAGTGGACATCGTTGCTTTCTCATGGCTTTCCTTAAGAGCGTTCCACATACCCTTCGCACTGGTTGCACTCTTGACCAACTTGAACTGGCTGTCTTCTAGGAACAGCCCAATATTTGCCCGAGCCTTTCGATCCTTATTCTGCCACTCATCCGTCACAGGTTCTGGCGCCGCGACACGAATCACTTCCCACAAGTCATCCTTTTCCAACAACCACTCCATTCGCTGTTTCCACGACGCCCAGTTTTGTTGGTTTAACTTGGGGAACAAAACTTTCGCAGCGTCCGCCATTTTGTTCCGGTCTCAACCGCGTGGAAGAAAACTTCTCGAAAAAAAAATGTTCGCTCTCAGTTTTCCACCGTCGTTTTCTTTACCCGTTCACTTTTTCACTATTTCACTTGCTGGGCCCATAACCTATGGTGAAACTACGACCAAACAGGGAAGCGAAACGATCAGCGAAATAAAAGTCCGAAAAAGGAACACCAGCAGAAATAAAACGCGACGGATTTAACTGCACGGAAATTGTACTTTATTGTCTGCTCTACTCAAGTGAAAAGATACGAATAAAAAAAACGTCACAGCGAAGTGCATCGTCAGTTCGCCGCTTCTTGTTGGTATTGGTGTGAACATCGAGGTAATGACACGCTGATCTCAGGTTAGGCAGAAGGTGGTCATTGTTTACTCCCACAATAAAAATGAATAGCGCCAATTTTCGAACTTGAAAACTCATCCGTGATGTTTGCACTGTTGAATTTTGCAAGGTAAAACTCAAAACTGGTCCACCTTATACAACATTCTTTTGACGAATTTTGGAGGAGACGAACCAGCAGAAGGAACAGCTGCAACAATAGCAGCAGCAGAAGCCGCAAGAACAACAGCAGCATTGGAAGCAGCCGCAGCCGTAGGAGCTGCATGGCTAATTCGTGTATCCGTGGACGAGGCTGGAAACCTCGTTTCGGTCACGACACCGCTGTCAGCTGTTCTAATAAACGGATAAAGTTCAGATAGGAAGAAATGTCGATGCCGGCGCCGGTGGTGTAGTGGTAAGCGTGACTACTTTCTCACTCTTCAATGGGTCTGGGTTCAATCCCAGTCGAGGTCGATGGGATTTTTCTGAGGCATTAATCTCTGGTCACGTCTTCCTTCGGAAGGGAAGTGTGTGTTTGAATGGGTGCGATATCCTACGTAGGTGTGGAAAGCTGCCTTTCTGCACATTCGATTGCCGTCAATGGATGGCAATCGATGTCCGTCGGTGATTGGCACTAGATTGCGGAGCAGGGGACCGTCGTTGGGTGATAAAGATGAGCATTGTTTCCGGTAAGGTTGGGATTGTGGAGTGTTGCTATGCAACTGATTGCCCTGATTTCTTCATCCTCGGTGGTCGGAATGATTGTACGCAGTCCGGAACGGAATGACGTACCTACTTCGGACAGGCATCAGGATGTGCGCTGACAATTCGATTTAGGAGAATCCATGGCGAGACTTGGTGAAGATTCACGGTTGTGCTTTGAAAAAATTGAAGCAATCTCATGATTTTGTTTAATGAAGGGAATATTTTCGGAATTAGTAGGTGGTACAAGGCCTAAACCCAAGGGGTAGGTCACTCCGCACACCACTCTTGGGTCAACATTTTTGTTTACTCATCGCTGAGTTCCTGCACTTTATGTGATTTATAAGTAAACTAAACGCAAATTTGGGTAGTTCTCATTGGTCGTGTATTTGGGTAGGGAAGGAGGTGAAGCGTATAGTCGCTATATTCATAGTCTGGCGGATAGAATCTCGGGAACCAATTGAGCCGTCAAATAGCGGAACCAATCGAGCAAATCATGACCAACAACAGAAAAGAGCACATCAGCTATTGCGAACAAAACTTCGGAAACCCTTTTCTCGTGACTCAAGGCTTGCCTACGCAAACTAACACCATCTTTGGGTTGAGGAAAGTTTCCCCTATCCGATGATGCCGGTAATTTGTGTTCGATTGGCGAGGAAAGAATAATCCACGGTTTGGTTATAAAAGTTGATAGTGCCTTTTCAATTGTTGGTCTACAATATATTGAATTGGTTCCGCTTTTTGATGGATCGAAATTCTATCCGCCTGACTATGAATATAGCGACTATAGTGAAGCGTGGTGACTAACCCACCTGCAAGCACCAGCAAAATTTGGCTTCACTCGAGTTGTTCGCCGATGACAGGCGTTTCAGTCCTGTGGTATCCTCTTCCCTAATAAAATGTGTAAGACTATTTTGCTTAACGACGTGTTCAGGGTATCATCCAAACCATTTATGGAATATTTATATAGTTTGGGTTATCGTTCGGCTATGGTATTATTTTTTATTAGGGTTACCCTTTGGTCCCACTTGCTCCCCAACCCTCGTTAATTTGAACAGCTAAACTTGGGGGCTCATTTAGAATTTATTTAACCCTCCGTTACTCGCGCTGTTGTACTTTGTACAACACACATGAGTTTTCCATTGCCATTTTGTTGTTGAGTTACCAATCGATCTGAAACCAACGAGTATTCCTCAAAAAACTTGTGTTTGTGCAACGTCATTTATATGTCTAACTACCCTACCCGCTGTAACGAGCAATACAAATAAACAATACAACAGTGTCTCGTATGCCTCCGCCATGGCAGGACGGCAAAGCAATCGGTGTTTTTTATATTTAATCAATCCGTATCACAAAAACACAACGTAGGGATCCCGCCCGTGCGCGATCAACTTGTTTTGAGCTAAACAAGCTAAACTTTGATTACAGTAAACACCTAAAAATGCGGATAATAGGGAAAATGTAAATGGAAACCGCGTAAACTGTGACCATACTACGTGGGATTTGACTTAATTTATTACAACATGGAATATATCGAGATCCTGATCAGATATAAAGTTACTGTCTACGACAAAGTTGTTCAGGAGATCATAGCCTTGTCGCTGGTGAACAGTAGTTCAGAATTTTCTCACTAGGTAGCGCTAGTATCCACGTGAAATTATCAAATAAAATATCTCGAGTTCCCAACCAGATAGAAAGGTACTGTCTTCGGCATAGTTGTTCAGGAGGTCAAGGCTTTTTCTCAGGACAGTAGTTCAGAGTTTTCTCACTTTGCGGCGCTACTATACATGTGAAACTCTTGCATATAAAATATCTCTAGATCCTGACCAGATAGAAAGTAAATGTATTCGGCAAACTTTTTCAGGAAGTCAAGATCTTTTTGTTGGGTGCTCAATAGTTCAAAATTTTCTCGATATGCGGTGCTAGTATACACGTGCCTTTCTCGCATATTCAATAGTTCGAGATCTTGATCAGCTAGAAAGTTGCTGTCTTCGGCAAAGTTGTTTAGGGGGTCAAGGTATTTTAGTTGGTGGACAGTAGTTCAGAATTTTCTCACTTCATGGTGCTAGTATACATGTGAAATTCTCGCATATAAAATATCTCACGTTCTTGACCAGATAGAAATTTACTGTCGTCGGCAAAGTTGTTCAGGATATCACAAAATTTTTGCTCGTGGCAGTTGTTCAAAATTTTATCACTACGTAACGCTAGTAAAATGTGAAATTCTCGCCTGTGATATATCTCGAGATCCTGACCAGATAGAAAGTTACTGTATTGAACAAAGTTGTTCTGGAGGTTAAAGCCTAGAACTTGTGAGAAAATTCTGAACTACTGTTCACCACCCAAAATACCTTGACCTCCTGAACAACTTTGTCGTAGACATAAAACTGTATATCTGATCAGGATCTCGAAACAAGCCACATGCGAGAATTTCACGTATATTCTAGCGCTACGTAGTGAGAAAACATTGAATATTGAACTACTGTCCACTAGGAAAATCTATCTGATCAGAATCCTGAGACATATTACATGCGAGAATTTCGCGTGTATACTAACGCCACGTAGTCTGAAAATTCTGATCAATTGTGCACCAAGCAATAGGCATTGACCTCATGAACAACTTTTTCGAAGACAGTAATTTTCTACCTGTTCAGAATCTTGAGCTTAGCATACGCGAGACATGTACACGTTTACTAGCGCCACGTGGTAAGAAAATTCTGGGCTACTGTCCACCAGCCAAAAAGTCTTGAACCCCTGAACCATTTTGCCGAAAACAGTAACTTTTTATCTACTCAGGATGTCGAGTTATTGTATATGCGAGAATTGCATGTGTATACTAGCACCAAGTAGTGGGAAAATTCTTAACAACTGTCCACCAACGAAAAGATCCTGACTTCCTGAACAACTTTGCCAAAGACATTTACTCTCTATCTGGTCAGGATCTAGTGATGTATCACATGCGAAAACTTAACATGTATATGAGCACTACCTAGTGATAAGATTCTGAACTACTGTTAACCAGCAAAAATGCTATGATCTCCTGAACAGCTTTACCTAAGACAGTAACTTTCTATCTGGTCAGGCTCGAGATATTTTATATGAGAATTTCACGTGTATACTAGTGCCACGTATTGAGAAAATTTTGAACTATTGTGCACCAAGAAATAGGCTTTGATCTCATCAAAAAAATTGCCGACGACAGTAACTTTCTATCCGGTCATGATCTCGAGATATATCACATGCGAGAATTTCACATGTATTCTAGCGCTAATTAGTGAGAAAATTCTCAACTACTCTCCACCAGCGAAAAGGTTATGATCTCTAGAGCAACTTTGACCAAGACAGTAACATTCTAGCTGGTCAGGATCTCGAGATTTTCCATGTTGTAACCAATTAAGTCAAATCCCACGTAGTACGGACACCGTTTACGCGGTTTCCATTCACATTTTCTCTATTATCCGCATTTTTTGTGGGTTTACTGTGATACAAGTTTAGCTTGTTTAGTTAAAAACAATTTTTTTAAAGGAATACCCGTTGGTTTCATATCGATTGGTAGCTCGGCTGCAAAATGGCAATGGAAAACACACACTGTTGTACAAAGTACAACGCACGAGTACTCGTGTTACAAAAGTTGGTGCGAGTAACGGAGGGTTAACTGGTTCTGCTACATAGGGTACTAAACGGGGGCCTACGGTTTATTTGATGTGTTTCAACGAAATAATTACTTCGCCAGAATTATTCTGATAAGAAACCTTTATCACAATTTTGGGAACCATTCGAGCACCTGCCCCATGTAGGTACCCTCCCGTCCACTATCAACGATGACCTTCAGCCGCCGTCGTTTTGCCTTCAGCTAGGTTTGGAGTGAAACCTCGATGCCGCCCGTTTCATGAACACACATACACATCATACCCAAGGCCTGCTACGGATTTGTTTGTCGATCGAGAAATCCGAGAAAAACATAATCACCTGTCGCGCGCAGGTGGGACCATTCCCAAACAAAACCAATATCGATGGGTATTCTCTGAACAACACTGCAACCCAGCTCCATTTACAAGAGTAGCTCCGCTGTTTATCATGCATTAAATCGTTAAACTTTATCTTTTCTTTGAAATTTCAGATTTTCGCAAACGCACCCACATCACCATCGCGGTCTTAGCGCCGTCTTTCCTCGACGGTATGGTCGCTAAGGGCGATGAACGGCAATTCCGCGACATTCAACGGTGACTCTGATGTAAACAGAGACAATCTCATACAACACTATACGACTACTATTATAGTCTGCCAACACCGAAATACCAAAATACGCAGTGGTCGCGGGCGCGTGTGTGTAAAAATATAAAACCGAAGAACAACAAGACCTACGACATCGTCGGAAACCGACGGTCCGACGGTGGCAGAAGATTACATTTTTGGGGCCAATTCGCGACGAGATTCCAAGATGATAAGAAGAAAACAATAATCGCGTTTTTTTTTACAAAGGAGAAAACAGTTTCGTTTTGTTTTTATTCGTGTATTTTATGAGTTTGCTGAGGAAAATTCGAATGACGTCAACGAACGAATCGCAGTGAGCAGCGGTGGAAAATCACGAGGGGAAATCCGAAATAACGTGGTGCCAAAAAATAAATCGCAGTCTACTGCCTACGGAGCTCGCGGTGTGCGATAAGAATGATAAGACGGAAGAAGGTGTCGTGAATTTCGTGTAGTGTTCAGAAAAGCGGTTACAAACACAGAGCAGAACCGGTTGGGGTGCGAGTGTTGCTGCAGTGTGCCGGTTGTTAATGGCCAATTTGAAGAGCTTTCTCGGTGGCAGCAGTGCAGCCGAAGCTTCAGGGATGGCCATCGTCGTGGGAACGAGCGGGGGCAGTCAGCTACAGGACAAGTCATCGCGAGAGACGGCCGCTGATAAAACTGGAACCGTAGAATGTGAGTGCATCGTTCGGGGCGGGTGACTTGTTTGGCGGGTTAGACTTAGCGGTAATGTTGATTGTTTAATTATGGGACTGATGACAAGTTTACTTGGTGACTATAAATAGGGATTTAGAGCCCGGCAAGAGGTGGCAATTTGTTGCCATCTGAAAAGCGGTGTTTGCCGATGGAACCTGATTTGCATAATGCATATCAGCGAAAAGTTATTGTGTTTCTGTTCGAGGTGAAAATTCAAAGAAGTAATGTGACAATACTAAAGGGTGTCCACGATGAAATTGCCACACACAAAATTGATTCGCAAAATTCGAGTTTTCATCCGATTGCCATCAAATTTTCAGGGATTGAGAAATAACTATTAAACTTCATTTTACCATTTTACTCGTATTTTATTTACAGTTCATACGCAAATGCCCGCACCTTGGCCTTAACCCCGGCCATAAGATTCTACACAACCTGTGAATCAACCGTTTTTTGCATGTAAACCCATACTTTCTTCAGTTCCTCGACTATCTTCACTACCTTAGGTCGTTTAAGAAGGTGCTGCTTCATAATCGCCCAGTACTTCTCGATGGGGCGGAGCTCCGGAGTGTTGGGAGGGTTGAACATTTTCGGCACGAAATTGACCTTATTGTCCGCATACCACTTCAGCACGTCCTTGGAGTAGTGGCATGAGGCCAAATCCGGCCAGAAGATTGTTGGGACGTTGTGGGCCTTCAGGAGAGGAAGCAGCCGCTTCTGGAGGCACTCTTTTATGTACACCTGTCCGTTCATCGTGTCCTGGGTCACGAAAGGTGCACTCCGCTTCCCGCACGTGCAGATGGCTTGCCAAACCAGGAATTTCTTCGCAAATTTGGACATCTTCTGAGTGCGGACATGCTCCGGAACGCTGAACTTATCCTTGGCCGTGAAAAACAGGTTGCCGGGGATCTGTTTGAAGTCGGCCTTCACATATGTTTCGTCGTCCATGATGCAGCATTCAACTTTCGTCAGCATGTTGAGGTACAACTTCCTGGCACGGGTTTTGGCGGACTTGTTCTGCTTCTCGTCGCGATTAGGGGCCTTTTGTACCTTGAACGTTCGAAGCCCACCCTTAGTTTTGGCCTTCTGGACAAAACTTCGGCTTAGGTGCAGCTTCTTAGCCACATCCCTAACGGAGGCGTTCGGATTTCGGTTGAAGGCCCCAACTACGCGGTTGTGATTTTTGGTGTTGTACGGAATACTTTTTCCTTCACTTCTGGGCTTCCGATCGGTGGTCAACCGTTCCTCGAACCGCTTAATCACTCGCGACACCGTGGAATTCGCGATTCCCAACGTTTTAGCGATGGAACGATGCGAGAGATCCTTGTTCTCGTGATGAATGCGCAAGATTTTATCACGCACGAGCTGTTCTTTCGACTCCATTTCCGCGAGTTTTGATCACAGGACTTTAAAACTTGCAGGATGTAAATAATGCACTATGAACTAAATCCACCCAAATTTTCATTAAATTCTACCCAACGGTTAAAAGTTAGAGCAATTTCATAGTGTGGCAATTTCATCGTGGACACCCTTTACACTCAACGATATGAGAATTTTCTCTAGGGTTTAGTGTTATGTGCATAGTTTCTCTGTTCAAACAAAAGATTTTTTTCTGTACAATGAGCTGCAGCTCGAAGTATTCAATCAGATAATGTGAAAACGTTGTTTATCTGGATATGCGGTGCTAGGCAGTGACAACTGGAATTCCTTCAGTTCGGCATTTGAATTGTCGAAGGGAAGCAAACTTCATTGCTGATTTACGATGAGCGCAGTACTGCCGACATTTTTCCGTTTTGTCGGTTAAAAGCATACAACAACCAAACAATATCACTGTATTACATCTTATGTTCAAATGCCATAATAATACTCATCAGAAAACAAAGTGAAATGTCCTACACGGCCAATGAGAACACCCCAAATTTGAGTTTAGTTTACCCATAAATCGCAAAAGTGCAGAAACCCAGCGATGAGTAAATTTGCCTCATGTTTTTCCAGGTTGTCCAGGAAAAAACTTCCGAATATGAGAAAAGTAAAGATTGGATTCAATCAGTCTACTAGGTACTACTCCTAGACTGAATAAAATTTTCGTCAATTTCCTCATTTTCCGGCAGATTTTTTAGGTTTTCCACAGGAAACCATACGGCAAATTTACACATCGCTGAGTTCCTGCACTTTTGGCGATTATGAGTGGACTAAACTCAAATTTGGGTCGTTCTCATTCACCGTGTACACCTCATCAACGATGCCAGATTTACAGGCTTATGAACACGGAAAAAGTAGACACACAAAAATAACAAACTGTGCTTTGGAACCCGCTCAACGTGAAAATATTTATGTTGCATGAAATGTAATACAAATGCTGAGTGATTTCTTTTGCTCGTAAACGCTCCTAGACCTTGTATTGTTCTTTGGTTCGCTCTACATATAGAGTGTGCAGTTGTTGTTGTTGTTGTTCTTTTTCTTCTTCTTCGTATTTCAAGCTTATTGCATATCGCATATTAGCTTATTGCGTGCTCTCAACTTAGTGTTCTAGATGCACTTCCACAGTTATTAATTGAGAGCTTTCGATGCCTGTACCATTTTTGCATTGGTATAATTCTGTGGCAAGTCCAATCATACTTCTATGCCCAGGGAAGTCGAGAAATTTTACAACCCGAAAAATTCCTAGACCGGACCGGGAATCGAATCCAGCCACCTCCAGCATGGTCTTGCTTTGTAGCTGCGCCTTTACCGACTGAGCTAAGTTGTTGCATGGGCTCCAAAAGGGCCCATTCAAATATTACGTAACGCAAGAGGGAGTGGGGGTAGTCTGGAAATGTGTTAAGCACCATGTATTAGGTATAGGAAAAGTGCGAGACTAGGGGGTGGGGGTATTCAAAAATCCACTTTTTTGCGTTACATAATATTTGAACGGGCACAAACAGTATACAACAAGCAGAAGCGATTCAACGCAAGTTTGTCCGTTTTGCTCTTCGACGATTGCCTTGGAACGATCCTTTCAACCTCCCTATAGGGTGTCCCAGAAAGTATAAGCACACTTTCAACTCGCCGTTATTTCTACCCCGATGAAGTTTATCAGCTGTTCATCGATGTATGTTGTTGTTTACTTATTGCCCAACAAGTTTCAAAATCATCATAATGCGAGGCATTTCCCCGGAAAAGCGCAAACAGATCGTGCACAAATGGTGCACTATTACCAACCTATTAGTAAGGAAGTTGACGAAAATGGAGGAAGGAAGTATCGGTGCAGTCCAAACCGCCATCCGTAAGTTACCTTCGAGGACACATCGAAATCTGGCCGTGCACCGGGATTAGTGGACCAGAAGATCACCAACCTTTGGCCAAAAATAAAAGCGCTTCTGTTCGAGATTTGGGCAAGAAACGGGCTGAAAACGTTCAAGAAGCAGAAGAAGCCGAATTGGAGACAGAACAAGCCGCATCCTTCAAATCGACGTGTGTTATCATGGACGATGAAACATACCTCAAATCTGACTGCAAAACGCTTCCGGGAGATCAATACTACACAGTCCGTGATGGTCAGGAAGACGATGCCGATAAGTATGTGCGATAAGTCAATGTTTACTGAAAAATTTGGTAAGAAGGCCATGGTTTGGCAAGCGATATGTGAGTGTGACAAGCCTTTTGTGATGATGAACACTGAAATTTACGTCCGGGAGTGTTTGAATCGGCGTCTGCGGCCCATGATCCGTCAACATGATGGCAAAGTACTATTTTGGTAAGTTACTGCCTTTCACAAAGTTTTTCAGGAGGTCAAAGCCTATTGCTTGGTGCTCAATAGTTCAGCATTTGCTCACTACGCGACATACGCTAGTATACACGTGAAATTCTCAAAATATCTCGAGTTCCCAATCAAATAGAAAGGTACTTTCTTGGGTATAGTTGTTCAGGAGGTCAAGGCTTTTTCGCAGGTGGACAGTAGTTCAGAGTTTTCTCACTAGGGGCGCTAGTATATACGTGCCTTTCTCGCATATTCAATAACTCGAGATCATGATCAGCTAGACAGTTACTGTCTTCGGCATAGTTGTTTAGGGGTTAAAGACTTTTTGGCTGGTAAACAGTAATTAAGAATTTTAAGAAAAGTAGTAGTTGAACCCTTATGCTATATCATTCATACCATTGAAATAACCTAAGGAGATCAAAAATTGGACGTAAGATGAGAGAGCTTTGAACAAAACACATTTGTATGTTCACCATCCGGAAGAACTTTGCCGCATGTACAACTTTGACGATGACAGTTACTTCCTGACCTTAAGCTATAGCATATACAAATATTGTACATGCACACTAGCGCCGCATACCGGAAATATTCTGAACTATTTAGTGTTCACCAGCAAAAAGCTTTGATCTCCTAAACAACTTTGCCGAAGGCAGTAATTTTCTAGCTGTTTGGGATCTCGTGCTGTAGCATATATGAGGATTGCACGTGTATACTAGCGCAGCGCAGGGAGAAAATTCTGAACTACTGTTCACCAGCCAAAAGACCTTGACACCTCCTGAACAACTTTGCCGAAGACATTTACTTTCTATTTGGTCAGGTTCACGAGATATTATATACGTGAATATTTCACGCTAATACTAGCGCCGCGTAGTGAAATAATTCTAAAACATTCTGCATCAAAAAATAGGCTTTAATCTCCTGAACAACTTAGTTCAAGACAGTAACTTCTAAACTACTCTCTACCAGCGAAAAGGTTATGATCTCTAGAACAACTTTGCCGAAGAGAGTAACTTTCTATCTGGTCAGAATCTCGAGATGTTCCATGTTGTAACCAATTAAGTCAAATCCCACGTAGTACGGACACCGTTTACGCGGTTTCCATTCACATTTTCTCTATTATCCGCATTTTTGGGGGTTAACTGTGATAAAAGTTTAGCTTTAGTTAAAAACAATTTTTTTAAAGGAATACCCGTTGGTTTCATATCGATTGGTAGCTCGGCTGCAAAATGGCAATGGAAACGCGCGAGTAACGGAGGGTTAAGAAATGTTAAAAACTCTCCACATTTCGAATATTCAATTCTCAGAATCTTGATGAACTAAGATGTTTAAAATTGGTGAAGACTTTTTCTGAAACCTTCATGACATGGCATAAACACGGCCAATGAGAATAAGTTGTATGGGAAATTTATAAAAACTGCAGTGCTGAGTTCCTGCAGTTTTTAGAAATTTCACATACCTCTGAGTAGAAGTGACTCTCCCTCTGAGTTATTGTCATTGGCCATGAAGATCTCTGTAATACGGTTTCCAGAAGTTCCCGGCTCCTTTCAAAAAAGTTCTATTAGATTAACTGACATTTCGAAAGTTCCCGAGAAAGGTTCCCGAGATACGACCGGAACATGTTCCGGATTGAATGGGTCATGAGACTAAATCCAATCCTTGTGACGCTCCAAATCACATGAGAATTCAAAACCTAGTTAAGCGGTAGTCATTTCAAGTACCCAGGACCACTTTGGTCACTTCCAATCATGATTAGTCTCAAAATCACCTTGAGATTTCAAAAACTAGTTCAATAAAAGACATTTGAAGCACAAAGGAAGCCAAAGTAAGTAAAGAAGCAAAAGCAAGGGGCGGAGAGGTGGCTGTCAAATACGAACAATCGTCATCTACCTCGCATAACTGGTTCCAAGCGTAAACAACTCATAAGAAACCTACAGGGTTTGTTTACGTTTGGAAACAATTTCATACAAGAATGATCAGTAGACTGATTTGACAGCATGTCCCCCCCCCCCTAGGGCAAAAGGGTTTCAAAGTACACTCAAAAACATTACAAAACTAAGAAACTCATACCAGCTGTTCACAAATAGATCTAAAAAAATGGTCTAGAGTGGGCTCAAGAGAAAGAGGCAGCTAATCAGACCCCATTAGTATCCTTAATTCAAATAATGCTGCAACTCCCACAAAACAAACTACAGAAGTCTATTCATCATCCTCTATAGTCGGTCTCAAACAATGTTCCCCACCGGTTCCAACTCTTTCCGGTCGCTGATAGATCGTTGCTTTTCACATCACGTAAGGCTAGGTTGCTGGTCTGCCTTTGAGGGCATTATAAAACCCTGAAACACAGGACACAAAACACCAAAATTTCGCGCACCCGCCACTTCCCGCGTTATCCTCATTCCGATTTCAAACCAAAACATTCAAGGTGTCAAAAACACCGGGTTGCCAAGATTGGTATTTTACAAACAATCGCAGCTTGCTCTATGGCCGGCACAATCGGCACACCTGCGGCACACTTGCGACACACTGACAAAAAAGATGACCCAAGATTGGTGTGCGGAGTGACCTATCCCTTGAATAAAGATTAAATTTTATGCATTATACTAAGTCCGATTATGGGAGTGGAATTCGATCAGTGTATACTAAAATGATAAAAAATTACAAAATCAAACGCGATGGCGCTCGTTCGTAATAATTTTCTTGTAACTATTATCGCGATGGTGTAAATGCACTTACAATTATAACTGTTTGACGTAGGATTACGTCTTTCGGCAACATATTGGGGGTGCAATTAAAAAAAATCAAAATCGACCGCGTGACGAAAATTGGTCAGGTTTTGACCACCTATAACCATAGAGGTAACTCTAACACCAGAAGGTCCCGAAGAAACGTGCTCAAGTTTTTGGCTCAGCTCTGGTACTCGGTCCCAAGCTAATCGATGCACCCCTCTTTCATAGCGAATCAAAACAAACATAGTGTAGTACTAGAATGTCTACTAGAATGGGCTACGTTAATCGATTTGCTTAGGACCAATAGGCTAGTCAAGTAGTGAGCCAATTTAAAATCGTTAGTTTCCATCGGTTGCTATAATTCTGTCAATAGCAGATGGATTTTAAATCTAATCAAGCCAATCAGTTGGAAATTTTTCTTTGAATCTGCTAAAATGAACATTTTATCAGTTTTCAATAGGTCACCATTGAAATTTACACAAATGTCCAACTGTTGCAATGGTGATACAAATTATCATTGATTGCCTGTCAAAAGCGCTTTCCCTAACACAGATTTCAAAATCGAAGTCCATCCGGTATCGCTGAACGGTGTCTATTCAATCACCTTGTGTGGCGGTGTCCGGTTGGTTGTCATCATCAGCAGCAGCAGCAGCAGTAGTGCTTTCGGTGCGTGGCGTTGAACAATGTACACATCGAAAGGCTGCCTGCAAGCAGCGAGCTGCAGCCCATATGAACGTCGAAGATGGAGGACGAAGCCGCACCGCTACTGATCGGATTCAGTAGCTCTTGATTAGTCGCTGTGGGCCATCTATGCCCGTCAGCGCGTCACCCTCGATCCAAATAACATACAGCTCGCCAACCTCATCTGTGTTGAACACCCTAATAGATCAGCATTACTCAACCATCACAACAAAACGGTTCTTTTGAGGACCATCATAAATTATAGTTGTTTAAGAGTTAGTTTTTATTGAACGTTCGCTCGCCTTGCTGCCAGCCACATCAATCCCAAAGCTCTTTGATAACAGTATTGAAGTGGTACATAAAAAAATCCCGCAATGATCGAATACACCATGACCTTGTCAATCATCCAAAAACACTTCGAATTAAGTAGAGGTTTTCTCCATGACGCTAGAAAAAGCAAAAAAATGTCGAATTTTTAAGATTGATCGCAAATATCTCGCGATTGGAAACGTTTAACAAGAAATTCTTCCATTCAATTTTCGCTTTTTTATTATCTATTGGAAGATTGCCGTAAAAGCTCAACGCAGATGTCGCCACTGCATGATGATGATAATGTTGACAGACTGCATATAGAATTCGTGAAAATTAGCGTTAAATCATAATTTTCATCAAGCCTGTGTAAAATTCTTCCAATATAACATTCGAAT
Source organism: Ochlerotatus camptorhynchus (assembly GCF_037179485.1). Taxonomy (NCBI): domain Eukaryota; kingdom Metazoa; phylum Arthropoda; class Insecta; order Diptera; family Culicidae; genus Ochlerotatus; species Ochlerotatus camptorhynchus. Next base: position 2,147,944 of record NW_027040614.1, on the reverse strand, counting down.
TGCAGAAGAACACGTTTTTACGATCAGACTGATGTGCAACTTTGACTTTTCCAGTTGAACTTTCATAAGATATATTCATTTCATTTCGTGGCTCCAACAATGCTGCATCGTAAATATGATGTAAACAGAAGTAAATTGCTCAATTACTCAAAATAGAGATGATTTGTCATCTTGCTATCACTTTGAAGACCATCTAGCACCATTTTATAGTATGGTGCGTGTTGAGTAAAGCAAGTTCCGTTGCGTTTTCCATCGAAAATTGTGAGCATCAATATGTTTGCTAACAAAAGGCCAAAATGAACATTTATTGAATATTGGCGTCCTATACAACCAGTCTCCATTACCACCAGCATGATACAACCTTTCCTAAGTAAATTCACTTAATTTCCACTTTCATCCTAGTGGAAATCGCACATATTCACCATTTTCCGAAAAATGCCGCTGCGCAGGAGGTAACCTCTCCCTGTGGGTGCAAACTTGTTATGCATAATTTCCCATGAAAACATCTCCGATCCATACCGAAATAATAACAGTTAGTTTGCAAACACATTTTCTTACACGATTCAAGCAAAAGTTTCCACGAGAAATTATTAGTTTTTCTTTATGTACCGATTTGCCCCAAAAATCGTCTGTTTTAGTTGAAGAATTTGGAAACTATCCTCCTTCTAGTAGTTCTCACTTCGAAATGTAGGTGGCGAAAGCATGGAAAAGTTTCACTGCAATACGCCAATTGAATAAATAAAAAAAATCCGTGCGTATTGTGCACGAAGATGCGTAATTTCTTCTTATCGTGTATAGAAGTGTACAGTTTCTATTACAGTCAACTCTCCATATCTCAATTTTGAAGGGACCATCGAGATATATAATATGAATAGCCTACTAGATCTTTTGAAGGGACTGAAATAACTACCCGAAAAAAAATAACAACAAAAATACATTAAAAAACAATGTAACAATAAGACAAAAATTATTGTCTTAACAATGATTTATATTGTTACGTCTACAATAAATTTACCTTGATTTATGTTATACAAAACAGTAAATTTCATGGTAAATGGAAAATTTACAATAAAAAAGGGGGGTTGATAAGTATCTTAACAATGAAATTTTCGTGATTTTCCCATATAATTTTTTTTTCAATAACATTATATATTATTGTTATTTTACTGTTGGTTGGCGAATTTATTGATTAAAAAAAATAACAGTGTACTTTAGAGTGTATGTGTTGGCTTGACAGATCTACTTTATCGACTTTAAAAATAAATCGAAAAAATAAAACATTGCCCCGGGAAGGGAAGGGGGTGGTATTATGTCTGTTACAAGTGGTCCTTTTTTTTACTGGTTATGGATCGAAGATTCGATCCGGAACTTGTGAGAAATACAGGCCAACTCCCCTGCGCTCGATATCCCTAGGTCACGTCTCCTTGGTGGTTGAGCGTTGTTGATAAGTTAATGCATTCGACTGGAGAGAATCGCCCACGAAATATGCTTCCACCTGAGAGTTCTTTCCTGACATCTTCAAGTGGTGGAATTTTTTATTATTATTGTATGATTATTGACTGCACGGAAAAGGTCTCCATTAAGCTTTAGAGAGGGTCTAGGATAAGATATGAGCGAACGCGGACTGCCTGGTTTTGAGCCAAACGAACTGTCAAAGCCAGAGCCATACGAGCAGCGCCTATCTTAATTACATTGGCAGTGTTGTTGACCCTCTCATAGTCTGCATGCTTCAATCAGATTTATTTTTATTGTTCGTGAAGTAACCCACAATGAAAATACACCAATATTTAATGTAACAACAATTTTTATTGTAATAGAGTTGTTCATTATTGTTCATGATCGAATCATGTTAACAATAAAATAAATGAAAAATACGATAAAAATCATTGTAACAACATTTTATTATGTACATTCATTGTACATCTAGGTAGCAGTTTTGCCGTTTTCGGAAGAGTACAACATTATAACAATCATTATTATTATTTAGCTTTATTTAGGAGGCTTTCAGCCTTAGGCTGGTTCGCCTCCAATTATAACAATCATTTTTATTGTCGACAATAAATATTAATGTTAGAGTATTGTTTCCACTGAAAATTTCCTTTTTCGGGTAGAAACACTGGAATAAGAGACCAGCGGAGACATTCTTATGATTCCAATCGAACTGTCAAAAGCGGTTCCAATCTGCAACGTTTACAAATGGGTTGCTTCAATTGGGTTCTTTAATTTTGAAAAATATATCGGTTTTTATATATCATCTGAAAGAGCTTTGTTTTCTGAGCACAGCGATATTTTTTTCAAACCCACACACTTTCATCTCGATTCTTAAATCAAGATTTAAAGCAAAATAATAACTTCACTGTTTGACACTAAACTGACAAACTGACGGCTCGCTTCCATACAAAGTGACACCGAGGGACGCTAATAAGGTGATTTTTGCAAATGTAATCGTACTTATTTAAAATAGTTCCAGTGTACCAAAATTGATGAAATTTTGGGTTTGGGTTCCATTTTTAATGCAGATTACGAATATGCATTTACCTCAATACCCTTAAAGAACCCAATTAGGGAGGAGTATTAAAATCGTTTAACAATCACTCATGAACTCGCTCGTCGGTGCATTGGCGAAGTCACTCGCAAGCAGTTACAAATGCAAGTGATGCCAGGATTGCTTTGATGTTTATCTTGTTGCCAAATTCATGTTTTTATTCCAGTGTTTCTAGAAATAACCATCGTCATATAGAAACAAAGTGGTAACATAGATATGGAGAGTTGACTGTAAGAAGGGTTAGATCTCACCATAGGTGGATTAATTCGGGTTTTTGTTCTTTTGGTCACATAAAAACCTGTCATATTAGCTTTCAGAGAGTCACAATCTGCGATTTTGCTATTTGTGAGAGCTCAAGAATCATAAAATCGTGGATTGTAACTCTCTATAAGCCAAATTGACAGGTTTTACATAACAAACATATCTATTTATGTATGGAATCTATAGTATCTATAGTCCAATAACGACCCAAATTTATTTATTTATTTATTTATGTCGTCAATCAATCGTAGACCAATTACAATGAATGCTTATTAACTATGTCTTAAATATTATTGCCTGGCTAACCTTGAAAAGAATGCTTTTTTTAGTGTTATTTTATTCATTGTTACATCAATTGATTGGGAATATGCGTTATAGCAGGTCATAATTCTATTCAAAGGTCCATTTTTAGCATAGTTTGTTCTTTGATTGTTAATGTAAAACAAATTCCTAGAGTTGTGTAAATGTTCTGAAAAAAGTCCGCAAATAAATTACTGATCTCACCAGATGTGGTCCCGGTTCTGTTATCTAACTGCATTTTAGAAGGAAAGTTCTTCGATTTTTGTCTCTCTTTAACATAGTTAAAAAATGATTTTGGATCTGTTTTAATATTATTTTCTACCTTGGTATTATGTTCTTCATATGCATTTTTCATTTCTTCATTCAGTTGATCGCAGACTTCTAGATAAAATGTAAGATTTTCTTCACTATGATTTCTTTTATAAATCTTATGTGCTTTCTGTTTCCTATTTTAAAGATTGATAACCTTTTTATTGTACCAAACTGGTGTCTTGGACTTTGTGGGTTTCCTCTGCTTCAAGGGTACCGTCTGTTGCAGAATTTTATAAATAATTTGATAAAATGTGTCCACTGCCTGTTCTATGTCAAGATTACGTATTGTAGTTTGCCAGTCAATACAGGCTAATTTTTCTTTGAGAAGTACATACTTTGCTTTATGAAAGTCGAAGTATGTTTCAGATAAATTGTTATCCAACGTTGCCGTTTTTTTCATGTATGAATATGGAGTATTCAATAGCAGTGTGGAACACTTCGTTTTTCCAAAGAGGGGTGGGTGACTCTGATACCCAGAAATCATCAGTCATATTAGTGAATAACAAATCTAAGTAGCAGTTATTTTGATTTTTTATGTGATTTATTTGGTTGAGTCCAATTTCTGCACTTTTGTCGAACAGAGTACGAAGTGTTTCATTTTCTCCTATAATCGGTATCAACAAAGATTCGTTGTCATCATCAACAATAAAATTCACTGAGCGTTGGTAAAAATCTCCGTATATGTGAACATTTGCTTCCGCCTCACATTTCGAAATAATATTTTCAGCGAGTTTAAAAAAAATTTCGTATGAATCTTGCTTTGCATATTCTGGAGGAAAATATACTGTCGCAAAAATATGAACTTGATCTCCAATGAAACATTTGACCCAAACGTGATCAAACTCCTTACACTTACAAGATGATATTTGTTCAGATTCATAGTCAGCACTAACTGCTACTATGACACCACCACCACTTTTTTTGTTGGATAACGTTTTATCACGATCATCCCTAAAAACATTGAATCGATCACCGAAAACTTCTTCGTTCTTTACTCCAGCATCCCAGCTGGTTTATGTTGCTAAAATTGCATGAAAATTGCATGCTGATACTTGTTTATAAATTTCGTTCACTTTGAAAGCACTTTTCATTCTGTTAAAATTTTGGCAATAGACGAGTAGCTCCTTGCTTTCATTTGTACATTGCGATGTTGTATTCCCTGAACACTTAAAACTATTAAAATTAATTACCTCTTCTTCTTGGTCCTGAGAGGTCGTCAAATCTTGAAAATCGGTCGGTTCTGCAACACTTTTGTCATCTACTTCCTCTGGAGAGAGCGTCAATTTCGACGGAAACACGAATGTCTACATAGACACGCTTCGGTCGATGTAGAGGGGTTAGCCAGCCAATGTGAATTCGCAGTACCGCTGACCGGGTAAGGGTTTAATATTTCACCTTTTTCAAATCGCATCGACGGTGTATAGTTAACCGGAGGTTTGGAGAAGCGATCCTTTGCCACAGTTAGAAGCTCTCGATCAGTGGGGAGCAAATTGGATCTATTGTAATTATTGTCGCCGTGGTTATTGTTGAAGCCGAAAATTGTCCTCCGATTGTTGTTGTTATTGTTGTTGTTATTGTTGTTGTGATTGTTGCGGTGATTTCGCAATCTAAAGTTGTTGATATTTTGATACCTTCTGCTTTGTCGCTTGCGTCGCCTTTTTGCATTATCAGCCTGTTTTTGCTGATTCGAACGTCTTAATTTCCGCGCATCGTATTCAGACCAATCGGCCTTCCATACTCTCCTCGTACCTATAAGACGCCACCCGGAGCTATCAGCGTCCTTTTCCTTGTTCAATTCTACCTCCAAACTGGGGTGTAAGTCGGGAGAAGATGGTAGCCATGCACTATGGTGTGCTATGTTGGCAGACAGCGCCTTCACCTCATCGAGTATTTCAAGCTCCAACATTGAATTTGTTTGCATTGTGCAACTTGCCGCGGTATCTAAAGAGAGCTGGGTGAGATGGCTAACATCATCATTTAAGTTACGTAGGTCAGTTGATAGCTCTGACGTCACTGATTTGACCGCCACATTAACATTATCCTTTGTTGACATCGTTGCAGTATCAAGTAGCGAGGTAATGTGGTTTTTTATGGCAACGACACTGCCAGCTAAACTGTTACTTTTATTAATTGCGGCCAACTCATTTTTCATACTAGTCAGCAAAATTTCTATGCCATCGATCGCTTCATGAACGAGGTTCGGTTTTTCTTGTTGAAACGTGAGCCGGTGCATCACCTCCGCATTGCCATTCAGTTGCTTTTCGATCGATTTTTGCTGTTCAGCAATGCTTTTAAAATCGATTGCCTGTAACAGCTCTTGACAGGACTCGCAGCATGGTAGTATGTAAGATGTAAAGTCCGATACCTTCCTGTCCTTCCTGCGAAGTGAGTTCCGTTGTACAGTTACCCCAATGCAGGTAGCGTGTAACATTCTTGGGCAACCTGCACACGTCCACATGACCGAGTCTACAGAAGTGTCGCAAGCACAAATTTCGCAAACCATGATGTATGCAAGTAAAAATAACTGAATCACAGAAGGTAAAAAAAAAAAACGCACCAATTAAAAACGCGGAGCCAAATAAAAGTACGTCCGAACTTATCGACGGTCGAGTTATATGAGTTTAGTTCACTCATAATCGCCAAAAGTGAACTCAGCGATGAGTAAAATTTGTCTCATGGTTTCCTGTGGAAAACCTAAAAAATCTGCCGGAAAATGAGGAAATTGACGAAAATTTTATTCAGTCTCGGAGTAGTACCAATAAACTGAGTGAATCCAATCTTTACTTTTCTCAAATTCGGGAATTTTTCCCTGGAATATTAGTCCATGGCATAACATCTGACGATTTCATAATTCCGAAAAACATTTTTTATAGCTAAGTGAGTCGAAGCAACCTTGCTTTCTTGAGCTCAGAGGTGAACGAGCCAATGCCTGAATGCCTCTTTAATAAATATAACTAACTTGTTTTCTCGATCTTTGAGCTAAAGCTGGTAAAATTCATCACCCTTGGTACAAACAAGCGAATTGGGAGAAAAACACCATCAAATTTTACGAAATTAAGGAAAACCCTGGGGCAAACTGAACCTGCAAAGGTCACCCGAAACGAGTCTCAAAGCTCGCAAATATTTGTATCACCCTCAATCGATGCTGAACACTTTTGCGTGATTGCCAGTACTTTATGTTAGCTCTTTCAGTGGTTCCCGGAGATGAACTAGTGTCTGGCTGAAAATCTCCTTAATAAGGACAACGAACCAACTTAGCTAGCTGTTAGATTTTTTTGCATCAGAGACCACGTCTTCTAACCTCAAATCTCGAGAGAGAGAGAGAGAGAATGTAGATAGGGGATGTAGAAGGCTCCGCACAACGCATTTCGCTTAGTTGATCCACCTCGAACGCTGAGCGCCTCAGTCTTCGTCTTGTTCAAATCGAGGCATTATTTTACGAACCCAGACCATCGTAATCGCCAATTGCTGGTTCTCCCAGCAGCTGGTGCAATTCTCGGTCTCCATCAGAACTCCACCGTAGATAATACGCAAAACTTTCCGTTCAAAATCACCAAGAGCGAGTTTGTCATCCACGAACGTATAGTGGTCGGAGAGGACTACCTAATCAGCATTTGGTGTCATTATCGGCGGTGACCAGCGAGCCCGAATACACGAACTCGTTGACTACCTCGCTTTAATCGCCGTCAATCCAAACTCGTGGTGAGTGGGAGACTAACACTATCTGGAATGGAAAGAAACAATCGACGAAAGGGATTGATCATTTTCAGTTAGGTCATTATGATTTTGAACGTTAAAAATGTAGATCTAATGTATTGTATTATACTAGCTTAGGGAGTACATTCCCAAATAACCAACAAACCCGATCATGGCCCTTTTTTCTAATATAAACTGTTACAGTACAGTAGTACGTTATAATCAAATATAGCTAATATTACAAAATATTTTCTTTCTCTCGAAATCCAGACTCGTCATTCACCAGTGCACCAAAGTCAATGTCGTCGTCATCATCGCTAGGCAGCAGCAGCAGCAGTAGTAGTAATAATAGTAGTAGCAGTAGTCCTAGTAGTAGCAGTAGTGGCATCCCGAATCCCCACCACCAACGGCTACACAATCGAGAGATAGTCCTCACCAGTCTGGTTGCCGGAGCCATCGCCGGTGCCCTGGCCAAAACGACAATCGCCCCGCTGGATAGGACCAAGATCAACTTTCAGATCAAGTAGGTTCGCTTTCCTTTCTGTATCAATGTCGTTGGTTATTCTATAAATTACTTACGATTCTCAACTTCCAGCAAACACGTCCCCTACTCATTCCGAGCGGCATTCGAATTTGTGCGCAACACGTACACCAAGGAGGGCTTCCTGGCCCTCTGGCGGGGCAACTCGGCCACGATGGCACGGATCATTCCCTATTCGGCGATCCAGTTCACGGCGCACGAGCAGTGGAAGAAGCTGCTGCACGTCGACCTGCACGAAGAGTGAGTGGTCAGCTTAAGGTTACTCCAATAGAGCTAACAAAGTGTGTGATTTTCCAGCACCAAAGTACGGCGATTTATCGCCGGATCGCTGGCCGGGATCACGTCGCAGTCGATGACCTACCCGCTGGATCTGGCCCGGGCACGGATGGCCGTGACGGACAAGTACAGCGGCTACCGGACGCTTCGGGAGGTGTTTGTGAAGATTTGGCAGTGCGAAGGCCCTCGGACGCTTTACCGGGGCTACTGGGCCACCATCCTGGGTGTCATTCCGTACGCCGGGATGTCGTTCTTCACATACGATACTCTCAAGAAGGAGTATTTCAGTGAGTATCTATTGCAGAAGGAAACCTTCTTGAACGACACATACTGAACCACGAACGTCCTTTGCAGAACGCACCGGTGACAGCAGTCCAAATACTGTGATATCGTTAGTGTTCGGGGCCACGGCCGGCGTGATCGGTCAGTCTTCGAGCTACCCGCTGGACATTGTCCGACGGCGGATGCAGACTACCGGCGTGACGGCACACTGTGCCGATCGCTATCTGACGATCGGAACGACACTGGTCAAAATCTACAGGTTGGTTTCGTGTGAAATTCCCCAAGAAAATTTTACAATAACCAATTCTTTCCGAAACAGGGAGGAAGGTTTAATCAAGGGTTTCTACAAGGGACTCAGCATGAACTGGATCAAGGGCCCCATCGCCGTCGGGATCAGCTTTGCGACGTACGATCACATCAAGCACTTCCTGAGGGAGCTGATTCACCTGCGGGATCCGGTGCGGTAAGCCGAATCCAGCGCCGAACGGGCACTGCACAAACAATAGCAACAAAACTGAAATATTTGTACGGACAAAAGTTCGAATCTGTTGAATCTGGTTGTCTATATAGCTGTGGCATTTTCATTTATATTTTTTTTAACTTTCGTTTGTGAGTGTCTGCGATTGATTGATGTCTGCGGATGGGAGTGCGAGGGACAGGAACTGTGTGCGGCGTTGTCTGTTAGAATTACGTGTGTAGCTTTGTGTTTTGATCCAGGGTCAATCAAACTAAAACAAAAACAAAATGGTGCAATTAAATCGTGAAAAAGTTTATATACAACACAGAAGTGCATTGCTTATATACTCAGCTCCATAGAGACTGTCCTCGGAAGCACTACAATTTTAGGTAGATACATTTATTTTAAGCGGACAAAGTAACATCTCCTCGTTTGATTTACACTGAGCGGATACTATCACTCGGAAGTTTGAGATATTTTCAACGATATTGATCCCAAAATGGTTCAGTTCAACTGAAGCGCGAGAGTACAACTCAAACAAAAAGACCGAAAACTAAGTCAAAAAACCGCAGTCTGATGAAATGACAATAAAATTCGCCTGCTACCCTACCCAAAACCAACTAAACTTCTAGTTCCACATGAGCTCTTACAAAGGTGCCATTCGATTTTCTGTTCTGATTTTCATTTTTTTTATTAGGTCCTCTACGCATTCGGTTACAGCTTATTAGGTTAGGATTTGTGTACGTAGAAGGTTGAGACTTTGTTATTTTTAGGAGATAGGTTTTCTTTTTCGTGCGGGAGATTCTGGAGAAGGATCTAGATTTCTTGGAAGCACGATCGCTATACGAGCAACACGTGCTTTAATTTTTAATCGTTCGGTTTTGTTTTCGAAGCGTTGTAGTCATTTATTACCCTCAAGGTCATATCTCCCCGGAAAATCTGTTGAATAAATTAGCTGAAGAATTCAAGAGAGAGTACGACACTGGTTTTTGGAAAGAAATGTCCCTGAATCGTGCTGTTGTGATGGATTTTTCCGTTCATTTTTGGGTTAACATTATCGTCATTTTGATTATATTGGACGGCAGTGTGAAATCTTCTGTTCCCTGTTTTGCATTGGCTAGGAAGTGGGGGTTCAAGCTTACTCTGCACGCCTTGAAAATAAGAATAGTTTTATCATTTCAGATAATCACCCATATTCTTGTTTTCGTTCAAACCGTATTTTCCATACAAAAAAACTTTTCTTTTGTATGGAAAATACGGTTTGAACGAAAACAAGAATACGGGTGAATGTATAGATTTTTCCAGTACTGGATGACATTTGAGCAGCTTCTTGAAAGTTTGTTGTGGAATTTGTTGTGGCATTGATGTAATCGAAATCGAAGCTACCGAAGACTTCATTGGTTGATAGCAAGTCCTTAGCAACGCTATTGATTTCAAGTAACAATCATCATGCCAATTGTAACACTCCACAAGATCAATCCAATATAACAATAAATTGTTCCCGTTTCCAAACGGGCTATGATCTGTTTGTTGTTTATTTACTCTCAAGAGGTTATGGACGACTCACGGAAGGAAACTGTCCACGTAATAATTCCGTTTTCCGGGACTGGATTTGAAAATTGGAAGTTCCGCGTGGAGAAGCACTTGAAGGCGGTCGAGTTATTGGATGCAATGACCAAGAACGCACCAACGGATGCAGCTGAACTGGAATATATATACATATAGGGGAAATGACGGCTTCGGCATGACAGACTATTTTCGGCAACCCAAATTGAAACACTATTTTCACTGGATTTTCATACGAAAACACTTCGCTGAATGCATGCAAACTATTCTTTATGCTTTCAGCTTCAATTTGGCTATATTTTTACCACTGAGAAAAAGCAATCTAGCAGGGTTTTCTTGAAATGAAACACACGCACTACAAGTTGTAGCTGATTTCGAGTTGCCGATAATAGAACAGCAGATTGACATGCAGTTCAAATGGAACGGTTGCCGAAGAAAACTGGTTGCCGACAATACTCGCTCTCACTAGAGAAGATTGGAGCTTTGTAAAAGCGTTTCAAAACAGTTTTTGACAATTCTTTCGACTGAAATTGTTAGAGCAGCTGGCAGCAAAAGATTATAAACAAACCAATACTGCAACCGCTGATGACTTGCTCTGGGACTGCTTCGGACTCATCTTCCCTTTCAAGCAAACTCTGTGGGAGAATATCATTGACCACCTATCTACACACACCTTGGTAAGGTAGTTGAATTCGAGATACTGATCTGATATTTTTCAGTGTGTAGCGATGTTTGTTTTATTTCTTTCAATAGCAGACAACAACTCGTGTATGTTGGACGTAAATATAATTATGTAGTACTGTAATCGGTTGTTCTAAGTTTCATTATCCGAAGTTCCTTTTTCGTCCTTTTCCGCATGTGTTGCTTCCTGTTGGCTGGTTGTTTTGTCCACAGGTTATGGGCCCAGCGCAGGAGAAGTGAAGAAAAGTGCTGAACTGAAAAAGAAACTGTTCTAGTGTTTTTTATTTTATTTTCTCGCGGACTCTAAACGTGTGGTAGCCGTTTTTTTTTTTCATAATGGCGGACGGTGCAAAAGTTTCATTCCCCAAGTTGAGTCAAACGAACTGGGCTTCTTGGAAGCAACGAATGGAATGGTTGCTCGAGAAGGAGGATTTGTGGGATGTCATAAGTGTTGCAAAGCCGGAACCGGAGACGGAAGAATGGAAGAGTCGCGATCGGAAAGCTCGTGCGAACATTGGACTTTTTCTCGATGAAAGTCAATTCAAGTTGGTGAAGAATTCAGACAGTGCTCGTGGGATGTGGAATGCTCTACGGGAGCACCACGAAAAAGCAACAATGTCCACCGTTGTGCATTATCTAAACCAACTGTGTAGTGCAAATATGGCTGAAAATGGGAACATGGAAGAACACTTGAACACGATGGAAGAGTTGTTTGATAAGTTGATTGCTGCGGGGCAAAACTTGGACGAGTCGTTGCAGATAGCAATGATTTTCCGTAGTGTTCCTCCGTCGTATCGAAGCTTGGTGCAAAGTTTACAGTGCCGGGCAGATGCTGATTGGACAGTTGTGCTGGTAAAAGCTCGCCTTTTGGATGAGTACAACCAACGGCGGGAGAGAAGTGATGTTTTGTCGAACGATATGAAAGCGATGAAGCTCGATGCAGGTGAAAACAGAAGAGAAAAAGTGTGTTATTTCTGTAAACAACCCGGTCATTTTCGAAAGCATTGCAAGAAGTTGCAGTCGAAGAAGAATATTTGTGAAGATGAGAAGAAACAGTGGCATCGGAAGGATGATAATTACAGAGGTGGAAATCCTAAAGCAAAACAGGCCCATAACGCGGGTGGTTCTGGGGGATCCGTGTGTTTTATGGCTGGTGATGCGATGCCGGGCTGTTGGGTAATTGACAGTGGTGCGACGCGCAGTCTTGTAAGCGGTCACGGTTGTCGACACATTTTCTGTGATAATTGACTGCCTTTGCCACCGACACTTGCAAAGCAAGCTATCATAGTACAGTACCAAACTAAAATGTCGTATGACAGGCTCTGTCATACGACACTGTCGCCGAAGACCGTCACGAATGTATGTATTTTAGTTTTTCTCATAATAAGAGCTGCTGATGGTGTGCTTGTGTGAATTCTGAAAATAGCAAGCAATGATGTCATAATAATAATATTTCTGTACAGAAATGGTTTGATTTACACCAAATTGAGGAATTACAACGAAATCACACATGTCATATGATAGCTATTTTGATAATTTTCTTTTAGCTCGAATGTTATTCTACCGCTCGTGTTGTGTGAGAGAGACGACGGTAGAGCATGAGTGTTCGAATACAAACAGACTGTCGCGCACGACAACGAAGCGAGTGTAGTAAAAAAAACGTCAACTGGCGACGCGTCATATGACGAGTGATCGATCGTTTTTCGAGTCAATGAACGCTAGTGACTATTCGAGAGTTACGCTTGCCGACGGTAATAAAACGAAAGTGTGCGGTGTCGGTGAGGGCGTCGTTTTCGGTGAGAACGGACGTGGTGACCGGGTAGAAGTAACTTTGAAAAACGTACTGTACGTGCCGGAACTGGATGGTGGTTTAATTTCGGTGAGTCAACTGGCTGCGAATGGATTCGCGGCGAAATTCGATGCAACGTCGTGTGTGATCCAGAATGAAAAGGGTGAATCAGTGCTAGTTGCAGATAAAGTTAGCAACCTATACCGGTTGCGGATTTATGAACGTTCAATGAAAGTTGACGGTGAACATCATGAGCGGTGCCAACATACTTGGCATCGTCGGATTGGCCATCGAGACCCTGATGTGCTGAGGCGAATAGTAGCAGATGAGCTGGTAAGTGGTTTCATTTTACATGATTGTGGGGCTCGCATCGTCTGCGAGTGTTGCATGAAGGGCAAGCTTGCGCGAAAGCCTTTTCCTCCTGTGACTGAGCGGAAATCTTCACAGCCCCTGGAGTTGGTTCACACGGATCTGTGTGGCCCAATGGAAACCACTACACCATCGGGAAATCGCTATCTGATGACGCTCATTGACGATTTCAGCCGGTACACAACCGTGTATCTGCTGAAGAATAAATCAGAAGCCTCAGGAAAGATTCAGCTGTATGTTCGGTGGGTGGAGAATTGTTTCGGGCGTAAGCCACGCGTCATTCGATCCGATGGCGGAGGCGAGTACGTCAACCGTGAGCTGCGGGAGTTTTATGAAGCTGAGGGCATAAAGGCGCAGTACACCATGCCGTATTCTCCGCAACAAAACGGCGTCGCCGAGCGCAAGAACCGATCAATACAGGAAATGGCGATTTGTATGTTAGCAGATGCTGGATTAGGAAAACTGTATTGGGGCGAGGCTGTCTTGACGGCAACTTACCTGCAAAACCGGCTACCATCCAGGGTTGTAGTGAAGACACCGTTCGAACTTTGGACAGGACGCAAGCCAAGTTTTGAACATCTTCGTGTATTTGGATGTGATGCTTATGTGCACATACCTGATGCAAAACGATCTAAGTTAGATGAGAAGTCTATTAAACTAACTTTCGTTGGCTATTCTGAGGACCATAAGGGATATCGTTTTCTCGATTTGGTTACTAATCGTGTGACCATAAGTAGAGATGCGATGTTCATTGAGCTTGGTAATGGATCGGAACGATTGGGTGAACGGAAATCTGAGGTTGTGTCAGAGGAGTTGGATGATTCCGTTGTTATCCCGATCAACCCGGTGACGACTGGTCGAAATGCTGTAGACGATGATGTTTCTTCTGATGACTTTGAAGGTTGGAGTTCTGCGGATGATCCGTCAGAAGAAGATTTTCAAGGTTTCAGTGATGAAGGTGATCGCCAAGAGGAGGAGCAAACATTGCAGCGTATTCAAAGGAGAACTAGAGGTGTTCTACCAAGACGGTATGACAATTTTGTTGTGGGTATCGCTGAGTTTTCTTCATTTGAACCAACCGATTACCGGAAGGCGTTGGAGATTTCGAAATGGAAGGAAGCGATGGATTCGGAAATTGGACCACACAACTTGAATGGAACCTGGGAGCTGGTTCATCTACCGGAAGGAAGAAAAGTGGTTGGGTCACGGTGGGTGTTCAAGCTAAAACGTAACGAAAGTGGGGAAGTCGTGAAGCATAAGGCAAGACTGGTGGCGCAAGGCTACAATCAACGCTACGGTGTTGATTACTTGGATGTGTTCGCTCCGGTAACGCGGCAGGAAACTCTACGTGCGCTTCTGGCAGTAGCAGGGAAGAAACGTATGGTAGTGCAACACATGGATGTTAAAACGGCGTACCTACACGGTACCATCGAAGAGGAGATCTACATTCGACAGCCCCCCGGATATGAAGTTGCTGGTAAGGAGAACATGGTGTGCCGACTCAGGAGGAGCATCTATGGCCTCAAGCAGTCAGCACGATGCTGGAATCATGCATTACATGCGGTGTTGATGAAGCTAAAGCTTGAACAATGTGAATCAGATCCCTGTTTGTATGTTCGACGTGATGGTTCGAAGACGGTATATCTTCTTGTATACGTCGACGACATATTAGTTGCGTGTACGCAAACAGCAGTTATAGATGCTGTGTTCGAAGCACTTCGGAAGGAGTTCGATGTTACAAACCTTGGAAAGGTGAAGCATTTTCTTGGTCATGAGGTGCGCTGCAATGGAGGATTCTACAGCCTACGCTTGACAAGTTACATCGATGCTTTGATCGAGAAGTTTGGTCTCAAGGACTGCAACCCTTCTAAATCACCAATGGATCCGAGCTATGTCAAATCGGATAGCAACAGCAAGCCGTTTGAAGATGTTACTCTGTACCGAAGTTTAGTAGGTGCCCTCCTTTACGTGGCGGTAAATGCTAGACCAGATGTGGCAGCAAGTGTATCTCTTCTTGGAAGAAAAGTGAGCAATCCTTCAGAAATAGATTGGAAAGCGGCGAAGCGGGTAGTCAGATATCTAAAGGGAACAAAAGACCTTAAGCTGGAATTTGGAGCTGGAAAAGGATGGATACTCGAGGGCTACTCAGATGCAGACTGGGCAGGCGACCAAGCGACTCGGAAATCTACAAGTGGGTACATGTTCTTCTTTGGAGCTGGACCGATTGCATGGGTGAGTCATAAACAATCCTGTGTAAGTTTATCTTCTATGGAAGCGGAATATGTGGCATTAAGCGAGGCGTGCCAGGAGCTAATCTGGCTGCGTCGATTGATGGAAGATCTTGGGCAAGTTCAGCAGTGCACAACAGTCTATGAGGACAATCAAAGCTGTTTGAGTTGAAACTCAAACAGCTTTGATTGTCCTCATAGACTGTTGTGCACTGCTGCAATGTGATGAATCAAGGCGGAACGAACAAGCAAGAGATCCAAACACATTGATACAAAGCAGCATTTCATCAAGGATTTGGTAAATCAAGGCGTTGTGAAATTGGAGTTCTGTCCATCAGAGATGATGATAGCTGATGCACTAACAAAACCGTTGGGAGCGACCAAGTTTCGACAGATGTTGGAACAAACTGGACTTATCGGATGAATTTCTGCGGTGATCATTGAGGAGGAGTGTGGGAGAATATCATTGACCACCTATCTACACACACCTTGGTAAGGTAGTTGAATTCGAGATACTGATCTGATATTTTTCAGTGTGTAGCGATGTTTGTTTTATTTCTTTCAATAGCAGACAACAACTCGTGTATGTTGGACGTAAATATAATTATGTAGTACTGTAATCGGTTGTTCTAAGTTTCATTATCCGAAGTTCCTTTTTCGTCCTTTTCCGCATGTGTTGCTTCCTGTTGGCTGGTTGTTTTGTCCACAAACTCCACATACGCAATCTACAGTACACTTCTGCAATTTCAGGCCGAGACCCAAATCGTGTCGCACTATCTTCGCGATGACCTAGCCTACGATGCCACAAATGCTCACAGAATTCAGGATGCTTCACAGTGGTCACCAATGCTTGCTCCTCTCGCCTAGATTCGGTGTATAATGAGTCACGCCAAGAGAAAAACAGTTGAACTCGCATCACGGATTTCGAAAGATTCCCTTTCTTTTAACTTGGCAACAGAGGACTTCTGCATCAACTTCAAATGACTTCTAGCGAGGAAAAAAAATAACGGCTGTAGTAAATCATTATATCAGTGATTTTGTCGAATTATCTTAAAGAAAAATAGTAGAAATTGTTATTACTGATCATTACAAAACGTATCGCATGACAAATGCTCACTGCGTGTATATGATCATTTCTTCGATTATATTTTATATTTAATTGCAATACCTTTCGTGGACCTTTCATAGCATCGTAATGTTTGTTTACTTTGCACGATAGGTAGCCGGTTTGACAGTTCAATAGGTAGACTTGGCTTCACTCTTGGCGTGACTTATTATACACCGACTCTACTCTCGCCTACCAGTACTGCTTCCTTATCGCGTAGGACTCGACAAACAGTTAAGCTGGGCTTAGACTAGGCAAGTCAAATGATCAACTCAATTGAATTCAATTGGCTTGAAAAGTTGAGCCTGGTTCAACTTTTTTCAATTCAAGTGAGTTGATCAAGTCAGTTGAATGGCATGGTTTACACGTTCAATTCGCGTTCAAGTCAGTTGAATTCAACTGACTTGATCAATTGACTTGCCCTGTCTAAACCCAGCTTTAGGTTAGCTTCCACTAGTCAACTTACGTAGTAATCCAATCCGCCGTGTCATTTGAGGGGAATTGCTTTGCTTAACGTCTTTCTCAGTCTTAAAACACTATTCAATCTTTTAATTTAATTTTTAAAACTATCGTAGAACTTCCCATAAAATTTTCTCACAATGTTCTAATGTTCATGTAACTTCCCTTACGTTTCTTAAATTTGCATGAGCCCCTCAGGACATTGCTGAAGTTTTCGGAAATTGCCTGAGTTTCTCGGAACTCCTTTATAATTCCAGTAATTTCATTGATGTCTTCTGAGCTTCACTACAGCTCCTGAAAACCATTAAATTTCCCTGAAGTTCTTTAAACTTGTCAAGTTTCCAAAATATTTATGATTTTCCTTAAGTTCACTGGAGTTCACTGGACTTTTTCGAAATTTCCGGGTTTTCGGGTTTATCGAAACTTACACAAAAGTCGTTACTTTTCTGAAGTTTCAGAACTTCTTAAATGTTCCTGCAGCTAGTGTGGACCCACAATAAAGTTGAACAAAACTGGCGCGAGAAGATGAAAGAATCATCGAGCGGATCGAGCAAAGGCTGAAGGAACTTCCAAGGTAAGGTGGAAGAAAATTCCAGGGAAAGTTGGATGAAACTTCAGGAAGTTTAAAAATGAATACAAACTTCCGGAAGTTAAATGATGTTTAAAAAATATTTCTCGATTCCCTAAGAATTACCGGAAAGAGCCATCGACTATTTCTCGTTTGGAAAAGGAGGAAATGCAAACATTAGTCAAAAGAGTATCAAGCATAAGGCATCTTTACAGATGATTTTTTAGAATTTTGAAGGCTCAAAAAATATGAGGTATTCAAAAAGATACAAGTCCCTCACCAAAATTTTCTCCGAAATTTGAACGCGGGCAGGCAATAACAATTTTGATTATTTTAAAAAAAAAATCGATATAAATCGGTATTCTGAGGATCCTTATCTGTATATCGGTTTCTAGTTCGGAAATCGGTATAAATACCATTAAATCGGTATATCTGGCAACGCTGGTCGGTGATTGGCACTAGATTGCTGAACAGAGACCGACGATAAATAAAGGAATGAAGAAGATTTAAAGCAAAATAATAACTTCGCTCTTTGACACTAAACTAAAAAACTGACAGCTGACTCCCATGCAAAAAAAAAACGGTGGAAACTAACGATTTTAAATTGGTTCACTACTTGACTAGCCTTTTGGACCCAAGCAAATCGATTAACGCATCTCATTCTAAAAAAAAATGGCATGTAAAATGAGGGGTTCGTGGATTTTCCTATGTTTCGAAGGGTGCATCGGTTAGCTTGGGATCGAAGAGAGTACCAAAGCTGAGCCAAAAAGTTGAGCACGTTTCTTCGGGACCTTCTAGCATAGAGGTAACTCTAAGACTAGAAGATCCCGAAGAAATGTGCTCAACTTTTTGGCTCAGCTCTGGTACTCTCTTCGGTCCCAAGCTAATCGATGCACCCCTCGAAACATATGAAAATCCTAGAACCTCTCATTTATCTGTCAAACTTTCATAGCGAATCAAAACAAACATAGTGTAGTACTAGAATGTTGACTAGAATGGGGTACGTTAATCGATTTGCTTGGGACCAATAGGCTAGTCAAGTAGTGAGCCAATTTAAAATCATTAGTTTCCACCCGTAAGGCTACTGCAAATTTATATCTATATCGCTCACCTCCCGAAAAAAAATAACAACAAAAATACATTAAAAAACAATGTAACAATAAGACGAAAATTATTGTCTTAACAATGATTTATATTGTTCCGTCTACAATAAATTTACCTTCATTTATGTTGTACAAAACAATAAATTTCATGGTAAATGTAAAATTTACAATAAAAAAGGGGGGTTGTTAAGTATCTTAACAATGAAATTTTCGTGATTTTCCCATATAATTTTTTTTCAATAACATTATATATTATTGTTATTTTACTGTTGGTTGGCGAATTTATTGATTAAAAAAAAATAACAGTGTACTTTAGAGTGTATGTGTTGGCTTGACAGATCTACTTTATCGACTTTAAAAATAAATCGAAAAAATAAAACATTGCCCCGGGAAGGGAAGGGGGTGGTATGTCTGTTACGGGTGGTCCTTTTTTTACTGGTTATGGATCGAGATTCGATCCGGAACTTGTGAGAAATTCAGGCCAACTCCCCTGCGCTCGATATCCCTAGGTCACGTCTCCTTGGTGGTTGAGCGTCGTTGATAAGTTAATGCATTCGACTGGAGAGAATCGCCCATGAAATATGCTTCCACCTGAGAGTTCCTTCCTGACATCTTCAAGTGGTGGAATTTTTTATTATTATTGTATGATTATTGACTGCACGGAAAAGGTCTCCATTAAGCTTTAGAGAGGGTCTAGGATAAGATATGAGCGGACGCGGACTGCCTGGTTTTGAGCCAAACGAACTGTCAAAGCCAGAGCCATACGAGCAGCGCCTAAATATCTTGATTACATTGGCAGTGTTGCTGACCCTCTCATAGTCTGCATGCTTCAATCAGATTTATTTTTATTGTTCGTGAAGTAACCCACAATGAAAACACACCAATATTTAATGTAACAACAATTTTTATTGTAATAGAGTTGTTCATTATTGTCCATGATCGAATCATGTTAACAGTAAAATAAATGAAAAATACGATAAAAATCATTGTAACAACATTTTATTATGTACATTCATTGTACAGCTAGGTAGCAGTTTTGCCGTTTTCGGAAGTGTACAACATTATAACAATCATTTTTATTGTCGACAATAAATATTAATGTTAGAGCATTGTTTCCACTGAAAATTTCACTGTAATTTTTTTTTCGGGCTCGCTCACACAAAAGTTGATATGGATTTTTTTCTCAGTGATGATTATTGACACAAAAATCATACAATATTTGGCGGAGGTTTTCGTTCAGTGTAGGTTTTTAGGTGTCGTTGACGGCTACTGTGCAACTCTTCACTCCTGTCGTAAAATCCCATAATCAATTGCCAGTCTGTGCATGAAACATAGCGGATTTCGACTCACTCAACCGAAAATTCCTATACCAAACTGTCGATCTTTGGCAAGAAGAGACGATTTTGGTACCGTCAATGCCTACTTGGGGCAAAAAAGCAGTGGAGCTTTTGCCAATGAAAAACGATTGGAGGGAAGAGTGTGTTCCAAAATAATTTTACAATTATTGTTGAATTTGAGTGAGAAAGAACGGGAGGTAAAAACTCTTGAATCTTACCCAGTTTGAGTAACAAAGAAAGATGGAGTGAAGTAGGTAACTGTTATTCGTGACTACGAAACAAAAAAAAATCTTCCTTTCTCTATCACTCAATTTCAAGTTCAAGTTCAAGAGTGATTTCCGCGTGGTCACGCTCAGTTCAGCTCCTTTAAAGGAATAATTCTTTAGCGCAACGATACAGGATTTGCAGCGGTTCCGAAACTAGTACTAGTCAACAATTTGACTCCGTAAGTACACATGGAATTAACTTATCACCTAAGCGATTGGTTTTGAGTGTTGATTAGAAATCAATTTTAAATTTGTTTGCTTGTCTATTTCAAACAGACGAAAATGGCATCCGCTAACACGCAATGCTTGTCGGCCACAACCGGTGGAGAAATTGTTGAGGTTAGATTTACATGGACCATACCCAACATCAGCTTTCTTCTCAAATTCACACAACCGCTGTACTCGAGCACTTTCAAATCAAGCGAGGACACAACTTGGTGTTGGTATTGCTCCATTATTCAGGAAGATGGCTATTTGAAATTAGGGTTGTTGTTCATATGTGATGCGAACCGTCTTCCGAAAATGCCAGCTGAATTTAAATTTTCGTTGCTTGGACCAAAAGGAGAATTGGCTTTTACTGAACCCAGTCATGGAATGTTCGAACGTAAAAACAGGGCTCATTATGTGATCTCATTGCTAAGCATTAGCAAACTGTTGGAACACAAAACTGATCCAGGAGATGTGCTGACCATTGTTTGTCAGGTTCGTGTCTACCACGCTTCCTCTGTTGACAATTTCCCGATTTCCCCTTGCAAAATGCAGCATGACATGGAAAACATTCTCAAGGATACACAGTTCGCCGATGTTACATTGGTCGTCGAAGGACACAACATTCAAGCGCATAAAGCAATCCTGGCCGGCCGCAGTCCTGTCTTTGCGGCAATGTTTAGCGTTAACATGGTGGAAAACGATCAAAACCAAGTGACCATCACCGACATGGAGTACGAAGTGGCACAGCAGCTGCTACGGTTCATTTACACCGGCAAAACTGAAATCGAACCCGAAATGGTTGACAGTTTGCTGGCTGCTGCGGACAAGTATGGTTTGACGCGGTTGAAAGAAATATGCGAACAATCCGTTTCCAAAACCATCGCTGTTCCAACGGCAATCAAAACGTTGATCTTCGCTGACCGGATGAATGCTAAAGTTCTCAAGTCACACACGATGGCGTTCATCAAAACGAACATGAACAAAGTGATGGAAAGTGACGATTGGAAGACCATGGTCGTGGAGCATCCCCCGCTGCTGCTCGAGGTGTGCCGTACGCTGGCGGATAAGTGATTTTCCTGTCTGCTTTTTCCTGCAAATTTAACCCAGAATGAGGTTTATTTTCATTTATATCTATGTTTCGAAAATATTGCAATTAAATACGTTACACCCGAAGTTTGAACCATTGAAATACAAACATAAAAAATCGTTGAATCAACCCCGAAAATACAAGCAGAAAACGTACCATCATAACAGAAACTTTTCCCCTTATGGTACGTTTATGGTTGAATGACCAACTACAATTTACTCAATGAGTACAGAGAGAGGTGAAGCAGATCGTTAAATGGTTGTATTAGTAAACCAAAAATTCAACGTAAACGTAGTGACGTCACTAATTGGGTTTCACACACACAACTTAACCGATTGCTTCACCTCGGTCGTTCAGCTCAGCTCATTACTATAGCAAGACCAGAAACAGCAACCTTCTATATCAAAATACCTTTGGTTCCCATTGGTGAGATTCTCACACGACGTATGTCTGATAGTACGGCAAGCGGCACTCACCATATTCTACCCCCAACGAAGCTTGTACACCCTCACCAAAACACAGCACTCTCGGCATCCCTTTCGCCTTTTAGCGCGACCTCCCTCTCACAGTCGGTCGGTGATTCCCGGAAAACGACTCCGATGATTCAAGTGCGCGCGACTGGAAGCGAAAAGTCATCAAAACGGGTATCGCCATCTCCCACACATCAACGCCCAAAACACAACTACACACACCCACGAGCAGCGTTGCCAGAACAACCGATAGAACGGATTTTCTACCGATGCGTTTGAAGCCCCGCATAACGCAAATAACATAATTAATTATTTTCAAAGCTGCTAGTTCTCACAGAGGGCAACGAACGCCCTCCGTGCTAGAGAACGAGGGTAGAGAAGCAGTTTTTCCGGTACGGGAAAATCGTTGATTTATGAGATTCTCACCAACTTGTATCTGCAAAACGCAACAATTATCCGCTTTTGCCAGTATGTACATAAATGATAGGGATAAATGCCGTAGTTTTTGTGTAATCGAGCAAAAACAGAAACAAAATCATACATTCTCAGATTTAAAACTATCAAGCCCATACATGTCAGGGTGGGTGGCCTCCTACATGTGACTACCGGCAGAAGCGGCTACCATCGGTTAATTATTGAAGAAATACCGATTTTCTATTTTTCATACCGATAATTGGCGTCTTGCAGTGAAACTTTTCCAAGCTTTCGCCACCTACATTTCGAAGTGAGAACTACTAGAAGGAGGATAGTTTCCAAATTTTTCAAGTAAAACAGACGCTTGTTGGGGCAAATCGGTCCATAAAGAAAAACTAATAATTTCCCGTGGAAGGTTTTGCTTGAATCGTGTAAGAAAACGTGTTTGAAAACTATTTGTTATTATTTCGGTATGGATCGGAGATGTTTTCATGGCAAACTATGCATAACAAGTTTGCACCCACAGAGAGAGGTTACCTCCTGCGCAGCTGTATTTTTCAGAAAATGGCAAATATGTGCGGTTTTCACTAAGATGAAAGTGGAAATTAAATGAATTTACTTAGGAAAGGTTGTATCATGCTGGTGGTAATAGAGAATTGGTTGTATAGGACGCCAATATTCAATAAATGTTTGATTTTGGCCTTTTTTAAGCAAACATATTTATACTCACAATTTTCGACGGAAAACGCACCGGAACTTGATTTACTCAACACGCACCATACTATAAAATGGTGCTAGATGGTTTTCAAAGTGATAACAAGATGACAAATCATCTTTATTTTGAGTAATTGATGGAGCCGCGAAATGAAATGAATATATCTTATGAAAGTTCATCTGGAAATGTCGAAGATGCACATCAGTCTTATCGTAATAACGTTTTCTTCTTCAATTCGAATGTTATATTGGAAGGATTTTACACAGGCTTGATGAAAATTATGATTTAACGCTAATTTTCACGAATTTTATATGCAGTCTGTCAATATTATCATCATCATGCAGTGGCGCCATCTGCGTTGAGCTTTTACGGCAATCTCCCAGGCGTCTTGCAGTGAAACTTTTCCAAGCTTTCGCTTCCTACATTTCGAAGTGAGAACTACTAGAAGGAGGATAGTTTCCAAATTTTCCAAGTAAAACGACGATTTTTGGGGCAAATCGGTTCATAAAGAAAAACTAATAATTTCCCGTGGAAACTTTTGCTTGAATCGTGTAAGAAAACGTGTTTGCAAACTAACTGTTATTGTTTCGGTATGGATCGGAGAGGTTTTCATGGAAAATAATGCATAACAAGTTTGCACCCACAGCGAGAGGTTACCTCTATGGTAGTAGCAGGTAGTAGCAGGTAAATTACTGATTACCAATTGGGTTCTTTAAGGGTATTGAGGTAAATGCATATTCGGAATCTGCATTAAAATTGAAACCTAAACCCAAAATTTATTCAATTTTGGTACACTGGAACGATTTTAAATAAGTTTGATTTCATTTGGAAAAATCACCTTATCAGTGCCCCTCAGTGTCACTTTATATGCGAGCGAGCTGTCAGTTAGTTAGTTTAGTGTCAAACAGTGAAGCTATTTTTGTGCTTTCAATCTTGGTTTAAAAATCAAGATGAAAGTGTGTGGGTTAGAAAAAAAGTTGGAAGGGTTGTATACTAGATACGACCGCAGGGTTGGCGTTGGATAACGTCTGTTATGTGTTGTACTTAATTGTGTATATTATATTTTAGGAATATTCGTTAATAAGTCTTTTGCGAAAGTTTGGTGGCCCTGAAAAGGGCCGTTTTGTTGGGCTGATGTTGTTGACAATGATGGAACGGGCGACCTTGTTGGACGCTTATATAGTAGAACAGAAAATATCAGAGGTGTCAGATACTCGCATCTGATGTCTCGGTTGGAGAAAGTATAAGAATATAAAAAAATCAATCGATTTTCACCATCTTTAGACAATGGTTTACTTTTAACCATTTTTCAATAGTTTACAGAATGAAATCAATAGTTTTGAAACAATTGCTAGAAATATTTCCAATCGATTGATGCCATTATCTCGTAAATCTATCGAGAGACGGTTGAGTTATTATCACAGACATAACACATTTGAATATTTCTCACTGTAAAACATCATCGCTAAAACATTACCGCCATCTGTTGAGTACACTGTGGTGGGCACTACACTGAACAGATGGCGGTAGTGTGTAAACGTCAAACGTAAGGGAATTGACTATGCGCGCCACAGGTGGCGGTACTACCAACTACGATACTTTTAAATTGTCCGTTAAATGCTTGTTCGATGAACAACTTTCGAGTGTTATGTCTGTTTGTCTGTGTTATTATCGTTCAAAATCTTTTAATTTTTCGTAACGCATCCAAAATGACTGTTTTCAATTTTGTACCCCCGTATGTTGCCGAAAGACGTTATCCAACGTCAAAATATCGCTGTGCTCAGAAAACGAAGCTCTTTCAGATGATTTATAAAAACCTAGGGGCAGTTCACTTGAGGTGCATTTATTATAACAAAAAAATTAAATGCATTTTCTCAGTGCACTTTTGGCTGCGTGTAGTTGTAAGTGGCACCTCACACTAATATATAAAGTTTTGTCCTGTTTTGTTGTTCGCTTCGGTTCGCTCAAATCCACACTCTTGACTTGAGAAAATTATTCCGCAGAAAAAATCCGTTGAAATTTCCGGTGGCAGCATTAAAAATCTCCACCGGAATCGTGCAGAGCCGCCTCCACCGAAAACGCGAGAAAACTCCGTCGAAGCTCACTGGAACCTCCTTTGGTAGCACCGAAATCTCTCGGAATGCTGGATGCTGTAGATGGAAGCTCCAGGCATTTTCTCACGTTATCGATGGACGAAGTTCTGCGTGATTTCGATGATTTTGGATGCTGCCAGCGGGAGTTCCTAGAAGTTTCAACGGACAATTTGTCTTCTCGGCGAATTAAATTCTGCATGATTTCGAAGACGATGCTAGCAGCTGCCAACGAAGGTTCTAAGAACTTTGTCTTGTTCTGATAAAGGGTTCATCCACCAGGATTACGTTTGACTTGGTTTGACTAAATAAAATACATTGGGGCTACATTGAGTCTGTTGATGTTGACAAATAAATATATAACAATTGCATAAAATTGCGATCAAGGCGGACGAGGTTCTATACGATTTCGGTGGCGATTTATGATGCTGCCAGCGGAGGTTCCAGGGAATTTTAACGGAGTTTTCTCACGTTCTCTACGTTCCAGTTTCGACGGCGGAGATTCCAGTTTTCTCGCATTCATGGTGGTGATTTTCGGTGCTGCCAACGGAAGTTTCAGGAAATCTGTACGGTGTTTTCTCGTGTTTTAGGTGGAGGAGCTTCCGCATGATTCCGGTGGAGATTTCCGATGCTGCCAATGGAGGTTCTACGCAATTTCGACGGAGTTGTCTCGCGTTCTCGGTGGAGCAGATTTTGCGTGATTTTGATGTTGGCAGGGGAAATTCCGGAGGGAGCTTTTGCACGATTCTGTTTGTTTATCTTCGCCTCGATGCATGTGTGTATTTATAAGTAACACCGAAAAAGCACACACTTTGTTTTGATGTTCACACCCCACTGAATGGTTGATGCCGTTGATGCAAACGATGGAAATTAAATGCATTTTGTTTTAAATTAAATGCTTATTCAATGGGCATTCTAAAAGTGAGACTCCCCTAGATAAAAACCGATACATTTTTCAAAATTAAAGAACCCAATTCATGAATTTGGAATGGTAATGGCTTTAAACATCCCATTATTTGTAAGGTCCACTTCCAAAAAATCATAATAAATAAGGTTAAAACTTTATCACACAAACGTTCATGTAAAGTTCCATAACCATTTCAGTTAAAGTTAAGGAGGGATTATAAACAATTTATAACCATTATCGGTACGCGTTTATGCGGGTAACTACCGTACACACTAATAGCGAATTCGTTTATTATTCAGTTCCAACCTGGATCGGGTATCAAGATTGGGTCTGCTTGTTTTCTGACAAACGTCAGTTTGTTCGTTTGTTTTTAAAACCTAGCTCAGGTTGAGGTTCACACTGACAAAAAGTTCGGTTTCGCACTGGGTTGGAACTGGTTCCAACCCCGATAATAAACGAATTCGCTATAAGATTTTTTTACAGAACATTGTAATTTTTTACCGAATATGGAACAGCTGAACATTCGGTAATCGATTCGGTAATTTTTATGTTTTACAGTACATTCAGTAAATTTATATTCAGCTGAGCTGTCAAAATTTAACGATACCGCTCTGTAAATTTTTACCGAAAATGCTGTAAAATGTTTACCGGTCGATCTAAAATTTGTGACTTCTGTGACCGGCAATGCCGATATTTGAACAATAGTTCTGGCAACTCTGTCCACGAGGAGCGACACCATACGAACGAACCGTCAAAAGTCACTCACGTTGTTTGGCCCAGCACTTTTTTTCATCATCCAGCTCGGGTCGCATTTTGTACGTCGTCTTTCGGTCGCGGTGCGGTGCGGTTCTTATTTTTTTTCGGAATTTTTGCCTGGTGAAAAATAAAATCACCTGCCACAGTGAGTGCGGGGGGAAAAGTGCGGCTTTTCCCGAATTGCCAAGTGCGTGAAAATTACGTCGCGAATAGTACGTGTGCTGTTTTGGGGTTGGAAAAGTGTGCAAGCTAGGCGCTGCAGTGTGAAAAATAATCGAGTGACCTCCGCCCTCCCTCAACGTCTCCGTCGTCGTCGTCGACGTCGGTTGTCCTGCTTGGGGTTGGGTTGCAGCGATTAGGGAAGAAGCAAAGGCAAAACGTGAAGTGTGGTGCACGGTGTGTACGTGTGTGTGGTTGGTGTCCCTGAAATCCTCGCACCGCTGGTAGATGCAGAGTGGTACCACTCGGATCAGCGAGGATCCGGAGAAAATCTATATTGTAGGAAGTGTGGTTGCGGGATATTTGTACGGGAAGCAGCCGAAGCCGGTTCCGAGCAACCAGGAAACAGTGTTGATTCCAGAAGCACCGGAGCCCTTGCCACCCAGATTGCCTCCTTCCTGAAATGTAAGTCCCGTTTCTTATTACGCTTTCGGTGTTGTTCTTGTTTGTCGGGTTTTCGTTGGGTTTGGTTGGATTCGCTCCTCGTCGTGCAGTGTGTCACACACAGCGATAGATGGCACAAGCAGTCAGATACATTCATCATAGAGCAATGTAGCGAGTTGAGTGAGTGTCGTTGTGGTGATTGAAACTTGAATGAATGACTAACTTTTGACTGTGTATGCGGTCCGTCGTCCAGAGAATGGAATAGGGATGTTTACCCAAAACACAACACACAAGCCGAGAAGGGGAAGGTTTTATCGTTTTGTTTTATTGCACTAATTCGATCCCTGCTGGAAGCTGGAAAGTTCTCTCAAAGAATAAGAACCGATGCACACCAGCAACCGTGTCGAAAAAGTCGTGTCATTCTACAAAAAATGATGACGATCCGGTGCAATGGTATTCGTAGTAAAATTGCTGTTTATTTCCATTGATTAAGATGTTACATTTAGTGTTACCAAGTGATGTAGCCTGAGGGCTCAACATATTTGGATTTGCATTTACATTATTTTCGTTTGGGAACTAATTGACATTGTTCCCTATTGAGAACAGGCAGCTCTGTTCGATTCCCGGTCCGGTCTAGGATTTTTTCGGGTAGGGTATGATTGTATTTGGCACACAATAATACTTATCTAAAAATGGTACAGGCTTAGAAAGCTGCTCTCAATGAATAACTGTGGAAGTGCTCCAAGAACACTATCGAGAGCTGGCGGAAAGTCTCCAGAGGTTGTTCTTACATAACATGGCTGCAGCAGGACCTCGGGACACCACGTCAGCAGGATTGTGTTTTGAGTTCACGTTTATCGCTGCCACGCAGTTTCGGACGAAAGTTTCCATAGTTCCGAGTGGTTTCATCAACCAAGCCAATGTAATCTGACTATCAGACCACAACGAGACCTCCGTGTAATCGATTTCCATAACTTCAATCACCTTTGCCATGAGCCGAGCTAAAAGTAAAGCAGCAAGCAGCTCCAGTCTTAGGATTGGAGCCGCCTTCAACGGTGCCACTCTTGACTTGGCACACATACGCTACTATCGAAGCATCCGCGAACCCGTGAATCTCGTACCGAATGGCACCAGAAATCTTAAAACATCGTGGAACTTGACTCAGATTCAGCGTTGTCAACGAATCTCGAAAATGTACCCACTCTACTAGAATGTCCTCCTCCAGTTCATCATCCCAGTTCTACTTGGAGGACCGGAGTTTTTGCACTACAATCTTGGCACGAACTATCACCGGTGAGCAGGCTTGCTAAAACTCCTACTGGAGGTTTTAAAACACTCTTGTCCGGCGAGTTTAGTCAGCCCTCACCTCGAGTGAGTGGCGGCAGGAATATGGAAGAAGTAAACAAAAACTCCTCGAGAGAGAGAGGGAGAGTGAACTTCAGCGAGAGGATGATTTGACGAGAGGTGCGCTTTTCGACACTCCGGATGACTTTTTTGTTCGACACAAGAAGCTCAGATTTCACCCAGAGTGAGAGTAAGAGCGTGTGATAGAAAACATGAACATGAATGGCAGCAAATCTCACTCTCATTTTATCCCCCCTTGGCTCACAAGCTCTGAAGCTCAGTGGAATGATTTGGCAGTAGGCATTCTACTCCTCAGAAAAATGCTACGCTCGGCTCATTTCAAACTCGCGAGCGAGACTCCATCAAGCCTGCCGGTGAGACGAGCCCCAACGGATCATACAATGCCGCTTCGTAAACGATCGGTTCGTGACCCCTTCTGGACAATTTTCGTACGTGAACTGATCATTCTTCGTATCCCAAAGCATTCCCAGTGCCTCGATTCCTTCATTCATACCATTTTCACCTATCTTCACTAATTTTCTCGTTCTTCTCCAGGAACACTTTCAAGCACTACCGTTGCATTCGCATCCACTTGCGGACAGCAACTGTTTCACTTCCAACGAGCGTTGAGCAGCTTCTTCTTCTGTGTCTGCTCCAGATAGTATAGCATCCACGTACATATATTCTTTCGCCATCTTCGACGCAACTGCGCGTATCGACGTTGTTCTTCAACTGCTAACTGCACCATGCTTCTGGTTGCAAGAAATGGTGCAGCAGCCGTTCCGTGGGTCACTGTAATCAATTCCAATCGGGTGTGGATTCTATGGACACCGACTTGCCCGTACATTTTGGTTACGTCGCCGGAAACAAAGATCCACGGAAAATATATCGTTCTGGATGGTTGGTCCAGTTTTCATCACATCGTTCAGGGAGTACTTTGAATACCACCCTTAATTTGGTTGAAGAACTCGCCAGTTTAAACACCGCATGGTGCGGTGTGTAGTATCGTGGTAGTCCAGATACGTCGTCTTCTACTCTGATCTCATTACAGTGCCCAAGGGATTCGTATTCTCGCATGAACTCACAATACTGACTTCTCAGTTCCGCTCGAGTGCGTAGAAACGCTTCAACGCTCGACTTCTGTTGTCATCAAGTTCTGCGACAGTTTCCCGAAACGGCACCTGGACCACGAAGCGACCAGATTCGTCCCGGCGATAGGTTTCCAGGAAATGATGCTCAACATCTTGCTCTTCAGTGTTGAAAGGCGAAGATTCAGTCACTTCCTCAATTTCTCAGCTAGTGGATCTAGCAAAGCAACATTTGCGATCAAAATAGAGCCACTCACCTGTTGGTACGGATCATATGTGCCAGTGATGATCCAACCTAGATCGGTTTCTCGTAAAGACGTTGTACCATTGGACAGGACCACCTTCTTGGTTCGAAGCAAATCCCAGACGTTATTAGAAGCAAGCACCAAATCGATTTCGTGTGGCTTTAAAAACTCTGGATCCGCTAGTTGCAACTCTTGCGGTAGGTTCCACGGCGATACATCAATTTCAGGATCGGCAAACCGAGAATTTGCGCCATCGATTCGGACTAGATATGTGCCTGTAAACCCGAGTCCAACAGGGCACGACAAGGATGAAGACGGCCGTGTACATCCTCCACATCGATAACTGCTGTCTGAAGCAGTACCTGTTTGGTCGATTGTGGCAATCCGCCACTGAGACATGACGTTGTTACCGAAACACTATTTCCACCTTCCTGTGGATCTGGATCGATCCTACACTTCCAACACGTTCTCTGGGACGAACATGATCTGCCCATATGGCCCTTACGTAACCAATCGTTGCGGAACGCTCATGCTGCGAAATGTGCTGCATTTGAAATTCGGATGGTCTCCACCTGTGCGCTCACAGCCGAGCTCGCTAGACGTTGTGACTGCAGCAGAAATGTTCGATGCATTGCTTGGTGGTGCCTTGGTAGCTGCTTGCTTGATAAAAGGCACCGATGGTGCAGTCGAGTCGCAGTGGTTTTCAGCTTAGTTTTTCCTGTCATCCTTCCCTGCAAAAGAGCACTCAATTTTCAACACAAACATGTGACTCGCCTCCATCAACTAAATGTTGCCATGAGTCAACCCTATTCTGAAACCGTATGTCATCAATACCATCGAACCGACAGAAGAGTACCTGTTTGTCGTCTGTCGTCGTCTTCATCGCCCTGAAACTCACTCACACCACCCATTTCGTGCCGTATTTTGATATGGATTGACATTTCAACCGAGTGTCGGACCCGTCCAGCAAAGAGTGACTTTTTTAAACGTACGATCGAACACATGCGCGCCTACTAGGTATGTCTTCTTCTTGGCTGGTTCAACAACAACAGAGATCCATAGCCAACTTGGATGCTCTCACGTATCATAAGAGCACAGGCAAACAAGGTAAAACTAATAATTTTGTTTTGATTTTCGTTTCCCATTCAGACGGCTAATTCGGGTGCGTTCCCGCTGCTGCTACTGAGGCTGCGTGTGCGGGGGTGTTTGTTTACATTTGGCACCAATGCGCTCTTCTGGTTCTGATTATGATTCCCCTTTGCTATTTACCGTCTTGGTCGTCTATTGTTTACTTGTTCGAAAATCTTCCATTCGGATCGATTTCCTATATTCATGGGGCTGCCTCCCGTCCATACTCCCGCCGCGAGGCGTTCGTTTAGCTGAGATCATGCAATCGAAAATAAATACACGGATGCATGTTGTGTGGATTGTCAGTGGTACATTTCGTTGGTGGACGCGCGAGAGGTGCCTCGTATCCGGCGCCCACCTTCAGAGAAAGAGATAAACCGTGCTCGCAGTGTTGTCAGTTTGACTTTTGTGATTGCAGTCAATGCGAATGTTGGGCGATTGGCGACTACTTGGATGATGGTTAAGTTTGAGGACCTGGTTCGAAGTAAACATAAACAATTGATAAGAGTTTTTTGATGGCTGTGTCGAACCGTTTGCGAACTGATCATAATCAGACTTATTTTCTATGGAAATTAAATAGAAAGTCGCAGTAGGATGGAATGTTTTAGGTTTTGCAGGAACAATCGAGAGTTTGGATTTCCCCTCGGATTACTTAAACTCTTTATCGAGATTCCCAATACGGCAAGAACTGTCCAAAAACAGAAAAACTGAATCCAGATGTTAATCAAAATGAATTTTTCTCCTTCAGTTGAGCGTTTTATTTGATTTTGATTTGAATGGCACAGTTTTAAAAAAATCATGAATCATAAGGCCTTTCTTACGAGATATCAACCATATTGAGCGGATTAGTCATCTAGGAGAATACATCAATCACCAAATTTCGTCTTGATTTTTTTTATTTAGTTCGTTTATTAGGAAGACTCAAGCGCGTTACTGAAGAAATACGGATCGGAAAAATCGACACAGCCATACGCGACGAAATAAGGACTACGATTGGAAACTCGGAACATGGAACTGCAAATCGCTCGGCTTCCCGGACTGCGGTAGGTTAATATATGACGAACTTCAACCACACAACTTCGAAGTCCTAGCACTGCAGGAACTTTGCTGGACTGGTCAAAAGGTATGGAAAAGTGGGTATCGAGCGGCTACTTTCTACCAGAGCTGTGGCATCACCAAAAAGCTGGAAACCGGCTTTGTAGTGCTGGGTAAGATGCGCCAACGCGTGATTGGTTGGCAGCCGATAAACACGAGGATGTGCAAGTTGAGGATTAAGGGCCGTTTCTTCAACTACAGCATCATCAACGTGCACTGCCCACACG
Organism: Ochlerotatus camptorhynchus; assembly: GCF_037179485.1. Classification (NCBI taxonomy): domain Eukaryota; kingdom Metazoa; phylum Arthropoda; class Insecta; order Diptera; family Culicidae; genus Ochlerotatus; species Ochlerotatus camptorhynchus. The sequence goes on along the minus strand of NW_027040614.1, from coordinate 2,115,424 downwards.
AAGGGAGACCCGACGACGAGAAAGAAGCGTTCTATGCGCAGCTGGAGCAGGTGTACGACGGTTGTTCGCAACGGGGCAATATACAGACCGCCAATCGGGCCAAACAGCCTGCATGCCGTATCGAACGACAATGGTCAACGATGGGTGAACTTTGCAGTCTCTCAGGATTCGAGGTACCTTTTTCCCCCGCAAGGATACCCACAGAGCCACCTGGAGATCACCAGAACAACACACAGAAAACCAAATCGATCACGTTCTTATCGACGGGAAGTTCTTCTCCGACATTATCAACGTTCGCACGTACCGCAGTGCGAACATAGATTCGGACCACTATCTAGTTGCAGTATGCATGCGCTCAAAACTCTCGACGGTGCATAACACCCATCGAAGTAGAACGCCGCGACCCAACAATGAGCGATTACGGGACACCGTAGTTGCGCAGGACTATGCGCAGCAGCTGGAAGTTGCACTACCAACGGTAGCTTGGCGCAGCTTCTCTTAAAGATGGCTGGAGGGACATCCGTTCCGCCATAGATAGTACTGCCATAAATAGTACTGCTCCAGCGGTACTAGGTACTGCGATCCCGCAGCGAAGAATTGTGTAAGTGTGTGCTTGCATCTTCTATTCGAAATTTAACATAAATAAATCATTTAGCTGGAGGATGACCTCAGCTTTCAGTTAACGATATCCTCCAAATTTTAAAAAATCGATAACCAAAATGTGATTACCACCGAATTCGGCAAACTTGGCGTTTCTAGTTTCTCCAACCGGTAGATCTTCATATCCGCGCACTCGCTGGTGATTCTCGGCGACACGTCATTTAAATCCTTCAGTTCCGGCGTGATGACGCGCATGTTCTTGCGAACCGTGCTGGTGTTGATGTTGTAGTATCCGTTCCACATCTTCTCGATCAAATCCCGCAGCGACTTGGGTGGCAGCACGGTTTCCCGATCCAGTGGCATCAAGAAGCACCGACCGTTGTCCTTGTCGGTGATGCCGGACGGGTTGTACTTGAAATCGTGCAGGAAGCGACCCTGGCGCTGACCATGGAAAACTGGAACGTTGATCTTCGAGTAGTTTTCGTCGTCGGACAGGCCCAGTTCGAATTCCTCCTTGAAGAATTGATCGGTCACGTCCATATCGGTGTCGTCCAAGCGTTGTTTCATTTCCTGGAACTCCCGCTGCATCGGCTGGACCAAGTCTTCAATTTGATCGAGTTGCGAATTGTTATCATCGTGGCGAAGCATCGCGTTCATGTAGAACATATTGTTGTCGTTGACGTTGGTGGAATCGTACGGGATCTGACAGAAACCGTGGAATCGCAGGTGGTTGCTAGAGTGGACATACTATCGATAGTAGAACACACCGGCAATGATTCCCAGCGACGTCACCAGTAGGGCAATCAAAAAGAGGATGTAGGTGGTAGCCGAAGAGAAACGACGGGCACGGCGGATCAGAATAATGCTAGACGCATCCGATTCGTCATCGCGGGAGACCGATGGGGCGGTCGGGACGGCCGGAACTTCCGATCCACCTACCAGGGGTAGGATAGACTTCTCCGACTTCTTAGCATCCCCAAAGGGCTTCGTAAGGATGGTCATCTTGTGCTCCTATAAGAAGACTGTGCTTCCTGCTTTCTATCGTCGAGGCACGGCAAAATCAACTATAGGACGACAATTCCAAGGCCGGAATACTGAGTGGTTCTTGCTGACTAGCTAGCTAGCAACACAATGATCACTTTATGGATATTAAACTGCAATCCGAGGCAGTCAAACGCGGGCAACTTGACTCGAACGATACGAATGTTATTCTTGCTCTTTTGCTACTGCGACCAAAACTCTTGACTGCTTAGTAGAGGAGAAGAATGCAGCACGGGCGAGAATGCTGCAACACCGCACGAGATTAAATGTGGAGCGATACAGACAAAACTCGGTTTTCCGAATGAAGAAGCGTCAGCAGGAAGACCGAGATCGCAAGGCGATGGAAAATCTGTACCGCGAAAACGACACACGGAAGTTTTAACGAGAAGGTAAATAGTTCGCACAAAGGCTACGTGCTGCAAGTCGATATGTGCAAGGATTTGAACGGTAACCTTCTCACGAACGAGTGTGAGGTTTTTGAGAGGTGATGCAGCAGAAAACTAAAGTGGCACGGCAAGATACCTTGGAGCACGTGCAGAAGATGACAGGCTACCGGCCCCTGATCTTCAAGAAGTTGAGGAGGAGATCGGTCGACCGAAGCAACTGGCGTAGATCAACTACCAAGTGAGCTATTAAAATACGGTGGTGAAGCACTGGCTAGAGCGCTGCACTGGGTAGTTGCCAAGATTTGGAAGGAGATATTACCGGAGGAGTGGATGGAAGGTGTCGTCTACAAAAAGGGCGACAAGTTGGAGTGCTGCACCTACCGCGAGATCACACTGCTGAGTGCCGCCTACGAGGTACTCTCCCAAATTCTATGCCGCCGCCTGTCACCATTTGCAAGAGAACTCGTGGGGCAATACCAGGTGGGATTCATGGGTGCCCGCGCTACCACTGACCAAATTTTCGCGATTCGGCAGGTTCTGCAGAAATGACGCGAATACAACGTGCCCACACATCATTTGTTCATCGATTTCAAATCCGCATACGACACAATCGATCGAGATCAGCTATGGCAGATTGTGCACGAGTAAGGATTTCCGGATAAACTGACGCGATTGGTCAAGGCGACGATGGATCGAATGATGTGCGTTGTTCGAGTATCGGGGACGCTCTCGAGTCCCTTTTAATCTCGACGGGGGTTACGGCAAGGTGATGGACTTTCGTGTCTGCTATTCACAATCGCGTTAGAAGGTGTGCTCAGAAGAGCTGGGATAGACACGAGTGGCACGATCTTCAGGAAGTCCATCCAGCTTCTTGGCTTCGCGAATGACATCGACATCATGGTACGGAACTTTGAGACGATGGCGGAAACGCACATCAGACTGAAGGCTGAAGCTAGGCGGATTGGACTTGCCATCAACGCATCGAAGACAAAATACATGAGAGGAAGAGGTTCTAGGGAAGACAATGTTAGCCTCCCACCCCGAGTTCAGATTGACGGTGACGAAATCGAGGTGATAGATAAGTTCGTGTATTTGGGCTCACTGGTGACCGCCGAAAATGATACCAGCAGAGAAATTCAAAGACGCATTATGCTAGGAAATCGTACCTACTTTGGATTCCGAAAGGCGCTCCGGTCGAATAAAATTCGCCACCGCACGAAGTTGACTATCTACGGCCACTAGACCTGAACTATGCTCGTGGATGACCATGATGGTGTTTTCAAACGGAAGGTTTTCCGTACCATCTACGGTGCAGTGCAGATGGATGACGGAACGTGGAGTAGGTGAATGAATCACGAACTGCACCAGCTGCTGGGAGAGCCATCCATCGTCCAAATTACAAAAATTGGGCGACTACGGACTGGGCACGTCCTAAGAAGGCCACACGACGACCCAGTGAAAATCGTTCTAGAAAGCGATCTAACAGTAACAAAAAGAAAGAGGCGCGCAGCGAAGGTGGATCGACCAATTTGTATTTATTTGCATGGAAAGCTTACATCAAAGTACTGGCAATTACTCATTTATAAAGAAGTTGAATTTACTTATGAAAACATCTTAATGATGAGGTCATCACGTCATACTAAGAGATTGCATCATTTGGATGATCGCCAAGTCCAAGAACCCATTACAGTCAAACCACTAATAACAATTGATAAGAACTTAATCTGATTGCAATCGGATCTGTTTTCGTCGACTTCGAAGTCATTGTGATTAATGTTATTGTTTTTTATTCGAGACATTCTAGAATTGAATTGACTGATTGATGGGAGATAACAGCAACGATGGGGTGATCTGAGTGAATGGTCGTATCTTGCTCAGCTACAGATGAATTGGTGGTCCCTTGCATGTTTTTTGGGTTTCGTGAAGTTCAAATTGTATGTACTTTGTTGGTTGGTTTGCTCAAATAGTTGGCGGTGGTGCTTCGTAGCATAAAAAACCTGCGCAGGTATTTAGTTACTGTCCACGAATGAATTTCTAAGCTAGAAGTTTAGTGAAGATTCAATGTTGATTTTTCCGTGTGTGGAAAGGTTTTACCAATGTAATGAGGCTTACCAAATTATAAAGAAGGTGAATTGACTTGGCAGAATGGTGTTAACGCTAGCTTAGAGGCAGTTTTTCCTATTTTGCCTTACTAGGACGTTGCATCATTGTCAATCACGCCATCTTCGGATGATCGCAGAACCCATTAAAGAATAAAACAAACAACATTTGATAAGAACTGAATCTGATTGTAATTGAATGTGTTTCCGACGACGTTGCAGTCATTGTAATTAATGTTATTCTTTTTAATTCGGAAAATTCAAGCCGGCATCGCAAAAACATCCTCCGATGAGGATTTATGATCATTCAGAGATAGTTGCGATGATCGCATCTTGATCAGCTTTAGATCGCTTGATAGATCATTTTCATAGCTCTGGGAATTTTTCAAGTCACAAGGTCAATCAAAGGATGCCGCTTTTATCGCAAACAATCATATTATAGTATCTTAGGAACGCAACATCAAATTTCGTTGAAGAAAGAAAGAAAAAACAAAATTATCGTCCAAAAATCTGACAGCACTGCCGGCTCTTACCGATATGCGCACATACACAAGTCCAAAGAGCATGAAGAAGTTGTATGGAAGCCAAAATAAGCAACCGGCGCGAGCGCGGATATCACGCAGTATAGGCGTCGTACAACAAACAGAATCATTCAAAATAAAGAACCGACGAGAACGACGACGACGACGACGACCAAGACGTCACACGCTAGTGTCGTGAAATTTGAAGCTTTGTTTTTGTCTGACATTTTGGCAGCTCGCGAAGCATTTTTGACTTTTCTCGTGAGTTGCTTTGATCGCCTTTGTCTCGGCTTTTGTTTACCACACAACCACCAGTCAGTCAGTCAGTCAGTCTCAAGTGCGCGGTAGTGAAAAAAAAGGATGGAACAAATGAGCAACGAAGAATCGGAGTATTAGGAGGTCTGTCTGTTGTGATCTTGATAGGGTTGAAGAAACCAGTGAAGAGGATAGAGGGGATAATAAAAGTGAAGAAGCTACTGCACGCGGTCCCGGTTCCCTTTTCCCTCGTTGCATGTTGGTAGGTATGTGTGCATATAGGATTTGAATTTTATAGTTTTTTTTTTTTTTGTGTGGATAGGGTTCTTCAGTCACACTCGGTGTGTATGTGCTCGCTGCAGTAGGTAGCACTATGGTATGAATAATGAAACGAGATACGAACGATGCAATGACGCGGTTGACGATGACGATTTGAAAAACGTGGGTGGTAGAGGAGAACTCACCGAGGGGCCACCCGATGCGAGAGCGGAAAGAGGAAGCCAACTGAACTCTGACAGACTGGGGCCCCTAATGAATGGAATGGGCCAAACCTGTTTGGTATTAATTAATTCAATCAATTGAGTCTCCTGCACTCTACTGTCCGTTCCATTCGCTCTGGGCTCTGGGCTAATACATTTGAAACAGGGCACATCATCAACACTGGATTGTGGTATTCGGGCCCCGGGTACGACAAAGCTGCACAACAATAGAGCGAAATGTTACTTAGATGTGCATGGGCTGTATTGTTGGATGACGGTGAATCCTGGGAATGAGTACACATTCATACGTAACCGGAAAGTAGAGGATTAATAATAAAGCTCACTTTTGTTTTACCTGTCTGTTGAAAGGAGAACATGTAGGGCAATTTTTTACACGCCCAGGTTAGGAGATTGTTATCCTATCTGTAATCGTACTTCGTGTAAGGCCAATCAAAAAAGGATCAACTGCTAAATTTAAATGAAATTCAACTTAATAAATTGTCGTTATTAGTCCCTCAGGGCGGCAGAGTTCTTTGTTTCAGAGGGACGTTGTAGTCTAATCAAATCGACGAACTGAAGTGCGGGGTTTATCTCGACAAGATACGCACATGCTGGAAACCTTAGAATGCTTCATTTTAAGATAGCATCTTATCAGTGCCGTTTCCTTAACCTCAATCTACCTGTGCACCAACTCTCAATACATAAACAATCATCAAAATATTGCTTGCTATGGATAGATATCGAGTAAACTAGAAGATTAAGGGCCTTATTACAGGTGTCACTTCACGGTGAAAACGAAATGAAGTGACCAGTTGTCACTCACGGTGAAGTGATTGCCGTGTAAATCAAATGAGAATCACTTCACCGTGAGTAACAAGTTATTGGCCCTTATTACCGATGTCACTTCACGGTGAAGTGATAACTTGTCACTCACGGTGAAGTGATTCCCATTTGATTTACACGGCAATCACTTCACCGTGAGTGACAACTGGTCACTTCACTTCGTTTTCACCGTGAAGTGACACCCGTAATAAGGGTCATCACTTCACCGTGAAGTGACATCGGTAATAAGGGCCTAAGTGTATTTTTCAACCGATTCGAGTATGAATATGCCATTGAATCTGTCATCTGAATCTGAATCGGTCATCTAGGAGGAGTTCATCAAGCTTTCCAAGAGACAAGTTTGCGAATAAAATTGAGTTTTCGAAAGTTTTTCAATTAGTGAATCTTTAACAAATCAAACGATTTAATGTATTTTGATGTCTTTGCAAGATGAGAGTTTTTTTTCAACAGTGGACTCCGTATAGTCTGAAATTCCTACTTCACGGGGTGCACCTTGTGGCAAAAATATCTGGAATGTCTTCATTTTGTACTGAAATCTATCGGATGTGCTTTGATCTGCTGCATGATCAATTTCGAAAGAAGTTCATACTAAATTCCTTCAGAAGTGTGTCAGGATGTTTGAACGGTCCTATTTAGGATGTGTGTTATCTATCCAATTTTGTAACATACTTACAACAAGCTTTCATCCTGAACTATTGCGAATTTCGTATGGACGAGGCTCGGAAGTTCAGCGGTTACCGTTTCTACTTACTGAGCAGAAGGTCGGGAGTTCAATCCCAAGCCCGTCCCTTTCCTTGTATGTGTCACTATGCCTAATTCTATATCCCCATTAGATTTGAATAAACAAGTCTGATTTACAGATCGCATCACTTTTCACAATGAATTCAGATCAAAAATAATCTGACCCACACTAACACAACTTTCCAGAGGGTCTCTTTAAAAACGGTTGTCATCTCTAATAAAATTGGTGTGGTTATTTTGCTTAAATACGCGCTCGGGGTATCATCCAAATCATTTGGGTTATCGTTCATTTATGGTATTTGTTTATTATGAATATTCAAATCATCCTTTCCCTTTCCAAAAAAACAGTGTGGACGTGGCCGGCGCTGCTGCTGATCTATAAATAGCTTGAATCAGCGAACTTGCACATTGAAGCTGGATAAGCTAATCCCAAGCGTTATATGTGTGGTTCTCTGTGCAATTCCACTTTTTCTGATACTTCGAGTCACGACTGCCTTCTTCATAACCAGTCTGACCTACATAGACTGTCAAAGTTCATCATGAATATCGAATTTAATTCACCCTGGGCCCGCCACAACTCCGACAATTATCGATCCTGGCTTCATCCAAACACCGCTTAAATCGCGATTAAGGCCTTTTTACGGAGATAAATGCATTACAGAGTTGTAAACAACTTGATTTCAAGTTTCGAGAATTAAAATTATACTAAGGGAACATCCTTAAATAACGTAGCATATTTTGATACCACTCTTCCCTCCACGTAGCGTATATTTAGGTATACCTAATACATGGTCGGTCACAACGGGATCTTTTAAAATTCAATGCCTGAATTAACTAAATTAATTCTTTGGAACCTATCTCAGGATACCTCGGCAAATTTCTTAAAGATTTAGTTGGGATAACATTGTGCGCGTAGCGTTGAACATTGTACACAACGAAAGGCTGCCCGCAAGCAGCGAGCTGCAGCCCACATGAGCGTCCATTCACCGAAGAAGGAGGAAGAAGCCTCACCGCTACTGATCGAGATCCATCTTCGTGAGTCGCTGTGGGTCATCTATGCTAAGCGCGTCACCCTCGTTCCAAACAACATCAGCCTCATCCGTGTTGCATACCCGAATAGCTCAGCTTAACTCAACCATCACGACAAAACGGTAATTTTCTGGAGCACTATAAATTTGATAAAGAGTATTTTTTGGACATTATTCGAGGTCATCATCATAAAATGGTCACCGATTGCCTGCGAAAAGCGCTTTCCCTAGCACAGATTTCAAAATTGAATTGCATCCGGTCTCAACGAACGCTGTTCATTAAATCACCGCGCAATGAATGAATACCACATGATCATATAGAATAACCAGAAACACTTCGTAAGGTTTTCTCCAGGACGCTAGAAAAAGCAAAAAAAAAAACTCGAATTTATATGATTGATCGCGAATATCTCGCGATTGGAAAAATTTTAGCACGAAATTCCTCCAATAAATTTTGGCTTTTTACTATCTATTGAATAAACCAAAAATTCCGTGCGTTTTCTACACGAAAATGCGTAATTTTGACATCAGAAAACAAGGTGTTTCCGTGGTGGGAAAAAGTGGTTTCCCTAACACAGTCGCCGAATATTGATTCCAAGCATTGAGCATGCCAGACCGTACCCATCTTTCTTTTGTTGCAAATTTTAAGCCCCTGCTATTAAGAGAATTATGCAAAAAAAAAAAAATATTGCCGAATTCTCTTCATAGAAGAGGCTTAAAATTTGCATCAAAAAGCATAAACGTAGGTACCGTCCGGTAGGCTCAGATTCTGTGATTGATGTGTTTTCCCTAATACATATTTCATTTCCGCACCGCTATCATCTCCAAGAACATCGAGGAAAAATTTCCACAGCATTGTTCTAAACTGGCTTCCAAGCTTCCAACCCATCGGTCCTTTTCAGAACCACAAATGACTGATAAAAGAGTTAACTAAAGGGTAAGAGCTCGTATCCAAGACATACCGTCCAGGATTGGCTTGTACTACATGGACATCGACAGAGCGCCTCACAAACAGAACTCTCAAATTGCTTCCGAATTTCAACCTATCGAACTTTTTCACTGATAACGAGTTAAGAAATCAATTTAATATATACTATACTTTTGCTGTGACATCAAAACTACCTTTCGTAATCCTACGTCAAATCTACGGTCGTGTCTTGGATACAACCTCTTACTTTTTCTTGCACTCACTTGCTTCCGGTCGACAGTTGAACTTTTGACGTAGGACTACGTCTGTGATTTCTATATGGGTGTAAACTTTGTGAAAACCAAAAATGGAACATGTAACAAAATTATGAAAGACTTTGAACGTTAATAACTCAGCTGTCCCTTGACCAATTTCAATAATTTTATCACCAATCGATCAGAAATATTTCTACGCATCTGTTGAATTTAAGATTTTAACATTTTTCAAAATGTTTCTATTGAAAATTGCACGAATGTGCAACTGTTGCAATGATAATTAAAATTATCACCGATTGCCTGCGGAAAGTGATTTCCTTAACACAGATTTCAAAGTTGAATTTCATCCGGTCTCACCAAACGGTGTTTATTCAATCACCACGTGGTGAGTGGTCGTATTCTCACTTTCACATGAGCATCCATAGAAGGAGGAAGAAGCCGCACCGCTATTGATGGGAATCAGTAGCTCTTTGTGAGTCGCTGTGGACCATCTATGCCAAGCGCGTCATACTAAAGAGTATAAACAAAGAGAACCCCGCTTAAATTCCTTTCACTGCACAAAACATAAGCTCCTGCTGCAGTTAACAAATAACATTTATTATATAAGACTACGTAGTCACCATTGCGTACAACCCCATAGGGCTGTCCCTTGAAGTTTTTTCGAAACGTTTTATGACTACTTGGTTTTATTTTAAATAACTTCTGCGTAACCTGAAAACCTTGAGAGAATCTTGGAGATGTGATTTGGGTTGTTGGACAGTTGAATATCTTCAGAATAATACTGGTGGAGGTTTTGGAAATCTACACAGCAAAAAATTATGAATTTTAATTGTGATGTAAATATTCATTCACGTGAACTTGTAAAAGGTGATACGGTCAAAATTTGGTCAAGGGAAAACGCGTGTAAATCGGTGAAATCGTTTATTTAAAAAATCAAATTAAATTTCTTTTTCAAGTTCAATTAGTATAAAATTCAGGAAAAATATTCAGTTAGGCTTCCGCTTTTCCAAATCCGAATTGCCGGGTCTTACGCTTGACCCCTGCCATCAGATTTTGTACAGCCACCTTGTCCACCTTCTTCGCCGCAGAAAGCCAGTTTGCCTTGAACTGCTGCTCGCCCTTAGCAGTTTTTTTGGTCTTCTTTAGGTTCCGCTTGACAATAGCCCAGTATTTCTCAATTGGGCGGAGCTCTGGCGTGTTGGGAGGGTTCTTGTCCTTGGGAACCACCTGCACGTTGTTGGCGGCGTACCACTCCATGGCCTTTTTACCGTAATGGCAAGATGCCAAATCCGGCCAAAACAGTACGGAACAACCGTGTTTCTTCAGGAAAGGCAGCAGACGTTTATTCAAACACTCTTTCACGTAAATTTCTTGGTTGACAGTCCCGGAAGCTATGAAAATGCTGCTTTTCAAGCCACAGGTACAGATGGCTTGCCAAACCAGATATTTCTTTGCGAACTTTGACAGTTTCATGTGCTTGAAAACATCTGCTACTTTTCCCCTTCCTTTTGCCGTATAAAACTCCTGTCCCGGAAGCTGCTTGTAGTTGGCTTTGACGTAGGTTTCGTCGTCCATTACCACGCAGTCAAACTTCGTCAGCATCGTCGTGTACAGCCTCCGGGATTGCGCTTTGGCCGTCGTATTTTGTTTATCATCGCGATTTGGAGTCACTACCTTCTTGTAAGTCGATAGTCCGGCTCGTTTTTTGGCTCGATGCACGGTTGTAGACGATACACACAGCTTATTTGCGGCATCTCGGAGAGAGAGGTTAGGGTTTCGCTTGAAACTACCGGCAACTCTCTTTGTCGTCTTCCGGTTTTCGATTTCCCCCCGATCCAGACTTCCTGGCTGTCGACAAACGTTCCCCAAACACTTTAATTACATTTGTAACGGTTGATTTGGCAACTTTTAGCGATTTTGCCAACTTTGCGTGCGAGTAGCTCGGATTTCGCGATGCGCGAGCAAAATTTTGATACGCTGCTCTTCTTGCTTGGACGGCATTTTGACAACTGAAGAGTGAATTCCAAAATCAAAATAGGAGCAACATTCTACACACACACACCTTCAAAATGAGGGGTGTTCAGGTTTTTTAAATGCAAAATTGAAAGAAATACGTCAAGTTGATATTGACCAAATTTTGACCGTATCACCCTTTATTTCATTTCACGCAAAGAAGCAACTTGTAAGCAATGTTGTTTACAAAGATGGGCTTTTGTATACAATATTTGCAACATTTCATGAAAAGGCTCGTAACTTTACACGGTAGATAATGTAAAATTATATGATATGTAACGCTCCTTTTATGAGCATCATATTGAACAGAAATTTACACTACTTTTGTAGACAGTAGACTTTTGGAGCAGTTTAAAGATCTATAATAGTAAATTTAGAAAAAAAAAACAGGTAGTTCCATGATGTGCTGAAAAAAACTCGAGAACCCTTAAGATGTTCAGAGAAATTCAAGGAAGTACAGAGACCTTCAGAGAATTTATGAAAACTTCAGAAATATTTCAGGAACTACTCAGAAGTCCAGATTTAAAGATGTTTACGAGAATTCCATTTATTTCCGAGCAGAACCGAGATCTTCAATAGAATTGAGAGCTTCAGAGAAGCTTAGAGAACCAAACGGATCAGAGAATCAAAGGGCAGTTCAAATAATTTTGAGGAAATTGTAGAAACCTTAAAGAAGTTTCGAGAAACTCAGGGAATTTCCGAAAACTTCAGCAAAGCTCCGAGAAAGTTTCTGGAATGTGATAAAAATTATATGAACATCCGGAAAACGTGTGAGTATTTTAAGAGTGTTATATCATGGAGGTTTCAAGAACTTAAAAAAATGCGAAAATTTGGCTAAGTTAATTAGAGAACATCAACGAAGTTCCATTAATTTAAAAAAATGCGAGAGCGTTTAGCAACCAGGGATATCTTCAAGAAATTCTAGAGAACTTCTAATTTATTTCGATGTTTGTAGATAGTTTCATGATATTCAGCGAAGTTCCGAGTACTTCAAGGACGATCAGATAGCTTCAGAATAATCCCATTAACTTAAGCAAATTTGCAGCGACTTACAAAGAGTTCCTTGGAATTATGGGGTATTCCAAGAATTCTATGATTGATCCGAAAACGTCAGAAGCGTCACCCGAGCAAGAAAAAAATAACTTATTAATACCAAATTCAGGTATGCAAATAGCATAACTGGCAGCCTAAACATGGTATTAGTGAGGCTGACATAAGAGGTAAAATACCAAAAATAATACCTCAAAAATATTCTACGAATAACGAACTAATAAATAATTTAGTTATTACAATAAAAAACGGATAACAGACGTTTTCTTAGATGCCAGTATACCATATTTTGTTATTTTGAAGGTCTTCTAATACCAATTCAATAACTCTTTTAGGTGTTATTGTCTAAAAACTGAAAGATCACTTTTTGGTATTGATTTGATATTTTACAAAATATTTCGATAACTGCATAATATCAAAACAAGGTTTTATACCACAAGCATACCAAAATCTGGTATCATACCACATTAAGATATTTTCCGGAATTTTAAACAAATTTGGAGAACTTCAGTTAAGCATAGATAAGTTCAGGAAAAATAAGTGAGCGTTTATAATGTTTAGAATACTCAAGGAAAATTGTCGAAACTTCAAGGCAAATCAATCAATTTCAGTAAAGTTGCGGGTTCTTAAAAAAATACTAATAAATTCACGGCAGTCTAGAGAACTTTAAAGAAATTCAGTAATCGTTCAGGCAGTTTTAATAACACCAGGAAAGCCTAAACTATTGAAGAAGTTTTAAATTAGTGTCGATAATTTAAGGGAAGCTTCATGAATTACAAAAAAATTTTGAGGACTTCAGTGAAAATTATTTCGTTCTAGTTCCATGAAAATTGCGGGAGCACAAAAGTTCCAGAAACTTCACTGAAGAACAGTGGTCTTCAGAAACATTTTGAGAACTTCATAGAAATCTATAGAGCTTAAGAGTAGATCCGCGAGCTTCAGAAATTTAGCTAGCTCCGAAAATTGGAGGAATTTCAGGGGGAGGTCAGTTCCATTGGTTTTAGAAAATTTGTGGGACATTTAAAGCAGTTCCCATATTATCAGATAACTTCAGAGACGTTAAAAAGTTAATTGAGGTCTTCGCATAAGTTCAGAAGCTCACTAAAGCGTAAACGTTTTTAGGACGGTTCAATTAAATTCAGCGCAGTATAACATGCTTCATGAGAACTGCAGAACCTTAAGAGAAGTTTTGAGAATTTCAGAAAAGAACATCGACCCTCAGAGCAGTTCCGTTAACATTCGAGAAGTCACATAAATTTTAAAGAAGTTTAGAGAACTTCAGCCAATTGATGAACCTTTAGAGGAGATCCATTATCGTAAGAAAAATTTAGGAAACTTTAGGAAGTCCTATAAAGTTCAGGGAAGTTTAATAGAAGAATTTGATGAGAAGTATTGTGAGCATCAGGCTAGTTTCTCAAACTACAAAAGCACTTTAAGGTAGTTTCATTAAGTTGAGGAAAAATTTGTGAACTTTCAAGTAGTTCTGAAGACCTCAGAATAGTTCATTCCATATTCAACGGAGATTTCCATTGAAATATTAAATATTACAAATTTCGATGAAGCTATCTTTCGGATTCAATTTTCTTTTAGTTTTCCTCGGAATTACCTTGAAATTCTGCACAATAAGAAACCGTTTAGAAAGATTATCCGAATATTAATTGAATTAATTTCAGATTTCGTTTTGAATCTCACTCCTTCCCTTGGAATTCTACTCACATTGAAAGTGTCCTAAGAATTCATTGGCATTTCTCCAAACAAATCCATTTGATTTCTTCTCATAATTTGTTTGGCAAACTCTTCTGAATTTATTTTCCGCATTCCTTTGAAGATGTCCTGGAATTATTCTCAGATTTAATTGTAATCATCCTTTTAGTACTTAAAAAAAAATCCTAGGGCTTATGCTCCGGATTCGTGTTCTCCCGCAAACTTTATAAAATTATCATCAGAATGCCCTTGGAATTTTCCTCTGAAGTTCACAGCAGTTGTGCTTCTCAGAAATTGCTAACAGCTTTCATTAAAATTAACTTCGAATTCAATTCAGGGTTTCTTTAAATTCTACACAAACACATGAAATTTATACTTAGTCAAAGCTACCTTGAAAGCAGATTGCATTTGATTTTTTTTCTGAAAGATTTTTATCCCCCAGAACTCCCTTGGAGTGAGGTGCTTAGAAATTATAATAAAATTCCACGAGCCTTTTAAACATGGAATTTGACTTCAGACATTTCTTGAAATATTATAGTCTTTAAGTCTAAAGCTAGTTCAAATTTAAAATTTCTTAGAAATATGCATTTTCCAAACTAAAAAACCCTTTCAAGCCTCTGTTTTTTTAAATTAATTTGTTACTGAAGATTAATCCACTGTGGAAGTTCAAATAGCGAGTAAAATTAAATGGTTGTATTTTAAAATTCATTATTTTCTTTAAAATATCCTTATTAAGAAAATTTTTAAATTCTCTGAGGATTCCAGGTAGGGGAATTTACGTATTCTCGTCAATCTAAGCAGCGTCCGAACTTCTATTAGCGATTTCTCAGCGTCACACACATACATGACAGGTTTGTTTGTTGACATTTATCTGCTGCTTGCTGTTCTACCAATTCCAATCGACAGAATTGATCAAAACGGGTTGAACATGTTTTTACAACGCTCCAAACTTCTCAGGTGAGAGTGACTATTGTCGGCAGTCTCTTTTTCTTCGGCACCCTTTCCATTTGAACTGCGTGTTAACCAGCTGTTCTATTATCGGCAACTCGAAATCAGCCGTATTTTGTAGTGTGTATATTTCATTTAAAGAAAAAATATGGTATAACAGGAATTCACAGTCGTAAAAATGTAATCAGATTGAAGCTGAAAAGGTAAGGAATCGGCTTAATACATTCAGCGAAGAGTTTTGATGGGAAAATACAGTGAAATAAACGTTTCGATTTCGGTTGCCGAAAACAGTCAATGGGTGCCGAAGCCATAATTTACCCTATTTAAAGCAAAATTTCATGAGGATTCTCAGTTTTCCAGGTTTTTGTAGTTAGTAGACACCCTAGGGTGTACCAGCTGAAGTTTTGAACAAATATTTTGAGAACTTTATGGAGATCTTTTATCACCTGGAGGTCTTTTAAAAAAAATCTGAGCAACATGCTATTTGAGAGAATATCTGAGAGATGTGATATGAATTGTTGGGCAGATGAAGATCTTTAAAATGATACATGTTCAAGCTGAAGTCTTGTAAAAAAAAAAACACCCTGAGGGGTTTTTGGAGATGTATGATCACTTTGTTGAGGTCTTTGTAATAATTTATGAGCAACCTGGTATTTGAGAGAATATCTTGGAGTCATTTTTAAAAGATCTTCGAGTGATCAAAGATCTTCGTGAAATTATCTGGTTATTTGTTCAAGACTTCAGGTTCATCAGGTACTATTCTGAAGATCTTCATCTGCCCAGCGATCCTAATTTCATCTGTCATATCGACAGTGAGCATAAAGGCGTAAACGCGATGATAGATTCTCTTCGTCGATTTTCTCTTTTGTTAATAACTCGCTATAAATAACGTTTCTCGATGCGTTTACTGTTGCTTTTAATAGCCAATACAATCTGTTACAACTCTGCATTGCACAAATTCTAGAAAATTGTTTCGCTTAGCTGTAGCAATGCAAAGACAAAATCGATGAAGAGAATCGATCATCGCGTATACGCCCTTATGCATGCTCACTGTTGATATATTCTCTCATAATATCATGTTTCTCAGAAATTATTATAAAAATCAGTAGGTGCTTAACATCTCTGTAAAATCATCTGGGTGTTTTTTTAAGATTTCAGGATCATCTGCATTTGACGATCAGCAGTTCCATGGTGTCAGCTATTTTCCCCTTGGGTCAGCAGCCACTTTTGATAAATACTATCTTGTTCAAAATGTGCGACGCCCATTACTGCATTCACCGATACCGTCTAGAATAAGAGACGCCTCTATTGGTTGGCTTGCCCTTCCTCATGAAGAGGTACACGCCTATGGAAGCCATCCACAATTTTGAATGGAACCAAGAACACTAGAGTGAGTTATGTTTGTATGGCGGGTAACAACCCCCTGCTTCCCACTGCTGTTTAGGTTCCCAATAACTGCCAAATTTGAATGAATTTGGTTATGATCTGTATGGGAAACGGGGGTTCAGATCAGAAGCACCAGATGAGCGCATGGAGTGTTTATGTATCCCTTCGAAATTGTGGGTGGCTTCACGTCGCTAGAACTATTCCACAACTGACAGTATATGAGCAAGTCAAACGCGCACTCTGTTGTCTGTGGATTTGAGGGCATACCTCAAATCCCCTCATCCATCAATGCATGAGTTAGGTAAGGGAGTGCGTGTTGGATTTGTACTGTCGCATCAATGGTCCTTCGCTCAATTTCAACTTCCGTACTCTAGCGGAACTGGCAAGCTTCATGTTGATATTAGTATAGCATTTCCTCCCAACTCTGAAAATCGTAAACTTCACATACGAAGTTTAACAACACACTTTGATAGATTTCTCTATCTCTTAACGTTCTAATTTTAAAACAGAATTGAATTAGGGTGTACCTTAAACTTTAGTTTAGCACTACAGTAATGCCCCGTTTTTGTCAGCCCCCTGATGAATGTAGGGCTGACAAAAACGGGACACTGACAAAATCGAGACATTTTTTTTCGTTTATTTTTTAACATAATAGCTTTAAATGCTGTTTGGCAAGATTTATGTTTTAGGAATCATTCAATATATACGAGCCCATTTAGGGGGGCGGGGGGAGCTGGAATTTCAAACTTTTCGTAAGTGTCATATAAGAAAAGACATTCTTACATTGATAGGGGGGGGGGGTGGCTAAATGGACTTAGGTAAGAATTAAATGGCCACTCAATGCATGTGTGGTTAAGCATTTTCTGTGAGAACAACAATAATAATACATAGTGCATAATAAAGACTTGCATATGTCCCAAGGACCCCATATTAAAATTCTCTGAAAGATAATTTGTAGAGATTTTCACACACACACACACACACACACACACACACACACACACACACACACACACACACACACACACACTCACTCACTCACTCACTCACACACACTCACACACTCACACACACACACACACACACACACACACACACACACACGCACACACACACACACACACACACACGCGCACACACACACACACACACACACAAACACACAGTCGTGCTATTCTGCTCCCAAGAAGGGTGACACCTTCTTGAAATGGCGAGTGGGCTAATAGTGCGGCTACCCCTGTCCCGGTAAAACCTTGGCAGGCCTCCGGATACGTTCAAAACTCGTCACCAATTGGTGATTGGTGAGTAGTAGGCTCAGATGTAACATTACTGACTTACGCCGATCTGGCACGGCCCCTTATGAAGGACCGTGTCAACCCTAGCATGGCTTCCCTGCTTGCATAAATAACCATGGGATCACGATAGGAGACTACATACAAAGAGTGGAGATAGCGGCCCGGAGGGGGGACCCATCAAAATGGAGAAAATCGGAGAAAAAAAAACATAAAAGACGAAAATGAAAAAAACCAAAAAAATATGAAGGACGACGGTAAGACACCAGACAGTGAAAACGGAGGAACGAACGTGTTCGCAAGAAGCGGAAAGCTGCAGAGATCACCAGCGTCAAACCAGGTGACCACAGCGAGTTCCAGTAGTAGCATACCCCAAGTGTAACAGCATGGACCCCAAAGAGAGCAGCTAGGTGCGGTGCCATGCCAAATATTCACACCGAAATCCAGCAGTGGCAAACAGCAAGAATTTCAGCTTGGGAGAACCAAAATGACGGAGGTTAGGAGGAAGATCGATGAACTCTATGTGTTCGTGAAGAATAAGAACAACATACACAAGGAGGTCAAGCTACTAGCGACGATCATCAAATCCGGCATAACTGTGGCAGATCGGGAACTGCAAGAATGGAGAAGAAGAGCTGAAGCGGCCGAAAAGGCTCTACTTGAGGCCAAGGAGAACGCAATGCTGGTTGAAGCGCAGGAGACGCTGAAGGGACCAACGAACCCACGTCCGGAGAAAAGAGATAGGGAAATGCCATGAGACGAAGAGGACCCCAAAAAACACAAGGACGACGAATACGGGGACAAGGAGCAAGAAGATGGAGTAGACAGTGATTGGCGTAAAGTCGAAAACCAGAAGGAGAAGAGGAAAAAACTGAAGGAAGAGGAACAAAGGAAGAAGGAACAGAAGAATAAGGAGGAGAAGGAAAAGAAGAATGAAGAGGAAGAGAAGAAGAAGAAGACGGAAGAGAGGAAGAAGGAAGTCAAGAATAAGGAAAACCCCAGGCATCGTACGGAAAGAAGTAAGGGCGACGCTCTGGTTATCGAGGCGAAAGACAAAACGACATACGCAGCACTCCTCCGGAAAGTGAGAGAGGATCCGGAGTAGAAGCAACTAGGCGAGAACGTGGTGAAAACCAGGCGCACCCAGAAAGGCGAGATGCTCTTCGAGCTGAAGAAGGACTCGTCGGTGAGGAGTTCAGCCTTCAAGGAACTCGTCGAAAAATCTCTTGGCGAGGACGCGAACGTAAAAGCCTTATCGCAGGAGTCAGTGGTCGAGTGCAAGGATCTGGATGAGATCACAACGGAAGACGAGGTACGATGTTCGCTGAAGGTGCAATGCAATCTGGGAGATGTGCCTATGACAATCCGGTTGAGGAAGGCGTACGGTGGTACACAAACGGCGTCGATACGACTTGCGACGGACGCAGCTAACGAGTTGCTGAAGACAGGACAAGTCAAGGTTGGGTGGTCAGTATGTCCCCTGAAAGCTATCCCTCGGGTTACCAAGCAAATGGAGAGATGCTTTAAGTGCATGAACTTTGGTCACCAGGCGAGAAACTGTAAAGGCCCTGATAGATCGGATCTGTGCAGGAAATGCGGAGAGAAGGGGCACATTGCTAAAGACTGTATGAAGCAACCGAGGTGCATGCTATGCAGAAAGGAGGACGAAAACGGTCATATGACGGGAAGTTTCAGGTGCCCAGCTTACAAAAAGGCGATAGCGGGCCAATAGTAATGGAGATAACCCAAATAAATCTCAATCATTGTGACACAGCACAGCAACTGTTGTGGCAGTCGACAACGGAAACGAAGTGCGACGTTGCAATGATTGCGGAGCCGTATCGAGTCCCTCCCGATAACGATAACTGGGTGGCCGATAGAGCAGGGATGGCGGCAATACAAGTTATGGGCAGGTATCCCATACAAGAAGTGGTGACGAGGTCTTACGAAGGTTTTGTGATCGCCAAAATTAATGGAACCTTCGTATGTAGTTGCTATGCACCCCCTAGATGGACAATGGAGCAGTTTTCACCAGATGCTAGATGGACTCACCGGGGAGCTCACCGGACGGAGACCAATCGTCATTGAAGAAGATTTCAATGCTTGGGCAGTGGACTGGGGAAGCAGATGTACCAACGCAAGAGGGTATAGCCTGCTGGAAGCTCTGGTAAAGTTGGACGTCAGTCTGGCCAACGAAGGAACCATCAGCACCTTCCGCAAAGATGGTAGGGAATCCATTATCGACGTCACTTTCTGCAGTCCGTCGTTAGTGGCAAGTATGAACTGGAGAGTGTGTGAGGAGTACACTCATAGTGACCATCAGGCGATTAGGTACAGCTTTGGCCAACGGATACCTACGGCAATGTGGAAAACGAAAGTAAGCAAGCGGAGGTGGAAGACGAAGACATTCGACAAGGATCTCATAATTTTCAACTAGCCCCTCAACCCCCCTCCCCCCCTGCTTTGATCTTGCCACCACCGCACATTTAATTCTCAAAAAATGTCATTATTGAGCTCGACAATCAATAAAATACGAATACGACTGTACAAAACAGTCCACCTCAACAAAAACTAATTGAATCATATAAGCTGACAAAATCGGGTCAAAAAGCTGACAAAATCTGGGGTAGACAAAATCGGGAGCTGACAAAATCGGGTCACCACTGTATCTCTTTTAAATCAAATTGCTCATGAAAGCTATCTATGAGAGAGTATTGAAGCTTCACGAGACACCACATGTTTTGTTCCGTCTCAACCCAACCTCGAAGCATCTCTGTTCTGTTTTGGAAGTTGAGAGTTTCTACGCAACCTGAAATCATCATGAACCCGAAAGTTGTCTTTGCTCGTCAGGATCCGTTCACATTACTCCACTGCCCTTGGAATCCTCCAGAGCTGAAGCCGAAAATCACCAAACCCATTCTCGATACACTTTGGGCCCGAGAGGACCCCAAATTACAAATGTTATCCAACTTTTATTCGGGCTATCTGTCACTGGCCAGTATCCCGGCACAGCCTCACTTCCCAAACGGTTGACGAGTGGAATTTTCCTTCTAGATCATTGTGGGATGCTTTACCACTGCCTTAGCACACCACCCCCACCCACCCAAAAAAAAAAACAACTCTCACCCCACATTACGGCGAGCATGATCCGGCAGAAAATAATATCTGAACTTTCGATATGAGATGAAAATGGATTCCTGCCAGCGAGGAGAGATTTTTCTTTTGTGATCTCGGTTTTTTTTTTTTTCTTCGCTACCCACCTGAAGAACAAAACACAGGGAAAAAAAACACCGTAACCGAGTGATAACGTTGTCATGGAAGTCCCCATCGCTGTTGCTGCTGCCGCCTGCAGGCCCACCCATCGCCGTAGCAACGAACGTACACGGCAGGCAGGTGAACTCAGGTTGGGTAGAAAATTACCTTCCCATCATGTTCCACCTTTTTCCCAGCAATAGCAGTAGCTAGCAGTAGGCCGCTTGTCATCATCTCAATTTCACTCTCTCTCTCTCTCTCGTTTACGAGCCGGGCAGCAGGATTCAATTCCGACGAAGCAGGCCCCGGAGCTCATGACCAAGCAGTGAGAGCCTCCTGTGTGTGTAACCTAGATTACATGCACGTTCGTTGCAGGAGAGAACGAGAGCGAGAGAGATTGGAAACAAATTTGGGCGGTTTCCTGGAAAGCCAAATTCAAGCCGGAGCTCGAGAATCGTTCCAAGAAAAATATACCGGGACATGCGGCGCCGGATGTGGGGTGGGCACTCCAAGGGGTGGTGGAGGCTTACTACCCGAAATTGGCAATAATGCCTGGTAAGCGCGCACTTTCCAACAAGGCCTACGAGAGGCAGAAAAAATATGTTTGGCAGCGGAAAACAACAAATTCCGGCATGTCAGAATATCCGGGACGTAGAATGAGGTGGCCTGTAGGAAGGGGCGGAGTGGAATTTTCCTTTCCCTGTACCGGCGACATAGCAACAGGCTGTTGTCGTCGTCCTTGTTTGTTGGCCATGACCGAGGGTTGGAGGAGCTCCGAAAATCAGCTGCTGGGTGGCGCTCTTTTGAAGATGAGTTCTTGTGTGATTAGGATTTTTTTTCTTCTGTTCTCCGACAACGATGACAACAAATAACCCACCGACAAAGGAGCGAAGGAGAAACGATGAAGGATTTGATTGGAATTCTATTTTCCTGTTGTGAGTATGCGTGTGTGAGTGCTACGCAGTAAATCATTTCATCTGAGGGAAAAATGTGGAGTGGAAGTTCTAGTCTCCACTCCTCGAGAGGCTGCCCCGGATCCTGGATGATGTAATTTTGGAACTTCGCTTGCTCGCTCGAGTTGCCTCCGGGGCCTACCAGGTTCTGTGTTTTCTGCGCTGTCGGAGCAGCAGATAATAATGATTAACAAGAACGAGAAGTATGGGAAACTTTCGGTCGGACTCGGTAAACGACCAGCGGTAATTTGTTCGCTCTTGAATAATTAAGTGGAACACGTTAAAGTGTTCGTACTGTGGAGGCAATTTTGAGACAAAATGATCCCTGTTTAGTAAGTTCCGTTTCTCGAAATTTGGCTCAAGCAGGCACTTATTGCAGTTAATTGCTTCTTTAAAGCTGAGAGCCGTTCGCTTTGTTAATTGTTCTTATTTTTGGCCACCTTAACCGGCATCCGGAGAACTGCCTTGAGATCGCTGTATTTCTGAAGGTCAATTATTCCACAATGCTTTGACGTTTGAGGTGGAATTCTTTCAAAACGCATCGTAAAATTGTCCCGAAAACTAAAATCAATTTCTGAATCCCCGTGAAAATATTCTCAAAATGCCCTTGCTCTCAAGGATCTCTTGGTATTATCTTGAAAATCTCCATTGAGTTCCCTTGCAGGTTTCATCAGAACACTATTTACTAAGAAAAACTTGTTTGAATATGCTCAATATTTCCTTGCAAAACCTTCCGGAATCTCCTTCAAAATTCTAAGACGAATTCTCTTAATCTTCAAACTGACTTGAAATTCTGAAAATAATTTTTTGAACTATTTTAAGAATTAGTTTCTCTTGGAACTATCGTCCATTATATTATTTTTATCGTTCTCTTTGATTAATTGATTGAAGATATCATCATTGATTTGGCTGTAGGTTTAATTCACTTTAAATCCTCCTCCTAATTCTCTTAGAATCGTCCCTGAAAATCCTTCTGATTTTCCTTAGAGGTCCATATAATTCTTCTCACAATCCCCATAATAGTCTCTTCAGAACTAGCTTAGAATTCGCCTTTAATTTTCTTCAAAACTTTTCTGGAAATACTTCTCACAAATAGCTGAAATGTATAGTCAAATTTCATTGGTTATTCTTCCTAGAATTCCTCCACAATTATCATCATAAATCAATGTTTCAAAGTGTCGGAATCCTCAGGGTTTGTTAAAATTCAAGAGATTAGTTAAGAGTTTTTAAAACGCCATATTGAAGTCAGAAATCTCGCAAAGTTCAAAAATGTAAAAAACTGGCCGAACCTTAAAATATTGAAAAAATATAAACTAAAGTAATGTTCACATACTTTCTTACACCGGGAATTCAAGCACTATTCCGTAGATCTCATTATTTTCTAAAAGAATTTCTATGCTCAATCTATCAATTTGGCCTAGTGCCCATCGAATATTTAACATATAACTTAGATAAATTTCAAAATTCGCAAACTTTTAAAATAACTTAAAATGTCTTAAGACTTTAAATAATTATGATACATAATGTGACGATTTGTGAAAATTTGAGGTGAAAAGGGGGTTTTCCTTGAGTTTTTGCATTTAAAATAAAATGCCCCATCTTGCTTTTTTTCCATTTCTGACCATATTAAGCTGTTTATATAAAACCAAGACAAATATGCTGGTAACCCGGTAAAAACCGGGAATTTTACTTACTAAATTCACTGGTAACCCTGGATCCCTTTCATGAATTAAAATTCAATTCCCCACTGAATTCAAGATTAATTCCTCTATGATTTGTATGTGAATTTCTCTCTAAATTCGCTCAATCTATCAATTTGACTTAGTGCCATTCGAATATTTAACTTAAGCTAAGAAAAATTTCAAAATTCGCAAACTTTTAAAATAACTTAAAATGTCTTAAGACTTTAAATAATTATGGTACAAAATGTGACAATTTATGAAAATCTAAGGTGAAAAGGGGGTTTTGCATTTAAAATAAAGTGCCCTATCTTTCTTTTCCATTTCTGACCATATGAAGCTGTTTATATGAAACCGAGACAAATATGTTGGTAACCCGGTAAAAACCGGGACTTTTATTTGCGAAATTTAGTGACCACCCTGGATCCCTTTCATGAATTAAAATTCAATTCCCCGCTGAATTCAAGATGAATTCCTTTATGTGAATTTCTCTCTGGATGAAGAACCAAATTTCGCCTTGATTTCAAGAAGAATTCCTCTCTAAATTCAGACTGAATTTATTTCTGAATTTAAGATGAATTCGGGTAGGTTTACCTATGAATTTGGGATCAATTCTATTACTTCATTAACACTAAATTTAGATTGGAACTCTCAGGAAGAATTCCTCTCTGAAATCAGGATTAATTCCTTTCCGGAATCAGTATAAATACTCCTCTAAATTCAGAAGCAATTTAAACCGAATTTGTCTCTGAACTCTGGAGGATGTTTTCTCTGAAATTAGGAAGGATTCTTTTCTGAAATGAGGATGAATTCCTCTCTAAAATAAGAATGGATCTTTTCTCTGGAATTCGAACATTAGGATGAATTTCTTTAAGTTAAATTAATGGAAACCGAGAATTAGCCCAATTTTGTTTAAGTTAAAGTTCAGTTCCTTTTTGAATCCTGATTGAATTATTCTGTTTGAGGTTTGATAATAATTCAGGCTAGGCTGAACCCCCCTAAAATTTCTCTCGGAATTCATGGAACAATTCCATTTTGAATTGAGAATTAATTTCGTCTCTGAAGTTAGGATGAATTCCTCTCTGAAATCAGTACGAATTCCCCTCTAAATTAAGAAAGCAATTTAGCATGAATTTCTCCTTGAACTCTGGAAAAAATATCTGAAATTAGGATGAATTCCTCACTAAAATTAAAATGTATTCCTCTCTGAAATTAGAATGAATTTGTCTCTGACATTAGGATGAATTTCACTCTGATATAAGGATGAATTTGTCTCTGACCTTAGGATGAATTACTCTCTGAAATTAGAATGAATTCATTTCTGGAATCAGTATGAATTATCCTCTAAATTCAGAAAGCAATTAAGAATGAATTTCTTTTTGAACTATGGAAGAATAATCTGAAATTAGAATGAATTCCTCTTTGAAAGAATTGCTCTCTGAAATTAGGATGAATTCCTGTCTTAAATTAAGATGAATTCCTCTCCGAATTTAGGATGATTTTTTTTCTGAAATCAGTATAAATTATCATCTAAATTCAGAAAGCAATTTAGAATGAATTTCTCTCTTAACTCTGGAAGAATTATCTCAAATTAGGATGAATTCCTCTCTCAAATACGGAGGAATTCCACTCAGAAATTATGATAAATTTCCCTCTGAAATTAGGATAAATTCCTATCTGAAAGTTGGACGAATTCCTCTATGAAATTAAGATGAATTCCTCTCTAACATCAGTATGAATTCTCCTCTAAATTCAGAAAGCAATGAAGGATTAATGTCTCTCTGAACTCTGGAAGAATTATCTTAAATTTGAATTGCTCTCTGAAATAAGAATGAATTCCTTCCAGAAAGAAGAAAGAATTCATTTATGGAATTAGGATGAATTCCACTTTCAAAGTAGGATATATTTGTCTCTGAAATTAGGATGAATTTCACTCTGACATAAGGATGAATTTATCTCTGTATTTAGGATGAATTACTCTCTGAAATTAGAATGAATTCATTCCTGGAATCAGTATGAATTATCCTCTAAATTCAGAAAGCAATTAAAAATGAATTTCTTTCTGAACTTTGGAAAAATAATCTGAAAGTAGAATGAATTCCTCTCTGAAATTAGGAAAAATTGCTCTCTGAAATTGGGATGAATTCCTCTCTTAAATTAGGATTATTTCCTATCTAACATCAGT
Source organism: Ochlerotatus camptorhynchus (assembly GCF_037179485.1). Classification (NCBI taxonomy): domain Eukaryota; kingdom Metazoa; phylum Arthropoda; class Insecta; order Diptera; family Culicidae; genus Ochlerotatus; species Ochlerotatus camptorhynchus. The sequence continues at coordinate 2,089,787 of NW_027040614.1, read as the reverse complement.
ATGAATTCTCCTCTAAATTCAGAAAGCAATTAAGGATTAATATCTCTCTGGACTCTGGAAGAGTTATCTTAAATTTGGATGAATTGCTCTCTGAAAGAAGAATGAATTCATTTATGGAATTAGGATGAATTAGGATAAATTTGTCTCTGAAATTACGATGAATTTCACTCTGACATAAGCATGAATTTATTGCAGAATTTATGATGAATTACTCTCTGAATTTATGATGAATTACTTTTTGAAATTATAATAAATTCATTCCTGGAATCAGTATGAATTATCCTCTAAATTCTGAAAGCAATTAAGAATGAATTTCTTTCTTAACTCTGGCAGAATAATCTGAAATTAAATCTCTTAGCTCTGGAAAAAAATATTTGAAATTAGGATGAATTCTACTCTCAAATAAGGAAGAATTCCACTCTGAAATTAAGATAAATTTCCCTCTGAAACAAGGATAAATTCCTATCTGAAATTCGGATGAATTCCTCCATGAGATTAAGATGAATTCCTCTCTAACATCAGTATGAATTATCCTCTAAATTCAGAAAGCAATTTAGGATGAATATCTTTCTGGACTCTGGAAGAATTATCTTGAATTTGGATGAATTGCTCTCTGAAATAAGAATGAATTCCACCCAGAAAGTAGACTGAATTCCTTTCTGGAATTAGGATGAATTGCACTATGAAATTAGGATGAACTCTTGATGAATTTCTCTCCGGATTAGAACCAAATTTTGTCTTGATTTCAAGAAGAATTCCTTTCTGAATTCAGAATTAATTTAAATCTTAACTGTGTATTAATACCTCTCTAACCGAAGGCTAAACGTAGAATTTTGAATTAATTTCTTTCGAAACTCAGAGTCAGTTTCCCCGAACGAATTCCTCGCTGAGCTCATGATGAATAATTTCCTGAATTCAAGATAAACAGCAGTTTTAATTCAGGACCAATTCCATTCTATATCAAGACTGAATTCCTCAATGATCTTGGAATTAATTCCTTTTTGTATTTTGTATCCTTTAAATTCTACCAGGTTTCCTTTCTGAATCAAGAGTGAAGCTCTCGCGGAATTCATGAATAATTCCTCTTCTGAATTGAGGACCAATTCCTTTTGCATCAGAACCAATTACACAATTACACAAAGTAATTATTTTTCATTTAATTCCACTTTTTGTATCCATGACAGATACGTATTTCGATTACAATGTGCAGTCATCCTCTAAATTCAGAAAGCAATTTAGGATTAATTTATCTGGAGAAATTCCTCTTTGTAATTAGGACGAATTCCTCTCTGAGTATGAATACTTCTTTAAATTAAAGATGAATTTATCTCTGAACTTCTGAAGAATTATCTGAGACTAGGATGAAATCCTCTCTAAAATTAAGATTAATTCCTATTTGAAATCAGGATAAATTCCTCTCTGAAATCAGGTTGAATTTCGCTCTAAAATTAGGATGAATTCCTCTCTGAAATAAGGATGATTTTTTCTCTGAAATTAGGATGAATTCCTCTCTGATATCACTATGAATTCTCCTCTAAATTCAGAATGCAATTTAGGAAAAAAATATCTCTGTAGTCTGGAGGAATTGCTCTCTCAAGTTAGGATGAATTCTTCTCTAAAATTATGAACAATTCCTCTCTGAAATCAGTATGAATTCCTCTCTGAAATCAGTATGAATTCCTCTCTGAAATCAGTATGAATTGTCCTCTCAATTCAGAAAGCAATTTAGGATAAATTTATCTCTGAACTCTGGATGCATTCCTCTCTGAAATCAGTTTAAATTTTCCTCTAAATTCTGAACGAAATTTAAAATGAATTTCTCTCTCTCTCTCTCTGAAAAAAAATCTAGGAAATGACGATGAATTTCTCTCTAAATTAAAATGAATTCCTCTTTGAGATCAGGATGAATTTCTCTTTGAAATCAGTATTAATTCTCCTCTCAATTCATAAAGCAATTTAGTGTTAATTTATCTCTGAACTCTGGAGGAATTCATCTCTGAAATTAGGATGAATTCCTCTCTGAAATTAGGATGCATTCCTCTCTGAAATCAGTCTGAATTTTCCTCTAAATTCTGAACTAAATTTAAAGTGAATTTCTCTCTCTCTCTGAACTCTGGAAGAATTATATGAAATGACGATGAATTCCTCTCTAAATTAAAATGAATTCCTCTCTGAAATCAGTATGAATTGTCCTCTCAATTCAAAGAGCAATTTTGGATTAATTTATTTCTGAACTCTTGAGGAATTCATTTCTGAAATTAGGATGGATTCCTCTCTGAAATCAGTCTGAATTTTCCTCAAAATTCATAACGAAATTTAAAATGAATTTCTCTCTCTCCGAACTCTGGAAAAATTATAGGAAATGACGATGGATTCCTCTCTAAATTAAAATGAATTCCTCTTTGAAATCAGTATGAATTCCTCTCTGATGTCAGTATGAGTTCTCCTCTCAATTCAAAAAGCAATTGAGTATTAATTTATCTCTGAACTCTGGAGGAAATCCTCTCTGAAATTAGGATGAATTCCTCTCTGAAATCAGGATGAATTCCTCTCTGAAATCAGGATGAATTCCTCTCTGAAATCAGTCTGAATTTTCCGCTAAATTCTGAACGAAATTTAAAATGAATTTGTCTTTCCCTCTCTCTGAACTCTGGAAGAATTATATGAAATGACGATGAATTCCTCTCTTAATTAAAATGAATTCCTCTTTGAAATCAGGATTAATTTCTCTCCGAAATTAGGATGAATTCCTCTTTGAAATCAGTCTGAATTTTCCTCTAAATTCTGAACGAAATTTAAGATGAACTTCTCTCTGAATTCTGGAAGAATTATATGAAATGACGATGAATTACTCTCTTAATTAAAATGAATTCCTCTTCGAAATCAGTATGAATTCCTCTCTGATATCAGTATGAATTCTTCTCTCAATTCCGAAAGCAATTTAGTATTAATTTATCTCTGAACTCTGGAGGAATTCCTCTCTGAAATTAGGAGGAATTTTTCTCTGAAATTAGGATGAATTCCTCTCTGAAATCAGTCTGAATTTTCTTCTAAATTCTGAACGAAATTTAAGATGAATTTCTCTCTGAATTGTGGAAGAATTATATGAAAAGATGATGAATTCCTCTCTTAATTAAAATGAATTCATCTTTGAAATCAGAATGAATTCCTCTCAATTCAGGAAGCAATTTAGTGTAAATTTATCTCTGAGCTCTGGAGGAATTCATCTCTGAAATTAGGATGAATTCCGCTCTGAAATCAGTCTGAAGTTTCCTCTAAATTCTGATCTAAATTTAAAGTGAATTTCTCTCTCTCTCTCTGAACTCTGGAAGAATTATAGGAAATGACGATGAATTCCTCTCTAAATTAAAATGAATTCCTCTCTGAAATCAGTATGAATTCCTCTCCGATGTCAGTATGAGTTCTCCTCTCAATTCAGAAAGCAATTTAGTATTAATTTATCTGTGAACTCTGAAGGAAATCCTCTCTGAAATTAGGATGAAGTTCTCTCTGAAATCAGGATGAATTCCTCTCTGAAATTAAGATGAATTCCTCTTTGAAATCAGTCTGAATTTTCCTCTAAATTCTGAACGAAATTTAAGATGAACTTCTCTCTGAATTCTGGAAGAATTATATAAAATGACGAGGAATTACTCTCTTAATTAAAATGAATTCCTCTTCGAAATCAGTATGAATTCCTCTCTGTTATCAGTATGAATTCTCCTCTCAATTCCGAAAGCAATTTAGTATCAATTCATCTCTGAACTCTGGAGCAAGTCTTCTCTGAAATTAGGATGAATTCTTCTCTGAAATTAGGATGAATTCCTCTCTGAAATCAGTCTAAATTTTCCTCTAAATTCTGAACGAAATTTAAGATGAATTTTTCTCTGAACTCTGGATGACGATGAATTCCTCTCTTAATTAAAATGAATTCCTCTTTGAAATCAGGATTAGTTTCTCTTTGCGATCAGGATGAATTTTTCTCTGATATCAAGATGAATTTCTCTCTGAAATTGTGATGGGGGGGGGGGGGGGGGGGCTATGGCCAAGGCACAATTATCTTCGCCTTGTTGGTTCGGGGGGTGGGTTCAACAGTGCCCCGGCTACCCGAGGCCATACGCAGGTATGCTTGGCGATGGTTAGTGTGTGTGTTCGATGTACTTGGTGGTGGTGAGTTAGACATTGGAGATTTCAGAGAGGATGGCAAGGGTCTGATAACCGGTGGTTGGAGGTGATTGCGAAACACTTACTTCCATTTTTCTTTGGTAGGTTTGGCTTTGTCTGGTGAATTGCGATGCGGTCTTGGAATTTTGGGAGCTTGGGCTATGCGTGGTGGGCGATTTGGTGGGTCGAGGTCAGTGTCTGGCAAGGTAGCGGTTTTCGGACTGTTGGATGCATCCGAGTTCTACTCCGCGGAGATGGGGGTTCCTTGAGACGATGCTGGATGGATAATGATCGGCGAGTTAACAACGGTGTTTAGTTACGGCGATGATAGTATCGTTATGGGTTCCGCTAGGATTGGACTAGAGGATGATCTGCCGGGTGCCTGGATGCTACTTTCGATCAGCTGCAGTTTGCCTTGGGTCTCGATTTGGGTGGTTGTCAGGGCTTTGATGACTGCCTGGAAATTGCTGCTCATGCGCTCCATTTGTAGACTGGTTTGTTCCATTTGTTGCTGGATCATGGAGAACAAGGTTAGCCATGGCAGGATCAACATGGGGTGTGTCGACCAGTACAGGGCCGGGATTACCGTTTTTGTTTTGTAAGGCGGCTTGTAGTTGCAAAATCGTTCTGTCCTCGTCACGAACTTGGTTAGCCAAGTCCTCGATCCGATTATTCATTTCGGTGAACTTATCTTCGAGGCTGGCTGAAGCTACTCCGGAATGTGACCTGTTCGTAGAGACGCCGGGCTTCAGGATATGCGAGGTCCCTGTCGATCTTGATTCTTTGAATGTCGGATTCATTGGCGTAACTGGGGCAGGAGCGATCTAGCACTCCATGCTCGTTCGAGTTACATTTCTGGCAGAACTTCGAATTTGCACAGGAACTGTCCTCGGAGATCGGATGATCTCCGGAACATCACCCACAGATGGCCTTAGCTGAACGGCATCTCAACCTGGTGTGTCCAAAAGCCCAGCAATTGAAGCACTGCATGGGCGATGGATAATACAGACATGTTCGACATCTTAAGAATCCAAAATCCACGTATTCTGGAAAGCAGAGGCCTTGGCAGGTGAAAATCAACGTGGGCGTGTTGACTCTACCGTCTCCGCTTCGTCTGGTGATGCGTCTAATCTCTTTTACTCCTTGATCACACAAGTCTTCCATCAATTCGTTTTCCGGCTCGTTCTGCACATCTCTGCAGCTTACCACGCATCTTACTGTGTTAAGAGAAGTATGTGACATGACTTCAATCGGTGTCATGTCGTTCAGGCACCTCATTTGTAGCAACTTTGCTACACGGAAAGGCACCTTCGATTTTCCCGTTTAGAAATTTTTGTAACGATTTCCTAATAAGGAAAGGTTGGGCGGGTAGTGGCAAACGAACTTCTCCATTCCTAATTTCTTGCATCCGCGAAGATCCTGATTCCGCCGTGGTTTCCTCCAGGGCCCATGTATTCCGGGAGTCTGGCACCTAGATGGCCACCATCAGGATCGCCCCACCCGGAAAGTCCGGATTCATCCCAGCTCCTTTAAAAATAAAGAGACCGCCTCACCTGATGTTTGTCGCCGAATTAAGGTGACAAATCTCAACCGATACAACACGGTCGTGTTCAAGCTTCGACTGCCTCGTTCAGAGGATGTTTTGTTAAATGGACTTCGGAAAAACAAGATTGCCTCGAAGGCTCCGCACTACTAGACTGTTTTTATACCTTGGAAGGCAAAAATCCGCTCTCAAATAAAAGGCGCACAAAATTAACTGAAGAAAAAACGGACCGCCCGACTATGTGGACAGTCTTTTTTCACCGACTGCGCACAGTTGAGATTAACGGTGTGGGGGATGAGACTCATACGGTCGATGAACGAGTTTGTTGTTATTGTTCTAATCGCACTACTACCACTGTCATCGATCAGCTGTTTGGTTCGCTCAACACTCAGGGGGAGGGTCGGTAGCAGGGGTATCTTGTTTCTCTCACACGCGCACTTGTCAACACCGCCGGATTGGCCTTGCGAGACGCAAAAGTATTGGGCAAAAACAATCACTAGACCTTCTTCTTCTTTCCTTTATTTAACGTCGGTCTCTGTTCCGCAATCTAGTGCCAATCACCGACGGACATCGATTGCCATCCATTGACGGTAATCGAATGTGCAGGAAGGCAGCTTCCACACCTGCGTAGGATATCGCACCCATTCACAACAACACACATGGGCCGGGACCAACGGCTTTATCTCCCTTCCGAAGGAAGACGTGACCAGAGATTTGTATGCCTCAGAAAAATCCCACCGACCTCGGCTGGGATTGAACCCAGACCCATCGGGGTGTTAGAAAGCAGTCACGCTTACCACTACACCACCGGCGCCGGCTAATCACTAGACCTATTTATCACAAAAGCGTTAGTTGTATTCCCTTATTTACCGTCGAAGTCGGGTCAGCTTAGGTCAACGCTGAAGCACTTGCCGCCAATAATGGCACGAAAGAATTGTATACGGCGGATAACGAAATGAAAGTGAGCCCCCTTGCCTGCCCAGCAAGGTCGAAGGAGGTTTGTTATCTTTCTTTTTTACCGGTTTTTTAAATATCTCACTTTACCGGGTACACAAAAACACACTGATATGGACTCAACGCCTAGTATCGAACTAGACGGGCTAATTAATAATAATAAAAAAACAACAAATTATCGCTATTTGGAGACCGACACAAACCATTTACAGGGGTGGGTCAAGAGGATTATCTGGTACAATTTCGCGGAAAATTCACGTCGGCTGTCCCGCACAAAAACATACGTTAAACAAAGACGTAATCCCGTGTAAAGGCGGGCACGATACGATAAAATCCCTATAGTAAGATACTACAAACGGAAAATTCCACTGCGAAAACGGGGTGAAAGTAAAAAAACAACTTAACGCCACTGATCGAAATGACGTCTGCAAATCGGAGAAGATCGACTCAAAATTTTAATTTCTATTTCCTATTTGGCCTGGAACTGGTCATATTTATAATTCAGTTAATAACTCGTCACAGTAGACAGAGGAAATTTGTTTTCGAGATGATTTTTATCGAAGACCAGCATTAAATGTGAACCTGGAAATTCAGTGTTGGTACCCGGAAAAAACCTGGGAAACTCTGGGTTTTTTGTTTGAAATTTTGAGTTGCTACCCTAGAATCTGCTGCAGGAGAAGACCTTATATAGTTTAATTAAAATATTGATTGGTGGTGTCAATGATATGAAATTTTTCATTTTAGAACGTGAATTACTTAATTATTGCAAAAAGGGCTACTATCCGACGAAACATTTCCCAAAACAATGTTTTAGAAAAAAATAGGTTTACGAACTTTCAGGCCGATTTCTTTACCTCCGCTTAAATCTTAAACCAGGTTTACCCATATAGTTACGTTGCTTCTTCCAGTTGTGTTTTGATCCTGTTTTAAATATTTATCATTGAATGTATAATAATAATAAAATAGAACCTGGGATTTATTCAAACTCCACGGTGATGCTCTTTACACAAGGATAAGCCTCTACTACCGATGATCTTTTAAACCTGGAGACAAACAAGCTACGAAAAAGCCCTTATGACTTCATTAAATTCTACTTTTACGCGACGTTCGTTGTTTCGATTTGGTCCTTACGTAAGACGGGAACATAATCCATAAAACTTTCACATTTTTGAGCTACCGTGACCCTTTCTTCACGCTTCTTGACAATTTTACTAGCGTACAAATAATGCACATCTTTTAAGCTAAATCGACCGAACTCTATTGCGTTTTAAAACGACTTTTTTCTCCTTTATATTTCGTCGTCAAAACCACCAAACTCCACAATCAAACACGATCCGCCGTGACTACCGTCAGTCTTTAACCACGGCCCTCATGATCATGTTAAGGACACACTTAACAACACAACAAAAACTAATCGGTTAAGTGCCAAGCTTGCAGATCGCGACATTGTTTTCTTAACGAATCATGCTTCAACACGAAAAAAAAATCATAATGGATTATTCGTAGACACCTAACCGTAAAAACCCGAGGAACATGCTTCATGCGATCGAGGTCATCCCTCTGACAAATGGAAACGATGAAAATAAATCTCGATTACTCCCCCGAAGGAACGCATCCGCTCCCGCAAACAATGCATCCGATCCCCAATACGGCGCAACCGGCATCCCGCCCAACTAGAACGTACTCACCAAATCAATATATCCGGCGGAGCGCATTCCCGATGCTTATTTTTCTCTAGTCATTTTAAAACAATTCCTCCTCCAGCGATTCCAACCACATCTATCTATCTATCTATCCTCTATCTTCTTCTTATATATATAAAAATGAATTTCTTTCCGTCTGTCTGTCTGTTTGTCTGTCTGTCTGACCCTTATAGACTCGGAAACTACTGGACCGATCGGTGTGAAAATTTGTATGCAAGGGTTTTTGGAGCCGGGAAAGGTTCTTATAATGGTTTGGGCTTCCAATCAAATGAAACAGAAATTTCTGCATAACTCGAGAACTAATGAAGCAAATGGAACCAAATTTGGCATGTTGAGATCGTAGGGGGTAGCCCCTTTAGATAAGAGGGGAGGGGAGGCTACGTACAATATAGCACCTTTTTTTTTAATTGGCGCATAAACTCAAGCTAATATTGTGTGGTCCTCCTCATTGTTCTTCATCAGCAGTTCTTTCAGTCGATGCGTCGTCGACTTTGGAAAGCAACCGTTTAGTGATGAGTGCTGACCACGTTTTGCGTCCATTTCTGCAATGGTAGCGCTCTGACCCCCGTTGGCGATACTGCCATACAATGGAACCACTGGAAGCGGCTCCCGTTCTGATGGAGGAGGGTTTTTGGATAGCGGAAGATAAAGTGTTTATACCTTTTAACTATAGTTTTAAGATGTAAGGCCTGTACTAAATGCACCAGACAAAAGTTTTCGCCAAAAATTTATTTTAAGTCGGATTTTCTTGAAATTTTTAGGGAATGAACTAATACATATGGATTATGTTTAGGCATAATTACTATATTCAATTTCCTTTCCATCGCTGAAAGCCCGCACCTTTCCCTTAAGACCCCTCATTACATTTTGTGCAATGGTGGAGCCGACCTTTTTGGGCACTTTCATCCATTCTTTCTTCAGCTCCAGCTCGTTCTTAAACACCTTGGACGATTTTCGAACTTTGGCCTTCGTTATGGCCCAAAATTTTTCCACCGGACGAATCTCTGGTGAATTTGGGGGGTTGGCGGTTTTTGGTACAAAAACAACGTTATTGTCTCTGTACCAATCCAACGTCGATCGCGCGTAATGGCATGATGCCAGGTCCGGCCAAAATAATGTCTCACCTCCGTGGGACCGCAGGAAGGGCAACAGACGCTTCTGGAGGCACTCGGTGCGGTAAATTTCGCTGTTGATGGTACACATTGTGATGTACGGTTTACTCAGTTTACCGCATTGGCTTATGGCCTGCCAGAGCAAGTATTTTTTGGCAAATTTGTCCACTTTCTTCTTCCTTATGTCTTCTGGAACATCAAACCGTGATTTGGCAACGTAGAACTCCAGCCCCGGTATCTGCTTTGCGTCTGCCTTGAGGTAGGTTTCGTCATCCATAACCACACACATCGGTTTCGTTAGCCACTCTCGATACAGCTTCCTTGCGCGGGATTTGGCCGCCGTGTTTTGTTGATCACGCCGGTTCGGTGCCTTCCGGACCTTGAATACACGAAGCCCAGCTCGTTTCATGGTTTGCTGAACGAACCAGGCGGAACACTTTGCCTTCAGAGCCGCGTCGCGAATCGAAAGGTTCGGATTACGCTTGAAATAATCCAACACCTTCCGGGACTTCACAGGGTCAGCTGTCTTCGATTTTCTTCCACTTCCAGCCCGCCGCTCGGTCGTCTGGGACTCCTTAAACGATTTTACCACCCGAGACACAGTTGTATGGGTGATTCCCAGTTGTCTTCCGATCCACCTCATGGTCGCAGTCGGATTTTCCATAACGGCGCGTTAAATTCTCCGGCGATTTTCTTCTTGTTTCGATGACATCTCAATAACCACTGCACCGATTGTTATGAAAATTTGCACATGTAAACAATTCACTCCAAACTAGTTATACCCAGATTTTCATCAATTTTTACGCACGGAATAAAAAGTTACACACGGATAAAATTGGTGCATTGTTTTCGAGTACAAGCCTTATTGTATAGTGACCAAGAATCCACGGCTCTATAAAGTTAATTCGATTGAGCCTTATCAAATAAATTAATAAACAACAAGTCACTCTGTGCACAAAAGCAATGCACATCACAAAAACCTAATAGAAGATCAGTGCGGTCGAGTCACACCGGCAGCAAAGGGAAGCGAGAGCACACCAGGCACCTAAGCAACAGGGGGAAAACATCAGCACAAACCATTCTAAATCAAATTATCGCGCCCGGGACACAAAACTATTCAAATGCGAGCACCGAAATACTACACACCAGCACAAAGATAGCACGAGCTCAAAAATAAATAAAAGCACGCAGCGAAGCAAAAACACACAACCGTTCTCGAACGATTCTCAAAGCGGACTCGATTCGACTCAACGATATAGTTCAGCCCAATAAGTTACTTTTGAGTAAATTGCTTTTTATCAAATTTTCCGGAATTAAACTTAATTTTGGGTAGAATATACTTAAGGGTAGGTATTGTTTTGAGGACGATGTTAAATGGAAACTACTTTATGCGATTTACTCAAAGTTGGGTTATTTGGCTGAACCCCGGAATTGTGGGAAAAGTGCTCAATTTTGGGTAGTTTTACATCTGCGTGTTTCCGTTCATTTATCGGCAGATCATGCTTCTTACGATGAAGTGGCAAATATGTCAATAAATAATATAACCTTTGCCATCTGTCGTCTGGTGTGTATCGATGGCAATCTTTCTTGTTCTTTACCAAAGTTCACAGTTACGATGATGTCAGTATTTAAATATTTTTAGATGAATATTTTTCCATGTGACATATGGGTCATTCCATCTCAAGTGGGTACACCACCTGTGGTCGATGCCACCGATTTGAGGCAAACTTGGCTAAAACGCTTATTTTGGCATTCTGAACAAACGTCTTTTTTGATTTTGCTCTAAAGTGCCTAGAAATTTTTAAAAATTTCAACTTTCAGAAGAGATTACTCCAAAACCAAATAAGCTATTCGTGATCTTAGAACGTCAATTTGAAGGTTTTTTAATATAGATTATTATAGGTGTACCCACTCAAATAAGGGTATTATTCAAGTAGCAGCTTTCATCCACAACTGAAATTTTATAAACCTGCTAATCTATCCGATTTCATCGTACTTCTAAAGCACGTTTTTGCTGTATCGCATAGGAATGTATTTTTCACTTTCACGACCTGAATTTAATTATTTACCAAATTATTTACCCTTAGAAACACACCTAGTAGAAGATTTTTCCAAAGTGTGTTGAAAATTTGAGCCCAAAATATTAAGAAATAAAAAATTCCACCCATGGTGAAAATCGGCCATTTTTTGACAATTTGGATACCTGCATGTTTACTGTAGTTACTATACAAAAAACAATGTGGGTACACCTATGTAAATCTACATTAAAAAAAAACCTTCAAATTGACGTTCACGATCACGAATAGCTTATTTGGTTGTGGAGTAATCTCTTCTGAAAGTTGATTTTTTTTTAAAAATTTCGATAATACAGGGAAGGATCTAGGCACTTAAGGGCAAAATCAAAAAAGGTGTTTATTCAGAATTCCAAAAAGAAAGGGGGTTTGGCCAAGTTTGGCTCAAATCGGTGACATCGACCACAACTTTTTTTAAATTCTGTACCCACTTGAGCTTTGAAGTTTAACCCATATTGAAGTTTAACGAAATTTAGTATGGCACCTTTATAGATTACTATCATACGACCGACAAAGAAATTATCTTAAATTTAAGCATCGATCAATAAAGATTTTTAAATGTACACATCGAAATCATGGAAACTTAAAAGTAACGAATTACCGACATAAGTCTTTATGTTTGTATAGAGAACTTTGACGAGTTTCAAGATCTGTAAATTTTAAATTCTATAAATTTAGGACAGCACCATGAGCTTAAGGGAAATTTTGAGAAACTATAATAAGTTTCAGAAATATTAGGGATGTCAAGCAGCTTTATTAATTAATCGCAGCAATTTAAAAAAAAATACGAAGGATTTTTTGAAAAGTCAGAATTTTTTTAGAAATGTTGCAAACATTTCCAAAAAACTATGTGGTCTTCCGATAAGATATTCAACTGGAAAATTATTGGAATGTAAGGTATGTTCCGAGAATTTCTTGAAAATTGAGGTAACTTCATGAACGAACGAAAACTTCAGGCAAGCCCAGAGAAGTTTAGGAAAATTTAGAGATTTTAAAGAAAGTTCCATGAGCAAACATTTTTGGAAAATTGTGGGAACTTCAGCATAGGCCGAAGAGTTTGAAGAATGTTCAATGAACCTCAGTAAAAATGCGGGTATTTTTTAAATGTTCTAAGAAATTCAGGGAAGTCTAGAAGATTCAAAACAGTTTGACTTCAGGGAAGCACCGAAAACTTCAGAAATGCCTAGATTAACCGATTTGAAACGAATCTAGACGAATTCGTTGATTACAGTTTTATCATCGTAAACGTTTCAATTCAGGGTTACAAATCTTCAAGGCTAGTTTCACATTAAGATCATACATCTTTTTGTGCTGATCGAAAGACGGCCTAACCTTATGTCCCCTGTGAAAATCCAAAGTCATAGACATAAACTTCGGATATAAAACGTCGTCCAAGAAACAATGTTGGTTTTATATTGGATTCTTTAAAACCTTGATGAAACTTGCAATGTTACCTGGGCGTAGCGTTTGGATTAGTATTGTTAAGTTTTTTGGCAAGCTGATTGCCGAAAAATTTTACCTGTTTTAGATGGACGGCACTAAATTGTGTGTGAAATCCCAAATTACGATTATGGTGGCTCCTTAAAGAGGACACATGAACTTGGGAGCTTTACATTAGTCACATATCAGCTCAATAAAACTAAAAGAGGAAAGAGGGCTTGTTCCTGAGATCTCTTGGTCCATTTTTGAGACTCATAGAACCGGCTCCCGAAGTTGACCAGAAACCATTCCAGTGCTCCAAATCCACCCTGAAAATGTTGGAGATCCACTTTAAACCATAGAATTTCCAATCAAAGTGCTCAGCCCAAAGCCCTGTAAGTAATATGGGCCTACTCTACGGCTTAAAAGAGCTATCTGTCCCCGAACAAATTATTTTAGCAAACGAAACAACCAACAGAGGCCGGAAATGAATGTCCGCCATCATTCAAGAATTTAAAATGGCGACTTCCGATGTACCAAGTAGCACCCAAAACCCTCACAGTAAGTAAGCATGGGTATTTTTGGAAAGGATTCAACCAGTAGAAAAATCTAAGAACGCTCCCAAATTGAGTTAAATCAACATCCAAACCACTAACCGAAGGTCGATCAAAATTCCAATTTCCTGTGCTCTCTCTCTCTCTCTCTCTCTCTCGCTCTATTCCTATCCTTTGTGAAAGATAAAGCATAATGCAGAAAAATCGAAAACAAACGACGCCCACCATGCTCCATAGCTGGACGGACGGGTGGGGTTGTATTTGCCAAAATCCGCAGACCTAATTGCAATTTGCAAAATTCATCATTGGATTGCCGATTCCCCGATGATGCCCGGGAAACAACCTTCATTTGAAATGATAATGAGAATCCCGGACGCATTCTGCTAAATCCAAAGAAGGAAGCGTTTGTGTTTGTGTTGTAGGTTCTCTTTTCACCTGTGTTGTTTTTTTTTTTAAAGGAAACCGATAACTTGTTCCTGCCTGAGTTCGGTTTGCGAATCCTTACTGCCAAAACGGCATTTATACGTATAGGTGTGGTACATCAAGCAGGCGGGAGAAAACAAACAAACCACCCCCTTTTCTCTCCGGCACGTGGCACATGGGTTCGAAAGAATGTATAAAATATTTATCGCACAAATTTAAAGCCTGACGATTGAAGTGTGCCGTTTTCCAGGAGATGACTGAATTGGATATTTTCGTTCGGCTGGATGCCTAGGCTGCCAGTATCAAATGGATATGCACGTGAATTGGCTCCTTTCCGAGCAAGTAGATGTTACAGAAAGACCTACGTACGAACGTCTTCGGTTGTTCCCGGAATCGCACCACCTCAATTGGATGCGTGGCTTCGAGAAGCTTGATGGCGAATCTCAGATTTCTTTCGTTCGTTCGTTCCGCTGAAAAAGCTAGGCCTTGACTAGGCGAGGTGTGACCTCAGAGAAGAGTATTGGAATTCGACGATGCCTAATCAGATGGAAATTGGTACGGATGTCGTCCTTGCCAGTCGTTGTATTCAAATATCTCCCATTCGATTGAGCGTGGGCAAGCTGAAGTCGCCGGAGTGAGTGGGGAACGACGGATCCACTCATGCGAAGTGATATTCCTGTCAGCATTCTCTATCACTTTTACGCCCGATCGGGCAGAAGCAATCGAGCAATATTTTCGATTGTGACACAGAATTTGACGGTTCCGTGCGAGCTGGTACGTTCCGATGGGGTCCATGGTGAGGTGGAATCGCTTCAGATTGACCGCTTTAAATGTCGAAAACGTTGCACTTTAAAGTTTAGCATTTATGTTGCTGACAAATGCCAAGCCAGAGGAATTTATCCTAACTTTCATCAGGAATTGATCCCGCATACCGACAGGAATTCATGCCAAATTTATTTCGAATTGAGTTTCTTCCTGACATCCGATAGGAATTCATTCTTAAGTTCAGTTAATTCGTGAATAATTTATGCTTAAGTTCAATAGAAGGCATGAATTGTCAGAAGAATTGTCAAAACGACGACGAATTGAATTGTCAGAAGAATTGTCAAAAAATCATCTGAAAGCAAAAGTCATGGTCATGTTCAGAGACTTCCTAAATATATTTAAAGTGATTTTTTTTTCTTATTATCCTAAATTTATAAAGCCTCAAATTAATCTTAAAGTTAACTTTACTAAGGTATGTACTGAATTCAACATGCACTTACAGCTAGAACTAAAAATAATTACATTATGTTAACAGGAAAATCTACCAACTGCGGCTAGAGGTTAAAATAACGAAGGATCCCCCTACCAATTTCGTATTCGAAACTAAAATTAATGTGAATTAAGGTTAAAATGTTGCCTAAAACTAACTAGAGATTATTAAGCAGGCTAGCCCAAACTATTAAAATAAGGTCCGGAAAGACTAAATCGAGACGAACCTTTGGTAAGATATCATGCACATCTCAATCTCTTAGAAATTAACCCACTAAAATAGGATACATACGGATCGACTTGCACTCAACATAATTGCCAGGATATTCGTTGAAAATGAGTGAGGAAGTTGGGAAGGAACACTAAAAACTAAACACTAAAGCAATTTATATTTTAGGAAATTTTTAATCGGCCAATAACAGGCACATTAAAAAAACAGAATTTCCTTTGCGGGCGGACGCGACATTTTAAAAATTTCATTTACCACGTTTTACGATGTCCACGGTGGGTCGAAGTGATCCGTTCAAACGGCAAAAGATGTACCTGTAGAAGAAGAACAATCTAACAAGAGTACACAGGAAGGTAAAAAAGAAGTCGACGAGGAGATTGTAAGTACCGGCTCTACGAGAAGCAATTACGAGAAGACCAACATAGGTGTCAGGTGATAACAATAGCGCCAAGCATGGTAAATCCAAGGGCGCTGTCAGAAAGCGGATTGTTATTAGTCACTGCGGTTGGTGTGAAGAAGAAGATACCCCCGAAATAGTTCAGTGCGACGAATGCGATACGTGGTTCCATTTTGAGTGTGCAGATGTGACTGGAGGAATTGCAAATAGGGAATGGATTTGTGCGGAATGCGAAAGATCCTGTTGACCCAAAGCCAACAATGGACAGAACGTGAATCGGAAGGGAATACTAAAAGTTCTGGAATTCAACACATCAAAATCAATGGTGACTAACCGACAAGCTGAAGCGAGCACTAGAGCAACCAAACCCAAGAACTCTGATCTAATGAGTGTAGCAGAGGTGAGGGTATCCAAGAGTCTAAGCGTAGTTGGACCCCAAGTGTCCAGACTATCACTGCGACAGAACCTGGAGTTAGAGATACGCAAACTGGAAGAAGCCAAACTTCTCAAGTTGCAGCAGATAATCAGACAAACGCAGATAGAACGTGATTTTCTGGATTCCAAGTATGAACTGCTAAAAGACAGTGCCAGTCAAGCAGAGGAGCAAAGTGATGATGGAATCATATTCTCATCAAAGATCCAGCGGTGGATTGAGGATGCAGAACCACCGAGACCACGAAGACAGCCAATAGAGGAAAGGTATGAGAAACTGGTTGAAGTTCAGAGTTGGTTGGAAATGCTAACATGAAGCTTTAGTGTGATGATTTATTAGCTAGAGAATGATCTTTAGAAGAGGGTAGGTGGATAGTTCCGTTAGAGCACGGCAGTATGAAAATTGAATAGAAGTTGAAAATGAGCGAAGGGCCATTAATGCGACAGTTTTTTTTTTTAAGATAGACGCACATCTTTTGCCTAACCCGTACGATGTACGCGGAGACTTCAAGTACAAAAAAATCTGGGAACATCTAGAACATAGGGGAAATGGCTCTAATGTTGGCCTATGGATCTAAAATTGGGCCCATCGCTAAAAATCTGCTATTTATCAATTGTATCTAGATGAACGCGTCACTGGGACGGTACTTATGAATATTTTTGGTTGCTATTGAAAATTTAGTCGAATGCTGAATTTATGTATGGGCCCAAATTAGGGACACTTAGGCCGACATTACATACATTTCCCCTATGTAAAAAATCTGGAAATGTACGTGATCTGTCTGAGTATCTGGCAAGACGACTGAAAATCTGGAAAATCCAGATTAATCTGGAATACTGGCAACGCTGCTTGTAGGCCATAATTTATTGAATATTGCGCCCTCTGTCTACAAATCATGAAAACCATAAAAAAAAAAACAAATACAGTCAATGATTTTCAACACAAAATCCCATTTTTTGAATACCATTATATTTTTTCTAAAAAGTATTTTATAATTACCTTACATTTGATATTTTGATCTTTAAAATTGACCCAGTGGTTCAAAATATATAATTTTTTTATTTTTGAAAAAAAAACTCAATTTTTGACCACCCTAACATGGAAAAGGGTGTCTAATATTTTGCAATAAGAAACAAAACTAACAATTTTTACGAAATTCTGAGAACCACCATATCGTTTTACTATGGAATGGCTGTATTATTAAATAACCGCGAAAAAACCGGGCATTATTGACAAATTGAATTTGAATGGACACCCTGATTGTGAGATGAGTTTGTCCTAAATACTGATAGGAGTTCGTTCTGGTTTTTGAGCAAAATTGTTTCTGAACTCCGACAGAAATTCATCCTGTATTGCAAGAGAAGTTCATTATGGATTCTTCCTAATTCATCCCAAATAATACGAGAAACTCATCTTGAATTCTACAGCAGTTTTTCTTGAAATCCAGGAGGAGTTCATTATGGATTCATAGAGGTATTCATCTTCAATTCCGAGAGAAATTCGTCTTAAATTCTAGGAGGAAGTCTAACCTGAATACTGTGAGAGGTTCATCCTAAATTTGAAGAGAAATTATTTCTGAATGCCGAGGGAAGTTCTTCCTGGATTTCGGGTGGAATTTATCCTGAGTTCCAAAAGGATTTCATTATTCCGAGAAGAATTCATCCTACATATTATGGCATCGTCTTGAATTTCAAGTGAATTCATCTTGAAATCCAAGAGGAAAATATTGTTAATTCCAAGGGAAGCTAATTCTGAATTCCAAGAGACATTCATCCTGAACTCCGTGAGGAAATCATTTTGAATTTTAAATCATCCTCCATTTTGAAGGAGTTCGGTCTAAATTTTGAGAAACATAATTTTTGAATTCCGATACAAATTTGTCCTAGTTGTCCTGTTCTTCACCCATGAGTTCATTATTTATTTAAAAAAAAATTCATTCTGAGCGTCATGCGAAATTCATCTTGAATTCCGAGAGGAACGCAACCTCAATTCTGGTATGAATTCATTTTGCATTCTGGTAGGAATTCATTCTGTTAAGTCCGAGAAATTCATCTTTAATTCCGAGAGGAATTCATCCCGAATAAACATTATTGAAGCAAACTCATTTCTAACTCATTAAAACACCACCTAGAATTCAAAACGCAATTTCATTCCGGGTGAACTTCTGTCATAACCTTGCGATAAATTCCTCTCATAACTGTATATCAATGTTTAAAAAAATCGCCCTGAGCAGTGAAATTAAAGTGATTGACATATTTCCCATCGCAATGAATAGACATTCTGTGTTACATAAATTTCTCCAGCCGAAAGAGAGTGCAAGCAATGGTATTTAATTAACGATCCTCTACATTCCAAAAGTGTGCCACCAAACAATAGTCCTGTTCTTCACCGTTGGTCATAAATGTGCGCACAACATATATACTCGCGCGAATTTCAACGACCGGGCGTCCGGTCAGGATGAGGACATCAAACCTACACCACCAGGAGCAGCTAAAGGAAGCACTTCATTTTATTTCCTTTCTTTCTCCGGTTTTCGTTTATGGAATACGGTATGCTATTTTTGAGGCCATCGATTGGGGTTTTCATTTCACGGTTTGGAGTTGATTTGTCGGTGGATTTTTCAATGTTACGTTAACCAGGGTGGCAAGCCAACCTGGAAAACCGGGAAAAAGTCGGGAATTTGAATAATCAACCAGGAAAATAATATGGTTTCAATGATTTGAATCATTTCTGAATTTATCGTAAGTGATGATGGCACATATTTCAAAACTAAAAACAGTCAAAACTAATCACTTTGGTCGAATTGAAACACAATTGAAAAATTCGCTGCTGGTTGAACAAAGTTTACCTCAAGTAAGGGTTCGAATCAGTTGAATTCTTTGAGCGCAGAATCGAGCAAAAATTGACAAGTCAGTATGCCGTGCCTAATTTCTGAGTAGCTTTCAATTTTAATTACAAGTAGCTTGATAGAGCAAATCAATCCTTGCTTTAAACATAGTTGTGTTGGTACTGATATGGAGATATGTTTTAGTAGATGACATTAACGCGAATTGGTAGAATTTTTGTCAAAAACGGCTCACTCACGGATTTTAGATCTAATCGTTCAGTCGGTGAGAACATTTTTCATATTCTTTCAGTTTCTCGCCTGTTTCGCTTTACTGCTGTGAGTTTCGAGTCTACCTGCAATGATCTGCTTGGTAGAATCCACACTCGTTCAGTTATCTTTTAGTATCCAAGCATGCATAACTGCTGCTCGCACGAGTCAATGAATTTGCCTATAATAGAATTAACAGTTATTCACTCAAATTTAATAATTGATACAGAAATCAATTTAAATACATTCATACAGAAGTATCAAAATTCAACGGTGCTCAATAAATTGCAGTACCTTGAAAATACTAGCATTGATTTAAAATCTTATGGAAACTTTTGAGCCAGTGCTGGCAAAATCATCAATAAAATGACATTGAAATCACTGCGATTTCATTGTATGGCAGTATCGCCAACCTGGGGTAGAGCGCTTCCATTGCAAGAATGGACGCAACACGTGGTCATCACTATCACACACATCACGAAATGGTTGCTTTCCAAAGTCGACGACGCATCGACCGAAAGAACTGCTGATGAAGAACAATGAGGAGGACCACACAATGGTTACTGCCGAGTAAGCAGACGATCGCGTGACACACATCGAGAGTGGCCTGCTTCTGTCGACAGTCGAGTGAACACTAGAATTAGGAATTAATCGCTCTAAATCAAGCGAATCCCGTTCTGATGGAGGAGGCTTCTTTGATAGCGGAAGATAAAGTGTATATTGTGTTGTATCTTTTGACTATAGTTTTACGATGTTTTGTATAGTAAACAATAATCCTCGGCTCTGTAATTTTAATGCGATTGAGCCTTATAAAATAAAACAATAAGCACAAAAATCCTAATTCCAAGCGGAATTAATCCATACATTTGAGCATGATGTATTTCCATACCTGAATTCCAACTGGAATCCATATCACTGATTTTTTGTTTGTTTAATAATTTATTTGATAAGGCTCAACCGGATTAACTTTACAGAGCCGAGGATTCTTGTTCACTATACAATACATCTTAAAACTATAGTCAAAAAGTACAACACAATAAACATTTTATCTCCTGCTATCCAATAAGTCTCCTCCACCAGAACGGGAGCCGCTTCCAGTGGTTTCATTGTATGGCAGATTCGCCAACGGGGAGCAGAGCGCTTCCATTGCAGCAATGGACGCAAAACGTGGTCAGCACTCACACATTCATCACGAAACGGTTGCTTTCCAAAGTCGACGACGCATCGACTCAAAGAACTGCTAATGAAGAACAATGAGGATGACCCACACAATGGTTGCTGCCGAGTAAACATACGATCGCGTGACACACATCGAGAGTGGTCTGTTTCTGTCGACAGCCGAGTGAACACTGCATATCACTGATGTTTTCTGGAAATAAAAGGATCATAAGCAATTCGTAAAATTCATAGTTGCTAATCCGTGATTGACCAGATCCAGTGTATTTCCAAGATTAACATCGGCGCTGGCCAGGTTATTACGGTTATCATGACAGGGAATCATTGTTAGTATGACAGACATTGCTACTAGAGACTGAGAACACCCTTGCATATCCACATCTATCATGGGAAGGGAATTTATGTTAGTAGAAAAGATAGTATAGCAGGATTCACCATGGTAAATGATTTGACCGTTTGTTTACATTACGATCCTTACAATCTTGTGCTCAGTAAGCAAAAACGTTCGCCACTAGGCCACTGAGCTCCTTACATCAGAGGACCATTAGGCCGACATTTTAACATTATCTGAGATCTAGCCTTATCGCAGATATTCAGTAGAATATCCTCTGTTCTTCTGGTCAGCTTTTCCTACCCAAATCAAAGAGCCGTTACAATGCCAGAGCTTTTGTTGAAAGCTTACAAGCATTCGTAAATGAAACCCACTGTGATGCTCATATAATGCCACTCAAGATTCTGTTTGCTCCCGCACACTGAAAAATGCTGATTAAAGGCTTGTAAACGTTAGCACTTCTTATTGAGGCCCCGTTCGATTTTGGCAACAAGTCCGAAAATTTAGTGTTGCCAAAATCGAATGGCTGTATTTTGAAATATACACATAGACACGGCATAGACGGTATTAATAATTATTCTTTTATTAAAAATTGTAACCACAAGGAGCAACAATACATTATTTTCAAACACCGTTCGATTTTGGCACTGTGCCAAAATCAAACCCCGTGCAAAAATCGAACGGATACTGTACCATAATTACTAAACATGAAGCTCCAGCTGAAGCATCGAGCTTGTCTGTTTCGATTGGACCAAAACTCCCCAAAATTTCCAAATTGACATTTTCCATGCAAATCGATCTTAATCATACTTGAAACCTATTACAAGACGCCTTTCCCCTCTCCCTCAAAAGCCACCTACTCAACCGTATAATGTGATGTAATTCCATTGTGCTTCGCAGTACCCGAATTTCCGCCCATGTCCTTTTGAAAAAAAAAAAAATTCCCGCAAAGACCATTGTTATGCAAAAAAATAAATACAGCGTCCAACCGGCCGGTCCCACCGAGATAATGGGGCAACAAAAAACCGGGTGGATTACATTTTCCTCAACCTCAACCATCATCATCGCAGAGAATGACATCGGCGGACCCCGCCTTTCCGGCGATTGCCCTTTTTTGTTTTCGTTTTTCCACCATCTATCTATTCACGGGAAATTGGTGTAATAATCTGTTTTCGGGTCCACACCCAACCATCCGACCGGTGTCGCCTTGTTCCGCTTCGTTCCAGATGGTTTTTTCGTCTCTCTCTCTTTCGAGACGACACACGATCCCGGCTCGCTGAGGGTTTCCGATGAAACTGAAAACTTTTTAGCATTATTACGTTTCTTGGGTAATTTATTCATAGCAGATTTTCCCGATTTTAAGGACAGAGGACAAAACCGAGAGGACGGAGGGGGGTGGATGTGAACCCCCATGTCTTGTTTGCACAATATGGAAATTGGCCACCTGTTGAGCGTTGGCGCCATGCCGGTGTGTTCCTTGAATTGGGGGCACCTAACAACCTGGCGATTTCGGAGAAGAGACACGGACACAGAAGTGCAGGGCAAACATCCGAGTACAACAAAAAAAAAAGAAAAAAGGAAGATCAACAGTTTATTTAGAAATTTCTCGTTGATTGTTTTACCGGGAAAGCCGGCGGGTGCGCTCGACGGGAAGAGATTAAAATCGAAACCGTGGGTGTGGTGGGCTTTTGGAGGGTGGAAATAATGGTGCTAATTTCATAATTGTGTTTGCACTTTTGGCAGTTCTTGGAGAAGTTGTTTGCTGAATTTGGCCTGGGATCGATGGGATTGTGATTGGTTCTGCTATTTGGGATGAATGGGAGGTCAATGGAGCGTGTAATTTGAGTTCGGTGAGTCTTTAAATCACTAGCTGGTGGTTGAAAATTTAACCGGACTCTTTCAGAGTAAATTTCGACGTATGACTATGAGGTACCATTCCATCAAAGCAGTGTCACGAAATCATGTAAGGTTTTAAACGCTTATAACTTGGCCATTTGTGGATGGATTTACATTTTTGATGTACCATTTGAATCAGATTTCATGTAAGATTTGTTTGATATTAAAGTTATAATTGTTTATGAATAGTATACTATTGTAAAATTATTAAATTTGTTTGTCTGCCTTGACTACCGAGGTTCGACGATAGTGGTTCCCTAACACGGACGTCAAGTTCATATACCAAAAACACTAACACTATCATAAATTCAACCAGTGAAGAATTCGGAAATGTAGCATGTTATAGTAAATGGGTGTAGCCTCTTACATTAATCCCTGCGTATAAATACAATTCACTTGAAATATCATTCTTTCTTGGATTGTCGATGTGGCAGCAACTTGAAAGAAGATGCTTCTTCCAAGAGGCTTTTTTTTTCTTTATTATAGAGATTTTTAGCCATATGGCTAGTTCATCTCTTAAAATCTTCTCATCTTCTCATCTTCGTCTAGCTACTTCAGATGCTTCTTTAGCTACTTCTGGATGGAAGCATCTTCTAGAATATTCTGTCTGGATTCATCTTTCTCGTAGCATATTCTAGAAGTTTTTCTCTGGCAGCTTCTTTTAAAAAATTGTTTCTAGAAGCTTCTAACCTCGTACTCGAGGTTCTTTCTAGAAGCTTCTAACATCGTTCTGGTTCTGGCTTCTTTTAGAAACTCTTTTCTTGAAGATTTTTCTAGAAACTTCCTTTAAAAGCTGCTTCTAGAAGCATCTTCTATCTAGCTACAGCATACTAAAACTGAATGTGGATAAATAATACATACTCGAAACGAAATCATTGAAAAATATGTAGTCCAGCATCAAAACCACTGTTGTGTTGCTACCCTTAACCCTTTTTAATAGCTCTTTGGACAAGATTCGTGAAAAATATCAAAGGAATCAAATGTTGACGTTAAAATTCCGAGCATTTTTAGAGGAGTTTAAATAGAATTTCAAGTGAATTTTTTAAAGAATTTAGAGGAGAACTCCCAAGATAATTATGGGAAAATTTTTAAGACAACTCTGACAGGAATTCTTACGAGAATTCAAGCGATTTTTAAATAAAATTACGAAGCGAGCTGTAGTTAATTCTTTGAAAAAACTTTAAAATTAAAAGGGAATCTAAGGACGATTCTATTGTAGTGGATTTCTGGACTGTTATAAAAAGATTGTCAGGGGATTCCCAGAGAGAATATCTTATTTATTTTAGAAGAATTCTGAAAATGCTCTGTAAATTCTTTAGAACCATCCAATAAAATCCTTTACTAAGTTTCGAGCGATTTTTCATGTATTATTTTAAACATATAAAATGTATGAAGGCTTCGAACGCAGATCCAAATTGTCTATCTTAGTAATAACCCATTTAAGCGATTTCTTCGGCTCAATCGTATTCAGTTTTATGCTTTATTTAAATGTAAATCTCAAAACCAAGAAAATCTTCAAAATCCTGGGAATTATGAATTATTAACCGGATGCACAAATTCGGTCACTCGCAAAGCTAAACCAGGAAATTGTGCTCAGACTTCTAAACCGGACTCCGGTAAATCCTGAAGTGATTCTCGGAGTTTGTCCTAAATAATATTTCTAAAATTCAAAACTAGAATTAATCACATAGGGTGGAGCACTACTTCGGCCTAATCGCCCATTTTGGGCCTATCGAGCAGAAAACATAAAATAAATCCATTGTTTCAGAGTTAACAAGTCAATTATGTGTTTGGTACGATACTTTAGTTCAAAAGCTACCGAACAGTGTCACTGAGAGCACGTGATATGAATGTTTACGCCCATTTTTCTCAATAACAAAAGAAGCGCTCCGACCGAATCACTCTTCATCCGATAGGCCGAAGTGAATTCAATGGCGTTTCAATGCATTAGGCCTAAATTAGAATCCGTAGTCCGAGTTTGGGGTCAAGAAGCAGTGTTAGATTTTAAACAACATCTCAACAATTTGTTTCTCTTTATCAAATCTTACGGTACGTACGGAAAGGTAAATAAACTTAGAAGTCATCTGCACTGAAAACATTCCATTTCGTGAAAAAAAAAATCAACTCGAAAAATAGAGGCAAACGGTGGGTTATGCTTAGCAGGCCCAATATTAGATCTAAGCCCTATTAGAGCAGTTTTGGCACGTCCTTCTACCTTCTAGTGAATCAGTGATCATCCCTTTTGCCAGTGGTGGCGAGGGGAAATACCCCTCATCAACGGATGAGTTTGGTAAAGGGGATACTCGACCCGATTCGTACCTTCCTCAAAATTGTCATTTGCTCGTTTTACCTTTGTTACTAGCGAATGGATTTTCACACGTCTTGCCGTCTGCGCTCGATAGCCATTCACACAAGCTATCTCACCTGTATAAGTCATTCCCAATCGATTGAACTCGGCTCGATATGGCTCGACAGTTGGATTACGACATGGTAGAATCAAATTGAATATGAAAAATCGACCCAGCAAGATGAAATTTGCTGATGTCTGTATGTGTGTCTGTGGACGTGTTTCATCTAGGCAAGCTTTTTTAGAGATGGCTCATCCAATCATTGCCATTGATCGCTATTGAATTTTTTCTCGATTTGACTTCCGGTTTCGGAGATATATAGGGCAGAATGATTTTAGTTAACGATTTTTTTTAAATCAACGGTACATCCAATCAACATAAAATTTGCAGCAGTTCCATATCTACCTGTAGAAAAAATTTCATACCGATCTGACGTATGGTGTTGGAGATTTACAGGATAGAATGATTTTAGTTAACGATTTATTTTTTTACAAATCAACGGTACATCCAATCAACATAGAATTTGCAGCAGTGGAAAGACCTCATGCATATCTACCTGTAGAAAAAAATTCATACCGATCTGATGTTTGGTGTTGGAGATTCCGCCTTATTACCTTTGTTACTAGCGTAACATAGGTATTAGAATCGATTTTCACGCGTCTTGCCGTCTGCGACCGATAGCCATCCGGCAACAAGCTATCTCACCTATATAAAACATTCCCAATCGATTCCCAATTTCATCTAGGCAAGATTTTTTCGAGGTGGCTTATTCGATCAATATGGTTGATACGTGCATGCCGTTTTTTTTTTTAGGGTATTCCCCCCGCCACCACTAACCCCTCATCATCCCTCTCCAACGGGGGAGTTTTGTAAAAAGAGATGATCTAACCGATTTGTACCTTCATTCATAAAAGTTATCCTTGCTCGCTTTCTACTATATATATAAACAATTTCACACTGCCGTACTCTAACGGAACTATCAACTCTATACTTTCATCTCCTCATATATCGTATAAAAATTACACTCTAGTCTGTTGTTTGAAATTAGCATCTTCAACTATGTAAATCGTTGACTTCACGCAGAGGTAATATAAAACAAATAGTTAAAGATAATAATTCTATTTTAAATATCATTAAATTTAAATTACACGCTTCATTAACCGGACTATCTTCTTATCCGGTTAATGAAATGTATAATTTGATTTTTTTATGTTTATTCTATTAACTTGGAACTACTGCATGATGACCGAATCTTTAATCGGAATATCAGAATCTCAGGATTGAACTAATAGAATTCAGGCCACTCAAAAACGTAATCTGGACGTCTAGATTGTATAACTCGAATTTTAAATCTCAAATCTGACTCTCGGAATCGTACATCGTACTCTTAAAATCTGAAACCGTACTCTATAACAAGTTGGACTGATTCCCTGAGAATTTTTTCAAACAAGACTCTCTGCATCTTTAAATGGTATCGTCTTAGAATCTTGAATTGTAAACCGGACTCACAGAATTCTAAACCGGACAATGTTTCTATATCTGAAAACCGAGCTCCCATACTCCTGAATAGTATACCGGATTACCGGATACTTAATGGGAACCTTTGGATGCTAGATGAAACGGACTCTCAAAATTGTTTACTATTATATAGAATTGTAAAATTCTAAATCGGACTGTAAAAACCCCTTGGTACGATTTACGTCATTACCAGGTAAGATTGTCTATAGTAACGGGTGTTCAATAAAAAATGAGAATTTTTCAGTCATATAGCTAGTAAAAAAGAAATTTTTCAACGAATCTAGTATTTTTTATTAAAAACATAATGTTTATTCTTCAAAAAAACGTCAATGAAATTGGAGAAGGGGCCCTGGTCAGCCGTACGGCGCAACTTAGTCGCGATGCTCTCACAAGAGCGCTGGACGGCACTGAAATCATTCTCATTTTTTATTCAACACCCGTTAAATACATTTTTAATCGGAAAAGGTTCGGTAAATGAAGTATGGCCCTTATTACCGATGTCACACAACTTATCACTCACGGTGAAGTGATTTCCATTTGATTTACACGGAAATCATTTCACCGTGAGTGACAACTGGTCACTTCGCTTCGTTTTCACCGTAAAGTGACAACCGTAATTTGGTTTTATGACGGTTCTGTAGACCACGATTCCGACTTGTAGATTGCTATAAAACCTCTATAAAACTTGCAATGTTACTCGGGATGTGACCTTCTCCGATTCGCATGCAACTTAATTGTTTGCTATGGGCACTGATTCCCGTTTTTACTAAAATTCGACCATTATGGATGTTGTTAAATTTTCAAAATGGCGTCTTAGACATTTAAAAAATAAATTGTAGCATAGAAATGGCACTTCTGATCAAAATGCAGGGCTGGTAGCAGGTCACTTTTTAGTGACTTGGTCACTATTTTGAAGCCAGTCACTAAAATGTCACTTTTTACACCAAAAAGTCACTATTTACCTAAAAATAGTCACTAAAGTCACTTTTTCACTACTAAAATAGAGTGACATTTAAAAATATCAATAAACTGTTTGAATTGAGTACTTGGCACTAAGAAAGTCTACAGTAGTTTTAAGAAAATATTCATATCTGTTAACAAAATGAAAATTTCAACCCGGGTGACCACTGAACCGCAAAACTTTAGAACACCAGGAAAACTATTTATTGGGAAATGCCTTCAATTTCGCTAAAAAATCGGGGAAAATATACCTCCTTTTCCAGAAGATAAATTGTAAACCTTAGAAATTTTCCAAATGTATTTGTCTGTGACAGATTTTCAAAAGTCTTTCAAGGATGTTTAGAACTTTAAAAAGTCCAATGTAAATTTTATGAGCATTTTAAGGGATTCTAGGGATGACACCAAGATATATCAGTGAAAAAACCAAAGTACAGACTATGAAAGTCTCATGTAAAATTTAGTGCTCTGAGGACCGATTTCTTCATCTCCGTTTAAATCTTAAGCCAGGTTTACCAATAAAGTTAAACTTAGCTTAACACATATGAGCGTCGCTTTTGATTTTTGTTTAAACTATTAGAGACGCAAAATTCAGCTCCGAAACAATTCCAATATAATTGAGAGTGCATTTTAACGAGAGTTCTGAGAAAAATTCTATGATGATTGGATGAGGATTCTAGATCAAATTTTAATAAGATTTCAAAAATAGTTAATTTTGCTTATTGGAGTTTTGATGAAAATTCCATGAAAATCCCGTGCACTCCGAAAATGGTCTCTGCGGATAGTTCTAAAAAAATTCTAGGGTGATTTCTGAAGATAATTCCAAGAGAATTCTAAAGAGTTCAAAATAAATTCCGAGAAGATTTCCAATGATATCGAATTTTGAGGGTTCAATCTAAAAGGAATTCTGTGAAGAGTTTCATAGTTATTCTGTGATAGATTTTTGTTTTGAGAATTCTGAGGAAATACTATGGGAATTCTAAGGAAAATACGAATTGAATTTCCAATTGAATGCAGGGGAGAAGTCCTAGATTATTTTAAGCAGAAATTTATGAAATTTCTGATGTTAATTGCTTGGAATTTCTAAGAAGAATTCAAATAAATTTAAAGTGGATTTATGGAAGGAGCTTTCAGGTAGTTCCTAGAAGAATCAATAAAAATGGAAAATAATCTACTCTAACTAATCATGTGTTATTACTTCATGCGTAAATTTAACGATTGACATAGTCGGAGATGCGTAACGTCAAATATCAGACTTGAAGTGCAGATTTTATACGATAGATCTTCTTTCCTTTATTTAACGTCGATCTCTGTTCCGCAATCTAGTGCCAATCACCGACGGACATCGATTGCCATCCATTGACGGCAATCGAATGTGCAGGAAGGCAGCTTCCACACCTGCGTAGGATATCGCACCCATTCAACACACATACCCATGGGCCGGGACCAACGGCTTTACTTCTTTATGCCTCAGAAAAATCCCACCGACCTCGGCTGGAATTGAACCCAGACCCATCGGGGTGTTAGAAAGCAGTCACGCTTACCACTACACCACCGGCGCCGGCTTTTATACGATAGATGAGGAGATTAAGTTATAGAGTTGATAGCTCCGCTATAGTACGCCAGTGTGAAAATTGTATATACACAGTAGAAAGCGAGCAAGGACAATTTTGAGGAAGGTACCAATAGGGTAGTTTATGTCAGATGGCGACTTTAGAGTGAAACAATCGATAGAACTCTTTCCGCACATCGGAGTTGCATGAGAAAATCGGCGATCATCCCTTTTGCCAGTGGTGGCAAGGGGAAACACTCCTCGCCATCCCTCATTAACGGATGAGCTTGGTAAAGGAGATGCTCTACTCGACTCGTACCTTGCTCACAATTGCCCTTTGTTCGCTTTCTACTTTCTATATACAAATTTCACACTGCCTTACTATAACGGAACTATCAACTCTTTACTTTCATCTCTTCATCTATCGTATAAAATATCCACTTTAATTCTGATATTTGATGTTAAGCATTTCCAAATACGAAATTTCCAAGAATTATGTTGATTTTTTGCAAAGAATTTCAAGAAGGCAATATTATTTTTGTAAATGCTTATTTGCCTCTAAGTTTAAAAGAAAGGGAATTATTCTAAAAAAGTTCTTGAGATCATTCTGAAGAAATTCTGTGAAAAGTTCTTAGCATTTTTTTTAAAGTTATTTACCTAGAATCTAGATATATCAAAATTTTAAATATTTCGAACGCAGAATCAAATTTAAGCTAATAAAATAAATGGGAATTACTAATTGCTAGTCATCATGTATAACATAAGCAAAAGTAAATTATTCAAATCACTTCAAATACTTTTCTCTTGTGAAAAAAAATTCCGTTCAGAGATTCGATTAAATTAGAGGAATTTATGGAAATTGATTTTAAGTTCCATGACATAAAAAGTTTATTTCAATATCAAACCGTATTTGAACTTCTAAGTAACCATATAAATGGTTACTTATTAAGTATTTACAGGTCACTAATTGATCACTATTTTCGTAATTTTAGTCACTAAAGTCACTACTATTATATCGCATAAGCACTACCAGCCCTGAAATGATGTCGGAGACAAAGTTGAAGAGAAAAATAATATTTTTCTGAGAAAAATATGCAAAAAGAACGGTTTTTTTTTTGTAATTTCATGTAAATATATAAAAAAAAAATAGATAAATACCTAAATATCTTAAAACGTCCTTGTCCGAATTTTGATTCTTTTAAACATCTAACATAGCCTGAATCTCTGAAATCTGATCTGATGAATCTGATGAGTCTAATTAAATTCTTACCCATTTAAACGTAAATTGAATTAAGGTCTCATCACAAGGTGCTCTCAGTGTGGCCAATATGACCTTAGCCACTTAATATTATCACGTGATTTGAAAGTTTATCTAATTTGATGCGTCGCATTGTGAGTTAAAGCTCATGTCAGTTTTCCACAGGTCATTCGGCTCAAGTCCGGGTACAGCCAATGCAGTCCAGAGCACTTAGCTGACCGCCCATGATCTTTTGAATCCTCATGTGATTCCATAGGGTTTGATTCATGTCAGATGATGTCTAATTTCCCGGGGACACCTGGATCATGTTCGAATGTGGGCAATATGGTTTCGGAAAAAGAATATGACCGGATTACCTTTTTAGAATTTATTTTTTCTCGGGCTTAATCTGCATTATTATCGCACTTTAAAATACATGTTGCCTAAATCGAACCCTTTTCGCGCCAAAACCGGACTGTAACCATGTTGGACCGTCCTACAATCGGACCCATACTGTATTAGAATTCAGAAGATGCCATTCAGAATCAGAATCTTAAAAGCACTCTTAAAATCTTTAACCGGGCTGTTTTTTTTTTCTTTATCCGCTTCGTCCTTTATCATCTCCTTCTCGGTATAGTCCACTAACCGCACTGTTGAAATGGATGGATTATCTAAAGAAGTCCTGGATAATATTTCCAAATTAGACAGTAAACTAGACTCCTTCTATCTTAGAACGACTACACAATCTCGAATCGTAAACCGGACTAACAGGATTCTTGACCGGATAATATTTCAAAAATTCAAAACCGGACTGCCTGAAATTTAAAACTGGCCTCTCCTAATCCTGAATAGTAAACCGGGCTCTCAAAATTGTAATTGAATTTTCATCTAGAATAGTCGGAACTCGGATTGTTTTCAACCGGACTCTGAAAAATCTTTGATTTGATTATTTCTATTAAAATTGTCTGAATCAATCCTTAACAGAATTTCCCACGTTTAATATTTAATTGCATAATATCTGCCACACAAGAATTTACAAATCCATTCCTGAACTGGACTCCAGCCGAACTTTCAGTATACCTGTGAACCAAGCGCTCTAAAATGGCATTATTGAATTCCAAAACGCGTTTGATCTGCCATTGCCGAATCCTTTCTCCCCAACTGTAAATATGTACCATTTTCTCTTTCAATTCAAGCAAGCAATCATTTCTCTTAAATAACTTAATCATCTCCTTTTTTTATTCATTTCCAGATCCAAGCTGCTACCGTTTGAAACGTACCTGCTAGGAGCTGCTAGATTACAAGGTAACACCTGAACGTCCTTTGCCGGAGCAAAAAGGGGGTTATAAATTTCACATACCCACACAGTAAACAGGAACTTATTTAAAGGCAAATGTTCTCCCCGATTCCACTTCTTGTGGTGCTGCAAAACTTCCTCCACCGGAATAGAAGAACCATCATTCTCATTCCCTTTAACAACTCCGGACTGCCGGACTGGATCGATCGGAATCAATCCCTGCTACTGTGGGCGGCAGTGCCTCCCTCTACTGGGTTTGGGAAGTTGAAAGAAAGGGGGAGGGGGCACAGGAAATGAGCATGTCAATCAAAGAGCTGGGAAAAAGTTACTTTTCGATTCGCGTTCACAGTAGGCGGAATGCGCGCTTTTCCGTCGGACTCCCCGACAGGTCTGGGGAACGACCCGAGTAGAATGTTGATTCTCAGCTTAGCATACCTATACTACATTTTACAATTTTTCAGTGAGTGATTCTAACGATGAGTTCTGCGAGGAAAAAAAAACATATGGATTTTCAATACATCATAATCTAACATCAAGCTGATGTGACTTTCTATTCGGGTTGTCCAGTCAGGGTCTACCGCGTTGTGCCCGAAAGCAAAGAAGTTCAATACATCAATTAGATTGGGAAGAAAAGATGGCCAGAGTTTTCCTGCTGAGTTTGGGCTTTAGATTGGTGCAAAAATCAAGGTCGCGGAAATTTCTTTTTGTTAACAGGAAGAACTTCCGACGCTCGATCATAGATGTCGCCTCTACTTTGAAACTTCCCGGATCGGTCTTAAATCTAAGTTAACGCCCTTAGAGTGTTTCTTTCCACTCAACGGTGGTGTTACAACGCAAACGAACGTACACATTTGGACTAAGTTCGTTCGTCCAACGTTGCTCAGTGTTCTATCTGGCGCTAAAGGAACAACAACACACTCTCTCACACATACAGACAAACATCTCCTCCATCGAGATAGACCAGTCCGTAGCCCATGCAAGATTTTTCCTTGTCATATTCGATTTTTATCGGGGGCAGTTAGCTTTTCCGGGAAAAGTGGAACACACTTCGAGACAGAGGAGGGCTGCATGTTTGATCAACAAACTTACTGTTGCCCGTACCGCTTTTCGGATGGATGCTGCCGGAGCATTGATTTAAAGGTGGATGATGTGTGTGTTGCTCTTTTGCGAAAGTGACTTTCCTAATTGGTTTCGGGCTAATGGCTAACGAACTTGTGTTATTTTTGTGCATGCGGTGGCAATCGAACGAACTTTGACTCTTGGCCAAACAAGTCCGTAGAAAGTTCACCTACAGCTTGCTCCGAAAGGAAAATTTCGAAGTTGTTGTTCGGTTGCTACCTTGGATACTGATCGAAATTTCTTCCGACGAGAAATGAGGAGTGGTAAACATCCAGTCGCTTTGATCCAAACACATTCGGTTTGGGCACGTTCGGCGAAGCTTTCTCGACAAAGGGCGACATATTTTTGCCCAAACACAAAGATTACATCGGAGACAAGATACGACGAACAAGGACCGACAACCGGAAGGTAGAGAGCAACAGGCATCATATTTCCAAAATTTGCCTCCTTCAGGCGCTTTAACATCATCATCATCGTCGTCGTCGACATCAAATGATGCCGCTGTTATATGCTGCTGATAGGCTACCGGTGGTGGTGGTGTTGGAAAACCATCCCATTCGCTAAATAACAATACGTGGCTTGTTTTAGGGGAAATCCATTGTTGTGGGTGCTTCCAATCGTATGGGAAGTTGGAATTAGGTTGAAAATTTTAAAGTGAAATCTTAACTCGACTCAAAAAACATATGCCTATCGGAGTCTTAGTTTTCTCAAACGAACTGACGAAATCGTTAACCGAACTATCAAAGTACTACACCAGATTGGCATCTTCCTAAACCAGATGTATTCAACCGGACTCTAAATCTTAAGCTAGAATTTTTAACTGAGCATTTTTTAACTTATTCTAAACTTAACGGCACTTAACCGGACTCTCAGAAAATCTAGTCGAATGCTTGATTGTCTTAAACTATGAAGCAGTTTTATGCGTGACTCTAAGTGTCCTTTGTGTGACAATCAGAATTCTCAACTGGGCTCTTAAATTTCTAGGCAAAGCTGCTTGCCACAAAAATCATGGAGGCTTGGAAATCCCGCAGAATTCTTATATGGACTTTTTTTTTATTTTGAACCGGACTCTGAAAATCCTGAACCTCTGGTTGAAATGAAATACATATTGTTTTGATAAGTTTCGGATCTTATTTCTTTTAATTCAAAGTTTGAATTCCTGAATCTTTAACCGTTTTTAAAATCCCTAATCGTAATCTAGACTAGTAGTTCTATCCAGATCCTAATCCAATTCTGAACCGGTAAAACTTTCAAAATTGTAAACCGGACTACGACAAATCTTAGGTAAGACTCTCTTATTTACAGGCAAGATTGCCTGAATACATCTTTTGTAGGATGGAGGCAAGGTAAATTCAACTTGTAGTTTATTAGAATTTAGAACTACTAAATTAATCTTCCAAGGTAATCTCAGCATCCCAATCCACACTGATTTTGTTCAAGAGACAACACACATAGTCTTGGTCTTAATTGGATCTCTGAATTTTTAACGGGGCTTTCATCAATCATAAAACCATTTACCGGACTCTTTGAATTGGAAATTGATTTTTTGATCAATTACTGGATAATACAGTGGTGACCCGATTTTGTCAGCCCCCGATTTTGTCTACCCCCGATTTTGTCCACCTCCGATTTTGTCAGCCTATATGATTCAATTTTATTTGGTTGAGGTGGACTGTTTTGTACAGTCGTATTCGTATTTTATTGATTGTCGAGCTCAATAATGACATTTTTCGAGAATTAAATGTGCAGTGGTGGCAAGATCAAAGCAGGGGGGAGGGGGGTTGAGGGGCTTGTTGAAAATTATGTACGTTATGTATGTTTTTTTTTTTATAGTAAGGAAAGCTTCAAAAGCCCGGCCAGTCATTGTGTTGCGTGTTTGTTCTCCTTCTGGCACAGTGTGGAACTTTTAACCACTAAAACCTTACTCGCCTCTAGCCACTATCCCCCCGGAACTCCCATAGAGTAGTTCGTCGGGGAGGGCCTGTGCTCACGCACATCTCTTTACCTCAGCTAGCTGGCGTTTCTAATTCGCTGATCATCTCTCCATTTTCGCTGCAGCTCCGACAAAATTTGTGTCACTGCCCTGTTGACGACGCTACACGTCCTGTCATCCCGGCACATTTCACTGACGACATTTCTCGCGCTAAGGGCCGGCATCTCCACTCGCACTGCCTCAAATCTTGAGCAGTCGAAAACCACGTGCTCCGGCGTTTCGTCCACGTTGCCACACTCCGGACAGAAAGGTGACGTTGTGTGTCCAAAGCGATGCAGGTACTTTCTGAAGCAGCCATGACCAGACAGGAACTGCGTCAAATGGAAGTTGACTTCTCCATGCTTCCTGTTCACCCAGGTCGAAAGAATCGGTATTAGCCTGTGTGTCCATCTACCGTTCTCCGCTGCGTCCCACTCCTGTTGCCACTTAGCCATCGACACCGTTCTCACCAATGTCCGTACTCCTCTGGTATCTCTTCGCATATAGCATTCGGTGTCCTCCGCCAAGGTGATGCCGATGGGTATCATACCGGCGATAACGCATACTGCTTCCATCGAAATTGTTCTGTACGCACTCACGACTCGCATGGCCATGAGGCGGAACGTACTGTTCAATTTTCTTTGGTTCTTCTTCGTTTTCAGCACTGCATCCCAGGCTGGACCTCCATACCTCAGTATCGATGACGATACACTAGCCAGAAGACGCCTCTTGCTGCTGCTTGGCCCAGAGTTGTTCGGTATGATTCTAGCTATCGCATTGATGGCCTTCGCCGCCTTCTTACATGCGTAGTCGACGTGGCTATTGAAGCTTAGTCGGTCATCGAGTATCACTCCAAGATACTTCAGCACGTGCTTTGATGCTATGGCGTTCTCCCCGACGGTAATTTCTGCTCGCTGAACAGCTTTACAGTTACTGACCAATAGCACTTCCGTTTTGTGGTGGGCTATCTGCAGCTTCCCTCCTTGCATCCAGTTGGAAACCGTGTCGATCGCCTCGGTTGCCAGCATTTCCACCTCTTCCAACGTCTCGCCTACTACCGCCAACACGACGTCGTCCGCAGATCCTACGATCTCGACTCCTTTGGGCAGCTTCAGCGTTAGCACGCCGTTGTACATTGCGTTTCAGAGCGTTGGGCCAAGGATGGAGCCTTGTGGCACATCCGCCGTGATCCGGATTGATTTCTCTCCCATGTCCGTCTCGTAGACTAGAACCCGGTTCTGGAAGTAACTCCTTATAATGCTACACAGGGAATCAGGAACCCTCATTCCATGCAGTGCTTCGGCGATGGCCTCCCAGCTGGCGCTGTTGAATGCGTTCTTCACGTCGATCGTTATTACGGCGCAATATCGATCCCCTCTCCGCTTCTGTTTAGACGGTTTCTCGGCACTCTCGACCACTGTCCGAATTGCCGTTGATCTCCCTTTCCGGAATCCGAACTGCCTCACCGACAATCCATGCTCACTATCCGTGCATTTCGTTAGTCTGTTGAGGATGATCTTCTCCAATAGCTTTCCGACTGTATCCAGCAAGCATATAGGCCTATACGATGTTGGATCCTCCGGCGGTTTTCCGGGTTTCGGCAACAGCACTAGCTTCTGTATCTTCCATCGGTCCGGGAAGTGACCTTCATCCAGACACTTCTGCAGCACTATCCTGAACATGTCCGGGATCGCCTGGATCGCCGCCTTCAACGCCACGTTGGGGATTCCATCCGGACCGGGAGCTTTCTTCGTCTTCAGCCCTTTCGCCACTGCTACGAGTTCCTCGTTGGAGACTTGT
Organism: Ochlerotatus camptorhynchus; assembly: GCF_037179485.1. Taxonomy (NCBI): domain Eukaryota; kingdom Metazoa; phylum Arthropoda; class Insecta; order Diptera; family Culicidae; genus Ochlerotatus; species Ochlerotatus camptorhynchus. The sequence continues at coordinate 2,053,233 of NW_027040614.1, read as the reverse complement.
CTACCTTCGGTGTTGTCTGCCTCTGCCTCGCCGTACGGTGTAGGTGGCCAGGTCATTTGGTCGTGCTTCGGGAAAAGTCCCTCCACGATGACTTTCATCTTGTCTGGGCACATTTCAACGGGCGTCGTTGGACCTCTAATCTTCGCCATCGCGACTCGGTATGCATCAGCGTCTCGGCACAGCTCCTTGAAGCAGTTTGACTTGCTCAGCTTTATCTCCTGTTTTAGAGCGGCCTCGAAACACCACCCTTCGCTCTGCTCTGTATGCATCAGTTCTTGTCCGCTGAACGCGCCTTCTGGTTCGGAGACAACTAGCGCTGAGGGTGCTAAGTGCCTCGTTCCACCAGTAAGCACCAGTACCTTGTCTTCCGTTGTGATCTCATCCAGATCCTTGCACTCGACCACTGACTCCTGCGATAAAGCTCTTACGTTCACGTCCTCGCCAAGAGATTTTTCGACGAGTTCCTTGAAGGCTGAACTCCTCACCGACGGGTCCTTTTTCAGCTCGAAGAGCATCTCGCCTTTCTGGGTGCGCCTGGTTTTCACCACGTTCTCGCCTAGTTGCTTCAACTTCGGATCCTCTCTCACTTTCCGGAGGAGTGCTGCGTATGTCGTTTTGTCTTTCGCCTCGATAACCAGAGCGTCGCCCTTACTTCTCTCCCTACGATGCCTGCGGTTTTCCTTCTTCTTGGCTTCCTTCTTCCTCTCTTCCGTCTTCTTCTTCTTATCTTCCTCTTCATTCTTCTTTTCCTTCTCCTCCTTCTTCTTCTGTTCCTTCTTCCTTTGTTCCTCTTCCTTCAGTTTTTTTTCCTCTTCTCCTTCTGGTTTTCGACTTTACGGCAATCACTGTCTTCTCCATCTTCTTGCTCATTGTCCCCGTATACGTCATCCTTGTGTTTTTGGGGTCCTCTTCGTCTCCTGGCGTTTCCCTATCTCTTTTCTCCGGACGTGGATTCGTTGGTCCCTTCGGCGTCTCCTGCGCTTCAGCCAGCTTTCATTCTCCTTGGCCTCAAGCAGAGCCTTTTCGGCCGCTTCTGCTCTTCTTCTCCATTCTTGCAGTTCCCGATCTGCCACAGCAATGCCGGATTTGATGACCGTCGCTAGTAGCTTGACCTCCTTGTGTATGTTGTTCTTATCCTTCACGAACACATAGAGTTCATCGATTTTCCTCCTAACCTCCGTCATTTTGGTTCCCCCAAGCTGCAATTCTTGCTGTTTGCCACTGCTGGATTTCGGTGTGAATATTTGGCATGGCACCGCACCTAGCTGCTCTCCTTGGGATCCATGCTGTTCCACTTGGGGTATGCTACTACTGGAACTCGCTGTGGTCACCTGGTTCGACGTTGGTGATCTCTGCAACTCTCCACTTCTTGCGAACACGTTCGCTCCTCCGTTTTCACTATCTGGCGTCTTGCCGTCGTCCTTCATATTTTTTTGGGTTTTTTTTCATTTTCGTCTTTTTTGTTTTTTCTCCGATTTTCTCCATGGCTTAAATAATATGACCACCATCCGAAAGGACTTGGTCACCTGACCAACTTTCAAGACAGTAACTTTCTATATGGTCAGGATCACGAAATATTCTATGTTGGACCTATGATCCATATATTATAGCACCCGTCATAAGTAACATAAAAGTGAAGCGCCTCTAGCGGCGTAGTTCCCAATTAAACCTGATTCCAATGACACAGGCTTGTTGGTCTATCCCAGTACAACAACTTTGTCCAAGACAGTATAGCTCTATATATTGAAACAAATGAGATAATCCACCACAGCCCCTATTAGTGAAAATCCCATAAGCTGTGGGTATCCTTATTCGCGGCTCCTTATTCATGCCCCTGTTACCCCGGCAATAAGGATTCCTGCCTGTATGCATTGCGTGGCCATTCAATTCTTACCTAAGTCCATTTAGACCCCCCCCCCTCCTCCACACCATCAATGTAAGAATGTCTTTCCTTATATGACACTTACGAAAAGTTTGAAATTCTAGCTTCCCCCGCCCCCCTAAATGGGCTCGTATATATTGAATGATTCCTAAAACATAAATCTTGCATTATCAAACAGCATTTAAAGATATTATGTTAAAAAAATTAAGCGAAAAAAAATGTCCCGATTTTGTCAGTGTCCCGTTTTTGTCAGCCCTAAATTCATCAGGGGACTGACAAAATCGGGACATTACTGTAACACACTTTTCATAAAATGTGCCTGCGACACACAATATACAAATTCATGCAGTGATGCTGACATAGAAAGCTCTCTAGTGGACGTACTTCAAAGATCACTAAACAGCAGTTGCATTTCAAATGACGATTTTTTTTTTTTAAATTTTTGGATCGACCTTCTACGATTATGTTGAAACTTTGCACAGTTCTTTGTTATTGTCCAACATTCCATTTTACATATTTGGTTCCCTTGTTTTGTACTCGACTAACACTTGAAAAGGGTTTATGCAAAAATGATACGCATCAATAGAAAAACATATATCTTGCGAACGATTTGTTTGATTGAGATGGTGTCTTCGAAGAAGTTGCGGACAAGTATTGTGCCTTTCAAGAAAAAATACACACTGTAAAAACTTTTTTTTTTACAAACATATAAAATTTATCAAAAAAAATAAAATTACTCAAATTGGATATTTTTTAAATTATGCAAACCGTCTCTTACTCATAATTTATTACATCTTATCTCATGCGTATAATTAAAAAACTGTGAACAGCAAAGTTTAAGGAAATTTATTGAGCTTTTTGTTAAAAATACTTTCAAGATTGAACACTCACGAATAACATCTCAAAAGAGCTCAAATTACTCAAATTATGCGATAAGTGAATTTTAACCTACGAGTATCTCGAAAATAACAACTTTGGGCAATTTAAGCATTATGAGCTATTTTGTTGTAAATTGGATGTGTTTTAATATTAACACTATTTTAAAGATATTCGATAACTGTAGGTGGTATTTTGGAAAATACTTATTTTTCAATAAATCATAACTTTTTTGTTTATGATTTGCCCAGCAAATGCACAGTGTCAGTAGGTATTACTTTATCTACAAAATAATTTTAAAAAAATATGCAATTTGAGTAATTTGAATTTTTTTTTTTTGATAATTTTGATTTGTTTGGTAAAAAAAATTATAATTTTTTACAGTGTATTTTTATTTTGAAGGCGCAATACTTGTCCGCAACTTCTTCAAAGACACCATCTCGATCATCTTTGCGTAAGCCTTTTTCAAGTGTTAGTCGTGTGCAAAACTAGGGAACCAAATATGTACAATGGCATGTTGGGCAATAACAAACAACTGTGCAAAGTTTCATCATAATCGTAAAAGGTCGATCCGAAACGATTTGCGAATCTGTGTGGAACTGCTCTAAACCAGTGCTGGTAAATGTCATAGAGCTGAACGGTAAACATAAGTGTCAGTTCTGTCTCGACCCCTTCAGATTTTCAATAAAACATTGCTCACGTGTTCGCTGCTATCAATTATTGCCTTTTTCATAATTTTTCATTTTTTTTTCTCTCAAGAGTATCTTTTGAAAGTGGCGTATTCAAAAAAATTATTATCTTTCTTCTAAAATTAATAACATGAAAACTATTGATCTGATCAAAATGGCATCTTAGAAGAAGTTTTAGGTAATTAAATGTTCTTTAACAAAACACCTGACAGTCACCATAGCTGAGAATGAATTGTTTGTTATTTAATATATAATCATGGAAAACACATTGTTTGTTGCTGGACGTCGCGACTAACGTTTGAAAATGGTCTAAATTGTTGAAAATTCATAATTATTTAGTTGAAGATGCTAATTTCAAATGACAGACAAAAATATAGATGAGGAGATGCAAGTATAGAGTTGATAGTTCCGTTAGAGTACGACAGTGTGAAAATTGCATATAGAGAGTAGAAGCGAGCAAGGACAGCTTTAGGAAGGTACTAATCGGTTTGATCATCTCATTTTACCAAACTCCCTCGTTGGAGAGGAATGGTGAGGGGTATTCTCCCCGCCACCACTATTTTTGCCAGTGGTGGCGGGGGGAATACACCTTACTATCCCTCTCCAACGGGGAGTTTAACAATCGGTGATAATTTTAATTAGCATAGCAACAGTTGCACATTCATTCAATTTTCAATAGTGACATTTCGAAATTCTTAAATTTAACAGATGCGTAGACATATTTCTGATCGATTGGTGATAAAATTATTGAAATTGGTCCAGGGGCAGCTGAGTTATTAACGTTCAAAATCTGTCATAATTTTGTTACATGTTCCATTTTTGTTTTTCACAAGGTGTACCCCCATATAGAAATCACAGACGTAGTCTAACGTGAAAAAGTCTCGTTACCACCTCTGGGCAAAAGCTCGTGTAACAGTGTCAAAATCCTGGAAAAAGAAAATATAGTGTTCATAATCTGTTTGATTCCTTTTTTTTGTTTTATTCAAGATAAAATTTTCTGAATGCTGCATTGAGCTCTCAAAAACTCAACCGGACTCTTAGAATCGCTAGTTTGACTCATATGATGATTTGCTTCAAGCACGTTTGAATTTGTTTTTTTTTTTGATCTACCAGTCAAATTTTAATTCTTCGTTAACCGATGTCTTCAAATGTGTAAACTAATTCTCGTTTTTCTAGTTTAATCAGTGTTGCAAAATATAAATATCAATACCTACAAAATGCTGAATTTCACTAGCCACCTGACGTCAGTATCAATTCACACAGTTAGAATATCAATTTCATTGGTCTCAATATCAGTACGCAAATGACATTGACATCGTAAAATCACCACTGATATTCAAATTTCTACCGCAAATGTTTCTTGTACATGCCGCTAATCGAGAACGGATCTTTAGAAAACTCATCAGTAATATTAAAACAATGCAACGATTATACAAAAAAGTTCATGTATTGAGATAAAAGTAAGATAAATTTTCCGTAGTCATTTTCATATGGATGTGAAAGTCTTACCGCCTGATATCATGCTTACTACGAATATCAGTGTCGGAAGTGAAATTCAGTGGTAGATCAATATCTTACGGCTATTGACATTGTCGACATACGCAGCACTGGTTTAAATTTTTGAACCGGAGAAAGTCACACATATTTATGTTTACTTAGCTATAGCTCCGACTAACCCCAGTATCCCACCTTTATCACTGATAACCAATGTCCATCCAGCGGTGTGACATTCATCCAAACAATACCGTTCGGATCGATCCTGTCGGGTTTTCCGGTTGCTCCTTTCGATTCCCATCTCCGCCTGACAGTACCTAATGGCGACACAACAACAGTGCCGAATGATGATGTTTCCAAAAACCCACCATCCTTTGTAATCGATGAGTGCTGGAGCCGTTCCACACTGCTCGCCAGACGAGGATTGTTAGCGCCGGGCTTTCCTGGAAACCCTGTTTGTGCTCAATAGTAACGGACTGGGAGGGAAAATTCAACCCCATCGTATGGACCAGTGGGTAGTCGCTGTAATCTTTAGAACCATCACAACACGTCATAGGTCAGTCGGGTGGATGAGAGGGATAGGTTCGGGATACAGATGGTTTTTCCAGTTGAATGAAACGGAACGATCCGAGGCGAGCCAGTTACGGGAGTAATGGAAGCTCGAAGAATGTATGAAATTGTAATTCTGTTTAACAGTGTCAGAAAGACGATACATTTGAAAGACAATACAATGAGTACAGCAGCAACAGATGTCAGTGTCCTACTCTAGGGGTTGCTTCTGAATGGGCATTATTGTTGAATTTTCGTTTCATACTCTTCATTTCTTGTGTTCGCATCTGGCCATTTTGTTTTGGCTTCTTTCTGGTTTTATTGTCTCTTTATTTTTTTTTGCTTTTCCAAACTTCTATTTTATAAGTCATCCTTATCCCTTATTATTATATTTTTCACCATTTTGTATTCTTGTTTTATTGTTTTTATGTCCTCCCTTTTTGGTTTCTGCTTTTTATCTTATAGTCTTGTTTTATTTTTTTGTATCGTGTGACTCTTTGGTTGTTTAATTTTTAGAAATCTTACGTTCTTCGCTTCTTGTGTTGCTGTTCTGTCTACCTTTTTTTGCTTATCTATTTTTCTCTGTGTTCTTTTTGGTTTTCTTACCTATATTTTTTTTTGTCGTATTGCTTTTACCTTGATTATTTCCTAAAGCTTTATCTTCTTGATCTACCCACTTTTCTTTTAGCTTTAATGTTCGTTTGTTTATTTATGTAACGACCCTTTTACTGGAAGTCTTTCAGGTCCTTTGTTGTGACCTTAATGTCTTCTCGTGTTCACTTGTTAAATGCTCTTGTTTTTGTCTGCATTTAAATGTCTCTCATTTTTATATTCAACTTGATATCATATGTCCAAGTTGCCCTTTATTATCAAGTTGGCTATGTTAACCAGATAAGACCCCGCAACGCCTCTCGAATGTCCACGAACCTCGTCTTCCCACCAAGCATCACAATGATAAACAGTTGTGCAAAGAATATGTTTCCCGGAACTGAAACCGGAATGCTTTGGATTAAATTTAACGCTACCGACTCTCTTCTGCCAAAACAATAACCCACTCTACAGGGCCCAGTTCGCATCCCCTGCCCCTCCCGAGAATAGAAAGTCTCCAGAGGAAATCCAAAAAAAGGAGCATCCTAAATTTGCTTCAAATATGTTTACCAGCGCGGGAAGCGAGGAAATCCTTACAGGAGGGAGAAAAAACAACATCATCATCATCATCGTCATCTTGACGACGACAATGACTCCCACTTATCACACGCTTAGATGAACATTTGTTGCGTCGTTGTTGGTCCTCTTGCTCGGCACCCATGAGAGAGAAAGGGAGAGCGAGAAAGAGAACGGGAGATTGGGAGGAAGTGTGCTTTTTTGTACGGATGTGTATCATCTCATCATCATCCTCCCAATCCAACCACCGTTAGCCGAATATGGGTACGAGATACTACCATCGGGGATGATTTGTTGATTCACGTAACGGAATTTTCATCCATTTGTATAGAGTAAACAAAAACAGAACGGCAAGATCCGTGGATCCGGGAAAAGGGAAGGAAAGTTTGCACGTTGTCTTCTCATAAGGTTGTTCGGTTGAGGGATCTTTTTGAAAAGGTCATTAATTGAGCGAGAAACAGAATCAGAAAAGATAATTGCGGTGAAACGGCCAGTCGAATCAAATGTTCGGTAAAATGGCTTACCTCTGCAAAATATAAGAAAGAAAGAGATTTTTCCATTTCAATACATGCTTTTGAAAATCAAATGACGTCGTTTCTCCAAAAGGCGTTTTCACAGAAAATATTTATTAATTGATTCGGTGAAATGGCTCATCCTGCTTAAAGACGTTTGATATGACTCGTATGTTCGACCCAAGATTTTTGGAATTCTAGTTCTAAATTCGTAAATTTCTGAAGGGTTTCATTGATTATTGGTGTGAGGTCAGGTGATTTAAAAAATTACTTCGGTGAATCGGCTCATTAGAACAAACGTTCGGTAAAGTAGCTTACCTTTATCAACAGTTTCAGTTCCAGCTCAGAATACAATAAAGGGTACAAAGGGGTACGGTTGATTTAGAGCGTCCTGGGAAGTGGGTTAGAACCCACAAAGTCTACTGTAGAAATTATGCTAGAAGATTTGGTTCAGGATTATGAGAACCCAGTTCAGAATCTAGAGAGTCTAGAATAAAATTCGAAGAATTTGGTTCTGTTAGGCTTGTATTGAAATTTATCATTATGAGAATGCTCCCTCAGGATAGTTTCGAATTTGATGTTTCTTTTCATTTGAATCTAGTCACAAAGAAATTAAGATAGTCATCTGCAGCATTCATTCCGGTTATGAAAATTATATATTCAGAATTCAATTCCGGTTATGGGTTTGATTAGTATCTCAATAATCCGGTTCAGGATTCAGATAATTTGAAACAGATAATTCTGTTCAGGATTGCCAGATTATGATAAGAACTTAGTCACTTGTCTAGGATATTATAAATCTTGTCTAGATTTTAAATATTACGGCTCAGGATTCCGTGATTCCGGTTTTACATTCATAGAGTCTGGTTTTGAATTCAAAGTAAGTTGATCCAGTACACTTCAACATTCTGGTATTCCGGTTAATGACTTTGAGAGTTTGATTTACAATTAAGAGTCCGGTTGATAAACTTTATCAAAACAATTTCAAGCGCCCGGACTGGATTTCGAAAAATATCAGAATCTTCTACCGAAATGCTTTGGAACCTTAGATTCTGATACCCTAAAAATTCTGATTCTGAATCTTCTTAATTCATAATTAATTTAGTTTTACAATACCCACTTAGGGTTAGTGTGTCAGTTATATTTAACTATGAAATAAATTTGCGATTTTTTCATTGAAATTCCTTAGTGAAAATTCTAAGTTCCTAAAAGTTTATACGTAGACGGTTTTATGGAATTCTTGACCCCCCTCCCCCTGCGTTAACAATTGTTCATACTTTTTTTTAGATTTGTATGGACCTTGGATAGTTTCTAACCCCCCCCCCCCCCCCTCAACTGTGCCCCTTATGACAAAAAAAAACTCGAGTTACCACTAGATCTCAACGCTTCATTAATTTTGAAGTCTTGATGCCAAATGACCAAATTCCGAAGTCCCAGGAAGTTGACAAAAAATGTTTGGATTTAACACTGGATCTGGACGTTTCATGCATTTTTAGGTCAACAAGAAGAATTTTTGCTTCAAAAAAAATTCTGTAAATTTTGAAGACATTATTCAGGTAGACCATCAAATTGAATACTCGTTTTGTTATCAACAGGAAAAAATGTACATCAAATAGAGTTTTCAGTTTGCTCTCACTGAAAGCAGAATTAGTGTTCAATGTGATGTCATAGAAAGATTGTTTTGCTCTCAATTTTGATATTTTAACCGTTAAAACGACCAAAACGACTGCAATCTGAGTAATCATTATTGGCTACATCACAACATCGAATTTAATTTTCAATTAGATCTCAGACTTTGGTCGGAGAGCTTCCCTAAAGTTCTGCGAAGAAATTCCATGAAGTCTTGAGAACAACTTCCTTCAAGTTCTGGGAATATTTTACTGAAGGTCTGCGAAGAAATTTTCTGGAGTTCTGAGAAAAACTTTTCTGAAGCTCTAGAAAGAACTTCCCAATTAGGTCTGGGTAGATCTTCCCTGACGATATTTGAAGAACATTTCTTAAGTTCTGGAAAAATCTTCCCTAAAGCTCTTGGAAGAACTTTCCTATAGTTATTGGAGTATAGATCACGGAAAAACTTCCCTGAAGTTTTTGGACGAACTTTACTGAAGTTCTGGCAACAACTTCCCTGGAGCTTTTCTTAAGTTTTGAGAAGAACTTTTTTGAAGTTCTGGGAAGAACTTCTCTCAATTTCTGAGAAGAACTTCTCTCAAGTTCTGGGTAGAACTGCCCTCGTGTTTTGGAAGGAACATTTCTGAAGTTCTGGATCAAACTTCCCTGAATTTCTGCGAAGGACTTTTCTGAAGTTTTGGGAATAACATCCCTAAAGTTCTGAAAAAAAAACTTCTTTTATGTTTTGGGAAAAGCTTTCCTGAAGTTTTCGGAAGAAATTCCTTGATGTTCTGGGAAGAACGCTCCCTGCTGGGTGAGGGACACATGACACATACATACTGACTTTCCTGTTTCTTTGCAGAGATTTCCTTAAGTTTGAAGAATGTTCCTGGTGGATGCAGATTTTACTGAAGTTATCCAAATGTTCATAAAGTTCACCGCCTTCACTGAAGTTGGCAGAATATGTTTGAAATTCGCAGAATTTTCCGGAAATTTGCGACTCTCTCCAATTAACTATTTTGATTCGATTGGTTTTTTTCGGTGACGTTGAAAATAAAACATTGCTTATTTGCGTAACGCGTTTCGGCTTACTTTGCTTCAGCCATCATTAGACGCAACTTGCGAACTTCGACCTTTTAGCTTGGTGTGTCACAACTATACATCTTGAATTAAGTAAAAATTTCCTAAAGTTCGTAGACTTACTTGAAGTTTATAAAATTCCCTGAACTTGCAGAAGTTTACAGAACTTTCCAATAATTTGCTGACGTTTTCTGAAATTCGCAGAATTTTCCTGGAGTTCTTGAAATTTTTCTAAACATTCTAGAAGTTCGTTGAAGTTCTTAGAATTTTCCTGAAGCACACCTATTTCACTGAAATTGACAGAATACTTTTGAAGCTCGCAGAATTTTCCAGAAACTCGTGGACTTCCCATAGGTTCGCAAATTTCCATGAAGCTTGCAGACTTTCTAAAATTTAGTACAATTTTATTAAGTTTTATTAAATTTACAGACTTTCCTGAAGTTCTCAGGTTTTCCCTGAAATTTTCAGAATTTTCCTGAAGTTTCAAGAACATTTCAAAAATATGTTGAATTCTCTTGATGCTCTCAGAATTGTATTCTAGTTAATAGAAGATTTGTAAAATTTTCTAAACTTTCCAGCAATTTATTAAAACTTTCAAAATTTTCCTGAAGATCGGTGAACTTTCCTGGAGTTACCAGATTTTTTTTTCTGAAATTCTTAGAATTTTCCTCAAGTTCACTGAACTTTCTTGTAGATCGCTGATTTTTTTTCTAACTTTCACTAAATTTTCTAGCCTTAGAATTTTCTTGGAGTTTGCAGAGTTTACCCAACAGTGAGCTGACCTTTTCAGAAGTTCACAGAATATTCCTGTAGGTTGCATAATTTTATTATAGCTTTTAGGACTTTCTTGTAGTTGTGCACTGTACTGTAGAAAACTCACAATTTTTTAAATGAATTGTTGGCAGAATAATTTTGGAGTTTGCAGTCTTCGTTGAATTTTGAAGAATTTTTTAGAAATCTACAGACTTTTCTGAATTTTTCTGAAGCTCATGGACTTCCCTTAAGATACAATTTTCTTAAGCTCGTTAAATTTTCTGAAAGTTCACAAAAGTTCCCTGCAGTTTACTAGTTTCACTTTCCTGAAGTTCGCAGAATTTTTGTGGAGCTCTTGAATTTTTCTGAAATTTTCAAAACCATCTGGATGATTCGTTCAAATTGTTTGAAGCTCTCAGAATTTTCCTGAAGCACACCGACTTCACTGAAATTGGCAGAATACATTTGAAGTTCGCAGAATTTCCTAGAAATTCGCAGACCTCCCATAGGTTCGCAAATTTCCATGAAGCTCGTCGACACTTTCTTTAATTTAAAAACAATTTTCTGAAGTTTCATAAAGTTTACAGAGTTCCTTGAAGTTCCCACAATTCTATGAAGTTTCCAAATTTTTCCTGAAGCTTGCAGAATTTTCCTGAAGTTCGCTAAATTTCCCTGAAATTACCAGAATTCTTAATTTCACATAATTTACCTTAGAGGCTTAGAATTTTCTTTGGAGTTCGCAGAATTTTTCCGAAAGTGAGCTGACCTTTTTTGAAGTTCACAGAATATTCCTGAAGTTTGCAAAATTTTACTATAGCTTTTAGAACTTTCTTGTAGATGCGTACTGCACTGTAGGAAACTCACAGTTTTTTAAATGAATTGTTGGCAGAATAATTTAGGTGTTTGCAGTCTTCCTTGAATTTTGAAGAATTTTGCAGAAATCTACAGACTTCCGTGAATTTTTCTGAAGTTCATAACCTTCCTTAAAGATGAAATTTTCTAAAGTTCGCTAAATTTTCCGAAAGTTCTTAAAAGTTCCCTGAACTTCACTAAAGCTTCATGTTGTTCTCAGAACTTTCCTGAAGCTCGGAGAATTTTATTGGAGTCAATAAAAGTTTTCTGAATTTTTCAAAACTTTCTAGCAGTTTATTAAAATTTTCAGAACTTTTAGGAAGTTCTCTGAAATTCGTTTAACTTTCCTGAAATTACCAGAATTTTTCCGAAATTCGTAGAATGTTCTTGAAATTCACTGAATTTTTCCAAAAGTGAGCTGACCTTGTTTGATGTTCACAGAATATTCCTGAAGTTTTCCAAATGTTATTATAGCTTTTTGAACTTTCTTGTAGTTGCACTGTAGGAAGCCAACAGTTTTTTTTAAATGAATTGTTGGAAGAATAATTTTGAAGTTTGTAGTCTTCCTTGAATTTTGAAGAATTTTCCTGAATTCTACAGACTTCCCAGCAGAGACGGAACATCATTTACATTCATTTCGTGCATTCATTTACATTCATTTGCCTCTAACTTTTTTCATCAACAGAATTCCATAAAATAGTGTTTGATATTAGCTACATATTTTGTAAACAACTCAAATCTGTATCTCTTATGCATGATGAATCAGAGCGATAAGAACCCACCATTGTTTTTCAGCGAATGTAAATTACATTCACTGAAAAACAATATCATGTTCTGCCAGCTCTATTTCGTCATCCATAAGAGATACAGATTTTAGTTATTAACAAAAGTTGTAGTTCACATCAAAAGCTACAAAAGCTTTATACATCATTTTATGGTATTCTGTTGATGAAAAAAGTTAGAGGCAAATGAATGTTAATGAATGCACGAAATGAATGTAAATGATTTTCCATCCCTGCTTCCCAGGATTCTTCTGAAGATCACAGACTTCCCTAAAGATAAAATTTTCTTAAATTCGATAAATTTTTCGAAAGTTCACTAAAGTTTCCTGAAGTTTACTAAACTTTCATGTCATGTCTCAGAACTTTCCTGAAGATCGTAGAATTTTTGTGAAGTTTTTGAAATTTGTTAGAAATTTTCAAAACATTTCAGAAGTTAGTTTAAAGTTATCAGAATTTTCCTGAAGCACATCGACTTCACTAAAATTGGCAGAAGACATTTGAAGTTCGCAGAATTTCCCAGAAATTCGCAGACCTCCCATAGGTTTGCAAATTTCCATGAAGCTCGTCGACTTTCTTTAACTTAAATACAATTTCCGAAGTTTCATAAAGTTTACAGACTTCCTTGAAGTTCCCAAATTTTCCCTAAAGTTTCCTGTAGTTTGCAGCACATTCCAAACATGTGTTGAACTTTCCTGAAGTTCTCAGAACTGGATTCGAGTTAATAAAAGATTTCTAAATTTTGCAAAACTTTCCAGCAGTTTATTAAAATTTTAAGAAGTTTTCAAAATATTCCTGAAGTTACCAGAATTTTCTTAAAGTTCACTGAACTTTCATGTAGATCTCTGATTTTTTCTTAAATTCACAAATTTTTCCTGGATGGCTTGGAATTTCCGTGGAGTCCTTAGAATTTTTCCAAACGTGAGCTGGTTTTGTTTGAAGTTCGCAGAATAGTCCTGAAGTTTCCTGAGGAATCAATTTTCGAGTTTGCAGTCTTCCTTGAATTTTGAAGGATTTTATAGAAATCTACAGATGTTCCTGAATTTTGTAGAATTTTTCTGAAGCTCATAGACTTCCATAAAGATAACATTTTCTTAAGATCGCTAAATTTTCCGAATGTTCCTGAAGTTTACTAAACTTTTATGTTGTTCTCAGAACTTTCCTGAAGTTCGTAGAATTTTTGTGGAGTTCGGATGTTTGTAGAACATTCCGAAAGGTCACAATTTTCTATGATGTTTACAGTTTTTTTTTAGTTTCGTAAAATTTCGTGAAGTTCGTAGAATATTTCTGGAACAAGCAGAATTTACTGAAGTTACCAGTAGTCTTCCTGAAGTACGCTAACTTCACTGCAGTTGACAGAATATTTTTGAAGTTCCTAGACTTCCCTGAATTCAGTAGAATTTTTAGAAGTTTATAGACTTCCCTGATGTTTGTAGACTTCCTAGAAGTTCACACATTTTTCCTGAAATTTGCAATTTTCCTGAAGTTTTCAGTACTTTCCAAAATGTCCTAAACTTTGCTCCGGTTCGTTTACAAATGTTGATAGGCAAGCCATTTTCTATTGGTGCTCCAGGGGAAAAAAATTGCTGCTAACAGTTGGATGTGAAACTGCTTTCACTCATACCTACGGAAAAATGTCAATGTGTGCGTGTACGATTGATCTCGCTACGCATACAAGCGTATTTTTATGGCATGTAGCCCCCCTTTTTTTTCCTTTGGTTTGTTTTTTCCGTCGATCTTGTTTTCCGTGCTAAGCACCAATGCTACCGACGTGCCATGAAGGCAGCTCCCACACCTGGACCCTACCTATCGACCCATCAACTCATGAACCGGGGACCAACGGCTTTACTTCCCATCCGAAGGAAGGCGTGATCAGAGATGTTATGCCTCAGAACATCCCGGCGGCGCGGACTGGTATTGAACCCAGGCCTGCTGGGGTGAGAGGTAATCACGTTTACCACTACACCACCGGCGCCGTTGTGTTGCCCCCCTTCGCGTTGCACGAATTTGCGTATCGATCAACTTTTGCGTGTTTTCAGTCCAACATTCCGCAAAAACTGTCATCCAGTATTTTGGGTGTAGAAAATAATAGGATATTGCAATCATTTCAACACTTTCGTGCTTTGCAGAATATTAAAAACCGGAACATTTTTTAGATTTGAACCGGGAAAAAACCGGGAATTTCAAAATGAAAATTCAATGAACCCCCAGGGAGTACAATTTGAAAATGCGGTATATTCTTCTCCAGTAATCTGGTTTAGAATTGTTGAAGTCCGGTTGAGGATGCTGTGAATGTTGTAAAATTACATCTTTTTCATGTAAACTTTCTGTCAATGGAAAAAACGTTTAAATTTACAGGAGCAAACGTGTAATTCTGCATAATTTAGCATGGAAGCTTACATGATTCGCATGGTTATCATGCAAGTTTACATGACATGCATGTAAACTTACCTGACAAGCTTGTAAATGTACATGCTTGAAGCAGCTACGTACCAAAACTGTAAAATTACATGTACAATTTCACTATATGCTCCATGTTTTATCGTTTGTAATTTTCATTATTTTTTAGTGTGTACACCGAAGCAAAGGAACGTAAGAATTCCATAAGAACCACTTACAGGGCTGTTACAACAGACACGGATTTCGCGAATTTCGCGGATTTCCCGATTTTCGCGGATTTGAATTTTCAGTCGCGAAAATCGCGGAAACATTAAATGATGTCGCGAAAATCGCGAAGGGACTGATGTGCAGTCACAAAAATTGTGGAATTCATTGTAATCTTTCCGTCCCGGATTATTTTTTTGTCATCAATTTTGTTGTTCATTTGGCTCTCAATTTTTTACCGGTTCAAACCAAACTCCCTGCAAATAATCGAGAAATGATCTCAATTCCATAAGTCACATCGGATTTACACGGAAATTCTCTGAGGTCTGTCCAATGTGAGACATTTTCCTTTTTTCCAATATGAACATAGCATAGCATCATAAACGAATCGTATATATGCGAGCAATTGCCATGTATACCGGATATTCTAGGTTCTCCAAATCGTCCTGGAGTTCAGTTGATCTGTTCTACTATATCAACCAAGACTCCAATAATGTCTGTAGTATCGAAATATGTCCAAACAGATTCAAAGTGTCTATGTGGATCGTGCCCGACCTATTGCTACGTATACAAGATGTTATAGATTCTGAAATCATTCTGGAGATCCGATTATTTTTCTACTAGTTAACCCAAGACCAATTCAATATCTGTAGTATCGAAACATGTCCAAACAAATTTGCAGTGTCTAAGTGGACCATGCCAACCTATTTCCGTGTATGCCAAATGTTCTAAGATTTACAAATCGATATTTGGATACTACAGATATTATCCCAGTCTTTGTTGATCTAGTAAAACAAATCATCTGAACTGCAGGACGATTTGGAGAACCTAGATCATCTGGTATACGTGGAAATAATTAAACATTATCCATATAGACACTATGAATCTGTTTGGACATATTTCGATACTACAGGCTTTATCCCAGTCATGGTTGATCTAGTAGAATAAATCATCTGAACTCCAGAACGGTTTGTAGAACTTAAAACATTTGGTATACATGATAATAGTTCATGCATGATCTACATAGACACTGTGCATCTGTCTGGAAATATTTCGATAGTAAAGACGTTGTCCCAATCTCGCTTGATCTAGTAGATCAAATTATCTGAACTCCAGGATGATTTGAAGAACTTTGAACATCTGGATTACTCGGAAATAGATCATCCACGTAGACACTTTGAATCTGATTGGACATTTTTCGATACTACAGACATTATTGCAGTCTTGGTCGATCTAGTAGAACAAATCAACTGATGTCCTGGATGATTTAGAAAACCTATAATTTCCTGTATACATAGTAATAAGTCGTGCATGATCCATAAAGTGACATATATACGATTCGGTTATTATTTGACAACAAAAAGTGCTAGGTTCACATTAGAAATAAAAAAAAATCATGAAAATGTCTCACCATTGGACAGAACCCAAGGAATTTCCGTGTGAATACACAACCGCGACGTGGCCAACAAGCGTGACTCTGGTAATTTCTCGATTATGTGCAGGGTATTTGGTTTGAATCGGTACAAAATTGAGAAAACTAGAGCCAAATTAACTACAACATTTAGGACAGTAAAATACGTCAGAGACGCAAAGGTTAAATTTAAAAAAAAATTGCATTGCAAATGAAAATGCATTTTTTTTAAAAATAATGTTTCATGAAATCTAGGCCGGTATTATTCAAAAGAATCTCATAATGTAAGGGTGTTTTATTATGTTCACTAATTACTCAGAATTTATACTATACATAAATAACTGAAGATGATAAATGCTATTTAAAAAAAATCAACGGTTACAAACGATACTCCTTTAGCTCAGTCGGTAAAGGCGCAGCTACAAAGCAAGTCCATGCTGGAGGCATGGGTTGGTACAGGTGGTACAGGTATAGAAAGCTCTCAATTAAAATGTGAAAGTACTTCAACTACAACAACACTAAGTTGAGAGAAGGCAAAAATCTAATATGCTACTATATAAGCAGTAGGCTTGGAATGCCATGTAGTAGTATACAAATGCTATTTTTAGGCAAAAACAACAGTTTTTTTTTGTCGCGGATTAGTATTTGAAGTCGCGGATTTCTTTTGAGAAATCGCGGATTTCGCGGATCAAATTTAGAAAATCTTGTAACAGCCCTGCACTTATGATTTTTAGCCTCAAGAAATCGATATGAATTTCATAGATGATTTTCCTTTTGAAAAATAATGTCGACTACAACATAATTAAACATAGACTGGAACTGAAGCATGGACGTTGAGATTACGGGTCCTGCGTCTGGACCCCTCGTTTGACAACGCTTGGGAAAATAGAATGGTTGAAGGCGTATAATAGCTACCTTAAGTTTGACGAAAATCCGTTTATGAAATTCATATATGTCGTTCAAAAGTTGATCCTTATGAAATTCTTAAGTCTATTTCCCTCAGTATATGTTTAAAGTCTGAATAATGATGGATTTGTGAGAATCATTATAATTCTGCATTCAGTTCTAATAGTTCTGTGAATTCTGAAAATTTACCCGCCACCGATTTTTTGTTGGTTTTGCATCGTCGTTTCTGACGTACTTGCACGTGCCAGCGATTCTCTCGCTCTCTCTCTTCGCCACCGCCTATGGAGTCCTTCTGCCCCTCTGCTAATCTCACGCTAAGCTTCATTTCAGACAATAGGCAAAAACTCTTCATCCCAGTTTGGCCAAGTGTAATCTCCTGAATTCCAACAACTCAAGCAACCGGAATCATCACGCCGCGAAAGAAGAGTGTCCTTTTACCTGACCCTGTATACACCTCGTCATCGTTGGAACACGCGTGCCGGTCGATGTCGATTTTTCTCGACTCCCCCCCCTTTGGGCGGAAAAAGAAACAAACTTCTCGCAAACCCCCCCGCTGGAACTCAGAGCACACCGAAGCGTGTGTGGGCGCCACTCACTCTCACCCGCTCCGCTCTCACACAATTATCGGGACGACCGGTTGGACTGGAGCTCGGGCTCCACCGCAGTCCACCCGTCACAGTCGGCTCCAGAACGTTGACTAGTGCGGACGTGTATTTTCCTTTCGGGAAAAGTTCGCGATTCCAAGGTGCTATTTTTTCTCTCTCTCTCTCTCTTTCGCTCCAGTCAACCAGCCAGCCCGGTTTCCCGGTAGGTGTTCTTAGGTTGAGGCTGCATATCAGTGAGCTGCCTAGCTAGTAGCAGCTCCCCAGAAGGGAGAGGTCATCCCCAGCCTTCTTTCGTGTGCTTCCTTTGTTCTCCGGAGAAGCTGTGCGCGCGATACCGGTTGGAGTTGTAAATTACCCGATTAGTCGATCGGTTGTCGGTCGGTTTTTTTTTTTGTTTTTTGCTCGGCTGAAGAGGGGCAAACGGAAATGCATACCTGAAAAAAAAGTGATTCATTTTGTTGGTACAGCACGGCCGAGATAGTGAGAGTGAGAGTGTGATCCCAGGAGGAGGTGGCGAAAGCAGCGGTGGCAATTCAAATTTATTGAGTGTGTCGTATTCGCTAATATAGCGCAATTGCGAATCGAAGCTGGCACTCCCACGGTGTGAGTGTGAATTTGTGCGGGAAGTGCAAGCAAGTGGTGACAAAGTGACTTTCGGAGTCAGAACGTCGTCGGATGATTAAATTTACATAATTGCTGGTGCTGTTGTCGTTGCTGTAGAGGAGGACGACGACGACAAACGAGACACAGGAAACGGGCAAATACAGTTTGAATATCTACTTCAGCAGTTCGAGTCCGGTCGGAGTAGACGACGACGTACAACTCCACGGCAGCAAAAGGAAGTGAGTAAATATTTAACATCGATGGTATTGTTATGTCCTTCACGTTTTACGTGGAATTTACCTTTTGAGTGATGAAAGAATTAAATTTCGAAGAGGAAGCTACTAGCGAGAGGTGTGCTACCTGAGTGAGCAGAAAAAGATCCGCTTGGTTTTCTTATCTTATCAGTCAGTCTGTCAGCAAGTTTGTCAGCGAATTCGTAGAATCGCGCCGCATGCAGACGCAACACTTGAGCTTGAGACTTCCACCGACGGACATCTACTCTGAATAGATCTGCCCGTTCTCAGGTTCCAAGAGAAACTTTCTTGACGAATCTTCTTCTGGAAAATCGCGGATTTCATCTACCAGCGAGCGTCGCCACAGTACAACTTTTTCGATCACACTATATCGATGAATGGGGCGTGTATTGTGGCTTTTCTGGGAAATCTTGCGTCGCATTGCTACTTCCCTGTCTAAATATCACGGGCAAATAGTAATCTGTTATCAATTTTGATTGGAAGTATGTTGTACATTTATTGATCTCCTGATTGTGCTCTGTTGCCCGGTAACATGGGTAGAACCGAATAATAATCTAATATACAGTGACGATAATGTTTCGAATTGCACATGTTGGTGACTTGTTCGGTTATGAAGAGTTCGTAGCGTTCCAGATAAGCAACAATGTTGCCACGGCCCAATCAAAGAAATACTGGATTGTTGCTGATAAAATGCGTAATCCCTCGAAAGTAGCCCAGTCTAAATTCGGCTTAGATCGATCGCTTTGGTTAAACAAGAATGGTTCAGTGTGGGTCGTCTTTTCCTGCCTTCTACATAGTGGAAATGCAGGGTGGCGAGTCAGCCAGGGAAACCGGGGAAAAGTCGCGAATTTTTGAATTTCATATAGATGGTAATGGCACACGGCACGCTTGAACTTCAACGCAACAACAAATTTGAAGCAAGCAACGAATTTGAACAAAATTTACCTAATGTAAGTGTTTAGTTTTTTTTACGAATAGGAGATTTCTTCAAACTAGGGACACCCGATTTGAAGATTCTGTGAAGGTGTTTTTTTTTCCATGCAGACATTTTGAAGACATGTGGAAGCTGAAGAAGACTTTCGATGGATTTTTAAGGAAATCTTCATCTTAACTTCACAACAATTGTAGGAAATTTGAAGAAGTTCTGAGGAATGAAAGGAAATGCTGAGAATTTTAGTAAAGCTCCATAAACAAACTACGGTAACATAAGGGAAGTTAACACACTGAAATTATGGGGAGCTTACTGGAAGCTTTAAGATCCCTAAATCGGTTCTTTTAACATCCGAAACTTTTCAGGAACTTTTATGAAGCTCATAGAATTTCAGAGCACATCACAGGGGTATTGTGCAATTTTTTAAGAAGTTCTAAGCACCTCAGAAAAGCTAGATCTAGAGATCTTTGGAGAATTTCAGATCTTAAGAGTAGCTCCCATGACTTTAGTTCAGACTTATTGGAGCAGTTTAAATATCTATAATCGTAAATTTAGAAAAATTGAGAACCCTTAAGATGTTCCGGGAATTTCAGGGATGTACAGAATAATTTATGAAAACTTCAGAAATATTTCAGGAACTTCACAGAAGTCCAAAGAAGTTCAGGGAAATTTATCTTCAATAGAATTGAGAGCTTTAGGGAAGCTTCGAGAACATCAAGATAGATCAGAGAATCAAAAAGGAGTTCAAATAATTTCCAGAAAATTGTAGAAACCTTAAGGAAGTTCCGGAAACTTCAGCAAAGCTCCGCGATAGAACTTCTGGAACGTGATAAAACTTATATGAACATCCGGAAAACGTGAGAGTATTTTAAGGGTGTTGTGTCAAGAATTTAAAAAAAATGTGAAAATTCAGCTAAGTTGATTACAGAATATCAACAAAGTTGCATTAATCTAAAAAATGTGAGAACTTTTAGCAACCAGCGATAATATCTGCAAGAAACTCCAAAGAACTTAGAATTTAGATAGTTTCATTCAGTTTCAGCGAAGTTCCGAGTACTTCGAGGAGGATCAGATAGCTTCAGAATAATCCCATTAACTTAAGCAAATTTGCAGCGACTTACAAGAAATTCCGTGGAGCTATGGGGTATTCCAAGAATTCTATGATTCATCCAAAAACGTCAGGGAATTTTGAATATATATATATCAGAAAATTTGCCGGATTATTCAACAAATTTAGAGAACTTCAGGTAAGCATAGTTCAGGGAAAATAACTTCAAGGCAAATCAATTAATTTCAGAAAATTGCAGTTTCTTAAACTGATCAATTCAGGGGTGTCTAGAGAACTATAAAGAAATTGATTAATCGTTTAGGTAGTTTTAAAAACACCAGGAAAGTCTAGACTATTGAAAAAGTTTTAAATTAGTGTCGATAATTTAATGGAAGTTTCACTAAATTCAGAAAAATCAGTGGAAATCATTAATTATTAATTATTTCGTTCTAATTCCATGAAAACTGTGGGAGCACAAAAAATCCAGAAATTTTTAAAAACATCGAAAACTTCACAGAAGGACATTGGTCTTCAGAAACATTTCGAGAACTTCATATAAATCTATGGAGCTTAAGAGGAGATCCGCCAACTTCAGGAATTTTTATGAATGCGGGAGCATTTGAAAGAAGTTTAGTAAGCTCCGAAAATTGGAGGAATTTCAGCCATTAGTTGAAAATTAGTGGGAAATTTGAAGCCGTTACCAGTTTTTTATATAACTCCAGAGACGTTAAAAATTTAACTGAGGCCTTCGCATAAGTTCAGAAGTTCACTGAAGCTTCTTCTTCTTCTTCTTCTTCTTCGCATTTCAAGCTTATTGCGTATGGCATTATTAGCTTATTGCGTGCTCTCAACTTAGTGTTCTAGATGCACTTCCACAGTTATTAATTGAGAGCTTTCGATGCGTGTACCATTTTTGCATTAGTATAATTGTGTGGCAGGTACAATCATACTCTATGCCCAGGGAAGTCGAGAAATTTTCCAACCCGAAAAATTCCTAGACCGGACCGGGAATCGAACCCAGCCACCTCCAGCATGGTCTTGCTTTGTAGCTGCGCCTTTACCGACTGAGCTAAGGGAGGCTTAAACATTTTAAACATTGAGAACTGCAAAAACGTTAGAGCAATTCTGATAATTTCAGAAAAGAACAGAGAACCTCAAAGCTGTTCCGTTAACATAAGAGAAGTCACATAAAGATTAAAGAATTTAGAGAACTTCAGCGAATTGTTAAACGTTTAGAAGAGATTCATGATTGTTAGATAAATTAGGGAAACTTTAGGAAGTCCTATAAAGTTCAAAGAAGTTTAGGAATTTAATGAGTAGTATTGTGAGCATCAGTCTAGTTTTTCAAACTACAAAAGAACTTCAAGGCAGATTCATTAATTTTAGGAAAAATTTGGAAAATTCCCAGAATACTCCATTTAATGGAAATTTCGATAAAGCTTTCCTCCGAATTCAATTTTCTTTTAGTTTTCATCGAAATTACCTTCAAATTCTCCACAACAAGACACCCTTTGGAAAGATTATCAGAATATTCATTGAATTCATTTCAGATTTCCTTTTGAATCTCACTCTTTCCCTTGGAATTCTACTCACATTGAAAGTCTCCTAAGAATTAATTGGCATTTGTATTCTCAAATTCCTTAGATTTCTTCTCATAATTTGTTTGGTAAAATCTTCCTTTGAAGATGTCCTGGAGTTATTCTCCGATTTAATTGTGATCCTTCTTTGAGTATTTAAAAAAAAATCAAGGACTTATGCTACGAATTTGTTTTCTCCCACAAACTTTATGAAATTAGCCTCAGAATGCCATTGGAATTTACCTTTGAAGTTCACAGGAGTTGTGCTTCTCAGAAATTCCTAATAGTTATCAGTAAAATTTACTTTTAATTCAATTCAGGGTCACTTTTTAGTCACTATTTAGTCACTTATTTCTTCAACATGGTCACTAAAATCACTATTTTTGACAGCAGTGATGGCTACCAACCCTGGATTCGTCATTTGGCTTGGAACTGCTCACTTCTTTAAAGATTCTCGGAACTTCAATTATGCTCTCGGAGATTTTTGTTTGGATTCGTCGAAAAAGCTTCCAAAACTTTTAACATTTTCAGAGTTCTTCAGAGAACTTCATGCGACCTCAGAAACATCTGACGTGGCATGATGTTCTCTGAGGATCTCTGAATTTATTAAACAATTTCAAAGCTTTCCTAGGTTCGCAGAGCTCTTCCTATGTTTGCAATGCTCTTAACTGAAGTTCCGTGATATTTTTTAAAGCTCTCCGGCATCTCTGGAAATCCAATTTGTGCACAGTGTTGTGAAGGTTTTCGAAGCAACTTTGTGCGAGCTGAGTAGGTTAAAAATTGGCATTGTTTAAGCATCCCAAAAGTTCTCTGGATTTCCCCTAAGGTCCTTGAGTTTTCAGGAGGTTTTTGGAACTTTTATTATCCTTCCAAAGCTGTTCCCGACGTCTATGAAGTTTTCCCGAATTTTAACAAATCTCTCTGAATTCATACGACATTCTGTGAAGCTCTGTGAATTTCTCCGAATTGCTCTTAAATTTCCTGAATTGCTACGCTGAACAACTACAAAGTTGCTGATATTTCACGAAGTTCGATGGAATTAAAGAAACTATTCCTGGACATCAACGAAGTTCACCGAGTTTCTGCAAGATTCTCGAAATTTCTCTTAAGTTCGCAAAATTTCTATAAATGTTGCCGATGGTCAACAAACTTCTCTGCACTTCTACGAAGTTCACTGATGTTGTACAAAGTTCGCTGAGCATTCTCAGAATTAACTGAACTCCTATTTGCTTGACTTCGAAAAAACCCCTAATTTCAACGTAGTTCCCTAAACTTCCACGAAGTTGTTCAAGTTGTCTACGAAGTATCTTGAAGATCTATGAAGTTCCTTGAAGTTCTATAAAAGTGCTTGAACTTTTACGAAGTTCCATGAACTTCTATGAAGTTATCTGAAATCAAATGAGTGGCTCTTGACTTCTAAGAAGTTCCCTGATGTGACGTAATGTTTGTCAGCCAAATTTCACAATAACATAAGTCACTAAGGCCAGAGATTCTTAAAGGATTAGGCCAGAGATTCTTAAAGGATTTTTAGGGTTCAAGGTTAAGCAAGTCCAGTTTACATTCGGAGAAGAGCGGATGCTATGAATCTTCCTTGGTGGCGTATTTCCAGAATAACTCCAGAGGACTTCTAAAGGAAATCTACAGAAGACTTTGAGAATGAGTCCAGAGAATTTTTGGATCTCATTATTTTTTTTATTTGAAACGCCATTGCTGATGTTGTTTTTCGACAAGTGCTTAATTAACAGCGCTGAGTACCTGCAGTTTTTAGAAATTTCTCATACTTCCTGAGTAGAAATTACTTTCTCTCTCTGAGTTATTTTTAGTGGCCGTGTAAGGTTTCCCAAAGTCCTTTAAGGATCTCTGGATTAATTAAAGTTGCTAAAGCTTGTTTAACCGCATGGGTTTACCATAAGCTCTTGATTAATCCTTATAACAGGAGTTGACGCTTAAAGCTTCTTAAGGTGACTCATGTGTCGTAAGTAGTAACGAAGAGTTACAGCAATTTATTTGTGACTGAAATCAGTTGTACAGTTTTTGAAGTTAAATTCTCTGTAGCTATCGCATAGCGTCTTCGAATTTAACATCAAGGCCTTCGAAATTTAGCAACGAATCAATCTTGAGGTCTCTGTAGCTCCCGTGGTCCCTAGGGTTCATTTTCTGACCCCTAATTCATTCTGATAAGACATCTGAGCATTTCCAGGTCGAATAGAAAAAAAATTAAAAAAATTAAACTCGCCCTTCTTAGATTTGAAATTTTGCATAATTGATCAAAATTGGTCAATCATCATTTCAATCACATTTGTGCTAATATTCCGCCATTTAAAATCATGAAAAAGAAACTTCAAAATTGCGTATTCGAAATTTTTCTACAAATCATAACTCGAAGACGTTACTTCCAATCAAACTGACGTCGGAAACAAAAGTGTATGAAAACATAATTCCATTTCAGGAAAAAAATAAACACGGTAAAAAATTTCAAGTAATTTTAGAAAAAAAAACAAAACAAAGGTGTATAAATCTTCAATAACAAAAAAGTGACCCTCTTTAATATTTTTTGAAACATTGCACACTTAAAAATTAACAAAAATCAAAATACAACATGCTTTGGTCCAATTTTCAAAATATGTTTAAAAGGGTAATATTATGAAGTTAATGTAATTTTTTTGAACTTTTTTTTTACCAAAAATTACTTGAATTTTTTGATCGTTTATTTGTTTTCTGAAAAGAAGTTATTTTTTTCCCATGACCTTCTCTCAGACTTCAATTCGATTGAAGGTGACGTTTTCGAGCTATGTTTTTTTTTTTAAATATCGAATATCGAATGGCCAAATTTTAGTTCAAATGTGATATATTAACCATGGCAATCATGCAAATCGGAGAAGGTCGAGTTTAATCGATTTGTCATTTGGCGTGGAACTACTCATCTAGAAGCGAAGTACTAGGATAAGTTTCAAGAAATGACCACTTTTACGGGATGTTCTGAACCTCCCGGAATCCAGTATCCATTTTTCGGTCCTAGCTCGGAATTAATTGATACGAGGCGTTTCGCGGTTTCGAAAAATATATCTGGGATCTGTTTCACAAATTGAAAAAAATAGAACCTATGTTCCGGATCTTTTGAAGGACCATCCCGTGGTCCCGAGGGCCAATTTTTCGATAACAACTTTGAATTGATTCTGGTAAGACGTCTAGAAGTGGTTTCAAACAAACCACGTAGTTCGAGGATCAGATTCCCCTGAACTTCTTGGACGTCCGGGAAGAATCTGTATGAAGTTTCCCTTAGCTCATCTGAGATTTTCTGAGTCTTTCTGAGGATCCGTCAACTACACTGAATTTTTGTTAGCTCCTCTGAATTTCTCTGCAATTCTCAGAAAGTTCTCCGGAGGACTTTTCATTTTGTCAAGATTTTCCTGAACTTCTCCGAAGCTTATTTAAGCTTGCCTTAGGTGTCTCTGAAGGGTCTTTCACCCTGCCATTCTCTGAGGTTCCCCTGAACTTCTCCAAAGTTTGTCTGTCAGATTTCCCTAAATCTATGCATTAGCATTAGCATTAGCATTAGCATTATTGACCGCCCACGGTTGCTACTCTGTTATTACCAGATCAGCTGCAATTACACAGAAAACCAACAGATGATGTTTGGGACTAACATTCATCCTCAATGTGTAAAAACTGAAGATCTAATATTTAGCAATACCAGCGCCGGCCGTGTCCGAATGCAGGTCCAATAGGGAATGGGAAGGAATGTGTTGACGTGATACTCGCTGTGAAGGAAACCGAGAAATCCTCTGCGCTTCCACGAGAAATCACTGGGATGTTGGATGTGGGGAAAGGTTGGCAGCAGCAGGGATCGTTTTTGGTAAACTAATGCTGATTGTAGTGATTTATAATAGGTACACAAACACAAAAACGCACGCATACACACGCACTCGTGAGTATAAACAAAATATAAAATGATATTTAATTGAACTTTAACTTTATTTTAACTTAACTTCAACTTAACTTTAACTTAACTTCAACTTAACTTTAACTTAACTTTAACTTAACTTTAATTTAACTTTAACTTAACTCTAACTTAACTTTAACTTAACTTTAACTTAACTTTAACTTAACTTTAACTTAACTTTAATTTAACTTTAACTTAACTTTAACTTAACTTTAACTTAACTTTAACTTAACATTAACTTAACATTAACTTAACTTTAACTTAACTTTAACTTAACTTTAACTTAACTTTAACTTAACTTTAACTTAACTTTAACTTAACTTTAACTTAACTTTAACTTAACTTTAACTTAACTTTAACTTAACTTTAACTTAACTTTAACTTAACTTTAACTTAACTTTACCTTAACTTTAACTTAACTTAACTTTAACTTAACTTTAACCTAACTTTAACTTAACTTTAACCTAATTTTAACCTAACTTTAACTTAACTTTAACTTAATTTAACTTTACTTTAATTTTACTTTAACTTTACTTTAACTTATGTAGGCTAGTTCATCTCTAAGCTGAAAAAGTGAATATTTATAATATAAATGCAAAATTCAATAATATAAATGAAATATTATAATATAATCTCAGGTTTCCCTAAATCTATGCGAGATTTTCTGGATCTTTCTGAGGCATGAACATTTCTACGGATGTTCCGGATCTTCCGCAGGACCATCCCGTGGTCCCTTTGGTCTATTTTCCAGTACAACTTCGAGTTCATTCTGATAAGGCTTCTATATAAGTGGTTTCCGAAAATCCTACGAGCTCTAGGATCAGTTTTGTGAAATGACCACTTCCACGAATGTTCTGTAGTGCCTAGGTGGGACCATGATCATCATCATCATCATCATTTTTCGATCACAACTCCTAATTCATTCTGATAATATATTCATAAAATAACGATATACCCGTTAAGGGTTTTCCGGAGGACCAACTTTGTGACCTGGGGCCTCCCTTAGCTCAGTCGGTAAAAGGCGCAGCTACAAAGCAAGACCATGCTGGAGGTGGCTGGGTTCGATTCCCGGTCCGGTCTAGGAAACGATTATACCAATGCAAAAATGGTACAGGCATCGAAAGCTCTCAATTAATAACTGTGGAAGTGCATCTAGAACACTAAGTTGACAGCACGCAATAAGCTAAATATGCGATATGTAATAAGCTTGAAATGCGAAAAAGAAGAAGAAGAAGAACTTTGTGACCTACCGGAAGGAAAATGTTGTGGCCTACTATAGGCACAACAACTTCCATAACGACACCAGGAACTTAGGGGAAATGGCTCTAATGTTGGCCTATGGATCTAACATTGGGCCCATCGCTAAAAATCTGCTATTGATCAATTTTATCTAAATGAACGCGTCATTGGAACGGTACTAATGGATATTTTTGGTTGCTATTGAAAATTTAGTCGATTGCTGAATTTATGATGGGCTCAAATTAGGGACACTTAGGCCTCTCTTCAAATTACATTAACATAAGAGTTGGACCGCGATTCGCTCGACTGCACAGGACCCTCGGAACTTAACTTCAAGGTATCTGAAAATCAGGACTGCTTATGAGGGCTATAAACTCAACCTGTAAGGCTCCTGGAGTTGGCCCTAGTCATAGCCCACAACGTCTCTAAGGTTAAAGCCTTCGAAATACACTTGCATATATTTAAAGCTGACCCATAAAGCATCTAGACTTGATTCATATAGCCTCTAGACTCAACCTGCAAGGCATCCAAAGCTAGCCCATAAGTCATCCGGAGAATGATTCATCAGGCTTCAGGATTAAATTCTTGAATATCCATAGGACTTTATTGAAATCTTCGATCGGAGATCAATAATGCCATCTTGAGAGAGCCAATTGAATGTTTGACCAGTTTAAGATCTACAGACTTCCTTGATCAACCTGAGTTCAGTAATATCTGATCAACCAGCAATCTTGAGAGACTATCTGGAGACTGAATCCTGATGAATGTGGGCGTTTTAGTGGAATACTTGTAAAATGAGAGAGAAAGCGAAGGATTAGTAATTTCCATTTAATTCCAGTACCTTATTGGCTTATCCGGACTTCGCCAGTGTCTTGTACTAATACTCGACCGTCATTTGAATTTTATGGATAGTTGAATATCCTATGAAATAATAATTGAACAACCTGAAGCCTTGAAAAATATCCAGAGGGCTTCAAATCTCCGACCAGCTGTATATCCTTTAAACACTCTCAAATCAAACTTCCGTCTTGGAAGGATGTCTGAAAGACGCCATTTGAATTTTTGAACAGTTGCAGATCTTCAGATCATTACTTGATTTACTTGAAAAGTCTCGAATAATATCCAGAGAATTTCATTGATATCTTATCGAAAATCCGTGAATACCAACAAAGGTATCCAATATTACACGACACTTCCTGAACTTATGCGAATATTCCTGTAGTTTCAAGAAGATTCTTGAACTTAAACTCAGTTCTATGAACTCAAAGCCTCTATAAAGTTCCCTGAATATGTGGAATTTTTGACGAGCTCCTAGGATTTTACGTCAACTTCTACGAAGTTCCCAGTACTTCGAAGATTTTTCCATAGCTTACAACATCATCATCATCATCATCATCATCTATAAATTTCCCTTAACTTCTAAAAAATTCTGAATTTCTACAAAGTTCTCTGAACTTATTAAGATTCATAATTGGTTTTTCGATCTAAACATCCATTAACTTCTCCCGACTTCCGGGAAGAACCTGAACCTTTTCTAGAAATTTCCTGAAAACATTGGCGAAACGAAGCTCTCTAAGTTACACAGTTCCTTAGACTGATAGAAAATTTCCTGAGCTTCTACGAAATTTCCTGAATATCTACAATTTTTGCCAAACTTCTAGAAAGTTTGCCGAAATTTGTCGAAGTTTTCTGATCTTTTACAAAATTTCCTATGGTAAACTTCTACAAAGTTCCCTGCACTTTTATAAAGTTTCTTGAACTTTTAGGATTTTCGGTTTCGTGAAGTTCTATAAAATTTCCTGAACTTCTACGGAATTCCATAAACTAACAAAAACCCCAAACAGAAGTTCCCACTTCTATGAAGTTTTCCCGAATTTTTACAAAGCTCTCTGAATTTATACGGAATTCTGTGAATTTCTCCGAATTGCTCTTAAATTTCCTGAATTGCTACGCTATCCTCTGAACATCGACAGAGTTGCTGACATTTCACGAAGTTCGATGGAATTGAAGAAACTATTCCTGAACATCAACGAAGTTCACCGAGTTACTGCAAGATTCTCGAAATTTCTCTTAAGTTCGCAAAATTTCTAAAAATGTTGCCGATGTTCAACAAACTTTTCTGCACTTCTACGAAGTTCACTGAAGTTGTACAAAGTTCGCTGAGCATTCTCAGAGTTAACTGAACTCATATTTGCTGCACTTCTAAAAAAAATCCATAATTTCAACGTAGTTCCCTAAACTTCCACGAAGTTGTTCAAGTTGTCTACGAAGTATCTTGAAGATCTATGAAGTCCCTTGAAGTTCGATAACAGTCCCTGAACTTTTACGAAGTTCCATGAACTTCTATGAAGTTTTCTGATATCAAATGAGTGGCTGTTGACTTCTAAGAAGTTCCCTGATGTGACGTGATGCTATGTTTGTCAGCCAAATTTTACAATGACAGCGAGGGAGAGCTATGGAGACAAGATAGAAATCGGTGAAATTTAGAAGTTCCTCTGGAAGAAGTAAGCATTTTACAAGATTCCGCTAGCTAATCTAAGGATGTACTCTAAAAATGAAATGCACAACTTTTCCCAATAAACCCTATCCCTAGTCCTGGGTAAAGTCAGAGGACCTCCACGACAAGGCCAGAGATTCCTAAAGGATTTTTAGGGTTCAACGTTAAGCAAGTCCAGTTTACATTCGGAGAAGAGCGGATGCTATGAATCTTCCTTGGTGGCGTATTTCCAGAATAACTCCAGAGGACTTCTAAAGGAAATCTACAGAAGACTTTGAGAATGAGTCCAGAGAATTTTTGGATCTCATTATTTTTTTATTTGAAACGCCATTGCTGATGTTGTTTTTCGACAAGTGCTTAATTAGCAATTCGTTTAATTACAAACAGCAGCTTCAAACTGCACCAAAGCAAATCTGACTTCTCCCAGTGACTGACTACCAACACAACACAAACACAATCAGCAAATACCCATCGCTGTGGGTTCGGTGATAATTTTAATTAAACCGGGAATTTTTGCCCTTCCCTTGCGGCAAGTGAATGTGTTACTCCAATGGCTTTATTTAAATATTGCCCGCGATTAGATGCGGAGGTGAACTATCAATTATGATGTTTAGAGGACATCAAAACCACCGCCAACCGAAGCCAGGTTCACATCAGATTAGTGGTCGCGGCTGGGAGGAAAGCGACTTCTAATTATGCTTGCTCAAACATAACCTCTCCTTTGGTTACGCTTCGACAAATAGTGCTGAAGAATCTGAGGCTGCCATGATATGTGCACATTGTGCAGTGCATGCATACATGAATTAAGACGTTGTCGGCGTTGCTCTCAAATTACTGCACACGTTCAAATGTTCAAATCACATGCAAGAAGGGGCAAGACACACGGAAGACGAGGATGGGCATTTTGTAAACACAAACAAGTAAACATCAGCGTCTCGCTCGGTCACACTCTCTGTGTGTGTTGGCAGTTTTCGCCGGCTGGCCGTTTCGATGACTCTACGAATCCGCGCCTTCGGGGTGTATGCAGCCAAACTGCAAAAGCTCAATGGATGGAAGCGTGAAAGGTGGAAGCGGAAACGGCGCCCGGCGATGGTGGATGAACAGGGTTGTGTCGTTAGCACAAGTGCACTTGTGCTAACGAGGATAGCCGCTGACTAAGTTGGCTGGCTAGTCCAGTAACGAGTGCTGTCCATGATTGTTTGTCGATGTTAGGTTATGGTAGAACTTGCATAACATTAGGTAAACTGCACGCTTAGAAGAATTGATGTAACTTTGGGTGCTCTGAGACTGACATATACGAATTTTTAAAATTTAAAATTCATCCCAATCAAACGTACTTTCAAACTATTCAGTCTCGGAGCACTTAATTTTACATGACATGTTTGTCTACGTCTCATCCTTTATGTCAAAGATGGATTCCGTCACGTGTAAGATTAGGTATTTCTAAGTGTGTGTAACACGGTGAACTCTCTAACGGTGGTTTCGTTCCTGAGGTATTGAAGAACCTTTCCAGTGGAACACTAACCAGTACTGTATCGCTCGGCCTCTATAGTATAGTGTGAACCAAAGCACGTGCTCACACACGTCCGGAATGTAAACATATCATAAAGTAAAACAAAAAAAACCGTTCGCCAGATGTACTGTTGGATCCATCTAGCTAAATATATACTAACAACATACATTAATAGCGTCAAGCTTCTTAAACCAATGATGGGAACGCACTCCACGATAATCGCATTAATCCGCTTCTCCAGGTCTGCCGTACTCGCGAACCAGCCGACTGCTGCTGATCAGATTTAGACTGATCCGATCTGGAATCGACCGCCGCCGGCCAGCCAGCCGCCTACCGTCTATCGATAATGTAATTAATTTGCGTGAGGTTCGAGCACTATATCCGTTTCGGTGGCGAGATTAACTGCATTCACTAGCTTTTAGCGTTTGCGAGATCCGTGAAAGGAAAGGTGACTACGGAGCGGGGGCGGGTGGTTTTGTAGCTGGGACCCGGAGGTTTATCATTGTTTGCTATGCTTTGTAGAACGCCACGCGTTCAGCTACAGTGGAAAGTTGAGATTTAATATTTAATAAATGCAATAATGCAATGTGCCATCGGTGGCGAGTTGGAAAGTTTAATTATTTAAAATTCACCTTTTGTTCGATAACTGGACGTGATGAAGTTTACTGGATTTTGTTTCGTTTTCACTAGAAAATGAGATGATAATACCGGCATGGTTAATTGAATTTGCTTGTCGCGGATGCGCACTGAAGTTGGTAGCGATTGAATATCAACTAGGATTCGCTGTTTGTTCTACCGGAACCAACAAAATGACAGAATATCCGTATCCGTTAAACTATTGCATCAAACTAGTATTATATCAATGGGAAAATCTCCTAAATTTTCTGAGCATGTTCAACATCATGTGCTGGACCCAGGTTGAAACTCAGTAGACTGTGGCAAACTTATGGAAATGAATTCGGATGATTTTGGTATAAAGAGAGAGGGAGAGAAGGATGACATGGTGTCGACTACCTGGAAAAACCTGGAAAGTCAGGGAATGTCAGGGAATTTTAGTGTAGGTCAGGGAAAAAAATTATATTTTTGATTGATTCTAGGCAATTTAACATTGAAATTGAAACGAACCAAAATAGCCGAATTGAGTATTTTGCGTTAAAACACAAATTTTGAGTTGTTTCAGTCGCTTCGTTCAGAAAAATAATCAGGCTTTCCTGATTTTGTAAATGTAGTCCTTTACTAATTTTCCAGGGGTATGCTGTGGTTGTCAATTTTAATATATAACCTTATATAGCGCGTCTACCTCACATTGATTTTTGTACTTTGCTTTTTGGTACCCACTCTAGTTCGTTTACCCCAAAACTGGTGCAATGGAGCAAAGAGCTCGTTGACATGACTGTTATCAAGCTGAAAAAACACTGCAAAAGTCCAGCTTTTTTGTTGTAGGGTTTGACGAACCCCGAAATAAAACAACAACAACAAAAACAAATGGATTTGAATGCCCGATTCTGGGATGATTCGAAAAACGAGGTGGCAACTCGTTACATGACGTCAAAGTTTTTGGGAAGATCCCTGGCATTAGATCTACTCGCTGCGTTTATGGAAACCCTTGCCGGTATCCCTACGAACAAGTTGCTGTAAGTGTCCATGGATGGGCCCAAAAAGGTGGCAAGAAGCTGATATATCTAGGAAGCTGTGGGCTGCATATTTTGCATAATGCATTCAAGGATAGTGTTCGCAGTACCAGTTGGGATGATGTTGTCAAATATTTGCGTGGTAAATATCTACAATATCTTCATAGATGTACCAGCAAGACGAGCGTTTTTCACGATGTATTCCGGATCTACCATATTCCCGTTAAATTTTTGCGGCCACCGATGGCTGGATAATAGTGGTGCTGTTCAGAGGGCAATCGAAATTATTCCGCAAATACGAAAATTTATTCAAGGCGTCCAGAAAAACAAAATCGAACCAACCTCGGCTTCCTACCAAGATGTTAAAAACTGTTTGAATGACTCGCTGCTGATGGCTAATAGTACGTTCAGACTACAGAGTTATATCAGAGTTACCTCTATTGTTATTATATAACATGTGATATAACATGACTACCTTGATGGTGGTTTCTATGTTGCAATTATTTGACAACCGTTATAACATGTTATAACTCTGTAGTCTGAACGTGGTATTAAGCTGGCTTTCTTCAAATCAGTTGCTATCGAAGTTGAGCCATTTCTATGCGAATTTCAGACGGATAACCCTATTGTACCTTTTTGGTACAACGCGATGTCTCAAATGGTTAGAGGCATTATGGAAAGGTTCATTAATATTGATCATCTGAACAATATTGCACAGGTAAATGGCGCAGGTTATTGGTCGGCATATTCACAGAACTATTGTTGGTTTTTGAAAATGATTTGCTGCTTATCGCATGGCAACGCCAATGCAGAGATAGGTTTTTCAGTAAATGCAGAATGTCTTTTTGAAAACATGAGGGAAGAGTCAGCCGTTGCGCGACGTCAGATCTATGATGGTGTTACTCATGCAGGCGGGTTGGAAAAACCTACAAAATTTGAATGAACTTATTCAGCGAGTTTGAAATTCGTATTGGCTTTCCATGTAGACAAGGATCGTCGTATGAAAGAAGCTCTCGATTTCGACAAAGCCTATCCTAGAAATCATCGAAAGAAGTCATTGTTTACAAAAGCTGTTACGCCCTAATTCCAGCTCTATCTAGAATTGTTGAAACGCCAGAGAGAAGCAAAAGCGAAACATTTAGAGAATAAGCGAAGAAAGTTATTGAAAGATGCTCAAAAAGAAGCCGAGAGTTTGCAGGAGAAAATTGTTCTGCTCAAATCATAAGCAGAAAAATCTATCGTCGAAACAAACATATTTGAGGTAAATTTAAACGTTTAAAGTTTGTTCTGGCCACAAAAATAAAAAAGGCTTATTGCAAACGTATTCCATTTTTGAAGTCAATACAATCTATGTTGAAAGTAAAAATAATGTTACGTTTATTTTAAAAATATTCGAGCTTAAAATAAACGTGAAAACATTTTGTTGTCAAAGTGAACAAGCATAAATTTGTTAATTTTAAATATGTTTTTCATTTTTAAAACAAACAAACAATTTTAGTATTTGAAAGTGCGAAAAAGAAACAGAAAATGGAGAGCATATAAATAGAAGAAAAGTCTGCAGACAGGACATGTAAATTACCACTATTTTCGGGGTCGATAAAGGGTGGACTGTGGATGGCGTGGATGGTGGTGTTCTAGTCCGGGTTCCAAAAGGCCTGTCGGGGTGAGTGTCCGGGGGTTCCAATTCAGTGGAATCTGTTGTTTCTGACATTGGTCCTCTTTCTACGTTTGTTGTCGGGAGAAGGGAGAGGATCCGGAATAGATTCAGCATCCATTTCGAATTGTCGTTTTTCTTTCTTGGGAAAGGGTGTTATGGGGATCGGAAATGGAACATCATTTGGACACTTACCTAGATGGGTTTTCGGATCCTTTTATTCGGTTTCACGTCCATTTACTCGGTTTCACGTTTTCCGAGGAATAGCTTGAGTCAATTTCTGCCGAATGTAAACAAGGCAGGACACGCTAAAAATTGTTTACCCAAATTCTATATTGGTGAAATAAACATGCTGTTTGGGCACACGTCGAACATATGTGCAACTACCCTACACACTAAAGATGTATCCATCCACACACAGATGTCATTACTTGTATATACAGTGTCTATAGTCTTGTTCTGTACTGTTTAATATTGTATTGAATGATAGACGATAACAAATAAAAAGCCAATAGCTCGTATGCCTCCGCCATGGCAGGATGGCCCAACAGTCGGTCTGTTTTTATCTATTAAATATATCACAACGTAGGGAAACAAAGTTCGGTGCGCGATCACATGCTTTTGAATTTAATCCAAAAATAAATATTTTTGTTTCAAACATGTTTCAAATTTACTTTGAATTACTCATATGTTTATATAATGAACATTAATATTTTTGATTTAAATGAACAACATTTGGTTCCGTGATTGTCGCAAAAATCACCGATGAGTTTTCAGGCTAAAAAATCAATTAATTTATATTTTGGCGTTATTTATTGTTATTACTATTGTTTGTGCATCAGGGGTTCATCAGGGGAAAACTTACTAAACATGCATAACTATGGTATCAATTGACGTTTGAGTGGTTTTTTTATGAGTTTAAAGTTGGAATGATTTTTCGACGTTGTGAGTGTGATTACGTGAATATGCATGAGAATCTCAAGCGTGAATTTTGTTTGCCGCATTCGCACGTGAGTTTATTCTCGCAAGGACGCTCAACGAATGAGATTTGAGAATGATTTACCGAACACTGGTAAAGAGAAAGGATCGTCTACGGGTTGATTTTTATTCAGTTGTGACATTATGAACTCAAATTGAGAGCTTGGTGACATTGATTAAATATTCCTATTATTACTTAGTAATGAATAGTGAGCCTAGTTGTGAGCAGTAGTTATTCATTATTATATTATAATATGTATTTATAACCCTAGGCCTATTCACACCCTTCGTAGGTAGTCGGTCATATGTTCTGTAAAAATTGTATTAGTATCAAGTTCAGTTGTGCGTGCCATGAGTATGTAATTCTTGATATTTTCGAAAGCTTACTCTGCTGCTCATTTTAAACTAACCATAATTTGCACTACGGTATAATAAAGCACATCACATTGTAACTTCTTAGGTTTAAATATAGGAGTTTCTGGATGAGTAATTTCCATTTAATTTCATTACCTTATTTGCTTTTTCTTGGCAGATACGCGTATTTTGTTCCAGGATCTTAACTGAATATTCAAAATCGGAAATTATTTAGATTTGTAGCGGGAAATTCGGGGAAAAACCGGGAATTTAAAAATGAAATTTCACTGGTCACCCTGTTTACATCGCATTGATTTGGTTACAGCTAACACTCACAAAAGCGATTGCGATGTTTCGATATGGTCGGGGGATTGATACGAACAGAGGATGATGTTTTTGTACAGTGTAGGCGGTAAAGGTACAACCCACAGTACACAATGTTTCTCACGTGCTTAGGCACTGCATCAATTTATTTATCGAACTCTCTGGTGACGCATGGTGGTGTGAGTGAAGCCTCGACTACCCGGTGGTCTAGATAAGCTGGAAATCTATCTAATTGAATGTCGACCCTAGCAGCACCTCGTTTACTTTATCGTCGTAGTCGCGTCCCTCATTGAAGCGTGTAGTTCACTCAGAGTGCAATTACCGGCAATTAATTTGCACCTTTTAGCTACCGCAGTTAGCGTTGGACTTTTGCACCAGCTGGAATGCAACAGGTGGAGCTGCTCTTAATATAGAGGTTAGAATTCCCACTCCAAAATACCGAATTTCCAATGAATCGAGTCTGAGGAAAAAGGAGCCGATTCATAGAATATGAGTGCCACACTTTGGTGTGGAATTACTTTCACTTTCAGCGACGCTCAAGCTCTCTGCTGCCACGAATAGATCGATTCGTGTGAGAGTGTCATCAAAGAAGGCTGCGACGAAAATGGTTGGTGTGTTGCCATCGTGACGTACATACACGTGTAGATACACCACCGCTCGGCGGACGGCCCTGGATCAGATTATCGTCATCGTCACCTGTTGCCGAGGCGACACATGCGTTGCTCCTTTTCCATCTAGCCATTATATCGGGAGTGAAGCTGCGTGTTTGTTTTCACCACTCGTGCCAAATAAAACGAAAGTGTGATGGGGTGAGAGGTTAGCTAAAATCATCCATAAGCCGAGTATTGGCTTGCAGTGCGATTTTCTAGAGTTCCGTAGAAACCCATCTCGATCGGATATTTCGTCCCGGTGACATAATGAAAATAGTGGAACAGGACAACCCCTTATCTTCCTGCTCGCGAAACAGGTACATGTCATAGGTTGTTTATGGTTATTTTTTTATTAGGGATATCCCGCGCGAATTTATTATTTAACCTAATCTGGTAAGCCGGCATTAAATAAAGTTAGTCTAAACTCTACAGTCGATCTAATCTACCAATTCCTATTTAAGGATAACGTGATCGACATCTATGCGAGTTATTTAAAAAAAAAGAAAAGAAAAACACGGCATGTTAAAATTACTACACCGATAAAAAACCGCCTCAATATTGATACTTAGACGACGGGAGGAACCGAACATTCGAGATAACCACAAAGTTGCAGCTGATAAGTCGCGTGTGCCTGTCGGTTTTCGATCAAAGGTTAATTTTAGAAATGTTTATGGCAATACGATGTACGTCTGGCTGATATTTAATGAGTCGGAAGGTGGCTGATTAGGCTATTTTTAGATTCAGAAGAGTATGAGTATTGATGAACGTACAATGCGTAGTTGCTACTCCGCAATTGACCAGATCCAGCGAAATTTAAAAAAAAATCAATCGGTGAATCAGTACTATCAAGGTCAATGGCGGCGCCGGCCATCTTCTTGCGACTATCAGTGAGGGAAAGGATTGTTAGTTCGACATCTACAGCTCTGCTCTTATCGTACTCTCTTGCCGTGCGGATCTATTTGCTTTTCGATGAAGGAAGTGTTGCCTGCAAATTGTCTACTTTGTTCGATTCTTATTCCTCTTCCATCCTTGTTTGGATCCTACCCGAGGCAATCCTGCTTGGATATCGATTTGGGAAATTCCTCTTTGATCCTTCGAATTCTAAGAGTACTCTGTTTGGAAGTCGATTTTGAGAAACTTTCTTCTGTAGACAGGCGCCTAAAGGCAAAAGAAAAGCGCAATCTCTTGATTCCCTTCTGATGAAATTTATTTGAGCTATCAATTTTATATGCTCACGGATGATGAGAATGATCCATCATCCAGACAAAACTCCACTAAATTTTCCCGGCATAATGTCTAGCAGGAAAAGGTCCCTTCTATTGTGATAACCACTTCCGATTTCCGTGCTCTTCGCACGGAACTTTTGAACTTCGTGAAATTCAAGTTTTCACTTGAAATTGGCCGTCATATTAACTGAAAAATTGGATGGATTCAACCGTCTTCTTAAGTATCTTACTGAGAAGCAGCACACATTTTTCACTTATGGCACCAACACTGAACGTCAGTTCAAGGTTGTCCAGAAATGTCTGCCCACTGGTGAATCCCTGGATCAGATCAAAGATGAATTGACAAGGGGCTGTACTTGTGAACGGAAGGCGGTAAACGCTTCACAAAAGGAAACTCGCTCGCTACAATTTGTTTTGAAAGTACCCGTGTCTCAGTGTAGAATGTTTCGTCTCGATACGTGCAGTTTAAAAAAAAAAAGTGATACTAGATTGAAAACGAGAAAACCCGACGTGGTCAATTCGAAATATTGCAAAAAAATTGAAAATTTCCGTGGAAGCTCACAAGAGAGCAGGGTTGGAAAGCACCTCAGGACAGGGTTGGTAGCGTGTCACTTTTTAGTGACTTGGTCACTTTTTTCAATCCAGTCACTAAAAAGTCTCCTTTTTTAAGGCCAAGTCAAACTAAAGTCACTTCTTCTTGTAATCAGTCACTATTTCAACTTTTTTAGCGTGCATTTATTTCATGATTGATCATCCTATGCTTTGTGACGTTTAATAGTCTTTCTCTGTCTACAGGGTGTCTACACGATTTTCCAAATAAAATTACCTGAGTTTTCCATGTTCTTCCAAAACATTAACGGATACATTACAGGCTTGTAATAAGAAACCTATTTTTTAAATGCGTTAAAAATATGCTTTTTTGGTAGATCAAAAATAACACCAATTAACCCAAACGTTTTTTTTAAGACATGGTAATCAGTTTCAAAGAATCAGCTTTACATTCAAATCCATTAAATGTTGAAGTTTAACACTTACTTAATTTCTCACTTTAATAATTAAGATCTAAAAATCTTTAATAATTAAGATCTAAAAATATTCAATGCCTAGAATTTTCGTGCCAGAAGTAAGAAATAAAAAAACATATTTATTTCAATTAACTTTATGAAAGATTAGAGATCTTCATTGCAGTCCCATTAACTTCACAACAATTGTAGGAAATGCTGAGAATTTCAGTGAAGCTCCATAAACAAACTACAGGAACACAAGGAAAGTTAACACGCTGACAATATGGGGAACTTATTTACTGGAAGCTGTAAGAACCTCAAACCTGTTCTTTTAGCATCCAAAAATTTCCAGGAAGTTATATTAAGTTCCTAGAATGTCAAAGAACTTCACAAGTGTCAAGCGAATCTGAAAAATATTGAGGGGTATTGTGCAAATTTTTAAGAAGTTCTAAGCACCTCAGAAAAGCTAGATGTAGAGATCTTTGGGGAATTTCAGAACTTAAGAGCAGTTAACGTAACTTTCGTCCAAACTTTTGGAGCAGTTTAAAGATATATAATCGTAAATTTAGAAAAATTCAGGAAACTCAGGGAATTTCCGGACTTCAGCAAAGCTCCGAGAGAATTTCTTGAACGTGATAATAATTATATGAATATCCGGAAAACGTGAGAGTATTTTAAGAGTGTTATATCATGGAGATTTCAAGAACTTAAAAAAATGCGAAAATTTAGCTAAGTTGATATGCGGCGAACCTGGAAGAGGGACGGACAAGGGCGGCCGCGGCCCCCATTCCCCTTCGGACAACGCGGGATTCAAGGCACAGCATAATATCGGGACGGATAAGGGCAGTTGTTCCCATTCCCCGAAGGACAAAGAGGGATTCAAGTCCCAAACCAGTAGCTCACCCTCAAACATAGTTCCAAGCTCAAATACAACGATAGATTTCTTCACCACCGTTGGGACGCCCCTGCCCCGGGTGGGTGGAACGACTCCACCTGCCCCTGGTGGGGATCCGTCTCATTCGGCACAAAGTTCTGCCGCAGCAAGTCCGACTGGAACACCCCCAAATTCCAGTTACTACGCAATGAGCCATCACCACTCAATCGAACGACCTTCAACCAGCGGATCGGAGCGGGGGTTTCCTACCCCCGCCCTACCGGTTCCGGTGAATCTTATGCTCCAATGGAATATCAGCGGCTACTTTCTCCACTTGGCGGAGTTGGAACTCCTCTGCAGCGGTGCGTCCCCCTGGTGATTGCCCTGCAAGAGGTCAACAACGTCACGGTGGACCGGATGAATAAGACACTTGGCGGCGATTACTTATGGTCCATTAAACAAGGATCTAACCTTCGGAGATCTGTGGCCATAGGAGTCCGTAAAAATGTCCCCCATCAAATGGTTGATCTCGATACCGACCTCCCTATTGTCGGCATTCGGATCCAAGACCCAACTAGTATCTACATCGCCTGCGCCTATCTGCCCTGCGGAAGACTACCCAATCTAGGAACCGAGATTCGCAGAATACTTCGGCAGTTACCAGAACCCAAAATGTTCATTGGGGACCTGAACGGCCATCACCCGGCCTGAGGTTGTCCAAGAGCTGACCCACGAGGGGTCACCATCTGCGATATTTTTGAGGAGGAAGATTTAGTCATCCTAAATGACGGGGGCCCGACGTTCTTTAACGGACGGCACACCACCGCCATCGACGTGTCCGAAGTTAGCCGCTCCTTAGCGGGCAAAATGCTATGGGGCATCAACCCGGATCTGCACGGCAGCGACTACTATCCGGTACAGATCCGGTTATCCGCCGCAATGGCACCGGAGAACACCAGAAGACCACGGTGGCGGTATGGAGAAGCCGACTGGGAGGGCTATCAGCTCTCTTACCGAACTCTCGCGCAGACTGAAGAACCTACGGACATCCCAAGTATCACGGGAGTCATCCACAAAGCAGCCAGCGCCAACATCCCAAGAACAGGCAGTATTCCCGGGTGGAGGGCACTCCGATGGTGGAATGAAGACACGAAAAGTGCTGTAAAAGCCAGGTGGAAGGCACTCCGTAAACTCAAACGAACCTCTACGAACGACCCTGCGAGAGAGGAAATCCTCGCAAACTACCGCCAGCAGCACAACAAATGCCGACAGGAAATCCGGACGGCGAAGCAAAATAGCTGGTCGGATTTCCTGGAAAGCATCAACGCCGAACAATCGTCAGCAGAACTGTGGAGCCGCATCAATGCCCTCAGCGGCAAGCGGCGATCATCGCCGCTACAAGTGCAAGCCGACACCGTTACCATCACCGAACCAAACGCCGCAGCAGATGAACTGGGAAAATACTTCGCCAAACTATCAGGAATCGCGGAGTACAGCGAAAGTTTCCAACGACGAGTCGGTCCTTCGCTGTCCTCGGTGCCCACTTTCGGAATTCCCACAGACAACGACGACCTACCGATCAACCAACCATTCTCATGGGAAGAATTCTCGTTCGCTCTTAGCCGGAGCAACGGAAACTCGGCCGGACCGGATGAAATCGGATACCTACTGCTGAAGCATCTACCGCTCGAAGGGCAAACACAATTGCTCGAACTCTACAACCAGCTATGGACCAACGAAGAATACCCGGACAAATGGAGAGAAATTGTCTCGTGATCCCGATCCCCAAAACAAATATAGGGACCAAGGACGTCACAGGATTCCGCCCCATCGTGCTGACCTGCTGCATGGCCAAAGTCTTGGAGCGGATGGTCAACAGAAGGCTCAAGCAATACCTGGAGTCTAAGGGACTGCTTGACCATCGACAGCACGCCTTCAGGCAAGGGTACGGTACCTCCACCTACTTCGCCACTCTTGGAGAAGTGCTGAAGGAGGCACAGGACCAAGGCTATCATACGGAGATCGTCTCGCTGGACATCTCCAAAGCATTCAACAGAACGTGGACACCAGCAGTAATGAAGAAGTTAGCCGAATGGGGACTAAAAGGACGCATCCTACACTTCGTCCGAAACTTTCTGACCGACCGATCTTTTCGGGTGTCGGTCGGAAACGTCCAATCCAGAAGGTTCAGCGAAGAAACCGGAGTACCACAGGGTTCGGTGATCGCGGTCACCCTCTTCCTGGTGGCCATGAACGGGGTCTTCGACAAGCTACCCAAGAACATATATATTTTCGTCTACGCGGATGACGTCCTCATTGTAACGGTGGGCCCCATCCTGCAGAGGACGAAATTAAGAGCGCAAGCGGCAGTCTCCTCGGTGGTCAGATGGGCTGACTCCGTTGGGTTCCAGCTTTCCGCCAGCAAGAGCGTGCGCTGCCATATATGCACCACCCGGCATCGGAACAACGGACAGCCCATCATGAT
The DNA here is from genome assembly GCF_037179485.1 of Ochlerotatus camptorhynchus. NCBI lineage: Eukaryota > Metazoa > Arthropoda > Insecta > Diptera > Culicidae > Ochlerotatus > Ochlerotatus camptorhynchus. The sequence continues at coordinate 2,010,684 of NW_027040614.1, read as the reverse complement.
CAAACAGCAAGCGATACCGACCAAAAACACAATAAGGGTCCTGGGAGTGCTCCTCGATCGGAACCTATCCCTCGAGCCGCACTTCCAACAGGTGAAGAAGGACTGTCGTAGTCGATCCAACCTGATGAAGACCATCTCCCGCCCCCACCGATCCAACAACCGTGAAATCCGCTTCCGAGTAGCCCGAGCCATCATCGACAGTCGCCTATTGTACGGCGTAGAACTAACGTGCCTTGCCGCCGAGAAAGTCGTCCAAATCTTGGAACCGGTCTACAACGGATTCGTAAGAACAGTCTCCGGTCTCCTGCCCTCCACCCCGGCCGACGCCGCGTGCGTTGAAGCCGGTATTCTGCCTTTTCGGCTCGTCTACACCGCAGCTACCGCTACCAAAGCCGCTGCCTTCCTCGCTAAAACGTCGGGAAACAGCAGGATCTTTCTCCTCGACGAGGCGAACCGACTCCTCCGCACGGTCGCCGACGTAGATCTCCCTCCAGTGGCCAGGGTCCACTGGCACGGAGACAAAAGTTGGCAATCACATCAGATCAGAATCGACAGCCGAATCAAGGACCGCTTCAGGGCAGGAGACAACTCACTGGCTTTGCGCCGGACAGTCGTCGAAACTCTCGGGGCGCACTATCAAGATCACGAAATCAGGTACACCGATGGCTCGCTCTCCAGCAGCGGAGTGGGAATGGGGGTTTCAGGAGATAGTTTGGTCGTCAGCAATTCACTTCCGGCCCAGTGCTCGGTGTTTTCCGCTGAGGCAGCGGCTGTCTTTCACGCAGCCACCCTTCCGGCCAATCGGCCGATCCTCATCGTTACCGACTCACAAAGCGCAATAATGGCCCTAACCGATGAAGCACCAAAGCATCCGTGGATACAAGGGACGGTAACGCATGCGCCGCCCAACACCGTATACATGTGGGCACTGTGGCATCCAGGGGAACGTGATCGCCGACCACCTCGCCGGCTCAGGCCCCATCGGACCCAGGTTCTCTGACAATGTTCCGTTCCAGGACATCAAGAAATGGATCAAGCGGACGGTTCGGAGAGCGTGGGACAACGAGTGGAGGAACAATCGAACTCACCAACTACGAAAAATCAAGGCGACCACCGATCCCTGGAAGGATCGACCGAGCCTCAAGGAGCAGCAAGTGGTGTCCAGGCTGCGCACCGGGCATAGCAGGGCCTCCCATAATTTCGGAGGAACACCGTTCCGGAGAACCTGCGAAACCTGCGGAGTGCCAGCCTCCGTAGAACACATCCTCATCAACTGTGTGGAGCTCGAGGACCTTCGGGTTGCCTTCGGTCTGGAGGGAACCAGCATACGAAGTCTGCTTGGCGACGAGTCCCCGGCAGCAGACGCCCTCATCGCCTTCCTGAAGGAGGCGAATCTTTTTTACAACATTTGAGTGTTTTCTGTTTGTGCTTTTGAATTCGTCGGTCCTTTTGGTAGTGTTTTTACAATATTTTATATAATTAAGCTAAATACCCACTTGCCAAGATTGGGATCCTTCTTTTGAGGTCCCAATTCTTTTTTGTAATTTTTAAAAAAGATGAACTAGCCTTAGGCTAAAAATCTCTCTAATAAAGGAAAAAAAGCTAAGTTGATAAGAGAATACCAACAATGTTCCATTAATTAAAGAAAAATGTGAGAACTTTTAGCAAGCAGCAATATCTTCTAGAAATTCCAGAAAATTTCTTATTTATTTCGATATTTTTAGATAGTTTCATGATATTCAGCGAAGTTCCGAGTACTTCAAGGACGATCAGATAGCTTCACAATAATCCCATTAACTTAAAAAAATTGCAGCGACTTACATGGAGTTCCGTGGAATTATGGGGTATTCCAAGAATTCTACGATTGATGCGAAAACGTCAGAAAGCGACAGGGAATTATGAATATATATATATCAGAAAATTTTCCGGATTAATAATCAAATTTAGAGAACTTCAGGTAAGTAAAGATAAGATCAGGGAAAATTAGTGAGCGTTTATAATGGTTATAATACTTAAGGAAAGTTGTCGAAACTTCAAGGCATATCAATTTATTTCAGTAAAGTTTAGTAAGGTTCTTAAAAACTACTGATAAATTCAGGGCAGACTAGAGAACTTTAAAGCAATTCAGAAATTGTTTAGGCAGGCTTAACAACACCAAGACAATCTAGACTATTGAAGAAGTTTTAAATCAGTGTCGTTCTAATTCCATGAAAATTGCGGGAGCACAAAGTTTCCATGGAGTTCCGTGGAAAAATTTAGAAAAACTTCGAACTTTACAGAAGGACAGTGGTCTTCAGAAACATTTCGCTATCTTATGGAGAAATCTATGGAGCTTAAGAGGAGATCCGCGAACTTTTGTATGAACATCTCAGAATCTCAGGGGAAGGTCAGTTCCATTAGTTTCAGAAAATTAGTGGGAAATTTGAAGCAATTCCCAGATTTTCAGATAACTTCAGATACGTTAAAAAGTTCACTGAAGCTTAAACATTTTTAGGACCGTTCAATTAAATTCAGCGCAGTTCAACAAGCTGCATGAGAACTGCAAAAACTTTAGAGAATATTTGAGAATTTCAGAAAAGAATACAGAACCTCAGAGCCGTACCTTTTACATTAGAGAAGTCACATAAATTTTAAAGAAGTTTAGAGAACTTCAGCGAATTGTCAAACCTTTAGAGGAGATCCATGATCGTTAGAAAAATTGAGGAAACTAGGAATTCCTATAAAGTTCAGGTAAATTTGAAAATTTGATGAGAAGTATTGTAAGCATTAGGCTAGTTTCTCAAACTAAAAAAGAACTTCAAGGCAGTTTCATAAATTTCAGGACAATTTTGGTAACTTTCAAATAGTTCTGAAGACCTCAGAATAGTCGATTACATATTCAACGGAGATGTCCATTGAAATATTCCTCAAAATTTCGATGAAGCTATCCCCGAATTTTTTTTTTAGTTTTCCTCGGAATTACCTTGAAATTCTCCACAATATCAACCATTTGGAAAGATTCTCCGAATATTCATTGAATTCATTTCCGATTTCTTTTTGAATCTCACTCCTTCCCTTGGCATTCTACTCACGTTGAAAGTCTCCCAAGAATTCATTGGCATTTCTTCTCACAAATTCCTTCGATTTCTTCTCATAATTTGTTTGGCAAACTCTCCTGAATTTATTTTCCGAATTCCTTTGAAGGTGTCCTGGAGTTATTCACAGATTTAATTGTGATCCTCCTTTTAGTATTTTAAAACTAATTCCAAGGATTTATGCTCCGGATTCGTTTTCTACCACAAACTTTATGTAATTTTCCCCAAAATGCCCTTGGAATTTTCCTCTGAAGTTCACAGAAGTTGAGCTTCTCAAAAAATCCTATGAGTTTTCATTAAAGTTTACTTCTAATTCAATTCAGGGTTTCTTGAAATTCTACTCAAAACAATCAGGCTTAACATGAAATCTAAAATTCCTTAGAACTACCTTAAAAGCAGATAGCGTTTGATGTTTTTCTGAAAGATTTTTTTTTTCCAGAACTCCCTTGGAATGATTTTTTTCCCAGAACTCCCTTGGAATGAGGTCCATAGAAATAATAATAAAATTCCACGAGAATTTGAAATTTCTTGAAGTATTTGTATTGTATTTTCTTCTCTTAGGTCACTTTTAAGTCACTATTTTAACAACTATAACTCACTATTTGGTCACTTATTTCTTCAACATGGTCACTTAAATCACTATTATTGAGAGCAGTGATCGCTACCAACCCTGTCAGGGCGTTAGCAAAGCAACTTTGTGTATGCATCTCACAACACTCGACAAAGAGTGTGTGGTTCTCCCATTTACTTCGCACACTATTTTCCAACTAATCTGTGAGAAAGCGATCCACACAATGAGCGGTACACTCCGTGCGCCGCAGGGAGCGAATGTCTTCTTTGAATTCTTTGCAGACTTTGCTTACCACGACTGCATGCATCGGAGACGCAGAAGGGCATAACAAAGAAGAATTTTGTAGTTTTGCTGTGTTTCTAATTTGCAACCCTACACTGAGAGGTGCTCTTTGCGTCGGAGCCACATTGAGCTTTCGTTATTCTCGGTGTGTGTCTGTGTTCTCTTTTCCGCTGCTTTACACTTGCGCAGGGTGAAAAACAAGCCAACTTTGTGTTTGCTTGATTCTCGCTTTGTACATTTCAGATAATCAGTACATTGCGCGCATTGAGTGATCAGATGACAGCCCTGCAAGAGTATAACCCGGAAGGTTCAAAGCAAACGTCGTTCTGGCATCTTGGATCGGCAACTGAACTGGAAGGTGTTGAGGTCGATCAAGAGAAACCCAGGACCCTCTGAGCGGGATGTCGCCAAAAAATACGGTGCCAGCCATCAGCGTGTAGGTCACCGTTCATACCGTGCCTGCAAGCAACCGAACAGGACGATGAAGCACAATCTAGTGGTCAGAACACGCGCCCGGAAGTTGTACGACCGGGTTCTGACGAAGTACAGAGGATGCCTTCTCATGGACGATGAAACCTACGTCAAGATGGATTTTCAGCATGTTCCCGGACAAAAGTTTTATATGGCGGGGTGATGTCCCCAGCAAATTCAAGTTTGATTTCGCCGATAAATTCGTCCGGAAACTGAAAAAAAAATGCCGCTGAGGTTGGTCCAGTCCAGTGTGCGGCAGATGGTGGCGGGAATTCCAAAGAAAGTCTGCGAGTTCATCCGAACGTTGTTCATTAACTCTTGATTGCTTGTAATACTTATGAATATTTTAGGTGGACAAAAAGGTGAACTAAGAGGTGGACGCCTGAGCTTTTCCACATTTATATCGCTGTGAAGCAACTGTAAACTCTAGAGGGAATTTATATCTGTAACTGAAACCAGTTCGATTTTGTTTGCCAACCTGGTTAAAATGTCATATATAATTATCTTAAAGATAAATCGTCCAGCTCAAACCTTTGTAGGGGTAAGAGGTGGGACCATCATCATCTTTTAAAAGTACAATAAAATACCTTCATTTTGACTAAATTACATTTTCCTTACTCCAATCCCGAGAAACACCTGGTTTTATGTGTCCGACCAGACTTTTTTCATCAACATAATTCCGTAAAATGATGTATGAAGCTTTTGTATGTTTTGATATTACCTAGAACTTTTATCAATAACCTAAATCTGTATCTCCTGTTCATGATGAATAACCAGAGCGCGAACATAACCGATCATTGTTTTTCAGTGAATGTAAATTACATTTGTGATTGTAAGTGATTGATTGGTGACTGGCTTTTTAAACTGATTGTAGAGCTTAGATTTTTTATTCAAAGTGTAACAAAGAACAAAGAGTTTTTGCCACGATAAAAAAAATTAAACAGTGGGTATTTTCCGTGCGTTGACGACTGCCGCACCTAAATGTCACAGTTCCGCAAGGCACCTTTGACGCCGCATGTGCACCCAAGGGGCAGTACGTATTTCTTAGAAAATTCACAGGGTCAACACGGAAACAGAAAGGAAAAAAAAAGCACTCTGAAATCATATAAATAACGCAGTCTATTTTGCATAAATATGCATCCATAAACAAACACACGAAATGCAAAAAAAGCGCAGTAGCCTTCGCACGTTTGGTGTCCATTTGGCTCAAACACACACAGTACAGCAAGCGGCGGTGACCGTGGCCCTTTGCAAGGCCTGCTGTGCTGTGTTCTTGGCTCACTCCATCGGGATGAAACTCGGGCACAGTTCACCGCCCATGGACGAGTGCACATGCACACCGATGGATTTGAGTTCATGCACTGATGAAAATTTGAGCAATGTTTACTGAAAGTGAGCACCAAATGTTCAAGAATAATGAATAATCGACATGTAGTAAATATTGCCCCGCTCTCCTGTTTTTAATTTCTAAACCTACTTCGTAAGGATCGATTGTTTACAAACAACTAACGTCCCAAAAAACGCTTGTATAAGATTTCGATGCGAGCGGCAGGCGGCGTGTGAATTTGCGTCAGGTCAGTACGATAGACGACCCGACCCGGCCGGCACTTGTTGAGATGATAATCACCGGCTACAGCGGGCGACGACGACGACGACGACGTCGGCGAGCGTGTTTACCAAATCAGCTGCAGTGCAGTACAGAAATTTGCTGCTGCCTCGTAGATCGTCAAGTGCACAAATGCCGGGGGGAAATCCACGAATTAAATAGCTGACTCACAACATGGCGCTCGTTCGATTAGTGATAGTGCCAGAGGAAATAGAGCAGCGGTGACCTACCCGGATCATGCGTTGATTGGGTGGCATCACAAATTTTTGAACGCTGTATAATCGAGATGTAAGCTTGCCTCTATACGCTAATGGTATCGAAGTCGATCCACAAAAATGGTAAACTCAATTTCCAACCCAAAACGCTAAAAAAAAACTACAAGGGACAACCCTATGGGGTTGTACGCAATGCTGACGTAGGACTACGTGGTCTTATATAATAAATATTTGCATCTGAGAGATGCAAATATACTACAGGGAGAGCCTGTGATGCGAATCAATAAATAATACGGCACTGGACATCGAACGAAACACTTGATGCTAACGATACCGACAAATGGGAGGAGCTTCGGTCAGCTACTGTTTGGACGAAAGCAACAATTAAGGGCATATCAGTCAAAGTTCCTCCTCTTTTTACGGTCATTTATCAATAATCATTTTTCGAAAACTAGAAAATCATGCTCCACCCATTTTGGATATTTTATCATGCACCTCATCTGCTGTGAATTTCTACACTAAATTATGCGTTGTATAGAAACAGCCGGTAGAATATCAGTGTCCACCCAGCTAAAGCTCCTCCCCTTTTTAGCTTTTCTCGTTAAACTCCTTCCCTCAAGAGGTCGGTAAATCTAAACCTTTAGCAGAAAGACGCTTAACACTTTTTTTCGGCGAATTGATGATCCTCTTTCACGTCATGGTTCTTCTCTATGCCTGTTCAGATAAATTAATACGTTTATTTATTTTCTTTACTACGCTAAATCAAACGAGTAAAAATAAGAAGGGATGTCGGTTGCGCACTCGAATAATTGAAAATTCGATAAATATTTAATCGAACAGCTGGAAAAATCATTACGATTAATCGTTAATCGAATAATGGGACTTTTGGGCATCCCTAGAAAATAGTGTAATTTCATGTTTTTGGTGGTCTTTCGAAAATGTCGAACAGCAGAATTGCAATCAGCAAGTGTAACGCAAGAACCAAAAGCGGTGCGATGCTAGTTGTCATTGCTATGACGACGATTGAATTAAGGGGCTTAGAAGCAGAGGGGTGAAAGTTCATCGATTTCCTCTTTTGATGACCATGGCTTCACTAACCTATTTCGTACTATTTCTGCTATGCTATTCTATCATCCAGAACAACAAAAGTGTTTGGGAAGTAGCATATGCATTTACGTAATTGGTGGATTTGTTAGTTTTTCCGACGCTTTTGGAGAATGCTTGACATTTACAACTTTTTCAATAGTTTCTTGTTGAAAATCAACAGTTGCGTAGAAATATTTCTGATCGATTGGTGGTAAAATGATTGAAATTGGTCCAGGGCAGCTGAGCTTCTCGTCGAAAATTCACTGAACTTCGCGGTGGAAGATCTCTGAACTTCTCGTCGGAAGTACTGTGAATTTCTAGTTGGAAGATCTTGGAATTTATCGTCAGTAGTTTTCTGAATTTTTCGATGGAAGTTCTCTGAATTTACGAGCTACGTCTGAAATTTTGTCAGTTATCATCGGAAGTTCTCTGAACTTCTCGTCGGAACTTCAGGGAACTTAAATGAAGTTCTGTGGACTTCAGAGAAGCTCTTTGAAATTCTCTTCAAAAGTTCTGTGAACTTCTTATCGGAAGTTCTTTAAACTTTTCGAAGAAATTTCAAGGAAGTTCTGCGAACATCTTGTTGGAAGCTCTATGAAACTCTCGTCGGAAGTGCTCTGAACTTCACTCAAACGTTCCGTGAATTTCTTATCGGAAGTTCTTTAAACTTTTCGAAGGAAATTCAAGGAAGTTCTATGAACATCTTGTTGGAAGCTCTATAAAACTCTCGTCGGAAGATCTCCGAACTTCTAATTGGATGATCTCCGAACTTCTCTTCAGAAGTTCTCCGAACTGCTCGTCGGAAGATCACTAAATTTCTCTAAACTTTTCGTCGCAACTTCAAGGAAGTTCTGTGAACTTTTTGTCGGAAGTTCTCAAAACTTCTCGTCGTGGAAATTAAATAAATATCTGTAACTTTAGGGAAATTTAATGACGTTGTGTGAATGTTTGGTTTTTTAGTCGGAAGTTCTGTGAAATTTTCGTCGGAAGTTTTTCGAACTTGTCTTCAATTCTCTAAACTTCTCGACGGAAATATTCTTGGGAAGTTATGCGAAATTTTATGTCAAAAGTTCTGTGAACATAAGTCAGAATTTCTCTGAACCTTTCGTCGAAAGTTCTCTGAACTTCTCATCGGAACTTCAGGGAACTTTAATGAAGTTCTGTGAACTTCTCGAAGCTTCTCTTCCGAAAGTATCTAAACTTCAGGGAACTGAAATGAAGTTCTGTGGACTTCAGGGAAGTTCTGTGAACTTCTTATCGGAAGTTCTCTAAAGTTTTCGTAGGAAATTTAAGTCAGTTCTGTGAACTTCTTATTGCGAGTTCTATGAACCTCTCGTCGGAAGTTCTCTGAGCTTCTCGTCGGAAGTTCCCTGAGCTTCTCGTCGGAAGGTCTCTGAACTTCTCATCATAAGTTCTCTGAACTGCTCGTCGAAAGATCTCTGAACTTCTCGTCAGAAATTCTCTGAAACTCTCGTCTGAAGTTCTCTTAACTTCTTGTTGAAAGTTCTATGAACTTTTCGTCGAACTTCAGAGAACATTGATGAAGTTCTGTGGATTTCAGGGAAGTTCTTTGAAATTCTTTTCAAAAGTTCTGTGAACTTCTTATCGGTAGTTCTCTAAACTTTTCGTAGCAAATTTAAGTAAGTTTTGTGAACATCTTGTTGGGGGCTCTATGGACCTCTCGTCGGAAGTTCTCTGAGCTTCTCATCGAAAATTCCCTGAACTTCTCGTGGGAAGATCTCTGAACTTCTCATCATAAGTTCTCTGAACTGCTCGTCGAAAGATATCTGAACATCTCGTCGGAAGTTCTCTGAACCTCTCATCAGAAGTTCTCTTAACTTCTTGTTGAAAGTTCTATGAACTTTTCGTCAAACTTCAGGGAACATTGATGGACTTAAGGGAAGTTCTTTGAAATTCTCTTCAAAAGCTCTGTGAACTTCTTATCGGAAGTTCACTAAACTTTTCGTAGGAAATTTAAGTCAATTCTGTGAACTTCTTGTTGCGAGTTCTATGAACCTCTCGTCAGAAGTTCTCAGAGTTTCTCGTCGAAAATTCACTGAACTTCGCGTTGGAAGATCTCTGAACTTCTCGTCGGTAGTACTGTGAATTTCTAGTAGGAAGTTCTCGGAATTTCACGTCAGTAGTTCTCAGAATTTTTCGATGGAAGTTCTCTGAATTTACGTTGGAAGTTCTCTGAGCCTCTCGTCCGAAATTTTGTCAGTTCTCATCGAAAGTTCTCTCAGCTTCTCGTCGGAACTTCAGGGAACTTAAATGAAGTTCTGTGGACTTCAGAGAAGCTCTTTGAAATTCTCTTCAAAAGTTCTGTGAACTTCTTATCGGAAGTTCTCTAAACTTTTCGAAGGAAGTTCAAGGAAGTTCTGTGAACATCTTGTTGGGAGCTCTATGAGTCTCTCGTCGGAAGTTCTCTGAACTTCTCGTTGGAAGATCTCCGAACTTCTCTTCAGATGTTCTCCGAACTGCTCGTCGGAAGATCACTAAATTTCTCTAAACCTTTCGTCGGAACTTCAAGGAAGTTTTGTGAACTTCTTGTTGGAAGTTCTCAAAACTTCTCGTCCTGAAAATTAAATAAATATATGTAACTTTAGGGAAATTTAATGACGTTATGTGGTTTTTTAGTCGGAAGTTCTGTGAACTTTTCGTCGGAAGTTCTTCGAACTTCTCTTCAATTCTCTAAACTTCTCGACGGAAATATTCTTAATTAAGGTAATGGTGCAAGGTGCAAAATTTAATGTCAAAAGTTCTGCGAACATAAGTCAGAATTTCTCTGAACCTTTCGTCGGAAGTTCTCTGAACTTCTCATCGGAACTTCAGGGAACTTTAGTTAAGTTCTGTGAACTTCTCGAAGCTTCTCTTCAGAAAATATCTGAACTTTTCGTCAGAAGTTCTCTGAGCTTCTCGTCGGAAGTTCCCTGAGCTTCTCGTCAGAAGATCTCTGAACTTCTCATCATAAGTTCTCTGAACTGCTCGTCGAAAGATCTCTGAACTTCTCATCACGTGGAGGCGAACCAGCCCCAGGCTGAAAGCCTCCCTAATAAAGATAAATCAAGCAATCAACTTCTCGTCGGAAATTCTCTGAAACTCTCGTCGGAAGTTCTCTTAACTTCTTGTTGAAAGTACTATCATCGAACTGCAGCGAACATTGAAGAAGTTCTGTGGACTTTAGGGAAGTTCTTTGAAATTCTCTTCAAAAGCTCTGTGAACTTCTTATCGGAAGTCATCTAAACTTTTCGTAGGAAATTTAAGTCACTTCTGTGAACATCTTGTTGGGACTCTCGTCGGAAGTTCTCTGAGCTTCTTATCGAAAATCCTTGAACTTCTCGTTGGAAGATCTCTGAACTTATCGCCGGAAGTACTGTGAATTTCTTGTAGGAAGTTCTCGGAATTTATCGTCAGTAGTTCTCAGAATTTTTCGATGGAAGTTCTCTGAATTTACGTTGGAAGTTCTCTGAGCTTCTCGTCTGAAATTTTGTCAGTTCTCATCGGAAGTTCTGCGAACTTCTCGTCGGAACTTCAGGGAACTTAAATGAAGTTCTGTGGACTTCATAGAAACTCTTTGAAATTCTCTTCAATAGTTCTGTGAATTTCTTATCGGAAGTTCTCTGAAATTTTCGTAGGAAATTCAAGGAAGTTCTGTGAACATCTTGTTGGGAGCTCTATGAAACTCTCGTCGGAAGTTCTCTGAACTCCGGAGTGATTTGAGATTTGGGCGTAATTGCATTTGTAAACAAACACGTTAATTGCCGATTTCTCGCAAATGAAAGCTCAATTTCGAAAACTAATAGCACTATGAGGTGAAGGAACTATTCCTCTTTCATCTGGCATAGCTTGTTTACGAGATTTAGGTATTAAAAAACGAAAAAACGGTGATTGACGTGTTTGTTTACAAAAGCAATTACACCCAAATCTCAAATCACTCCGGAACTTCTCGTTGGAAGATCTCCGATCTTCTCTTCAGAAATTCTCTGAACTGCTCATCGGAAGATCACTAAATTTCTCTTAAATTTTCGTTGGAACTTCAAGGAAGTTCTCGGAACTTCTTGTTGGAAGTTCTCAAAACTTCTCGTCGTGGAAATTAAATAAATATCTGTAATTTTAAGAAAATTTAATGACGTTGTGGGAACGTTTAAGTCAGAATTTCTCTGAACCATTCGTCGGAAGTTCTCTGAACTTCTCATCGGAACTTCAGGGAACTTAAATGAAGTTCTGTGAACTTCTCGAAACTTCTCTTCAGAAAGTATCTGAACTTTTCGTCAGAAGTTCCCTGAGCTTCTCGTCGGAAGTTCCCTGAGCTTCTCGTCGGAATTTCCCTGAGCTTCTCATCATATGTTCTCTGAACTGCTCGACGAAAGATCTTTGAACTTCCCGTCAGAAATTTTCTGAACCTCTCGTCGAAGTTCTCTTAACTTCTTGTTGAAAGTTCTATGATCTTTTCGTCGAACTTCAGGTAACATTGATGAAGTTCTGTGAGCTTCAGGGAAGTTCTGTGAACCTTAGGAACTTTCTTGAAACTTAGACTGAACTTCAGGAAAGTTCTGTAGACTTTTCGTCGGAATATTTCTTAGGAAATTATGCAAATTTTTCGTAGGAAGTTCTGTGAACTTTTCGTTGGATATTGTGTGTACTTCTCTTTAAGTTCAGAGAATTTCGCTTAAAGTTCAGAGTACTTCCTTTGAAGTTAGCAGATCATTCATAAATTGCATAGCAACTCTGGAGCCTCCCTTAGCTCAGTCGGTAAAGGTGCAGCTATAAAGCTGGAGGTGGCTGGGTTCGATTCCCGGCCGGTCTAGGAATCTAGAACACTAAGTTTAGAGCACGCAATAAGTTGATATGCGATAAGCAATAAGCTTGAAATGCAAACAAAGAGAAGAAGATAGGAAATATTTATAGCTACTTTGGAGTAGTTCTGCGATCTTCATGGAAGAATTCTAAACTCTAAAGACGTTCAGTGCACTTCAGAGTTGTTTTGTGAACTTCAGAGAAATTCTTCGAACGTCAAACATTTCTGAGAATTTCTCCGACATGTTACATCACCAGGACAGCGAGCCACCTCACATCTGACATCACGCAGAATATCGCTCTGCAGCAAGCATAGCCTCTCTGAAGTGTACAGGAAATTGGTAAGGGTACACGAAAGTTTGTAAAACCACTTTGAAGTAGGGCAGACTTCATCAGAACGCATAGAAATTTTCTAAGGTAGCAGAGCTTAGCTGAAGTTCGCAGAACAGTTTTAAGACGTTTAGTGTAATTTAGAAAACCTTACTGAAGCTATTTGAAAAGTTCGTTGAGCTGATCTGAGTTTTCCATAAATTATATGAAATTTGTCAAAGTTATCTGCTAATTGCAGATTGGTGAATCACAAGAAGCTGACGAATATGACGGACTTGATGGGAAATGGATTGAACGACTGTACTTTTAAAGGAAGTTGTGTTTTGCTACTCGGTATGCGGAAATTTGGCGAATAGTTTGGGAAGCTGGGTGATATCGGAATTGTTAGTAATTGACTTAAGGGTGAGTATTTGGACTGATTGGCAAATCGCTGAGATTCGTTGGAGAGTACACAAGAGAGGCACCACCTGATAATGCAAGCCTGTTCGATTGATATGACGGAGAGGCTCAATAGATGACGGTAAATGTCGGGACTCTGATGGTTTGAAGATCCTGGCATAAATGCTCCATCTTGGACATTTATATATAGAGAGCATCTCCCTCTTATTAATGAGGGAGATCCTGCATTGCCAGGTGACGCCTCTCCTACGTACTCTTCAACGAGACCCAGCGATTTGACGACCAGTCCACGGAAAACACTAACAAGTTGGATTCGCGATTCGAATTGGGTATGTTTTTCTTGACATTGAACTGGTTTCCTTGAACAAGGTAGAAGTAGGTGGCTTCGAACGTCGACGACAAATCCTAAAGCAGTAATGAGCCGAATAGGTAGATCAACAATCGTAAAAAATGGCTAGAAACACCAAAATCTGAATGAGCAAACCTCCCTTATCGAACCTCCAAACAGTTCTTGGAAAAGTATCCATTCAAGACCCAATGTGTATCCTGTTCGAGCATAGATCAATATCAGAGCAAGTCCAGAGAGGCTTTGAGGTGCATCCAACGCGTCTTTCTGGATAATCTAGAGGACCTTCCTGGGCAAAATTTGTGTATGGAAAAAGCTCGACACTGCCAACCAATGTTAAGTCATACTGTACATTCTCACATTCCGTTTCCACTCGTTACTTGGATCTCCTATATCAGCAGAACACAATTATCGATTGAATTCCTGGAACGAAAGAGAAACTTTTCCAACCCGGCGACTAGTCTGTGACGCATGGCGGGTGAAACCGAGTGCATAAACTATAGAACACGAGCAATAACAATAAATTCGCTGTCAGTGCCGGTACACACCAACTCTCTTTACCGCGTCGCCGCTAGAGAGCAGTGCTAGACCAGCGGCGGCGCGTTGGCATTTCGAATTGTTATTGAAGGAACGTGCTCCCCGTGCAATGTTTTGACTTTGATTAGTGGTCAGCGGTGGGCTCAGTAGCGGCGGCAATTATTTACGATGCCTACTTTGTTATGGACTGCACCTGATGTATGGATGTTGTTTACACACAAAAACCGTTCAGGTATTGATAACACTGATTACTGACCGTCATAATTCTACTGTTCTTCTGCCTGGAACAAGTAGGGACGATGGATCTGAGGAAAGTTTTTCTGAAACGTTTTAGGTTGTTTTAGGTCATGTAAATTCTCATAAAGCCCGAGAAAATTTTCTAAAACAACACGAACTGTTCGATTTGGAGGTGCAAATTACCTTTCCGGAAATGAATCTGAATCACAATCAAGATGTCAAGCTCAACCAATCAATCAATTCACGCGCGCCCTTGAATGTGACCAAATGCACTTTCCAATCCAAATGCCACGTGTTAATTCAATTCAATTCAACTCAATCGTGTTACATTACAGCACAGAATGTCATCTATTGCAAGCCACCGTGCTTGACCAGGCACTACATATATCCGACAAAGATATCTCCCGGAATGGCTTTCCTGCGAAAACACGTCCATAAATCATTTTAGCGGTGGACATATCCCCACCACACACTGTGCCGCGTGACTCGATTCACGAAAGCGGTTGAAGAATCTGCGTTATCGCTGCAGTGTAGACCCAGATCAGCTGCTGGTGTGGCCCGTCGACCACAGGGATGGTCTACCAACGCGATTCAGACGGCATCGGGAGCATGACACTATTCAATTACCGAATCGGTTATCAATCAGACGGTATTATTGAAATATTTATGATTCAAGCAGCTCACCGATAAGACACCTAGTTGACACCAATGTGTATTTCCCGTTGAAACTGGTCAAGTTAGACGCAGACAAATTGGACTCAACAATTTGACATTGACAGATCATCCGAACAGGGACGGTATTAAAAGTTAATCAGGAGGGTTGGAGCTCACCGTCATTAGGGAAGGAAAAATATTAGATTTATCGTGACATTTCAGACCCGCGGTCTGATACATTGTTCTTTTATCAACATACCTAGTGCAACTCACATGGTTATAATCATTTGAGCGTTGTAGAATTTACTGGTTTACGGGGTTTTGTGCAACTTTGTTGCTATCTGAAATTTCTTCTAGATTATTGAAAGCTAATCGTAATTCATCGTTGTTCTCTTTTCTTTCTTGCAGGTACGTTTACGATGGGTGTTTATCATTATCGTTGTGCAAGGATTTGCGGTAATTACGTGAGAAATCTTTGCACGTTCGTTGTAGGGATGTGCATTTTTCAAGAAATTTAATAAAGCTGCCGTGTTGCATCCCTTCAGGCGTCACTGCTGTCCTTAATGGTGACATCGATCGGAAATTTCGCATACACTTAGTTAATTGTTAACAGAGTGCAGTGCGGTCAAATCATGTATGGTACAGTTGGAGTGCCTCCTTTTTTACATATTCGACGACAAAAAAAAAGCTTGCCAAGCTCCGCCCCTGGAAGGGAAATCTGATTGCATAAATAAGGGTACCAACATGTTTACAGGGCTAGGTACTATATTCTGAAATCTGTGAAAGGGAAATCAGCTGGGACTGCATTAATCCAAGGGGGCTGTAGCCTCCACTAGCCTCCTTCCCATCGTAGTTATGCCAGTTTTCTGGCTTATTACCGCATATATCTGAATTTTATTATATGAAGTCATAAGATAAGAATGAATACAATGCATAGAGATTGGAATTTGTCAAACACAAATTTTTTGAATAGCCCCTGTACCATAGAATAGGAACCTTTTATGTAGTCTATGCAGGCCCAAGCAACACACTTCCATCAAAATAGGTTGCTGCAACTTGATTGTGACTGGAATAAGTTGCAATAAAGTTACCACGACTTTTCAGTGACAAGTGTGCGGGGGTTCTGCATTTTCGAAACAAAGAAACGAAAATGAACTCCCCGCAGAATCGCTTCATTTCGAGCAATATCATTTTCGTATTTCTTGTTACCGAGTCACGATGAACATTCCTTTTTTCAAACATGACTGGACTATCACTTGTTTCGTTCGTCAAGTGCTTCAGTTCATTTCATTTGAAAAGCAAAGACTTGTTTCAATTGACGCAATGAATGACCTGAAAACTGCTTCCTTCGTTTATTCCACTTTCACTAAAAATTCGGGGCTCATGCGACCTGAAGACGGAGGCTTATCCGGATAGTATCCGCACAATATCGGTTGCCGATAGGGATGGCATCCGGCATATTATTTTATATTAAACGAAAATTAAATTAACGAGGTCATTCTGGAGTCCAAGCTCGCAGTCATCGGGGTCAGGAAAAGTCTCAAATACCCTACAATATGGGTATTTTCGGAAAGGGGACGACGCGAAGGTGCTGAAAATCGATACCTGACGCCATTTTGGAATTAAAATAGTGGCCATTGGTTTTATGAAGTTTCAAATACCCTAAGATATGGTTTTTTTTCGGAACGGGGAAAATCGATATCCGACGCTATGTTGGAATCCAATATGGATTCAGGATTCAGAAAGTGTCAACTATCCTACAATTTGTGTATTTTCGGAACGGGGACGACGCGTAGATGCCGAAAATCGATATTCGACACCATTTTGGAATCCAAAATGGTGGCCATCAAGTCTCATTAAACGTGTCAAATACCCTAAGATATGGGTTTTTTTTTGGAACGGAGACAACGCGTGGCTGCCGAAAATCGATATCCGATGCCATTTTGGAATCCAACATGGCGGCCATCGGGTTTCACAAAAAGGGTCAAATACCCTAAGATGTGGGTATTTTCGGAACGAGGCCGACGCGTAGATGCTGAAAATCGATATTCGATGCCATTTGTAGGCTATTTGACACTTCTTATGAAATCGGTAGCCACCATCTTGAAGTTCAAGATGGCGTCGGACATCGATTTCTGGCTTCTAGATGCCAGCGCGATTTCAAAAAACCCACATTGATCGGTATTTGACAGTTTTTCTGAACCAAAGCTTGGATTTAAAGACGGCGTGACATCAATTTTTGGCATCTACGTCTCATCCCCATTCTAAAAATGACAATATTTTAGGATATTTGACACTTTTCCGAGACGTTACCCTAATTCTAAAAAAAAAACCGTTTGTATGGGTATTTGATAGAATTTACAACTTTTTCTCAAACCGGAAGCCGCCATCATGGATTTCAAAATGGCGTCGGCAGGGTGGCAAGTGAACCAGGAAAACCGGGAAAAGTTGGGAATTTATTTTCACCAGGAAAAACCGGGAAAAAACCAGGAATTTCATAAGTCCACCAGGAAAATAATCTTGTTTGTATAATTTAAATAGGTTTTAAATTTTATGTATGTCAAAATTTCTTTTCATAATCAGGTCAAAACTAGCCATTTTGTTCAAGCTAAATCTTTCACACAACTAAACATTGGTGAAAAAAAATTACCTTGAGAATTTAGTAAATATATTTTGTATTTATTTTTAATTTAATTTTTTTTCCCGAATCAATTGCTTAATTGATAGCAGACTTAAGCAGTGCCGACGCGTAGCTACTTTGAAGTACCTGTTCAACATGTTCAATAAAAAAGTTCTATTTCTAAAAACTTCAAATAAGGCCTTCGAACTTCATGCAAGTTCTGCAAAATTCGGGAAAGTCTTACAAGTTTCAGGAAAATCCTGTGAACTACTGTGATGACCTACGACGGTCAGGAAATCTCTCCGAACCTTCAGAGAAGTTCTACACATTTCAGAGAAGTCTTACGAACTTCAGGGAAGTCCTTTAATCTTTGGGGAATAACTACGAATTTTACAGAATTTTCTTCAGATTTAATGTAACTTCTACGAGATTTAGGCATTGCTTAAAACTTAAGCATAATCCTATGACACTTATGGATTTTTTTCCGAGCTTCAGAGAAGTCTTCAATACTCTTGCTAAGTCCTCTGAACTTAAAATAGTTTTCAAAAAAGTTCCTAGAACTTCCGAGAAGTCGATTGAACCGGAATTCATGGGAGCTCTCCAAACTTCTGGGAATTTCCAAGAAATTAAGGAAAGAACCACAAACTTTTGGAAAACCCTTCGATATTTAAAGCCTTATGAACTTCAGGAAAGCTCTTCTAAATTTAGGGTCCTCATATATTCAGTTAATTCCTTCAAACTTCAGGGAAGTCCTCAGATCTTCGAGAAAGTTCTTCGAACTTGAAGGAAGTCTTACGAACTTCGTGGTACTTCTACGATATTTAAGAAATTCCTATGAATTTCAAAAAACTCTGAACTTCAGGGAAGTCCTAAGATCTTAAAAAAAAGTCCTTCGAACTTCGGGGAAGTCCCATGAAATTCAGGCAATACAAACTTCAATGAACCTGACGGAAGTTTTACCGACTCTATGGAGTTTCTATGAACTTCAGCAGTCAGTCTTTTTAATAATAATAGTTATTAAACCAGCGTTGTTTATGAAATCTTTTAATCATATGATTTTGAAATCATGTTGTAATCAAAATTCCGCTAAATAATATCCTTAATCGTTGACAATTTGCGGAAAATTTAAACAAACTGGAAATCCATAAAATTGTTAGAAGCAAAGGTTTGTTTAAAGAGTCCTCATTCATATCACACTTCGCAATTTCACCTTGAGATAAACTAGCCCGTTGGCTAAAAATCTCAATAATGAAGTTAAAAAAAAATCGCACTTTCAAAAACAGAAATCTCAAGATTTAGGGGCTTATAGATCTCTAAATTTCAGACGTTAGATAGGGCTCCGCGCTAGTCCGTCGTATCTCAGCTTTTCTTCGTCATACACCCCTAAAATCACTCATTTTACGGGTTATCGCAAATGTTTCAGTGTCAATCGTAATTAATCTTGTAAGCAAAGATGTTTTTGCAAAAACATGAGTCCAAACGCTTTGCTATTATAGTTTTAGCACATAGAACGGAAATAGGCGCCATGATACGCGGCTCCCTACTAGCTTCTTTACAGCAAACAATCAGATAAAGATTTCACAGGCATTCACAAGAACCTTAATACCTATTTTGGTTTGTGGAATTCCGCATTGCGCGAAGAATGATGGTTCAAGGATTCACTTAATTTTTTTTAAATGTCAGCTCTGAAGATGTTCGCCAGCACTTTTGTACTTGCTAGTGACCATCAGTTAGTGCCATTTCCTGCATTTCAAATAAACAATAGTGACAGTGCGAATAAACCATTCTTATTTGAAAAGTTGCGCTTTTCATCTGGGTTCCAAAGCTATGTATTATTAATTAACTGTTATTTATAAATTAAGAATGCCATTTAAAGTTGCAGGAAAATGTTATAATGGAACCGTCTAATATGATATTGGACCACCATTTGCTTCAATAACAGCTTGGTTTCGACTGGGAATTGATTCATAAAGTTTTTGGATGGCTTCTAGTGGAATGTTGTACCATTCTTGGATCAGAAGATGTTCAAGCGTTTTCAACGACGATGGAGGAGGAAAAAAGCTTCGTATACAAGCTTACAACGTAGACCAAAGTGGCTCAATTATATTTAAATCCGGCGACTGTGCTGGCCATGGCAGGTGCATAAAGTCCTCGTCGTGTTCCGCACTACAGGTTCCCCCCAGGGCATTCCAGTCAATGTGGTCATCCCAGAAAAGGTCAATGTGGTCAATGATCTACTTCAATTCTATAGAAAGCATATTCATGAAAATCCATGAAGAAAGAGCTGTCGCACGGCATGTTTTTGAGTAAGAACGCAATTGTCCCCTACTACAGGTTCCCCGGGGGTATCCAGTGGTTGCGAGAGCGACCAATGTGGTCAATGATTATTTTTAAGTCTATAGAAAGAATATTCATGAAATTCCATAAAGAAAGAACTGCCGCACGGCACGTTTTTGAGTTAAAACGAAATTGTCCGCTGCTACAGGTTCTCTCGGGGCATCCCAGTGGTTCCGAGAGTGGCCAATTTGATCACTGATCCATTTGAAGTTTAATGAATGCCTATTCATGAAAATCCATGAAGACAGAGCTGTCGCACGGCATGTTTTGGTGTTAAAATAAAATTGTCCTCTGCTGTAGGTTCCCCCAGCAGCATACCGGAGGTCCCGAGAGCGGCCAATGTGGTAAATGATTCACTTTAAGTCTATAGAAAGAATATTCATGAAAATCTATGAAGAAAGAGCTGTCGCACGGCACGTTTTTGAGTTAAAACGAAATTGTCCCCTTCTACAGGTTCTCTTGGGGCATTCCAGTGGTTCCGAGAGCGGCCAATGTGGTAAATGATTCACTTTAAGTCTAAATAATGAATATTCATGAAAATCCATGAAGAAAGAGCTGTCGCACGGCATGTTTTTGAGTAAAAACGCAATTGCCCCCTACTACAGGTTCCCCCGGGGGTATCCCGTGATTCCGAGAGCTGCCAATGTGGTCACTGATCCATTTGGAGTTTAATGAATGCCTATTCATGAAAAACCATGAAGAATGAGTTGTCGCACGGCATGTTTTGATGTAAAAATGCAATTGTCCCCTGCTCCAGGTTCCCCCGGGGGCATACTGGATGTTTCGAGAGTGGCCAATGTGGTCAATGATGCATTTAAAGTTTATCAAAAGTCTATTGACGAGAAATCATGAAGAAAGAGCTATCGCACGGCATGTTTTGAGTGATTAAATGATCTGCCCGCATTCAGAACCCTCCACCAGAACCGATTCCAGGGAAATGGCCATATCTCGGTTGATTATAGGCCGATTTTAGTTCTTGGCATATGATTTGCTTTAGAAATGGTTCTCTTTTCGTTGTATTTACTAAAAATATATACATTTAACCAGCATCATATATAAAATTTCACCAAAAATTTAGCAAGTTAGACAAGCCCTCCGGAAACCCGGAATTTCTCCGGTATACGGTGACCATCGGATCATATTTGACGAAGTTACAACACTCCAAAGTTGACCAAAAATTTGCCTATCCTAGTTATTTTGAGTAACCCCTGTATTTTGGTTTGTGAAATTCCGCATTGCGCAAAGAATGATGGTACAAGGATTCATTTTATTTTTTTTATTCAAAATTGTTTTTTAAATACATGGTTTTCAAAACCAGGAAGTTTTTAATCATTGACCAGGAAAACCAGGAAAAAACCAGGAATTTAAAAATGAAAATTCACTTGCTACCCTGCGTCGGATAATGATTTCCAATCTCCAGACGTCAGCCCGATTCCAAAAACACCCATATTGATGGGACGGAATCAGTATTTCCCATTTTTTTCTGAATTAGGAAGTCGCCATGTTGGATTTCAAAATGGCGTCGCATATCGATTTCCGGCCTCTAGAAGCCGTCTCGATTCAAAAAATACCACCCGACAATTATTAATTTGACATCCACGTGCACAGATCTATGCGCATACGCTTAAATGAACCGAGTGAACAATCAACAAAAGTCGTAAAAACTGCGCGAATATGGATCGAACAGCTTCGCTTCAATGCAAAAGTAAGTTCATTTGACAATGAAAGAAGAGCATTTCTAGCTCAAATCGTTAAAAAAAATGTCAATTTTGTCTCGACCCCTTCTGATTTGAATGAAACATTGCTCACGTGTTCGCTGCTACTAATGGTTGCATTTTTCATTTAAATATGATTTTTTCCTCCAGAGTAACTTTTGAAAAGGGCGTATAAAAAATGGATTATTTTTTTTCCAAAAAATCATAACTTGAAAACTATTGATCTGATCAAAACGGCACATGAGAAGAAGTTTTAGGTAATTAAATTATCTTTGCGGAAAAAATACACTGAAAGAAAAAACTTCGTAAATTAGTATTTAAAAAACGTACAACGATGATTATCTCAAAACACCCCCCCTTCGATCTTTATAATTTTTTTTTTCAAGAAAATTGATGGAATACCCTTAAATTTCATGAAAAGTGTATGCTGGTAACTTTCTTAAAAAGAAAGCTATAATTTTTTAAATTTTTGTTGATTTTTACAAGTTGATGAAAATGCATATTTTTTTATAAAATAATAATTTATTTGGATTTAACGCATAATTTTCAATAACTTTGCATATATAAATTTTTTTCCTAAGTCCAGCCGTTCACAAGTTAATGCGAATTAAAAAAATATAATTATAACAATTTTCAACATATTAGGCCATTTTCAAATGTTCGTCGAGATGTCCAGCAACGAGATTTTATTTCATGATTGTATATTAAAAACCAAACAATTCATTCTCAGATATGGTAGCTGTCAGACTTACCCGTTTCTATCTAGAGGCAGCGGAAGAGAAGCACGTTGATGTGGTCAAATGAAAGATTTGTTGAGATAAGAAACAGTATATATTTATTATTTTATTTTACAACTCATATTATTTGAATACATTGAATAATTTGGGTGTATCGTTTGAATTAGAGAATATTTTTACTGCAATTTGGTTGTTTGAAACTGGAATATAGCAATGATATTTTCGAGTTCCAGGAATTGGTTTCACTTTCTTAAAAATTGGATCAAATTCCGTGTCAGCCTTTTTGTATTCTTCCGTAGAAACATAACAAAATGACATTTTTGTTTGAAGATCTTCTTTACGACTATTTGCCCAGTCGTACAGTTGTTTAGGGTTCGTTATAGGGTGCTCGTGTTGCTTAGCTAAACTTGCTCTGGTTGCCATTCTCTTAAGGGTACCGCCAATCGCATCACAAGGACCTTTGCCGTGTGAAGTTGCAAAAAAATGCCATTCCATTTCTACATTATGCTTATCTTTAAATCCACAAAGGCTAGCAAATTTTTTTATGTTTTTGTATTGTGATGCTGCTCTATCTAACATAAAAATACACTTTTGGACTGTTATTTGCGACTTTAAAAATTCTAATAATTTTGAGATAAACAACTGAACTGCTACTGTGTCATGCTTTGAAATTGATTTAGGTAGAGGTTTACAACACTTGAAATTGTTATCCATCGTAAAAAACTACTTGCTTTTTAACTTGAAACGCTAAGAGAGATGAACTGAATGGAACAGGTGAAGAACTTGACTTAAATGATCTTTATTTCTTGTATTGTGTGGTTTACATGTATACCTTATCAAGTGACACAGATGCGTCTTTTCAGCTTTAGTTCCTTTTCAATTAAAATTATTATTAATTACAGTTTTTAGTCCTATCAGGCCTGTTTTAAGAATGACAACCTTGGTGGGATTGGTTTGTTTAAAATTTGAAAAAAAAAGGAGACTACTTATAACTACTATTTACAACTAAAACTAACCTACAACTACTATATACATGTTCTGATAAAATACATCTTTGTGCAAATTTAGTCTTAATTTCGTTAATTCGGGAATCTATTTTGGCAATGCCTGCCTCTTCATGTAAATTTGTTATTCTAGTGTCGAAAGGACGATCAAGAACCATCCTCAGCACTCTATTCTGAGTGATTTGGATTTTGTTCCTGTGAGTCTGTGCACATGATTCCCACAGGGGAGCTGCATAGAGGATCGCAGGTGCTATGATTTGTTTGTAGACAGCCAGTTTTTTCACCCTTGAGAGGCGGGATCTGCGGCAAATCAGCGGATACAGAACAGGTGAAGAACGTCCCAATATATATATATATATATATGTAGCACAATAATTACAATGTTGACATTATACCTATCTTCATTAGGTACAATTGATTATAGCAAACTTTTTTAAGTGTGAGTGTAAGAAGCCTCCACGGAGTGCCTTTTTATGTAGTTGTGATATCGCGGGATGAGCTCTTAAGGCACAATATGGTATACGTCAGAGAAGTACCTAGAGAATTTATCTCAATTACAGGTTTAATAACATATTTGTTTACCTGTTTATGTTTTGAGCCTCTGTTATGACATACACAATTCTATCCAGGTATACAACTAATAGAGGACAGAAAAAAGGCACATGAGTGGGTTTGTTGATTATTTGGGTATATTTGAGAGTATTTACTTCTAAACTTGTTTCTTTTCTGCTGCGTCTAAATAGAAACGGGTAAGTCTGACAGCTACCATATTTGAGAATGAATTGTTTGGTTTTTAATATATATTCATGGAAAAACATCTCGTTGCTGGACATCACGACTAACATTTGAAAATGGCCCAAAATGTAGAAAATTATTAAAATTATTTTTTTAAATTGCATTAACTTGAGAACGGCTGGACTTAGGAAAAAAGTTTTTATATGCAAAGTTTTTGACAATTATGCGTAGAATCCAAATAAATTACTATTTTACTAAAAAATATGCAATTTCACCAACTTGTAAAAACCAACAAAAATTTCAAAAACTATAGATTTTTTTTAAAGAAAGTTACCAGCATACACTCTTCACCAAATATTAGGGCATTTTTTCAGTTTTCTTGCAAAAAAAAAATTATAAAGATCGAAGGGGGGGTGTTTTGAGATAATCATCGTTTTACGTTTTTTAAATACTGATTTACTAAGTTTTTCTTTCAGTGTTTTTTTTCCGCAAAGATAATTTAACTACCTAAAACTTCTTCTGATATGTCATTTTAATCAGATCAATAGTTTTCAAGTTATGATTTTTTGAAAAAAAAAATAATCCATTTTTTATACGCCCTTTTCAAAAGTTACTCTGGAGGAAAAAATCATATTTAAATGAAAAATGCAACCATTAGTAGCAGCGAACACGTGAGAAATGTTTCATTCAAATCGGAAACACTCATGACCAACCGGTTTGCGTTTTGGGCTGGAAATGCTCAGAAGGCATGAACACATGAAATGTCAAGCCAAAACAAACAGCATGGACACTGATCGAAAGTGGTTCTGTTGATGTTGACGGGGATCTGCTCGAAGAGAAGACAGAATGACTTTCAATTGAAAGTGATGGTTGACAGCTTCATCGTCACTTGACGATTTTCGATTGAAAGTGACTTTGCGGAGCCCTGAGTCTATGTGTTAAGTAGGCCAAACAAATAAAAATGAATATCACACTAGCGCCACTTGGTGAGTGAATTCTGAGCTGAACTCTTTACCTTGTGTCTATCTGAACAACTTTGCTAAGTTAGGGCAAACAATTCAAAATTAATGTCACACTAGTGCATCCTGGTGAGTGAATTCTGATCTAAACTCTTTGCCTTAAAATAGGTCTTGTCCATATAATAAACAGGATCTGTAGATAGCGTTATTTAATGTGTATTTAGGATGGCGCAACTGGACCTATTTCGATTTAACGCCATAGAGTTGGTTAATTTCGGTCATACACTGCTTTTTAGAGCACATTTCATCTAGTATTACAGAGGTCCGGTGGACGCACCTAGTCACGAAAGTTTTAGTAAAATCGATCTACAAATAAAAAAGCTACAGCCTTTCAAATTTTGCACAGTGAAAGTTACTAAAAATGAGTATATTACGATTAGGGAAAATTTGTATGTGTCAATTGTGTCTATTTAAGAAAATTTTGCAGTTCTGATAAGCTTTCAAATCCGCATAAGTTTGAAGATCTATTTTTTATTATTGAAGTTAAAACAGAATTTTTAATCTTTTGTCATTTTTTTTTTCAGTGTATATTTTTATCTGAAAAAGCAATCCAGTTTCCTACAACTTTGTCTCAGACGCCGTTTCGATTAGATGAGATATCAAATGGCATATTTTGAAAAATTAGGCTTGAATCAAAATGGACGAATTTCAATACAAACTTGGTTCATTGCCCCTAACGAACAATAACGCAAATTTTCATGGAATTCTGAGAGGTAGAATCTAAAATTTGTTTATTTGTTCGTTATTTCTCTGCTCTATAGAATAAGAAAGCTCAAAATTACCGCTGCTTGTGGTGATGTAATTCCGTACTTAAACTGTCAATCTTGTAAGCTTTGAACGGCTGTAGTGAGGACAGCAACTTTCTATCTAGTTGGGATATCGATTTAAAGTAAAGAATATTAAATCAAACTGCACACTAGCGCCGCCAATCCTACTGCGTAAAGGAGCAAGCACTCTCTTCGCATTGCAGTTGCTATCGGTTCACCGCTGAAATATGAAAAGAACATCGCCGAGTGCGCTCCGATCGCATGAATCGTTTTGACTATCCATATCTAGCCTACCCTGTACCCTTCCACGGATCCCGCGACCCGTCGCCTCTTTTTATCTCTTTATAAAACCACTCACACAAAGCGAGCCGAGTGCTACCGCGACGGTGTGCCTGCTACGCTCCGGTGCGATAAATGGCAGGGGTATCATGTTAACACGTTCAGAACGCGCATTCTGCGGCTTTCTTTCACGTCCTCGTCCGCACCCCCAACGCGCTTTGCTTCCATTTCCCGTGCCATGTCATAAAACCAAACTACACCTGTACTTGCCACATCACCACCGCCCGGCCGCCGCCACCGCCTTCTTTGGAAAATTATCTCCGTTTCGAAAGCAATTGAAATCCGATCACCCGGCACACAGCCTGCTGCTTCTGTCATTTGTGCTGCTTATTCGGGCCCGGCTTCGGTCGCCGTTGGCGATGATGGGGACTCGTTAGGCGAAGAAAAAACAGAAGAGGAGCGAGCTGTTACCGATGAAAATTATGAAATTAATTTTTCTTCGAACGGGAGTCATTATACCCTTGTGTGGACTTCCGAAGCAAGTAACGTGAGAATTTGTGTGACTTCTTGACTTACTTCGTATAAGGTTCTTTAACGACCTCGTAGCAACAACAAGTGTCGCGAGAAAGCAGTATCAATCAGCGGGCGGGCGGGTTTATCTAGGTTCGCTAGTGTGAGTAAGATATTCCCGTCTAATCCATAATTAAGGAGCTTACGAGTTTTAATTAATGGGTTCCAGCTCCGTGGAAAGTTCCGGGCTCTAGGCTTAGCAGGGCTTCTCCTTGTGTGTGCAATCACGGACGGGATCCGAAGAAACGTGGGCGACGCTATATAGCTACACTACTACCACATCGCCTACGCCTCCTACACCTTCCCGACAAACAGCTACGGAATAGGCAAAGATGGTACTGTTTGGGAGAAATGCGTCTCTGGGGAAAGCAACAAGGCAGGATCCGCTCTTCTGCTTTTACTACCTACCGCATACTTCCAGCTCCGGCTGGCGGCGGGCGAGGCTGTAATAGGTAGGATCTACTGATTCGCGTGTCGATGATGGCTCTCCGAAACGATGGCAATATTGAATTGAGTCTGCTCCTTTGAGCGCTGCTAGTTATAAGGCAGGCAGGCAGTCAGTCAGTCGCACTCGAGAAGAGGCGGAAAACTCGGGTTTTGGGGGGAACCCTAAATCAATCACTGTCGTGTGTTCATTCCCTCAATCAGTGCCACTGTCTGTTGGCTGCTCGCGAAATTGGCTTGTTGAATAGAGCATCAGGCCAGGAAGGAGGAGCAGAGATCCTGAAGTTATTTAATCACTCATCTTCTGATACAAAAGTATCGGAAAATTAGGTCATTTTTCAATCTTAGCTAAACTAAGCTAACAGCAGTCTCGGTGTAGCGGGAGCTTTTGGTACTGAGGATTTTTTTTCTATACGACTGTGGCTAAAAAAGTCGACTAGTTCGAATTAATGTCTTCGCCGTTTCTGTTCAAGTTAGAGTTTGATGGTCCCTCATATGTGGTGAATTCATATCTTTCGACGGATAATTCGTCGAGTGCGGATCAAGATATGATCACTTTATAACAATGGAACTGTCGCAGTTTAATACCTAAATTAGACTCGTTCAAGTATTTGATTCACAATTCTGATTGTGATATATTTGCACTCTGTGAAACTTGGCTTTCTTCTGAAGATGAACTGAACTACCACGATTTTAACATTATCCGCCTGGACCGACATGATTCATATGGTGGCGTTTTTTTCGGGATCAAAAAGTGCTACTCCTTCTATGCAATATCAATCCCAATAATTTCAGGCATTGCAATTGTCGCTTGCCAAATAAATGTGAAGAACAAAGATCTCTGCATAGCTTCTGTATATGTCCCTCCAAGGACTTCCATATACCGCCGTCAGATTTGGAGTTCAGTTAATATCCTTCCATCTCCAGTTCTAATACTGGGCGATATGAACGATGACAATAGAACGGGTATTTTCTATGATTTGGGTTTCAACTTGAATACGGTTTCAACTTGACTATCTTGAACCAACACGTATAGCAAAACCTCCTGTTCGAGAGAGCCGTCTTGACATATCTTTGTGCTCCAACTCTCTATAATTAGATTGTCTGTGGAAGGTTATCAATGATCCCCATGATAGTGATCACTTACCAATTATTATATCAATCAAAATTAGTCGTCTAAAACCAAATCAGTCAATTCAAGTTCCTTTTGACCTCACGAGGATTGGCAAAAATTTGTAGCGGCGGTAACTCTTGGTATTGATTCTACCGATCCTCTACCACCACTGGAAGAGTATCGTTTCTTTACTCTACAAAAGCGCATTAGACGCTCAGAGACGACGTGTTCCAAGTGCATCCTTCAAAAGAAGACCTGCCACCCCTGGATGGGATGACGAATGCACAAAGTTGTATCTTGAGAAATCCGATGCCTTTAAAGAACGAAAGATTTGAACGTTTTGAATAGTATCTGAAACTTGAAAAAAAAACTTAAAAACTTACTAAAAGCAAAGAAACGAAATTACTGTCGTACTTTCATCGAGGGACTTTCTAGAGAAACCTCGATGACAACGCTTTGGAAAAAGGCTCACTATATGCGAAACCGCTCATTTTCCAATGAGAGTGAAGAATACTTCTCCCAATGGATATTCGACTTCGCTAAAAAGGTTTGTCCAGACTCCAGGCTGGAATTTT
The DNA here is from genome assembly GCF_037179485.1 of Ochlerotatus camptorhynchus. NCBI lineage: Eukaryota > Metazoa > Arthropoda > Insecta > Diptera > Culicidae > Ochlerotatus > Ochlerotatus camptorhynchus. The sequence continues at coordinate 1,982,163 of NW_027040614.1, read as the reverse complement.
CAATGGCTCCTCTTTCATCGAATAACTCTGCTCCGGGAAGCGATATGATCAAATTCGACCTAAAAGACGATTACTTAACCTATATAATTCATTTATGGAATTCAATATAGTTCCACCAGCATGGAGACAGGTTAAAGTAATAGCTATTCAAAAGCCTGGGAAACCAGCGTCTGATCACAATTCTTACCGTACCGATGTTATCATGCCTGAGGAAATTATTAGAAAAAATGATCCTATTAAGACTTGACCAATGGGTTGAATCAAGCAACCTACTTTCAAATACGCAGTTTAGCTTCCGAAAGAGTAAAGGAACAAACGATTGTCTAGCAATTGGCTTCAGTCTTTTTGTATACTAAGGGCGCATTTGATTCTGTATCCATAGACATACTGTCAGTCAGTCTGCACAGTAGTGGATTACCCGGTATTTTAAATAATTTCTTGTATAATTTGCTGTCAGAAAAACAAATGACTTTCAATATAGGTCAACTGACAACTTCTAGAATTAGCTACATGGGCTTACCCCAAGGTTCATGCTTAAGTCCCTTACTTTATAATTTCTATGTCAAAGATATTGATAACTGCTTAGATAATCGATGCACGCTTAGACAGCTTGTAAGAAATTTAGGAATCGAGTTTTCACCGCAAAAAAAACTGAATTGGTAGTGTTTACAAGGAAGCGGTTTCCAGCCCAACTGCGTCTAAATCTTTTGGGCAGAGACATTACCCAATCTTTAACATTCAAATACCTTGGAGTCAGGTTTGATTCAAAATACACTTGGGGTACCTACACTAAGTATTTGAAACAAAAGTGTCTACAAAGGATCAACTTTCTACGATCAATTTCCTCACCCGAAAGACCTAATTAAACTGTATAAAACGACTATTCTTTCAGTTCTTGACCATGGCTCTTTTTGCTTCCTCTCAGCAAGAAAAAGCCACCTAATTAAATTGGAACGCATTCAATATCGTTGTTTACGTATTGCCCTTGGCTGTATGCATTCAACACACAATATAAGCCTAGAGGTAAGTAAACTCCTGCAGAACCGTTTCTGAGAGCTCTCATTAACAATATTGATTAAAAGTAGTGTCGGTAACAACCTCGTGATTGAAAACTTTGAAGAAATGCTCGATTTGAGCATCCAGTCTAGATTCGTGCGAATCTACCTTAATTATATGTCATCGGATATTAGCCTTCCGTGCTGCTATAACCCCCCTCGTGTATGCTTTACTAACTACAGTTCCCCCATTGACTATGATCTCTCCATGAAACAGGCTATTCAAGGAGTCCCAGATCAACTTCGACCTATCTCAATTCCCCGTATTTTTGCTGAAAAGTTCCAACAAGTCAATTAATGGCTTCGGCGTCTTCAATGAATACTCAACCGCCTTTCGGAAACTTCAGGAACCTTGTTCCGTTTATGTTGCTGAGCTAGCAGCAATCAACTTCGCATTGGGGATGATTTCCGACATGCCCATAAACCATTACTTCATCTTCTCGGTTAGTCTCAGTTCGATTGAGGCTATTCGGTCCTTTCAAAGGTAAGGGAGCAGATGCTGGTCGAAAGATGATATATGATTGTATGGGTCCCCTCACATTGCTCAATCCCAGGCAATGAGAAGGCAGACTCTCTCGCAAAGGTGGGCGCACAACAAGGCGAGATTTATGATAGAAGAATTTCACATGACGATTTTTTCCCATCAGTACGTCAGAGTTCTCTTTTAAGGTGACAAAATGATTGAACAAGTAATTCTCTTGGATGGTGGTTAGATTCCATTATTCCAAACGTTTCTTCGAGAGCGTGGTTCAAAGTTTGGATGTAAGTCGGGGCTTCATTCGCGTAATGTCAAGACTTATGTCCAACCACTACTCGCTAGATGTACATCTATACAGAATAAACTACGTTGGCAGCAATATATGTAGGTGCAGAATCGGTTATGATGACATCGATCACGCAGTTTGGTATTGCCCGTGTAATGACGCCTCCAGAGCACGTCTGTTGGATACCCTAGTGGCCCGAGGTAGACAACCCTTCCGTGAAGTAAGAGATGTATTGGGAACCCGTGTTCATCCCCTCCTTTCAAAAAAATTACAGCCATTGTGTCCCAGTCTTATTATCCTCCTGTTCCTGTGCTACTTGCCCCTGCCCAGCCAGGATTTGGTTAACCGTCCGAGAGTAGTATCTGAAGGAGGCTTCAGAAACCAGTTTCCTACCTAGCTCCTTCCAATCGAAATTGTTACCCATTAACCTCGAGCCCGCCACGAGTAATTGGTACCCATTACTAACCTAGAATTACTACTGTTTAAAATGTAAATTCAAATATTACTGATTTTTGGCTCCGCCAAGTATCACACACAACTGAGCCTAGTATTTTTTATATATCTTTATTAAGGAGACTTTCAGCCCTGGGCTGGTTCGTCTCCGGCGTCTAGTAAATAAACGAACTAGTTAAAAAAAAGTTAGAGTTTGGAGGTGGGGGATGGCCTTTTATATACAGTAAAGTTTCGATTTTATCACAGTCGAATGGGAATTAAAACTAGCTGGAAAAAATAATAACGCTCTGGTATTGTATATTCCATTGAGTGGACGTACTCAGTGAAGTTTCTTTGAATTAATTAGGACTACAATTTGGTGGAAAAAAAATAGTTCAGTTTTTGGCCGCAAAGATGACGCAGTGATGCATTTTTTTTTTATTTTGCAAGATGGAGGTTTGCAATCTCGGGCAAAGTTGTAGAACGTACAATTTTATGAAAAGTTGCCCAAGACATACAAGCTGTACATCTTCAAACAACTGAGATATACGAAGTTTTATTAATCGATGAAACTTCACCCAAGACGTCAACACAATTTAATGCAATGCCAGAGCATTATTATTTTCTTCCTGCTATATTTAATTCCTGGCCCACTGTGCAGTGGGACGTTGCGGTAATCTCAGACGGGAAAATTTCCAGAAGATTTTCAATAGCAATTCCTTTCAAATTTTCTCAACTCGAAAACAACATATCAAGAAGACTGGCAACTCTGCCAGCATTTGAGGCGCTGAGCATAAGCAGCACTGAATAAAAAATGAGCAAATACGGAAACCTCTCTTTTTGATGATGGCATATTTGCTATCAAATTCGCTTTGAGGTTTAACTCTAACTCCGACACAGGCAAAACTCCATTAACTACTGCCTTAAGTATACCCTTCAGTACGTTAATCACTTTGAAAGTCCATTAACCACAGCTAAATAAAGTTTATTAATTACATGTTCAGTTCTACGCCCTTTTAGTATCGATAGAAAATAGCAAACACATAAACAGCTGTAACTTATTAACTAGTATGTATACCATAAAAACTTTAAATTATCAGAGAAGATTATTTTGAGCGTACTGAACAAGTAAAAAATATACCATGATTCAAATACGAGCATTCACTTGTGTTTTAGCGAAGACATCATATCAAAAAGACTGGCAACTTTGCCAGAAACTAAGTGACAGATACAATAGCGCTGCGTGTGAGTGAAGGTGGAAGTAACGCATAGAAAAATTAGCAAATACACAAACCTTTCTTATGAGAATGTAATCTTTGCTGTCAAATTCGTTCGAAGCTTTTACCTTTGAGCGGCAGATGACGCGATTGTACCTGTCTCATAGCGTTCGGTCGGGAAAATGGAAGAGTTGCCAGTCTTCTTGATTTGTTGTCTTTGGTTTTAGTTAAGAAAATAAAATGTTGTCTCAAACATTTTGTACGGTGGCAAAAACCTACATTATGCTTTTTTTCTTATTATTTCCATACCTTGTTCAATTTATTAACGGATTATGAATCTTCAAAGCTTGTTAGAAAAAAACTGTTTTTTTTTTTTTGGGTAAAAGGGTTGATTTTTCATGTCAAGGGTAAGATTTTTAGTGCAATCTAAAGATTCATTTCAAATTAGTTCTGAGGAACTCCAGACTCTAGATAAAACGTAAGAAGAATTCCAAGGTTGTTCTGAGCGGAATTACAAGTAGGAGTACTGAGTAGGAATCAAAATTGCAAGATAATTCTGTGGAGCATTTCAAGGTTTTTCCAAAGTGAATTCAAAGAGAGTTCTGACTAAAATTACAAAGTAATCTTGAGGAGACTTTTCCAAGGGATTTGTAAGGGGAACTGAAATGGAATTCTCAATAGAACTCTTATAGAAAAAGGAGAATCCAAAGGGAATTCAGAAAAGAATTAAAAATGAAAATTCTGAGGGTATTTCCAAGGCATTCGTGGAACCACTAGAAAAGAATTCTTAGTAAGCGGCGCCGGTGGTGTAGTGGTAAGCGTGATTACCCCTCACCCCAGTAGGCCTGGGTTCAATCCCAGTCGGTGCCGCCGGGATGTTCTGAGGCATAACATCTCTGCCAAAGCCGTTGGTCTCCGGTTCATGAGTTGATGGGTCGATATGTATGGTCCAGGTGTGGGAGCTGCCTCCCTGGTGTTGGTAGCATTGGTGCTCAGCACGGAAAACTAGATCGATGCAAAACAAATCAAGGAAAAAAATCTTAGTGGAACGTAGAGGGAATTCCGAGGATTATTCCATTGAAATTTTTGAAGAATACTTAGTGAACACTGAGGAGAACTATTTTCAACAGAATTCTTTGGGGAATACTTATGAATGTTATGAGAATTGTAGAGTGGATTAAAGAGCGTGTTGCGTTTCACTCCTGGTTTCACTATAAACTTTCATTTTATTTGTTTACCCCTAGAAGTGTCAAATCAGGCATAACATTTGATAACGGCACAAAAGCATTTGTAAACAAACTTTCTACGGCCCTTAACATGCGAACCAAAGTACGCCCACGCAAACCAATACCACTTTCGGAAAGGTGATAGTTGCCCCTATCCGATGATATTGTTAGTTTGCGTGAGCGTACTTTGGTTCGCGTGTAAAGGGCCTTAGAAACTTTGTTTACAAATGTTTTTGTGCTGTTATCAAACGTTAAGCCTGAAATGAAGGGCAAATCTAGACAATCCTAAGCAGCAGAAGAATGCTTGCATGCAAAGTTGCGTCTAAAGCTTTAGTGTCGCAATACAAAAGGGTTGTTGCGAACACTGTGAGTAATTGTATTACTCGTTAAATGTGATTATGTGTAGCATAAAAGACGATTGTTAAGGCATAGTATAAAAACCCCATGACAAACTGAAAATATGTGCAGTTAAGCTGGACTTTTACTTCGTCCTATTTCATCCCGATTATCGAGTATCCGTCGCCGTCATCCTGTTTGGAGTAGATCCATCGAACCGCCGATGGGTCCTGTAGGGTCGTAGGGTCCTGACGTATCCACTCCTGAGGACGGACCGGACAGCCACGAACAATCGGACTATCCTATAAAAGCTTACATAAAGAATGACTCATTTACCGTCACCATCGACATCATCCAGACAGTAACTATAAGCTCAAGTAGGACCTATCTTCCTTTCTGGTTGAATCACCACGGTTTTGACTCACTGAAGGTGTGAACAAATTCGGAGCTCAGCCCTCCTACCGAGATTCAACCAGAATTCAAAAATCCTACCTGCAATCCTCTGGGAATTCAGGCCTTCGACTGGGCGTAGTCAGGCCAAGATTGTCACTTACGGCACAATCACCGCAACGAATCTATCAGCTGAAGGAACAGCATCACGTAGGATTCACTATAGAACGTTCATTCCTATTCTTACCAATCCTGCAAAAGTGTTCCACCTACGACCCAGTGCGTCTAGTATGCCATCATCCATCGAAACGATCGAAACCATAACCAGTCAGCAGTGAACAATACCATAAAAGGCAATTTCCACCATCGTGATATCTTCAGCTCTTCCAGATAGTAGTCACAATCAGTCCAATTCAATTCCAATTATTCAGCAATTAACTCCTAAAATAGTAAACACAATCATCACCTCGACTGTAATGAAACACATTCGTTGTGGGGGCCGAAATGTTGCGTTTCACTCCTGGTTTCACTATCAACTTTCATTTTATTTGTTTACCCCTGTGTCAAGTGTCATATGAAGGGCAAATCTAGATAATCTAGATAATCCCTTTAGTTATTGCGAACACTGTGAGTAATTGTATTACTCGTTAAATGTGATTATGTGTAGAATAAAAGACGATTGTTAAGACATAGTATAAAAACCCCATGACAAACTGAAAATGTACACCAGTTGAATTCATATTTCTTCCCGATTATCGAGTATCCGTCGCCGTCACCCTGTTTAGAGTAGATCCATCGAATCACAACGTAGGGTCCTGATCTACCGCTGGACAAAACAGAGCGTTCTATAGAGAATTTCTACAGTAATATGGAGCAACAATAATTCAAATTGTTTGTGGCACTGCCCAAGTAATAATTTTGGATTTATGAGGGTTCTGTAGACTATGAAGGGAAGTAAAGCCATTCTCCGGTCCATGAGTTGATGGGTCGATAGGTAGGGTCCAGGTGTGGGAGCTGTCTTCCTGGCGTCGGTAGTCTTGGCACTCAGTGCGGAAAACAAGATCGACGGAAAAAAATCAAGCAAAAAAATGCTTTAAAACCTCAATAAAACTGTTACTAGGGTTAACTTTCCGTTGAAGTCCTGGAAAAAAACCTGAAAAACTCAGGGAATGTTATTTAGCAAAATTAGTACACACCCCTTCAAACCAATAATATAATCTTATGAATGTTTTTTTAGAGGATTTTGTTTATTTCTTATTCTGTGTTGATCGGATTGTTGATTAGGCCCAATTGTGGCAAATGAAAGATTGGTCTCAGAAATTATTTCAGAAATTTTTAATTAAAAAGGGGTCTTACGAAAAAATTCCGAAATTCCACACCATAAAAAGCAATCAGGATTACGGCCCAACAAAAACCTTCAAGATTTTGGGATCATAGAAAATTATTTCAATAGAGATGAATTTTGAAGGAAATTTTCAAGAATCTTAGACTAATGACCAGCTCCACGCCACATAGCAAAAAAAAAAATTACTCGTACTCGTAATTATTAATCCTTCTCTTTTTCTTTTTGCCTTATTCTTTGTTATGGGCAATCATTCACATTACATATTGCAAAAAATCGACCATTTTGGATTTTTTTTTAAATATTTTTTTTTAAATGGCGTCTTTGACTTTTTTTTAATAAATCGTAGCACAAAAACATCACTTTTGATCGAAATGACGTCTGAGACAAGTTGTTAAGAAAAGTAAAGTAAAATATTCAGGGTAAATTTTATTTTGTAATTTTGAGTAAAGAAGGACTTTTAAAGAATTTAGAAAGAGAATTTCAAGAAAGATAGATATTCTAATAAATAAGATTTTTTTTAGTTTTGAACCGGGTAGACCGGGAAAAAGTCGGGAATTTCAAATTAAAAATTTAGTGGTCACCCTGTAATTGTTATTACGAGTCTTTGATATTGAAAGGTGAACATTTGAAATACAGTCAAATCCGATAGATAAATCGTCCAGCTCAAACCTTTGTATGGGTAAGCGGTGAGACCAGGCGTTTTGTTGAATGTGGAAGCTAAGATAAGAAACAATGCTGAAACTATTCGTTGGCGATTGTGCGTAATGGAAGATTTTGATTCCACAAAATGTGTGAATCAATCAAGGTTACTACAGTCGTCAAAGGCATGTTCCTGAGAACTGGTTTAAGCGATATGGGAATCCCCAGGATAGGTAGACCTTATTTTTTTTTGATTTTGACGAAACTAAGATAAGCTTTTGGGCGACGGCAATTTTGCGTAACGGTATAAAGATTTGGAAGGGCTCAGGAATGAATAATCATGACCGTTGTGAAATAAATATTTACGATAATTGATTCGGTTTGTAACTGACTTTTGACTGACATGGATGGAGAGGTTTGGCATTTGAATTAAAGAAAATACTAACCCTCGTTAGCAGCAGACCGAAGACATGTGAAACTTGAAACGAATCCAACTAACATACAACAAATGAAAGCTGCATCCAGCAAAACCTAAGGCAACGCAAAACCGAGAGAGTCAGCATAAAAAGGAAGAATTAAAATCGAACAAAAAACCTGCCACTACACAACGGGAACATTTATAGAAATGAAAAGGCACGTCCAGGCAAAGAGGGGGCCCGTAGTTGGAATAATTACCGCCGAACCGCGATAGTTGACCGGGGAGCAACGCCTGTGTGTGTGTGTACAAACATGTCTCGACAGCCGCACTGCTGTAGATTATTGTCGATTACCTACTATTGCGCTTGCAGGCAGGCGCGCGATCGATGACAGCGAGAACGATGATGATGATGGATTGCCGAGCCGCCGCCGTTGCCTCGAGGAAAGTGAAGCGCTGCACATCCGACGGCTACCGGGTTTGCCGGTTTACAATAGGGTCGGTCACACACTGGAGAAACCCGAAAGCAGTGACATTTCGTAGACAGAGGGCGGTCCTTTCCCCTCTCGCATTGGGACGTTTTTTTTTTTTTAATCGTAAATTTCATCCAGTCATCCAACCCTATAGAGCTTGCAGTGGCAGAGCGGAGTGCGCGGGGGTCCTGCATTTGCTAGTCAGCACTCTTACCGTCACTATACTGACTGGATGCTTCGGACAACGACCATTAAGCAGAACGAGCGAGAGCCTGCAGCGACGGCTAAAACCGGCGAGCGCCCGCCACACCAAAAACGGCGGACGAACAGAAGAAGGATATATGGAAGAATGCAAATAAAAACAATTCTCCACCTAAGTACCAGGCCCAGTCCCGCAGCCAGCCGAAGACGAAGACGACGGAAGAAGTGCGCACAGCAGAAAAATGCTGTAACTGATCGCAATTAATTACTGCATGATTTTCCACGGAAACCGAGAAACTACGTGCGAAATGCGACCTCACGGCTTCTTGCACTTTTGCTTCTGGTTCTTGTTCTTGTTTTTTTTTTTGACGTTCTTGGTCTTGGAGAAAAGAAAAAAAAATGATGGGTTGGTATATCGAGAATCATTCCGTTGAGACAGTTGCTGCAGTTGCAGGGTGGTTAATGATCTTCTGCGTTACCATTGTGAAGGTTACTGTTTAGCGCTGACTGTTGTCGATCTTAAGGACTTTGACGACTATTCCACAGAGGATCTTCGACAAGACCGAAGGACATTGAGGATGGATTCAGAGGACTTCACAGGCAGATCCGGTTATTTTTTAGACAAATTCGACAGAACTTGTAGGTCTACTATAGCCATGACTCAGAAATCTATTCTACTTTCCGGCCTTCGAAGTTCCAGGCAAAATAGCGATAAAGAAACGAAACTGCTAGAGACATCACCTCGACCAATGGCTTTATAGAACTTTTGTCTGGGAAGCTGACCATAATCCATCTTCACGTACGTTTCGTCGTCCATGAGTATGCATCCTTCGTACTTTGTAAGAACCTCATTGTACAACTTCCGGGCACGTCTTTTGCCCACTAGATTCTTCTTCAGTGTCCTGTTTGGTTGCATACTGGCCCGAAAAGATCGAAATCCTTCTCGCTGATGAATCCTTCTGGCGGTGCTTTGGCTGGCATTGAATTTATTGGCGATATCATAATCCGACACCTTCTAATGCAGCTTCCGATCCTTATTTCCTAAATGCCCCTAATTTGGGCCCATACATGAATTCAGCAATCGACTAAATTTTCAATACCAAAAATATCCATTAGTACCGTCCCAATGACGTGTTCATCTAGATAAAATTGATAAATAGCAAATTTTTAGCGATGGACTAAATATTAGATCCATAGGCCAACATAAGAGCCATTTCCCCTAAATGGACGATGACATAGCTTGATCTGAATAGAGGAAAGACATAACATAAAAATTCCCATTAACACACGTGTACCGTCAACAATTTGCTCGTTTCCTTCTACCGCCCCGAGTGAACTGTGTCGCTTGTCATTTGACATAGCGTTATCATTTGATCGCTTGTCATTTTGTCATTTGGAGATATTTTTGATTCCTTGATTCCTTGAGTGACCGAGTAAATGCATCGATTCAGGTCAAAACAAAAAAATCCAATGTTTTGGCTCTGGGAACTGCCCCTCTTTTCGCCGGTTTTGACGTAGGACTACGTCTGTGATTTCTATATGGGGGGCACACTTTGTGAAAACTAAAAATGAAACATGTAACAAAATTATGAAAGATTTTGAATGTTAATAACTCAGCTGCCCCTGGACCAATTTCAATAATTTTATCACCAATCGATCAGAAATATTCCTACGCATCTGTCAAATTTAAGACTACCATTTTTCAAAATGTAACTATTGAAGATTGTACGAATGTGCAACTGTTGCTTTGATAATTAAAATTATCACCGATTGCCTGCGAAAAGCGATTTCCCTAACACAGATTTCAAAGTTGAATTTCATCCGGTCTCACCAAACGGTGTTTATTCAATCACCGCGTGGTGAGTGGTGGTGTTCTCCAGTACACAACGAAAGGCTGCCCGCAAGCAGCGAGCTACATGAGCATCCATAGAAGGAGGAAGAAACCGCACCGCTATTGATCGGAATCAGTAGCTCTTCGTGAGTCGCTGTGGGCCATCTATGTCAAACGCGTCATACTAAAGTAAACAGAGAGAACCTCGCTCAAATTCCTATTCCTAAACAAAATAAATGCTCCTGCTGCGGTTAACAAATAGAATTTATTATACGTAGTCATACGTCACCATTGCGTACAACCCCATAAGGCTGTCCCTTGTAGTTTTCAATGACCACAAATGTTCATTTTTAGATATATCTGATGCCTATAAAGTTACAAACGGCACTTGGTACCCTCTTTGAAGCATTTTAAACGCACAATTAAATGTTGTGATCATATGTTTTCTACAGTGTTGCCAACTCTGCTTTTTTGACGTAGGACTACGTCTATATGGGGGTACACTTTGTGAAAACTGAAAATGGAACATGTAAACAAATTATGAAAGATTTTTAACGTTAATAACTCAGCTGCCCCTGAACCAATTTCAATAATTTTATCACCAATCGATCAGGGCTACGCTTACGCATCGATATCAATGCTTTTGACTGTTTATGTTCAACAAGAAACTATTGAAGAAGTAGTAAATGTCAAGCATTGTCATCACTGTTCAACATCGTGATTCAGTGGGAGCAGTATCGCCCTCGGCACCGTGACGTGACACAGTGCACTAGTTGTCTGGCATTTGGGCACGGTATGAAGAATTGTCACAAGAAGGCTCGTTGTGGCAAATGTGTTGGGGCTCACAATACTACCGCCTGCAAGAAGGAAGAAGAAGATGAACCAAATAACGTACATTTCCTGTACTTCCGGCTTGTCGTATGGTCCCGAACCTAGATCAAGCGGGTCCCAGCCACCGTTCAGTTCAGCATCGCCTCACTGATGCTGCGGCCCAGCCGAACCGTAGCTCTACTGCACCGGGATTATCGTACGCCCGTGCTGTGTCAGGTGAATCAGAAGAAAATTCTCCACTCACAAGCGACGAACTAGTGATCCTCGTGACTGAGGTGATCATAATCTTGCGCACCACCAAGACACTACCTGAACAGCTTCGTGCAGTTATGACCCTCGTGCAAAAGTATGGACCGTGAAGCCATCAAAAGAGCCAGCTGGAACGCTTGCTCGCTCAAGAGCAAAATCATTGAGTTCGTTGATTTCCTCAATGAACATAGACATCGCAGTCATCACCTGTCACACCTGAAGCCGGAGATAAATGTTCACCTCCCCGATTTTCGGCTCGTTAGGCTAGACCGGACCAGCTCCTGCGGAGGAGGAGTGGCTATCGCATTAAGGAGAAATATTGGCTGTCTACTGCTACCGAGTTTCCAGCTGAAGATGATCGAAGCGGTGGGTGTGGAAGTCTCCACTCCTGTCGGCCCTATTACCATCAGTGCGGCCTACTGTCCCAAACATGTCATCATCAGGGACGGGTCGGCAGCAGACCTGCGGAGAGACATCATCTAACTAACTCGACGCCGTCAGAAGTACATCATCGTTGGCGACCTGAACTCCAAACACCAGGCTTGTCGACGCAACCAAAACGGCACAATCCTGAACGACGACCTGCAAGAGGCTCACTACACTATAATAGCGCCGGACTCTCCCACCCGCTTGAGCCGGTCTGGCGTTCACTCCACCATCGACATCTTCGTCAGTAACAAGACAACATCTCGCAGCCTGTGATCCATCCGTCAACCGATTCCAAGCTTCCCGACACAACTACCATCGCGTCAGCTGGGATCAGTTCCAACACCGTCGACTACGGTATCCTTCCGAAGACGCCCGAAGACGTTGACCGGTGTCTGCATTCCATCGAGGAGGCCAGGGAACTACACGTGCCAGTATCTAGACAGATGAGCAATACTCTGAACCTTGACAGATCTACCAAAGACCTTATGAGACTCCGTAACTCCATCCGAAGGCAGTACCAACGCTCTGGTCTGCCTGTCCTTAAGACCCACTGTAATCGCCTAACAAAAACCATCCAAGCCAGGATGGTGGACCTCAGAAATCAGGACTTTGCTAACAAGATCCGCTCTCTCCCAGATTGTGCAAAGCACTTTTGGAAACTAGCCAAAATTCTTAAAAATAAGCCAAGACCCATTCCACCACTGACCCCAGTGGATAGTCCGGGCGACCCAGTGGTTCATCTGATAACTCCTGAAGAGAAGGCTGCCGCGATAGGTCAACACTTCGTCAGCTCTCATAATCTCAGACAAAACATCGTCAGCCCTCATGAATCCGAGGTTGGTGAAAATGCAACCAATCTTCATCAGATTCCGTACATTTTTCCAGAGGAATCCGAGATTACAGCTGACGAACTGTTGGCCTATATCAAATCATCTAAAAACATGAAGGCCCCATCATCCTGAATCTGGAACTCAAACACTTGAGTTGCAGATTCTACAACCATCTGGCACTGATATTTAATGTGTGCCTCCGACTTGGCTACTTCCGCTCGTGCTGGAAGTCAGCTAAAGTCATACCCATCCGGAAACCTTGGAAGGATCCGTCCTCTCCTTCAAGTTATCGACCAATCAGCCTTCTCTCAGGGTTATCAAAACTGTTCGAAAGAGTAGTCTACCACCGGCTCCTAACATCTGCCGAAGAAAACAACTTGTTACTCGAGGAAAAGTTTGGTTTTCGGAAAGGTCGTTCGACCGTCCACCAGCTGACTCAAATAGGAATAACAAACTGTTTCGAAAACATCTGCCATGGCGTTGTTGGACGTTGAAAAAGCGTTCGACAATGTCTGGCATGATGGCCTGGTGTTCAAATTGCAGCAGTACGGTCTTCCAATCTTCCTAGTGAAGATAATAAACAACTATCTATCGAACAGGACGTTCCGAGTCTCTCTGAATAGCATCACATCGGATGCTTTCAACATCGGTGCCGGTGTTCCACAAGGAAGCATCCTTGGCCCCATTCTATTCAACCCGTTCACCTCCGATATGCCGTATCGGAGGTAGACAGCTTTTATGAATTCTTGACCATCCCCCCCCCCCATCCATCCCCCTGCATAGACAATACATTTTTTTAAATTTGTATGGACTGGGAATAATAATTGTGCATTTTTCAAAAAACAAATTTATGGAAATTAAATAAATATATTTCAGCAGATTCGTAATGTAATATCCTATCGATTGGCGTACTTGGACTTTAATTTCATCTATAAATGACAAAGTTACAAGCATTGAAAACCTAACACTATTTCGCCACACATATTTTTTGGTTTGCACCCCACTATAGTCGACAAAGACGTAGTTCTGCGTCAAAAAAACGTCTATCACATTTCGTATGTTAGATAGAATCTTTCCAAATATTTATTGCTTTTCAGATAGATGCGTTTGATTTTGTGCGTTATCACCTCAGTCGTCGAATTTTCTTAGCGGATAGCTTGCCCGCGCAGTTCAGCACCGTCGTCAGATAAGGGATTTCCCTTCCCCCCTACCAGCTGGTCTCGTTAGTTTTCGCTATGATAAGGCGGTGGTAGATGATAGAGGGGAGAATCGTGTGAAGAGAGTGAGACAGTGCTGAAATAATATGCTACGTATGCATGTGTGTAGCAAAGGAGAATTTGCCTATATTAGTGTAAATAAATGATGATGTGTTGGTGTTGGTGGTGTGTAGTTCAGTAAGTGTCCAATGCATAAATACTGCAAGTTGCTAGGTAACGGTGCATAGTGGTTGTAGTGGGGAGCTTTCTTTTGAATGAAGAGACTGTGAAGGCTTTATGATGGAGTACTGAATGATTGCTAGGTACCGGTGAAAGAAGTCCTAGGAAAAGATATGTAGGAGAAGGGTTGCCAAGAATTTTCATATATGGCCATTAACATAATATCAAAAAGGTGTGTGATGAAGACGAAGCGTCTGGCGGAGGACAACAGACAGCCAAGGTTGCAAATTCTCATTTCAGCTAAACAATGTTTTTTTTTTTTTAATTATGAAATAATTAGATGCTATGATCATATTTTGAATTGGTAAGATACAGGAAGAGGTTGCAAAGAATGTGTTTGACCCATTAAACCTGTTTATTTCACTTCATGAGAGTCTCATTCAGTGATTTTTCCGAGGGGGGTGACACATCTAAATTTCAATTCTAGATGCTCAAAAAATCTCACACTAGCAAATCAATCTTCGAAAAATCATCTTTAATTTCTCGCATCTACTTGCATCGTGCTTCATCTTTTTGCAGGAAATCTTCAAAATCGACATAAATCTTCCTTCTATCTACTCAGGGTGGTGCAGCTAGCCACAGCAAAACACAATCTTTTCTGCATCGTAGATTTTTTTTTTTTTTTTTTTTTTTTTTTATAGTCACTTTAACACTCTTGGGTCATTCGTGACTTATCCGGGGGTAAGATTTGAACTCGTGACTTTGGCGTGAGAGGTAAGGATGTTAACCACTACGCCGGGGTCGCCCCCTGAACTCTGCATCGTAGATAGAATCGTCCCCCTCGGATTTTTCACACACTCACTCACTCACTCACTCACTCACCGATCAGCAAATCGCTGATTGTGACTCATAGAAAGCAAAACTTTATAAGTTTTATGTTTCAAACGCATACTTTGTAACCTCTTCTTGTAAGTTACAAGTAGATCATGTCATCATACCATCCTTTGGTTTTATTATTCCGAAAAACATTATTTTAGCTGAAATGAGTATTTGCAACCTTGCAGACATCAGCTAGAGGGCTACTGAAGAAAATCGTGCAATAGAGAAGTCCGGAAAGTTGATGACCACAGTCAAGCAGATCAGTTTTGGTGAGATCATTCCATTTTTATCTAAAAATTAGGAATTTTGGGAACATGGGGAGGCATTTGATGAGAACCATTCATATTAACCATCGCATATGATTGTCAAATTCACTCTTACATAGCTCGGAGCGTTTGGTACGGTATGTCCACGCATCCTTCTAACCTAATGCGTTATCTAACCTAATCATTTTCAAGAATGCTTTCTCGTGCTGGTTGCGTTTGTGTTAGATTAGATTATATTAGATTAGATTCAGATTGCTGTCGATCTCGATGGAACCTTGAAGACACCTCAGTGGGAGTTCTACGATGCAATCTTTCGAACATGTCATCTATTGTACATCTTGAATCTGTTTAACTTTATTGCTTTCATTTGAATCATGATGCCGTTGAAATCGTTGAAATTTGTAATTGATTATGATTCAAGTTGAAAAAAGACATAGAATTTGAAAAGTAACCGGGAAAATCGGGAAAAACCCGGGAATTCGACGAGAGAACCAGGAAAAATAAATTAACCATACCATAGGAACAATTTTTACACCAGAATTTCAGAATAAACCATTACAACAGAGTGATCCTTTACTTGCTCTATTTGGTGCATACTTTGCTTCAGTTTCCCGTCTTATTGTTTTGAGAATTTAATCACTCAGCAATATTGCAAATTGATTTTTTTCGTTTCAATTTCAGATGCTGGACTATGGAAACACATATTTGTAAAAATCGAAACTGAATTATTCTTTTCCGGGGTTTTAATTTTTCGTTGTTTAAAATTCTTATGATATGAATTCCAGAATAAATTTGGAATTCTGCTTCGAATTATCATGGAATTCTTCTGAAATTAACCAGAAAACACTCCGCGTAATAATTACCGTTGAATTATTTTTGGAATTTACTTGAAACCTCTTCTAAGAATTTAATTGGAATCCTTCTTAGAATTCCCTTGAACTTATTTGGAGACTTTGATTCCTTTGAAAATATTTTAAAAATTTTATTTTAACTCTACTCAAAACAACAGAAACCTTTCGAAATTTTATTTAGAAACGCTTTGGAGTATTTTAAAGAATTTCTTTCTAATTATCAGCAAATGTTTTTTTAATCAATTTTGTTGAAGCTCTGTGATGAATCTTTCGCACTAGGGTTGAAATAATCCCTAGAACACTCTTAAACTTTGTTTCATGTTGAATTCATTTTCCTCACGATTTAAAGTTTTGTTTTTCACAATTCCTTGTGAAATCTTCTAAATTTACATAAAAATTTAATTTAGAACTTGCATTCTTCTCCACAGAAATCCCTCCAAATTCAGCTAACAATTTCTAAGGACTCTAATTCTGGACTTCTGCTCAGAACTTCTCCTTCGAAAACGGTGTGAGAATCCTTCTCAATATATGTTCGAAATCAACACTTTGAATTCTTTTAAATTTTACTAAAAATTCCAAGCTTTGTCGGCAAGATTCTATAGATTGTTCTGTAATTTGTTATAACCATTAAAATGCTTCCAAGCGCGTGACAATTATGACTCCACGACTCATAAGTATTTTTTTCTTCGAATCTGTGATCTTGAAATTGTTTCAAAATCTCACATTTTAATTATTTTTTCTCCAAATCTTGCATCACGAAGATTGTTATTAATCACAAATTTTGAAGAAAAGTTCTAGTTTCAGACTCTACACAAATTTCAAAGCCCCAGAATATTGGAAATCTCCATAAATCACATTTTCTATCCTTGCAGTAAATTCCTTCCAGTTTTTTGTTGAATATTAACAACCGGGAAATTTTTAAGATTTAAACCAGGAAAACCGGGAATTTCAAAATGAAAATTCACTGGCCACCCTGAATGTTATATCAGTGTTCACTCGGCTGTCGACAAAAGCAGGCCACTCTCGATGTGTGCCCAATCTTGTAACCGGCACGGTAGGCGACACTTTTTCTGTGATAATCGACTGCCTTTGTCTCCGACACTTGCAAAACAAGCTATCATAGTACAGTACCAAACTAAAATGTCATATGACAGACTCTGCCATACGACACTGTCGCCAAAGACCGTCACGAATGTATGTGTTTTAGGTTTTCTCATAATAAGAGCTGCTGATGTTGTGCTTGTGTGAATTCTGAAAATAGCAAGCAATGATGTCCTAGTAATAACATTTCTGATCAGAACTGGTTTAATTTATACCAAATTAAGAAATTAGAACAAAATCACACATGTCACGACAACGAAGCGAGTGTAGTAAAAAACGTCAACCGTTTCAACCCCTGTGTGTGCCACGCGATCGTCTGTTTTCTCGGCAGCAATCATTGTGTGGTTCTCCTCATTGTTCTTCATCAGCAGTTCTTTCGGTCGATACGTCGTCGAATTTGGAAAGCAACCGTTTGGTGATGAGTGTGTGAGTGCTGACCACGTTTTGCGTCCATTGCTGCAATGGAAGCGCTTTGACCCCCGTTGGCAATACTGCCATACAATGAAACCACTGGAAGCGGGTCCCGTTCTGATGGAGGAGGCTTTTTGGATAGCGGAAGATAAATTGTTTATTGTGTTGTACCTTTTGACTATAGTTTTAAGATGTATTGTATAGTGACCAAGAATCCTCGGCTCTGTAAAGTTAATTCGATTGAGCCTTATCAAATAAATTAATAAACAACCATGTTATATCTTCAGTCGAAGATGATGTAGACTTCGTTGAACCTAGTCGACATAAAGCGGACAGGATCATGAAGGCCGTGCAAGGAGTTGCGGGGCTCAAGCAGCTAAAAGTTCCGTTGGTGAAGTAATCGTTCAGGAACATAAAGGTTAAGTTGACCTAGCAACTCCGGTGCGTCAGTTTCTCCTGTGAGAAGTGTAGATACAAACACCGCTTGGGCATCATTCCGTCTCTGCTCAAGCGTCTGCAGTCCCAATAATCTGCATCGATCTCCATATTGTGGTAAGTTCAACGGATCTCGCCACGGAAGGCGTCGTAGGGCATATCTCACAAATTTTCTCTGAATTGCTTCGATCCTACCAGTCCAGGTTCAATGACATTTATATAAGGTCTGGGTCAATGGGCTTATTGGTGTTAGTGAAATGTGCAAATTCTTAGTGGTGTTCGATGTTTTCCAGCTTGTGGGAAAACTACGCTTCCGTAATGATATGTTGAAAAGTGTCGTAAGAGGGAAAATCAACTCTTCGCCGCATTTTTTCAGGATGCATGACGGTATGCCATCTGGACTGGACACAGAGTATTTCAATTTGTTTATTGCGGAGTCCACCTGATTCGACGTGATCGCAAAGCTTCTCAGAGAACAGACCCCACTATGTGTATCTCTACAAGCTTCTGTGATTTGACGTACAGACGACGTAGAATCATTAAATGCCCTTCTAAAGTGAGTGGCAAACAAATTGCACTTTTCCAAAGCGGAGGTGGCGACTTCATCGCCCAGAAACATCTCAACGGGTAACCCCTTCTCCTTCCGTTTAGAGTAGACAAATTTCCAAAAATGTCGTGGATGTCTGCGTAGATTTTCCTGAGTTCGGTTGCAGTAGCGTTTGTACAGATAACGGTTACGTGCGATAATTGTTACTAGCAAAAGCACAACGAGACTGGCAGTAGGTTCGGAGTGCTTTGGATCTTAGACGTTTGAGTCGTCGTAAATGTATATTTCCCCAAGGTGGCTTCGAAGATGGCCTGCTGCGCAGTGGAACAAAATCAACCAAGTAACTCTTCAACACACTGGTGAAGTACTCTACAGCAATGTCAATATCTTCAGCGGATTCAAGGATGTGCCAGTCGGTTTGGCGAAGCGCTTCAAGTAATCCTCCAAAATCAGCGCGGTGAAAGTCAACTCCAGGTTCGTCCGGGAAACTCTCAAATTCAGTAGGCTGTGCGAGACTGATAGTTACTTCAAAAGCGGGATGATCGGCATCAAGAAAAGAGAGTGGTTCTACAGCTGCTTCAATCTGGCATCGAGAGGGCGTTGCTTCATTCACCAAAGCGAAATCCAAGATTCGCATGTTCTGATTAGTAATATAGTTAACTTGATACAGACCATGCAGATTGAAGCCATCGAGTAACGAGGCGCAAGCAACAGCGATGTGAGACTGCAATGCTTCTACGGAAGGGCGATCGTTGCTTGGTGTGTTCCAGACAAGTCCCGATTAATTATGAAACCAAGCGTAACGGGAGTAGGCACAGAAGAATCGTTCTGGAAATTTGATCTACTTGATTGTCGTGCAATACCATTTCTAGCGTTACCGAATGACGAAAAACAAAAACATTCGAAATTTATCACTAAACACTGATGAACTGATTTTCACACGAACGAATATGCTTCAAGAAGCCAATTTATCACGAGGTCACGGAATAATAAATTTACGGATGGCTTTTATACGAAAAAAAGCTGAATGTTTGTCAACAATAAAAATAAAGCATTCACGAATTTGTATACACGGAAAACTTTTTATCACATATAATTCATCATATTAAAAAAAAATGTAAGGGGTCGTAGAGTTCTCTGCATCTCTCTTAAGTAAATGTTGGACTAACATACCTTTCCTATCCCTACCAGTTGTGTTGACGTGGCCAGGACAATCCTTAAAGGCCCAAACACAACGTGGGCGGAAGCGGAATGGAAACGGAAAATTTGACAGTTGTCACAAATGACATCAAGAAGATGCTTAACCGAAGTCGATTTGGTTGTAACTAGTTTTCAATCCGACAAGTAGGCTTACTCAGATCGGGCTATTCCGCTGCCGCTTTCATTGCGCTTGGACCTTAACTGTTGAAGCGGGATATGTCTATATATTGAGCAACTTGTTCGATGCTAATGTTAATGTTACGTTATTTCATATAGTTGCAGAGAATAATCAAGGTATACATTGATAAAAAATACTCACAGATTCGTCCAACGGAAATGATGTTGTGGGGGCGTACTTAGCAGGTCATGGAATAGTTAGCGTTCCAAGCCAGTGCGGTCCGTGCCACCATAATGAGTTTTCTTCAAGTTCGTTGAGGTTCATGCCCCGAGATATGAGGTCCGCTGGATTTTCTTTGGACGGAACATGGTTCCAGACAGCATGAGTGGTGAGCTCCTGAATATCAGCCACACGATTGGCCACAAACGTCTTCCACGTAGACGGTGTTGCAGAGAGCCAATTCAACACTATGGTAGAATCAGTCCACAAGTAGATCGTGGCGGAAATATCAACACTGTCCTCGGCTTGTACCAATAGTTTGGACAGAAGTTGAGCAGCGCATAACTCGAGTCGAGGAATGCTTTTGGTGTCTATCGGAGCGACCTTGGATTTCGACATCAAGAGTCGAGTTGTGCAGCATCCAGCAGAAGTGATTGACCGGAGGTACAGACAGGCCCCGTATGCAGCTTCTGATGCATCGTTGAAGCCGTGAATTTCCAGGCGTGCGTAACCTGAACTGAGAACGTGTTTAGGAACACGTAGCTTAGTGAGAACGGGGAGCTGTTGCTGAAATTCCTGCCAGTTGGCGGCGACTGCTGGTGGGACTGCCGCGTCCCAGTCGAGTTGAAGTTTCCATAGTCCTTGGAGCAAAATCTTAGCCTTCGAAAAAGTCGGTCCGATGAGACCTAGTGGGTCGAACAAACTACTGACTTGCGACAAGATTGCCCGTTTTGTCAGCGTGGAGAATTCCTTCCACTTAGGTTGCTTGAAGGAAAGCAGATCGGTAGTTGGCTCCCATCGTAGATCCAATGTTGTAACGGAAGCTTCGTGGTCCAAATCGAGTAGCGTTTCGGTCTCCAGGAGTTCCGGAGGAATGGCATCCAAAACGATCTGACTGTTAGAAGACCATTGCCAGAGTGGAAGTCCTGCAGAAGCAAGCATTGTGATGAGTTCTTTACAGCTTACGGCGAGAGATTCAGCGTCGTTGGAACCGGTCAGCAAATTATCGACGTAGAAGTCGCGACGAAGCATTGGAGCTGCGAGCGGGAATTGCTGTTCTTCATCGTCAGCGAGCTTCTTCAGTACCCGGATCGCCAGAAACGGAGCACAGTTGGTGCCATAGATGACGGTGAGTAGCTGGAAGATCTTCAGTGGAAGGTCGGGATGATCGCGCCACACTATACTCAATAGCGGTTGATCAGACAAGAACACGAGGATCTGCCGGTACATTTTCTCGATGTCCGCAGAAGCGACGAATTCGAAGATTCGGAAGCGAGTGACGATAGTGACCAGAGTATCTTGAATGGTGGGACCAGCAAGCAGGACGTCGTTCAATGAAAGGCCAGATCTCGGGCCAGATTTCGATTGACACGAGGCGTCAAAGACTGTTCGAAGCTTGGTTGTCGTGCTATCCATCTTGACCACTGCGTGAAGGAAATAGCGAGGCTTGACATTTCGTTCATCGGGACTAATTTCTCACATGTGTCCTAACGCCAAATATTCGTGGATGAACTTCTGGTACATTGCCTTCTTCTCAGGATCTCGGGTTAGCGACCGTTCTAAAGCGTAGAAACGTCGCGTAGCGTTGAACCAGTTGTCATCTAGCTGCAACAGGAGTTCTTCTCGCTTCGGAAGTAGGACAACGTAGCGGCCATCGGAGTTTCGAGTTGTGTTCTTGAGGAAGTGTTCTTCGCAGAAACGTTCGGACGGAGACCAGCCTTTTGTCTTTTGAACCTCCTCCAACTGCCAGAAACGGTTGACCAACTCGTCGATTGTGCAGGAATTGCTGAACTGACAGCTACGTGGATCTTGGTTATCGTGGTTTTCCACCGTACATTCTCCTGAGACGACCCAACCGAATTCTGTGTTCTGGATCAGAGGAAGATCGATGCCAAGAGAAATTCGGCCATAACGGAGAACACGGAAGAAGTGTGCAGCGCCAAGGATCATGTCAATGCTACCGGTGATGGCGAACATGGGATCAGCAAGGTCAACGTGCTTTGGAATCGACCATTCACGAACGTCGACGGAGAACTGCGGCAGTTTCATGGTAATCGACGGGAGTATGAGCATGGAACTTTTCAGGGTGAATGGCGACACCCGGGAGAAGATGGTGACTGATGTCTCGTGTTCCACGATCGTGGTGGTGTTGCCAATTCCACTGATAGTAATCGGCTGTGGAAGTCGAATGCGAGGAAGTTGAAGCTTTTCGCACATTGGTACAGAGATGAAGTTTCGTTGAGAAGCACAATCCAACAAACAACGTGCGGTAATGATCCGACCTCTGCTAGTGCGAATGTTCACGAGAGCGGTTGGAAGAAAGACGGTTCCGGGGATCGCTGCTTGGGATTGCGAGACCAGAGCATATTGCGAATTCCCAAAAGTGTCGTGAAAACTGGAAGCTTGATTTACAGGAGCAGCAGAAGTAGACGGTTGCTGGACTGGAACATCCGGCTCGAAGGACCAAATTTATGTTTAAGCACTTCACCACTTTTCTTCAAAGGAATGAATTGTTGGAATCCTTAACCCACCAATCAAAATGTACACGGGATTTTCTCCTAGGAATCGTTCGGAAACACCACAGAAAAACGATACGATGAGAATTCGAGTGCAGACGCGACGGAGTACGTAGTTCAACTCATTTATTTACACTATGTACAAATTGTTATGCTGCACTGGTTTGACAGCGGGTGTGTTGCATCTTTCAGCTGCTTGTACGCTACGTACGCACAATGGGAGTGGTGCGCGTGGTACAGTGGCAGTAATTATTAATATTCGGAATTTCATTTCAATCTGATTGGTTTTAAACACTACCATTTCAGGGGGTAGCGTTTGAAATCCCAGGATTGACCTATTTTGAAACACTCTACTGTTACATTGAACTATGAAAAATAAAACGCAATTTTAAAACCCAACAAGATTTTCGTGTCCGGATTTTTTCGTGTTCACCCTTTGCACGATAGTGCTCAAGGGTCTCATGACACTATTTCAATCTTTTCCTGTGAAATAGAAGTCGTCAAAAAATTTCCACTCGCAATCAATTCCGAGATGCTCCTCACTCATAGATACCGCAGACGACAGACAATGATGATGATGTAACTAAAAGTCTCTTTCTCCCAAATGCTTCTCCAACTGAATCCTGTCAACCTGTCGATTGCCTTCGCCTGTTACGTTCTCATCACGCTTACCCACACCGACGAAAATAGCAAAAGCATTCCGTTCGTTCGTCTGTTGACCGGTAAGACGACGACGACGACGAAATCAGCGGTGACAGGATTGTATTATTTCTGAAATCACCGAACGGAAATGGCCTTACCAAACTGAACTGACAACTAAGGGACGGTTACCTTCTCTCCACCTTCGCTTGTTCCGCTACCTGTTGGTTGGATGGTGTTGGTGGAAAAAATTTCCTACACTGAAATTTTTTTTTATTTTGTATTCATTGAATAACATTCACGTGATTTTAGGATTTTCATATGGACATAAAGGAAAATTTCTCATCACATTTTAATGTGCCAGCAACTCTCCAAGGAATCACCTTAAAGCTTAAACTGTTAATTATTTGCTTGAAAAAAAAAATTGCCGCCCCTTTTAAAGAATCTGCTCGCGGAAGGACTAGGCACTGTTTCCAAAGAACTTCGTTGCTCCGCTGACGGAAGAAGGGGGGAAGTCGTTGAACCTGACGCTAAAAGCAGCATCCCTTTGCTCATCTATAATTCGTGAATTTTTGAAGGGAGAAAAATGAGCATTAAACGTATCAGAAGCGAACACACTGCACTTTCGTTCGTTCATTCGGTCGTTGGATCGAGGTGGCAGGCCGTGAAGTGAGAATCGAACACGAAACGACGCCCAAAAAGTAAAGTCCAATCCGAGGGAGTTCTTTTGGGAGGGAGGGAGGCAGAGTACCGCACAGGAGGGAGCAAATAATAATTTCATTAGAAAAGTTTTTCCAGAAGCTGAGTGGAATTTGTTAAGCATAAAGCACACTGTGAGCGAGCAGTAGGCCTTGACCAAAGACCCGGGCGAGAGAATGAGTGACAAGGAGTGGGTACTGCGAGCAGAGCAGTCGCCTACTTTGCCGGAATTAATTATACACGAGGTTTGAGTTGTTGTTATTTTTGCGTTTGCTTTGGCTGGTTTCTCGAAAGTTTAACATTCGCAACCGGACTGAAAGTCCGTCCTGGGGAAGCTGTTCCCTAATGGGATTAATCGGTACTGGCAGGATCACTGAAGAGTGAACGGAATTACTAAATAGCTGGGCACGCAAGGTTTCGAATGACGGGTGGGGATTACAACGTGTTGAACATGCGGGATTATTCTTCAAGACTTTTCAAGGCTTTAGTTCAACTTACTGATTTCAATTTCGTTGCATCTCTATTTTCAGATTGATCGTTTAAGACGGCATCCGGTTGTGAAGTCCGGCAAGGATCCATTCATTCACCACTGAAGTATTGTAAGAACGGAAGAAAGCAGGCGTTGCGCTTAACGCATAACCTCGAAAGATGTCGCTGTGGGCACGCGTTAACCAGCTCCCACAACCCGTCCTCGAGCAGATCCGCTACATCTATGGCAACAGTTTCCCGATCGAGGTGCGGCACTATCTGGCGGAATGGATCGAGGAGAAATTGCTGTAAGTTTTGATCATGCCGCTTGTTTGCTCCTGTTTCAGCACAATTCAAGACGTACATGTGCAAAGGGTCAGTGTGTCAAATGTAAGCGATTCAGTAAGCGTCGACATTTAAATTGCCGAAATACAATCATCAGTTACTTCAGCCGTACTTGAACAGGCGTTTTTGACGTAGGACTACGTCTGTGATTTCTGTATGGGGATACACTTTGTGAAAACCAAAAATGGAACATGGAACAAAATTATGAAAGATTTTGAACGTTAATAACTCAGCTGCCCCTGGACCAATTTCAATAATTTTATCACCAATCGATCAGAAATATTTCTACGCATCTATTAAGTTTGAGACTTTATCATTTTTTTTTCTTAATTTAACTATTGAAAATTGCACGACTGTGCAACTGTTGATGCAAATCACCGATTGCCTGAAAAAGCGATTTCCCTAACACTGATTTCAAAGTTGAATTCCATCCGGTCTCACCAAACGGTGTTTATTCAATCACCGCGTGGTGAGTGGTGGTGTACACCACGAAAGGCTCCCCGCAAGCAGCTAGCTAACAAGGCTTTCATTGAAATTAGCTTCCATAGCAATAGCAACGGCTGTTGATTCAGCCAATACAATGCCATCCCGTTTTTGGCAATACGATTACTTCAATTATGTGATGTAGATGGGCAGCGAACTGCCTAGTAGTTCAAGGAACTTTGTAGAAGTTTAGCGTACTACGAAGGAATTCGATGAACTTCGTTAGACTTCGTAGCAGGACAAGGACTTCTTTTTTGAACTTCAGGGCCTACGTAGGAAATTTCGTAGACGATAATGGAATACCGTAGAAGTCCAGCATACTTCTCTAGAACTTCAGGGCGATCTTACTGATAATTGGGCCACATGGAATTTTGCGGTAAAGACGTTTTTGGAACTCGAGAACCTTTGGGTGGCAGTGAAGCCGATAGCAAATCCGAAATGATAGGAAGGTTCGTGTTAAATCAATCCTTCTATTGACCCAATCAACAATGTCCATGTGAAGGATGCAAAAACGGAACGTGAGTGTTGGGCGAAACTGGAAGCGGCATTTGAAGATAACGGTCTAACCCGGCTAGTAGGACTCTTGCGGAAGCTCATGACAACCACCTGCGTGCGATTCTGTGGACAATTACGCTACCCAGATTATTTCCACCGCTCACCAGCGTCGTGGCGTACACACTACGAAAATGTCATGTAAATTTCGGTTCCATGTGACCGACACATGTAAGCGGCCCTTTTGACATAAGAATCAGTTGAAAGAAATGAGAAAATCAATGCAATGAAACGTTCTCTTCGTCGATTTGCTTATGTTTCGGTTTGAGAACACTTAATTTTACATGAAATGTTTGTTTACGTTCCACGGTTTACCGGTTTACGTACAATATGGATTACGTCTCGTGTAAAATTAGTTATTTCTAAGTGTGTAGGATTTGAAAGTACGGAAGAATGGGTTGGAAAGTTGCTGTTAGCAGGACTACCGCAGGAATACAAACCCTCGATAATGGCATTGGAAAGCTCCGGAACTGCGATTACTACAAAAAGTGCAAACGACGACCGACAGAACAGCGTTTTTTTTTTTGGGGGCTGGGTTCAATTCCCGGTCCGGTCTAGGAATTTTTCGGGTTGGAAAATTTCTCGACTTCCCTGGGCATAGAAGTATGATTGGACTTGCCACACAATTATACCAATGCAAAAATGGTACAGGCATCGAAAGCTCTCAATTAATAACTGTGGAAGTGCATCTAGAACACTAAGTTGAGAGCACGCAATAAGCTAATATGCGATATGCAATAAGCTTGAAATGCGAAGAAGAAGAAGAAGAAGAAGGTTCCCTCAACCGAGGAAGAAGCAAAGCGTATACGAGAACAAGTCAGCTGAGCAGCCTGAAGGACCCAAATGCAAGCGTTGCAAGAAGTTAACCGAGGATCAGCGTTCCCAAGTACCCAACCAGCCCGCTAATTCGCCTTTTAACACTATATTGTTGATACACGGCTAACATATTAGCCACATATTAGCCTTATATTGCAAAAAGGCGAATTAGCGGGCTTGTCGGTTACTTGGGTTTAGTGCCGTGTTGTCTACGAACCATGGTGTAGCTTCTGGTGAACGCGAGGATGGCAAACGGCGCAGTAATAGCAGCACACAAAGTGGCGATGAATATCAAGCTGGATGGGAAGTGTAGTCCCGAATGTCCACAACAACTTCCTTTCGGTAAGCCAAATCGTTCGCCGTGGGCATGTGGTACAATTTTCTGCAAGCGGTGTCAAGGTGATCTACCAATCAAGCATTGTTTTAGCAACGAGTTGTCTTGATATGACTTACTTACTTACTTAAGGGTCCTGTGCACCACCAGCGGTGCAAAGGGCCAACGTGAAAGACTTCCATCCTGGGCGGCTGCTCGCTTGTGCCTTGACCTGGGCCCAGGTCAGATTTCTATCGACTTGCTTAATTTCCCTATTGAGGCTCCGCCGCCATGAGCCCCTGGGTCTGCCTCTGCTGCGATGTCCTGCCGGATTCCAATCCAGCGCTTGCTTGCAGATTTTGTTTCCGCCCCGTCGAAGTGTGTGGCCGACCCACCTCCACTTTCGCTCTCGAATTTCTGTTGCTTTCGGCTTCTGATGGCATCGACGATGGAGCTCGGCATTCGAGATCCAGTTGTGAGGCCACCAGGAACGAATTATATATCGCAGGCATCGGTTGCTGAAGACCTGCAGCTTTTGAGTGTTCTCCGCTGATACACACCACGTCTCGCTGGCGTATAACAACACAGATTTCACGTTCGAGTTGAAAATTCGGATTTTGGTGCGTTGACTTATCTGGTTGGATCTCCATACGTTTCGCAAACTCGCAAAGGCAGCCCTAGCCTTCTTGATTCGTGCACCTATGTCGCTCTTGGTCCCGCCGTCCGACACTATTTGGCTGCCAAGATATTGGAAACTTTCGACCTTCTCCACTGCTTGCCCCGCTACCGTAAAGTTGGAAGAGTTGCCCGTGTTGATATCCAACGATTTGGTCTTGTTGACGTTGATGGTGAGACCCGCCGCAGAGGAGCGTTCGGCTAGGTCATTGAGCTTACTCTGCATATCAGAGCGCCGTTGTGCTAGTAGAGCAACCTCATCAGCCAAATCGAAGTCGTTGAGATGCTCCATGGTGATAGGCTGCCAAAGCAGCCCACGGTTCGGTACACGGTCAATTGCACCTACCATGATCTCGTAGATTACGATGAGAAACAGTAGCGGTGATAGTATACATCCTTGTCTCACACCAACGACTACCCGGATAGGGTCGGACAAGGCTCCGTTATGCAGAACTCTGCACGTGAAAGCCTCATACTGCGCTTCGATGAGGTTGACGATTTTATCCGGGACTCCCTTGCGTCTCAAGGCGCCCCACAGATTCTCGTGATTGAGACGGTCGAAAGCTTTTTCGTAGTCAATGAATACTAAATAAAGGGACTCTTGGAATTCATTGACCTGCTCCAGGATGATGCGGAGCGTGACAATATGGTCCACACAAGATCTTCCGGCACGGAATCCTGCCTGCTGCCGTCGGAGAGTCGCGTCGATCTTCTCCTGTATCCGATTCAGGATAACTTTGCACATAACTTTGAGAACAATACACAGTAACATGATGCTTCGCCAATTGTCGCACACAGTCAGATCCCCCTTCTTTGGGAACTTCATTAAGATGCCCTGCATCCAGTCGGCCGGAAAAGTCGCGGTGTCCCAGATATTACAGAATAGTTGATGCAACATTTGTGCGGATAGCATGGGGTCAGCTTTGAGCATCTCTGCTGATATGCGATCGACCCCTGGAGCCTTGTTGGATTTCATGCTTCGGATAGCTGCTTCAATCTCCTGCAGCGATGGGGCCTCGGAATTGAGGCGAGTGATGCGCCGCACCCTAGGCGGATCATGCCGAGTTGTTGATGGCTGGTTGGCCGTCGAAACTTGAAGAAGTTGTTCGAAGTGCTCAAACCAGCGTTTCAGCTGGTCAGTGGGGTCGGTAAGCATCCAATTACTTCTCGCAAGCCGAAACTATCGAAGGTGAAGTTCAGAGTTTCAGCTGGTGACGTGACGTAGCAAAACAGGTCACGTTTCGTGCGCTGCTAAGCATTGCCGCCCGTAATGATTGGACTGTGAAGCATGTGGATGTCAACACGACGTACCTAAACGGAGAGCTGGACGAAGTCATCTATATGCGCCTACTAGAGGGTTTCTACACCGGAGCCTATACGGTCTGACAGGTAAACTCCGTCTTTAAAGCAATGGGGTTTGTCCAGTCGAAAGCAGATCCATGCCTGTACATACGGAGGACAGGAGGAGCATTCACGTACATTCTGATTTACGTGGATGACATAATCATCGTATCACAGTCCGAGGAAGAATTCCGCGCCATTCTGGAGCAGCAGTTCGCCGTTACCAACCTGGGAGAACTACGCCACTTTTAGTTCAAATTGAACCAGCAGACATACATTAACAAGCTAGTCAAAAGTTTCAGCTTAGAAAAAGCCAAACCAGCGAAGGTTTCCATCGATCCAGGTTATTTACAGCCGAAGGAGGCGGAGCAAGACCATTTTCCGAATAACAGTCAGTACATCAGCTTTATCGGAGGTTTACTTTACGTAGTTTTACAAATGTCCAACTGTTAAAATTATCACCCATTGCCTGCAAAAAGCGCTTTCCCTAACACAGATTTCAAAATCGAATTCCATCTGGTCTCGCCGAACGGTGCTTATTCAATCATCGTGTGTGGTGGTCATGATCAGCAGCAACAACAGTGAACATTGTTCTCCAGTATACAACGAAGGAGGAAGAAGCCGCACCGCTACTGATCGGATTCAGTAGCTCGTCGTGAGTCGCTGTGGGTCATCTATGCCAAGCGCATCACCCTCGTTCCAAACAACATACAGCTCGCCAGCCTCATCTGTGTCGAACAACCTAATAGCTCAGCATTATTAAACCATCAGGACAGAACGGTCCTTTTCAGAACCACCTTAAATTATTGTTGTTTAACAGTTAAATTTCATTGAACATTCGCTCGCCTTGCTGCCAGCCACATTACCCCCAACAAAACGTTTGTGGACAAATGCGTAACAGTATTGAAGTAATAACAATTAACCAGAAACACTTCGAATTAAGGTAGATTTTTTTTCCAGGACGCTAGAAAAAGCAAACAAAAAAAATCGAATTTATATTCATATTATAGAATTATATGATTGATCGCGAATATCTCGCGAATGGAAAATTTTAGATAGAAATTCATCCAATCAATTTTTGCCTTTTTTTTCTATTGAATAAATAGAAAATTCCGTGCGTTTTGTGTACGAAAATAAGTAATTTTGTCATCAGAAAACGAGGCATTTCCGTGATGGGAAAAAGTAGTTTCCCTAACACAGTCGCCGAATATTGATACCGAGCAAGTAATCCTACGTCAAATCTGCGGTCGTGTCCTGGATACAATCTCTTACTTTTTTATGTATCTTAGCTCTTGGATCAACATCAAAACTTGGTGTCAGAAACAGAATTAGGTACTCATAAGTTCTAAATAGAGCTGGAATTAGGGCCTAACAGCTTTTGTAAACAATGACTTCTCTTGATGATTTCTAGAAATTTGAGGCTTGCCCACGCAAACCAACATCCATCCTCATCGGGTAGGGAAAGACGTCCCCTATCCGATGGTTAGGTTTGTCTGCGTGGACGTGCCTTGAATTCCTGCTCTATCTAGAGTTATTGTCTCATGCTTGGATGAAACATTTCATTCTTGTTTGTTGCGGTCAATCATTCACATTTGCGCTCTTGAATTCCGCAAAAAAACTTCAAGTTGGCATTTTCGATATTTTTCAACAAATCATAACTCAAAAGCGTCACTTCCAATCGAAATGATGTCTGTTCACATTGTTTGTGAAATTTTGCCTAGAAAACCATTCCTTAGACGATCATTTTCTGAGCAAAAATTTACCTTAGAAAATTAAATAGGTAAAGTTCAAATTTTATCCAAAAGTTGTTGTTTTATGATTTTCAAGTTGAAATTTTTACAAAAGATAACATTTTTTATAAGATTTTTAATGAAAACTATTTTAACAATAAAGTAGGGGGAATTAGTTTGCTAATTAAGTTTTAAACACGCTTTCGAATTTTTTTCCCAAAATTTCCCCGTGTATTTTATTCCCAAAAATAATTTGTGTTGTCCAACAACTTTGTTCAGACGTCATTTCTATTGGACGTGATGCTTTCGAGTTGCGATTTATTGAAAAGTATCAAAGACCCCCATTTGGAGTTTGTTTTGTGAGGTTCTAAATGGCCGAATTATAGCTCAAATATGTATGATTGACCATAACAAATAATTGGGCAATGTTTCATGCAAATCGGAGAAGGTCAAGTCTGACTTCAGTCACTTTTAACGTATGACTACGTTAAGATTTTGAACGATCATACCTCTGATATATCATGACACATTTTTAATATTGTTACATCAATCGTTCGGAATTTTCTCTACGTATCGATTCCAATTGGTAAAATTATTGATTTTCAACAATATACGTTTGAACAAATGGTGATCGTCCAGCATAAACCAACATTTCGTTCAATATTGAAAGTACCGTCTTCTGATAAGGAAAACACAACTGACTAATACGTTATCATAAAATGCAACATTTGATTTAAGACTACGTCTGTGTTTTTATATGAGGGTACCTTTTGTGAGTTCGAAAAATGAACATGTAACGAAAATTGGTAAGATTTTGAACGATCATAACTCTGATATTTCATGACAAATTTTCAATATCTTTGCATCAATCGTTCTGAATTTTCTCTGTGTATCGATTCCAATTAGTAAAGCTATTAATTTTCAACAATATACGTTTGAAAATTGGTAATTTTCCAGCATAAACCAACATTTCGTTCAATATTGAAAGTACCGTCTTCTGATAAGGAAAACACAACTGCGCTTTGCGTTATCATAAAATGTAACTTTTCACGTATGACTAAGTCGGTGTTTTTTATAAGGGGGTACCTTTGCGAGTTTTAAAAATGAACTTGTAACGAAAATTGGTCAGATTTTGAACGATTATATCTCGGCTATTTCATGACAAATTTTCAATATCTATGCATCAATCGTTCGGAATTTTCTCTACGTATCGATTCCAATTGGTAAAATTATTGATTTTCAACAATATACGTTTTAAAAATTGGTAATCGTCCAGCATAAACCAACATTTCGTTCAATATGGAAAGTACCGTCTTCTGATAACGAAAACACAACTGCCTGTTGCGTTATCATAAAATGCAACTTTTGACGTATGACTACGTCTGTGTTTTTTTATATGGGGATACCTTTTGCGAGTTCGAAAAATGAACATGTAACGAAAAGTGGGCAGATTTTGAACGATTATAACTCTGATATTTCATGACACATTTTCGATATTTTTGCATCAATCATTCGAAATTTTCTTTACGTATCGATTCCACTTGGTAAAAATATTGATTTTCAACAATATACGTCAAAAGCAAACAAAGCTTTTCAAAGTCTGATATATAAAATTTCATAGACATTTTTTTGAAGTCTGTTTTCGCTACTGGGATAAATACGTGCCATAGACACGAATTTTACAAACATAAAGAATAAAGTTTGAAATGGTTTTAGGCATTTTGAAATTTAATTAATTGAGATCCGACCCAACAAAACTGTAATATTTTATGCAAATATCAAAATCATGTGTTAGATTCCTCAGATATATAGGCTGAAGAAAATGTTCAATTCCAGGAATTCTGGAACAAAGATTCAGATTTCGGACAATAAAATGTTTTCCAAGATCCCAGATTTGAAAACAAATAGCAATGTAAATAGATCTTAGAAAATTTTCCAGATTCATGGGCTTGAAGAAAATATTTATGATTCGTGAATGTCGTGGCATTATCTTGAGAATTTCTGAACAAATTTTAGCCGAAGTTAAAGGGAATTCTTAGGAGTATTCTAAGAGAGTGCTGACTGGAATTCCATTTTATTTTTGAGGAGAACTTCAAGTAAATTCTATGGAATGCCTCCAAGGCAATTCGGAGGACCTTTAGATTCCTGGTAAATGCTCTGGAGATTTCTTGGGGAGTTCTGAGGAGAATTCAAACGAGAAGAGCCTATTTAATTCAATTCTAAGTAGAATTCCAAAATGGGAAGAAAGTTCTAAAGATTACTCAAGTGAAATTACTAAATAAGCAAATGTGAGAATAATTTCAAGAGAATTCTGAGGAGAAATTAATCGGGACATCGAAGCATGATTCCACCAGAAAAGAGGAGAAGACTTAATGAATGTCTAGGAATATTGACAAGGCGTTGTGAGGAGAGTTACTGGTTTTAAATTTAAAGTGTATTCCAAATGAATTCTGGATAGGAGAGCCATATAGAAATTTCATGGAGTATTCCAATGCAATCCCTGTGAGAATTTCATGGAATCTAAAAGTGGTACTCCATGAGAGTTCTGAGGCAAGCATATTTGAAGACTTCCTGGGCTGAATTAAGAAATAATTCCATCAATGTTCTGAAGGAATACTAAGAAAATGTTAAGGAAAATTCCTAAAGAATCTGAAGAATACCGAGGAGAATTTTAAGGTAATTATGCTGCAATTATTAGAAATTCTAAGTGGATTGTGAGCTAATTGCAAGAGTTTTCTTCAGATAATTTCAAGAGTGTTTTGAAGAAAATTATGTGGATATTACCATACAGAGTCCCATGACGGATTTCTTAGATGATTTGAAAGACATTTTTTAACAAATCCCAAAAAAAAATTCTGTGGAAGGTTCCAAAATAAATCAGACTTGGATAACAATTAAGATTCTGAGACTTCAGATAAGATTTAACTTACAACATTTGAGATTCTTTATAAATATCCCGAAGATAGACGAGTAATTGAAAAATAAATCAACTGTCTAAGACTTCGTAGCATTTAAGGGTTCTTGTATTTTTTTAAACTTTGATGATACTGAATTCATAGAATTTTTCGAAACTCAAGGGGCACTGGGAATTTTTGTGATCTGAGATTTAAAACAATTTCCGACGTTTCGAAATTTGTACACTTTCAACATTTCATATGTCTTCAAAATGTCTGCAGAAAATAAAAGTTTTCATGGGAGTTAAAATGTGTTCAAAATGAAGTCATGTCTTCGAATTTGGCATCCCTGACACAGGGCAAAAGTGCCGATAGTAATTCTTTGAAAAAAAAAATCAAAGGTGTTATGTCGAAAATTTTAAAACATTCAAAATGGCTGATTTTAGAGAAAATGTGTATCATTGCCCATAAGAAACCATTGAGCAAAGTTTCATACAAATCGGAGAAGTTCGAGTTTTTCCGATTTGTCATTTGGCGTGGAATTGCTCAACTCGTAACTTGGTCTATTTTGAGTTCAGTTCTCAGATTCGTTGAATCCTGACCAGGGATTAGAAGAATGTTACCAATAATCTGCTGAATCCGGTTTAGCATTCGCTGACTCTGGACCAGGATTCGTAGAATGAATCTTGGAGGATTACCGAAAACCAGCGAGGATTAGCAAATTCTGAGGAATCTAAAAAAAATGTAATGGATCTGGACTAGAATCCGGACAAGGATTTGCGGAATTCGGACCAAGATTCACTGAATCCGTACAAACATTATTTCAAATTGGACTAGAGGTTTGCAAAACCTAGCTAGGATTCCTGCATAGGTATTGGGGAAATGCTACCTCGGATCCGTAGATCCTGATAAGAACTACGATAAGACATAGACTTAGACCTAAAATCCACACCCAACAAACAATTTACGCTTCATAAGTCAATTTCAGCTCTGCAGCTGAAAACGTTAGTTTGGCAGACACTCCAACCCTCAACAAGACTCATACGACTTGTAGGCTTCGAAGTGGACCACCGCTGCAGATCCTTTTTTTAAATCTCAAAAACCAATACCTGCATTCACCTTCCAAAACTAATGCTCTTCTTCCCCCCGAACCTCTCCAACAGCAACGTCCAAACCTACCAGCACGAGCAGGACAGTGCCTACGAGCAGGATGCCGCCACCTTCCTCAACCAGCTGATCAACGAGCTGGAGCGGACGGCCATCAACCTGCCGGAGGATAACGTGACCGGTCGGATCCGGCTCAATGAATCGGCCCGCAACTTCCGGCAGCTGTTCTCGCACAATCCCGTCCAGCTGTACTCCCATCTGATCAGCTGCCTGCAGCGGGAGCGGCAGTGCATAGCCTACCCGGAGGACTGCGTCAACGTGCAGGATCCGGAAATCGCCGAAGTCATCAACGGGCTCCAGCAGCTGCAGATGTTCGTGCGAGCCAACGAAACCGAAAACCGCAATCTGGTCAAAGACTACGAGCACCTGTTGCTCGAGATTCACGAAATTACCAAGAACAAAGCCCAAATGGAAGCCATTTCTAATGAGCAGCTGCGGGAGCACGCCCGGGTCACCGTGACGCAGCAGGAACGTAGTGTAAACGAAACAGTCACCCTGATTACCGGCAAGCGGCTGAATCTGGTCGACAATTTCCGCAAAACGATCCAACTGACATCGCAAGTGCAGGACAAAGTGCTGCACAAGTACCTGACGCAGTGGAAGATCAACCAGGGCTTTGCCGGGAATGGAGCATCCGGCATGAGTGCCAGCAATCTGGACACCATTCAGGCGTGGTGCGAAAATCTTGCCGAAATCGTCTGGAACACCAAGGACCAGATTCGGCTGGCGATGAAGAACAAATCCAAACTGAACATCGAAGAACCCAACTTGCCCGACTTTCTGCCGCAGTCGCTGGTCGAGGTGACCAATCTGCTGAAGGCCCTCATCACGACGACGTTCATCATCGAGAAACAACCGCCACAAGTGATGAAAACCAACACCCGGTTCGCGGCGACCGTCCGGCTTCTAATCGGTAACACGCTCAACATCCGCATGAGCAACCCGTTGGTTCGGGTTTCAATTATTTCAGGTAAGAGGCTGGTAGCTGGTGGCCGGGTTTTATCCGATCCATTGGGTCGAATAAGTAGGGATAAGTGTGTGCACGTTTGTTATTTACTGATTGTCTGATTTTCTGTTGCCTTTTATTTTCGGCCCCTTTTTCGCTACTTCTCGACACGAACAGAAGCGCAAGCACAGGCCACGCAGCAGTCCAACAAGGCGTCGGAGCAGTCTTGCGGAGAGATCATGAATAATACAGGAAATCTAGAGTACAACGAAACCACTAAGCAGTTATCGGTTAGTTTTAGGTGAGTTTAAGCTTTGTTTACAAACTTGACCGTGTTGATTGATTTCGCCAACTTTAACTACCACGCAGAAATATGCAACTTAAGAAAATCAAGCGAGCGGAAAAGAAGGGTACCGAGAGCGTGATGGACGAGAAGTTTGCTCTGCTGTTCCAGTCCAGTTTCGCCGTTGGTCATGGCGATTTAGTCTTTTCGGTGAGTGCTTTTTGTAATAAGAATTGGAATGTCAGTTGATGAATTTGTTTTCTTTAACAGGTTTGGACGATCTCACTTCCGGTGGTCGTGATTGTGCACGGCAACCAGGAACCGCAATCGTGGGCCACCATCACCTGGGACAACGCGTTTGCCGACATTAATCGAGTGCCATTTCACGTGCCGGACAAGGTGTCCTGGAACCTGCTAGCCGAGGCCCTGAACACCAAATTCCGCGCCTCGACGGGGCGTTCCATGACGCCGGAGAATATGCACTTCCTGTGCGAGAAGGCATTCCGCGCCACCCTGCAGTATCCGGTTTCGAATGATCTGACCATCACGTGGTCGCAGTTCTGCAAAGAACCCCTTCCGGACCGGACGTTCACCTTCTGGGAGTGGTTCTACGCGGCGATGAAGGTCACACGGGAACACCTACGTGGGCCGTGGAACGACGGTAGCATCGTTGGCTTCATCCACAAATCCAAAGCCGAAGACTACCTGCTCAAGTGTCCCCGGGGAACGTTCCTGCTGCGGTTCTCCGACAGTGAACTGGGTGAGTACTACGATTAGTTTTTCGCTGATAACGGTTTTGTTTCAATCGTTGATTGTTCCGAACAGGTGGCATCACCATCGCCTGGGTCAACGAAAGTAACGACGGCCAGCCGCAGATCCTGCACATTCAGCCCTTCACGGCGAAAGACTTTGCCACCCGGTCGCTCTCGGACCGGATCCGTGACTTTGAGGACCTGTTCTACCTGTACCCGAACAAGCCGAAGAACGAAGCGTTCGATCGGTACACGACTCCGCCCGGCCAGCCACGCAACCGCAACTACATCCCCTCGGAGGTGCGGGCCGTACTTATGCCGAGCAACAACAACCCTATCAGCTACCCGAATACGCCCAACTCGTACGGGCACCTGCAGTCGCCGGATGCCTCCCGGGATACGCCCAACAGCGGGTGAGTCAGTTTTTCTTCTTCCCATTACGTTTCTCGTCAATCGATGCTTTCCCTCACTCTGCGTGTATATCTGTATAGTTTCAGTTTTTTTGTTATTCTAACCCTAGCAGTTCTAGTTCTGTAGTTAGCACCCATCAGAAGCACAGCCACACATATTAAGCTTTCGCTTTCGTTCTTTAACCTCTTACATCTATCAAGTTCATTGTTTACATTGGTTTCATTTCTTGCGGCGGAAATGGTGATTTGAGGTTGAGGGTTTCAAACCGGAATGTCCGTTATTTAGTCTAATTCGACCTCAAGACTCTAAATCTCTCTGACAAATCTTTGAACGGTCTTGCTGATGTTTTTCGCAATCCAAGATGCTTTACTTCACCTTGAATATTGACCCCCGGGATTGGATTCGGGAACTTCCGGAATCCACTCTGAATTGACCAAAAAAGTTTCGGAGTACCCGTAGAGTGGTTGCGGAATATCCGTAATCTACTTGAACAAATTATACGAACACAAGGCTAACAGGGTTTCTGCGGTCCAGATATCGCTAAGGGATCGTTAAATTCCGCCTAAACATTGGGAAAATTCAGATTTCAGATGCTTCTTGTTGGTAACTACGTCCTAACTGAAATTTTACATCTGCCGTCAACATATCAGTAGTTGTCAGTTTAAAGCTTTCGAAGCTTTTCGTATTTTAGTATTCGCGTTTGTAGTGGTTTGGTATTCATTCGTCATACTTCGGCAGGACTTCTGCATAATCTGCTTTGAAGGCTCATGTGAACTGTTGCTGTGTCGCATGGCAGATTTTTGTTCTAGTTACTTCCTCCAAACCATCCGGAACATGTCCGAGTGCGGCTAATGCGGTTCAAGCAGCTTTTTGAATGCTCCGTCGGTTCAAGCAGCTTTTTGAATGTTCCGTCGGTTCAAGCAGCTTTTCGAATGCTCTGTCACGGCAGTGTGAACATTGAGCGAGTAGAAAGCGAGCAAAGGTCAATTTTTGAGGAAGGCATGATTCGGGTTGATCATCTCTTTTACCAAACTCCTATGTTGGGGAGGGATGGTGAGGGATATTTCCCCCCGCCACCACTGGCAAAAGAAATGATCGCCGATTTGCTCAGTGGTGGCCTAACCATATTGCAACTATGTTTTGTTATGATCAATTGAGCTGAAATTTTGACACACAACTACAAATATGCTGGATTTTGCATGTACGTAATATCAAATTATTGGAAGCGCTTGCCGAAAATTGACGGGCTGGTTGAAAATGGGCAACTAATTAGCAAATTTATGATTTAAAAATTTCCGAAGCGTTATAGTTTTAACATTTTCAACCATATTACCAATAAACGACGGCGTGCTTAAGAAAGTTATAGTGTATCCCCTATTTCAAGGGTCTTCGTGGGGGCTGAAGCCCTACGTTGGAAATTTTAATTTAGAATTAAATTAGTTGATTAACTGCCTAACATTGAATCGTAAGTATTCGTGGTTTGGCTTCCTATAGAGTTCTCCAGATGCACAAGAGTGTGCTTGAGACCCAAGGAGGTGGTCACTCCGCACAGTGTACCCAAAATACAGTTGGGCACACCTGGGCACTCTCATTGGCACTATTTCGCACCCATGGTTAGAAATGTTCATGATCTTTAAAGTTACTGGTAACACTGTATTACATCTGCGCCTGCGCTGTGCATGTGTCAAAATGTTAAGCATTGTTGATCCAATCCAATTTTTGGATTCATAAGTGCAAGCGTGAATCCCGCCAATTTCCGTAATAGATTCCTCTGCGACACACATTATAATGCCTATCCAAAGCAATACATGATTCGCATTCAGTGGCGTTTCCTTAACCTCAATCTACCTGTGCACCAACTCTCAACGACAACGAAGATATGATTGAATGGATACTTCTTCTAGGTTGCTTCGTTGTATGTAGTTTGAATCTGCACTCAACACTCCTCCTCAACGAAGTCAACGATTGCCTTCCAGATTTCCTTGGACGCCAATCGCATTTCGATGTCTTTCCAGCTTCACCCGGTCCAATGACTTAGTCATCAGATCGGCTTCTATCTGAGCGGTTGGTAGATACCGCAAATCGATAATCCCTTGTAGACGTAGATCTCTGGTAAACGCATGCTTCGTGTCAATGTGTTTCGATTCCATGCGATCGGACTCGACCATCTTGATGCAGGATTGGTTGTCCTCCCAAAAAACGATTGGGTTTTCTGGTTCCTCGTTGATATCCTTTATCAGCTTCCGCATCCATAACAGCTCCTGGCATCCCTGAGCCAAGGCCACAAACTCGGCTTCTGTTGAAGAAAGTGCAACGCAAGACTGTTTGTGGGTGCCCCAACTTACCAGCCATCCACCGATTTTGATCAGGAAACCAGAGTTGAATTTTTGGTCTCCTTCGTCTCCAGCCCAGTCTGCATCGACAAAATATTCCAAGCCTTCATTTCCGGATCCCAGATGTAGGGAAAAGTCCTTTCTTCGTACAGCAAACTACCTACCCAGCTACGGTACAATTCATTGGTAAGCAGTTCTTCCTCGTTCTTTTACTTTACGTAAGCTGGGTCGAGTGGAATCTTGGACGGCTTGGCGTGTTCGTGCCCAAACACGCTCCACAATCTTGTCGATGTAATCGGCCTGGTTCAACACGTAGTGTCCGTAGTGCTTCTCGATGCGTATCCCAAGGAACAGTCGTAGCTCTCCCAGGCTTGAGAATTTGAACTGCTTCGCCAGTGCTTTTCTGATTATCTCGAATTCTTCTTTTGAGTGGCAGCACACAATCATGTCATCAACGTAGATCAAGATGTAACTGCGCTTACCATGTTGCTCCTTCACGTACAGGCAAGGATCCAATTCGGCAGAATTGAACCCCATCTTCTTGAACGAGCTGTCGATTTTCCGGTTCCATACCCGTGCCGATTGCTTCAGCTCGTAGAAGCTGCTATTCAACCGACAAACCTTGTCGCCGTCCGTTTTGGATCCAGGAGTGTTATCTAGCTCGGCATACAAATAAGCAATATTGATATCCAAGTGCTGCACCAGCATGTCATCCCGACTGGCAATGGTCAAGATGGTACGAAGAGTAGTTTGCCGAGCAATGGGAGCGAATACCTCGTCGAAATCCGTCCCATATTTTTGTGTGAATCCTTGTGCGACCAAGCTGGCCTTGTATCGCACTGTGTTGCCATTTTCATCGACCTTTATCTTGAAGGTCCACTTACACCCAACGGTCTTCCTTCCAGGGGGCCTTGGTACTAACTCTCATAACGACTGTAGCTCCTCCTTCATTGCGAAATGCCACGCTTCTGCATCTGGACATTGGATTGCATCGGTATAGCTCCTGGGTTCATCGGCGGTAGTACTGGTGACGCCGGTGACCTCTGAGTAAGGTTTCGGCAGGATTCCCTTGGTAACTCCCGTGGATCATCTCTGATCAGTTGGCGTCTGCATTGAATTGTCTCATATAATAATATTCCACCCACTATATCACAAGAAATTGCGAGTAGCTGAGTGGAATGGAGATAAGTTAAGCATTGGGTACAGGACCAAGTCTCCCCTGGGTGGTACCAAAAGATGAGCGCAATAGAATCATCAAGTTGCCATAAGGCACGGAATGAGACTATTGCATGGCTGGGTAGTCAAAGTCTTCCATTCGTTAGTCATTTCAGGTGGATTAGAACAGGTTTGTAATCCTGGATAGGACCCTATCATTGAACGTCGCGTGAAAGTGGATCTTGATGAAGGCATAAGTACTTTTTCGTAGTTTTTAGTTTTCGGATTTGAAAGATCATCGGTTACAGTGGCCTGCTTACTGAGCAGAAAAACGCGGTCCCAGGTCCTTACATATCAAAGAGATTTATGGTAAAATCGCTTGTATATCGTGTATTTTGCGAAACTCGTTGTTGTCGTTGGTTCCGGGTTTGAATGGATACACAAATTTGAGCAACGGTATTATGTGATATGAGGGGCTCGGTGGCCTTAGAGCAACCGTTTTTGCTTACTGAGCAAACATCATGAGTCTAATCTCAGGCCCATCCACATTCAAGATTCGTCAATCGTTTTATTTGTTAATATGACTACATGGTAATAACAACAACTCGGTGATTAAAAAGGTGCTCGTCTGCCTAGTGGCAAACGTTTTTGCTTACTGAGCAAAGCTCCTTCGCGTTATATGATCGTTAGGACATCAATTCAGCTTATCGTTTACCAAAACGAACCCTGCTGCAAACCCAACCCTCTTATCCAACATCCCAGTGATTCCTCGTGGAAGTGCAGAGGTGTTCTCGGCTTCCATCAAAGCGAGTGTCATGTCAACACAATCCTTCCCATTCCTTTCTTGACCTGTGTTCGGGCGCGGCCGGCGCTGGTACTGCCTAATTTAAGATCACCAGTTTTTACACATTGAGGATGATTGCTAGTTCCAAGCATCGTCTATTGGTTCTCTGTGTAATTACAGCTGATCTGGCAGTAACAGAGTAGCAACCGTGGGCGGTCAATCAAGCTCAAGCCGGATCATCTCAGTTCAGTTGGTGGTTCGATGTTCACATTGATATCGCCGTCGTCCTCATCGTCGGGCATATCTGCTACGGTGGGCTTCACTGTCGAATGATACTCGACCGTGTTCTCCTCCTGAAGATTTTCGATCGGCTTTTCTGGTCCGGCCTCGACAAACGTTGCGTCCCGGCTGATGTAGATTTTCCGGGTTGCTTTATCCAGGAACCGATACGCCTTGTGGTCCTGGGAATATCCGACGAAGATCAGCTTCTGAGTTGCAGGGGTTGAGCTTCTTCCTACCAAAAACTTGCAGATGACCAACGTCTGGTTTTCGGTCGTTCCATAGTTCGTACGGCGTGTCTGTAACGGATCTTGATGGCGATATGTTTTGCAAATACACCGCCTTATTCAATACCTCCGCCCAATAACACTGATGCAATCCAGAATCGAACAGCAGGCACCTACCCATTTCGATAAGATAACGGTTTCGTCGTTCCGCCGCTCCGTTTTGCTGCGGACTGTACGCCACCGTGTATTGTACCTTGATGCCTTCTTGACCTTGACGGTAGGACGAACGCAGTTTCTCACTTCTATATTGTCCTCCTTGATCGGACCGCACAACTTTGGGTTTGCGGCCAAACTGGGTCTTGACCGCTTCGACAAATTCAAGGATTTTATCTGCTACCTCCGATTTCTCTCTCAGCAAATACAGCGTACAGTACCTCGAATAGTCGTCGATAATGGTCATGAAGTATCGAAAACCACTTACCGATGGTACATCCACCGGACCACACACATTCGTGTGAACTATGTCCAACGGCGCCTTCGAGCTCGATTTCGATTCCTTAGGAAAGGGGGTACTCGCAAGTCTCGTTAACTCTGCATTCGTTGATCTTCAATCCGCTGACCAAGTCGTCCTTCTCCATTCGGGTTTGAGATTTCTGTGACCGAATTTCCTGTTTGCAGCCTTTCTTGTGGTTCCTGCCTGCCAGCAGGATTACTTTGTTCGGCTGCTTCAAGTAGTACGAACCTTGTTTGAGCGTTGCCATGGCGACTGTTTGCTGACCCCG
The DNA here is from genome assembly GCF_037179485.1 of Ochlerotatus camptorhynchus. NCBI lineage: Eukaryota > Metazoa > Arthropoda > Insecta > Diptera > Culicidae > Ochlerotatus > Ochlerotatus camptorhynchus. The sequence goes on along the minus strand of NW_027040614.1, from coordinate 1,939,507 downwards.
CATCACCCGACACCCGGTCTTCATCTCCATTTTCATCCTCGCGTCTTCCGGTCAGAAACGCGAACCATACGAAATTTCCATCGTTTTTCGGTCAAGGCTTTCCCTGCTCTCCTGGCTTCGTTTCCTTCTCGTTGTCCCGGATGAATTGTCGACACTCCCTCTGCATGTGGCCTGCCTTTTTGCAATAGTGGCAGATCAGCGTTTTCTTTTTCCTGTTGCCCTGTCCAACCTTTATCGCCGAATCCGTCCCGGAGCCTTGCCGTTTCGCGGCTTCGTCCAGGAGTTTCCGCTTGACAAGTTCCAGGGTCAGGTAGTCAGGGTGTCGAACGTGCTTGGCAGGCTTCTCAGGATCATGGCAACCATGAGATTTTTCTCCAATTGCTGTCTGGCATTCGCAAGGCTACTGAACAGTTCCTCCATAGCGAAAACGTGTTCGGCCATGTCCTCTCCTTCCGCATAACGTTTGTCGCAGGTTCGCTTCAGCAACGAGACCTTTGACGGTGAGGCTCACCTTCTGATGAAGGTTCTGGAGTGAGATCCATGCTTCCTTCGCTGTCTTCGACAGACGGATCAACGCGTGCTGATTGTCCTCGATGCGCAGTCCGATGGTCGCCCTGGCTTTGGCATCGCCAGCGTTCCAGACGGCAACTGCTTCCACCTCCGGTTTTTCACCTGGTACCACGTAACGGGACAGGTCTTCTCGAACCAAGAGAAGTTCCAACTTGAAGCGCCAGCTTGAATAGTTGGTATTGTTCAGCTTTTGCAGATTGAATCGGCTTCCGTCCATTCCTCAAGAAGTTTCGGCTTGTGCAAAATTATTCGCGCAGGTCCATAACCTGTTGTAAGGCGCAAACAAGAGAAAACCCACTACTACAAACCAACTAATATAAACAGAGAGTAGCAATTTCAAATTTGTATGTTTTGTGGAAGCTGACATTTCTAGATAGAGCTGGAATTAGGGCGTAACAGCTTTTGTAAACAATGACTTCTCTTAAAGATTTCTAGGAATTCAAGGCACGCCTACGCAATTCAATACAACTATCGGGTAGAGGAAGTCTTCCTCTACTCGATGATGATGTTGATTTGCGTGGGCGAGCCTTGATTTTGTAGAAATAATCGAGAGTAGTCATTGTTTACAAATGCTGTTACGCCCTAAGCCCAGCTCTATCTAGATTTGTGCCTTTGAAGTTTCACGCTGAGGCTTCTTTAGAGTATCACCTTAAGATAATTTATTTATGCTGATTGTAATGCTTGCTATGATTGAATGGATACTTATTCTAGGTTGCTTCGTTGTATGCAGTTTGATTATCCAAACCAAAATTGTTAAAATTAGAAGCGTTTGAGGATCGCTTGAGCAAAATGATCAAATTCATTTTGGACAACATTATTATTTTGAATATTGTCGACCCTAGAATTCAGCATGAGGAAATAACTTTCCATCGATCTGTGTGTAAAAACCAACACAACACGTTCTACAGTGCTATATTAGTGTAAAATTGAATATAACCATTTTGCATTTGATCCTCAAAAGCATTATCTCCAAGATGAAGACGAATATTAAGCGATAATGAAAATCCAGCTACGAATACGAATGAACAAAACTAAATCAGTGCCAACATTTCAAAGGGGCGTAATTGCTAAAGGAAACAATGACTTTAGCCGTCAATTTCTCGCGAATGAAATCTTACCTCGCCAAAATAACACTGCTAGCTGGTAGAGGAAACATTCATCTACCTGCTGGTGTTATTATTTTTCATGAGTGAACTTTCATTCGCGAGAAATCGACGGCTAAAGCCATTGTTTACAAAAGCAATTACGCCCCTTTGAAATGTTGGCACTGAAATGTTGACGTCGATACTCAGAGGTTGCCTTGATCAAGAGAATGTTTTTATGTCAACATTCAAATTCATGCAGGTTGTCTTCACTTTCAGCTAAGTTGAGAGTAGAAGAAATTATTTCTTTCCGCACTGATTGTAATATCGCTGGGTACCTTCTTGGTTTGTGCTTCATGTTTCTTCCTCCTGAGAGATTGCGCTTGGAGGTCTCTATTTTCATTGCAATAAACTAACTAACCTACTCAAATCACCATTCACCGTTCGCTGCCGTATTCCATTTTCATAACAATCATTCTCAATTCAATCTCTATTTAGAATAAAAAAATCATCCAACAACCACCCTCTGTTCTCTCTGATTGTTGCTCTGACTGTACCCAGTCCGTCCTGTACAGTAGGAAAATGGCTGCAAACCCTAATATCCTAACAACGTTTTTTGTTTTGTTTTATAAGTTTGACGTCCCAAAACCCCACTCGTATACAAATGTGTGTGAAAAATGTATGTACATAAAATCTTCCCAACTTCCCTTATTATTATCACTATCAACTGTGTAATTGCAGCTATCAGAATAGCACTATAATGCATCTCTAGTCACTAAATCTCTACTACTAACTCCGCTGCAAGGCCGCTGTGTGTTGAAAACCGCTAGCCTAGAAACTACAGCTACTACTACTAACAACAACAACAACAACAACAACTGCAACAACACAGCCATAACCACCACAACCAACCGACCACCATCAAAACCGAGAGCCAAACCGAATTCGATACCAATTGGTAGTTAGCTAGCATATACACACAATTAAGGCAACGAACGAAGCAGTCGGCAAGCAAAGAAAATTACAGGGAAACCAAGAGAAAAGCATAGCTAAATTTTTCCTAGTCAAATTACACTGAAAGTTACAAAAACAAAACCAAAACTATGTGCAGTATTTTTTAAGACAGAAGAAGACCAAGACATAGTTGAGAGAACTGTCAACTGGAAAAAAAAAGGTGGGATGGTGTTGAATGTGTTTATCTCTCCATGCTACTAATAGCTGTAGGTTAATTGAAACGAAATCTGTTAAGGCCCTTTTTTCTATAAATCGAACAACTGAAAATGGTACTAAACATAACTAACGATACACAAACTCACTCACATTGAAGCAGGTTACTAGAATATTAAGCGAACTTTTGTACTGGACTCAATCAAGTTTCTAGAACTTTCGTTTGATGCTTTGAAGTTGACGGAGAGTGAGGCTTATACGCCTAAAGGTAGTCAATTTCAGCTCTGATTACCTACACTGGATGAAATACAATCGATTTCAATTGATACGGACCATCGCAAACTGTGTGAAGTGTGCTTAACCCTAACCGTTACGAATAATGCATTGTTCTTTTTCGATGAAGTGACCCACTTTAAGTCTTTTCCTAACCTTAAATAACACCGGAAGAGAGCGCAGAGAGTGACCCATCCTAAATTGGAGTCCCAATCAATCAAATCTCGCCATCTGTCATGTCCGCATATGCCGTGTGTGAATGTCCGAGGGGGGCAGTTTTTGTCTGTGAACGTCCCGCCGTTCGTTCATCCATAAAAAGCATACCATACCTCCATAGGACAATCATTTCAATCAGAATCAGCAGCAGCAGCAGCAGTAGCAGCAACAGCAACATTTGCAGTAACTGCATCAACACCAAAAGCTGCCACATTACTACCTGTCTTGCTATTGTTCTTTGCGCCTCCATTGTTTTTTTTTTTCTGAGTGCCGCCGCTGACCACCATCTTCGCGCCATCATCCATTCAACCAATCAACAGGTGCTCCATCCGCTTCCGTTGCAGGCCCCAAGTTCCGTCCAGTGTTATTGATTTTATGCTTTTCAAATTACTTACTTTTTCGGTTCGAAAACTGAAGGATCGTTGACGTAACGTTTCGGAGTGACCTGGTCCGGCCGAACAACTTTCCGGAAGCACGCTACGGTATGACAAGCTATGCCAGCAGCAGTGTCGGCTCTCCGGCTTACTCGGATACCTCGCCGATGGGACCGCCTACGCAGGAATTCCAATCCGTCGCCAGTCCCCAGCAAATAGTTCCATCGATTCCGTCCAGTGTCGAGCAGTACAATGTCGCTGGTACCGGTACCACCGATGATGATGTGCTGATGCAGCCGGGCTCCACCACGTCGGCCAACGAGGAAGACATTGCCGGGCTGGTGAACGAATTACTGACCGGTTACAATGGCGAATTGCTGGATATGTCTGGTGACAGTTTCTACGTATTGCCATCGACCAGCGGTAGTGCCGTGGCGAATGGGACCGGCACGCAGCAAATATGTGATAGACTTGCAGCAGTAGATCTATACATACCCCTAAACAAAAAGTAGAGCTAGCTACGCTTGATCCGATTAGATTACGGTTTTCATGATTCAACCTTCAGAGTTCCACTCTACTTAACTGCATTGTTATCGTTCATCCGTACTTTATCTAATTTAATAAACATAGTTATAAGTTTTTAACTTGTTGTTATTTAGTTTGCTACTTTGTTAAGTTGATGATTTTTTTTTGGCGAGAATTCACGAAATACGATGATGGTGCGGTCGGCGGTGCGAGGTGAACTGGGATGTTTAATTTAGCTTTCAAATCCAGTATTCTCCCCAAAGATGATATGGTAAGAGTGTACATTATTTCCTCAGTAGGTAGCAACTAATATCCGAAATGACTAATTTCCTTTCCTCGGTAAAAAAAACGTAGTTAGTAGTCGTGCTTCACTAACACATGGTTCATCGAAATGCTCATTGAAGATCAACAATTACGCTTGCATATCTGTGGACCGGTTCTTTGTATTCCGAATGAATTTCAATCACCTCATAGAATGTTCTATTTTTGCTAATTCCTACCAGTTTTTTAAGGCAAGATGTTCGTTTTTCCATAAATAGCATTTATATGCATGAAAACGACATATCACGAAGACTGGCAACTCTGTCAGAATCCAAGGGACAACAGTACAGTAGTTAAAAGCACCGTATGTAAGGTTTTGCGCCGTCGCGGTTAATCTCAATCGGATGACAGTTCAGTGGTACTGTTTTTCGTGGGTGGATATTCTCGATAATATTAAACCATACTTCTTCAATGTCCGCGAGCAACATCCTTTCACCGCACATTTCCTCGGCATTTTTCAAATTAAAATTAGGCAACCATTCCAAGTGCTTGTAAACAGTATCACTCAAAAATTTCATCCGATGAACACTGAGAACCTAATTGACAGGCAAGCAAATACGCAAACCTCTATTTTGAGGTTGTCATCTTCGCTATCAAATTGGTTCTGAGCTTTTATCTTTGAGCGGTGATGTTTTGAAGCTGTGTTTGTTTTTCGATGATGGAGACCTGACGAGCTTCAGAGGTCTTCAGGACGGATGCAGTGGATTTCCTTGAAGAATCTATAGGATATCAAATGTGTGCCTAGAGAATTTTAGGAATGGCGTCTCTGAAGATACTGAGACGATTTAAGTACACTTCTCGGGGACACATGGATGTCCAGTAGAGTGATGCAAAATTTGAAATTTTCGCTCCACAATACTTAAAAGATTCCAAATCGGATCCTGACTAACCTCTCAAAATTTGAACTTATTTGGTGAGAAACTGAGATGGCACAAACTATTTGAAGTTCGTATGGGAATTACTATGGTAAAACCAAGATTTTTGTTCATGTCTATCTAATAATTCACCATATCGGTCTGCTTCAAAAGTTTTCAACTGTACTTGTAGGAAATTTTTCTAGCTACAACTTTGCTCAAGACCACTTTTTGATTAAATGCAAGGATCGAGAGTTATCAATGGTTCAATGCGCTGATGTCTTATGATCATGCTCAATCAACTGCTCAGCAGGCAACATTGGTGTTACTGGGGCGTTGAATAGGACACACAAATCATGGCTACTATGTCACACTGCAAAATACAGTGTTGCCTACAGAGCTGCTGCTTGATCATGTCATAAGTTTACCAATCTCTTAAATAATTAATAACTTTTTCCTGTCTCGTTTTACATAGAAACAATCTTCAGCAAAGTTGTAGCCGAGAAAATTTTCTAAAAGAATGTATATCGAACTGCTTCGCAGCTCAATATGGAAAAATGCTAGAAGGCAATGAACAAAAAGTTGAGATTTCCCATAGTAATTTACATGTAAACTTCAAATGGCTTGTGCGAAGTCTGTTTCTAACCAAATGATTTGTAACTTTGAGAAGCTAATCAGGACCCGATTTGAAACAATTTAAGCACTGTGGAGCGAAAAAGTCAAATTTTGCATCAGTCTAAATTGTCCAGATAAGTTCAGGGATAATTTGTGATTTAAGGCAAAGTTTTGTGAGCGTTTATGAAAGAAAATTGTGGAATCTTCAAGGCAATTAAATGTATTTTTTACTTGGATTTACTGAGCAATTCGGGCAGACTAGATAACTTAAAGGAAATTCAGAAATCTTTAATAACATCAGGAAAGTCTTAAGTACTTCAGTGAAAATCATAGAACCAAGGGGTATTCAATGCACACTGTGCCGAAGCACATCGTAGCACACTGATCGGCACGTTAGGGAACACGATGACAAGTATGACACAGAACATAGTATAAAACAGCATCACTGCTATGTGTTGACATTTTGCCAAGCGTTGCTAAGGTTTACTATTTTGCTTACTTCAAAGTAAGGGGGAAGTTTTTCAGTTTAACAATTTTTGTCGATTTTCCAGCAAGGTTATCCCAAATTATAATAAAAGATTATATAATTGACGAGACTCTCCGTGCCCTGGGGATGGACCTCTAACGAAAGTCTACAGGATATTTAACGGATGTCCATAGTTTCGAAAGGATTTATGTTGTGGGGGAAACCCAAACAAATTAGTCAGAGTCAGCCCAAGTAACAATTTTGGTTTTATGAGAGTTTTGCAGGCCATGATGCAGGCTTGTAGAATGCTATAAAACCTCTATAAAGCTTGCAATGTTACTTGGGAGGGCCACGTAGAATGGACCTGCTTACCCCAGATGCCAGGTAAAGAGAATTGTAGAATCCAGTTCCAATTGCAACATTGATGTATGGTGTCAACAAGAACCCGGTGCAGAACGATCCTGTCATTCTGTAGATGCGTCTGCAACCACAGCAGTTTCTCCAGGATAACTACTCGGTACGATTGATGGTCCACCCAGGGTGTCTACTACCTGAAAAAAAACTGGAAAACCGGGAATTTACAGGGAATTTTATTTTTTCTGGAAAAACCTGGAATATTCAGGGAATTTTGGTTCCACTCAGGGAATTTTCCAATTATCACTTCATTCGTAATTCAAAAGAAGTTTTTCGTTCAGTTTCTCGAAACGTTTCTTAAGGACACTGAACTTGATAAGCATCTGACAGCTAAGACAACGTGTGCGAACGAGACAAGTTCATTCAGAGTGTCTTGTCACGTTCGCTCTTCGCTGATTTGTATGTGGAGGATCAAAATCGTCGTAAAAAGGAAACAGCCGAAAAAGAGAGACTGGCAACCGTCAAAAGGAAGCATACGAAGCATGTATTGTATAAGAATAAGCATGCCAGACAGCAGGTCTGAGACCCAACATAGATTTTTTTTTTCGAGCTTCAGAGAGGGTCGGAGATCTACTGAGAAATTTGTTGAGCTTCAGGGTAGTTCGTAGATCTTGAGAACAGAACTACAAACAAATTAAAAGTTATTAACAGAAATTCATAAAAACAAAATCACAAGAGAGGTCGTAGATCTTCAGATCAATGTTCAAAGAAATTTTCAAAACTTCAAGCAAGCAAAAATAATTTCAAATCAATTTGTAAAACTATAAGCGAAATTTTACAAATCTTCAGGGAAATTCGCATAACTTCAGACAAGTCCAAGAATCTACAGTGAAATATAAAGTATTTCACAGAAGTTTGGAGATCCTCGAAACATTATTCAACATCACAAAAGTTCGTAGATCTTCAGAACAAAGCTACAGAACTTTGAAAAAAATCACAGGACTTCTGAAAAAATCACAAGAATCTCAGAAATGTTAATGGATCTTCAGTAAAAATTGCAGAACTTCAGGGATTTAAAAAAATAAATATTTACACGATTTCAGGAAAATTTGTAGATCTTGAGAGAGACATTTAAAACTTCAAGGAAGCTCAAATATTTTCTGATAAATTTTGACAACTTTAGGTAATCTTCAAGGAAATTTTCAAATCTTCAGGATAACCCTAGAGGAATTTACAAAACATCAGAGAAGTTTGCAGATCTAATGAGAAATTTATGGAGCCTCAAGTTTTTTTTTGTAGATCTTGGGAATAGAGCTACGGAGCTTAAGACAACTTTACAGAACTTTAAAGATATTTGCAGGAATTTGACGGAAAGTTTCACAGTTTCACACAAATGTGAGATCTTCAGAAACATTCGTTAAATGTCAGAAAAGCACCTCAATTCCAAAAACAAATCGCAGCGAAGTACAAAAGTACAATATTTTGCATAACTCCATGGAAGTCGGAAATAGATAAATCTAAAGAACTTCAGAGAAGTCCGTAGACCTTAAGAGAAGTTTGTAGAACGGCAGAAAGTTCGTACGTTTTTAGAAAAATTTGCAAAACTTCAGCAAAACTCGCAGATCTTCGGGAAAGTTTGCCGATCTTTAGATCAAGAATCCACAAAGAAATTTAAATAACTTTAGAAAAGTTCGGAGATCTACTGTGAAATTTATTGAACTTCAGGGCAGTTCGTAGATCTTTAGAGCAGAAATACAGTACTTCAGAAAACTTTACAGAATTTGAAATAAATTTTAGGAACTTTAGAAAAGTTCAGAGGGTAGGTCGTAAATCTACTCAAAAATTAGCAGATGTTTAAATAAATTTTCAGAATTTTACTGCGGTTCTTGGATTTTGAAAGACATTCACAGAACTTCAGGTAAGTTCGCTGATCTTTAGAGATATTTGCACAGCTTCAGAAAAATTAGAAAAACTTCAGAATACTTGCTAAAACTTCCGGAAAGTTCAAAAATTTCTAGATAATCTTTTAATTCTTTAGAAAATTATATAGATGTTCAGAGATATTTGCAGATATTGATTGAATCATGAAAATCTGCAGAGAATATTACAGAACTTTCGAGAAGTTTGTAGATTATTAGAAATGTTGTGAACATCAGAGATAATTGTTGATCTTCAAGGATCTTAAATCTTCAGGGATTCAGGAACTTTGTAGATTTTTAGGAAAATTTGCTGAACTTCTGAAGAACACACAGAATTTCAAAGAAATCTGTAGAACTACCGAGACATTTGCAGATTGTCAGGAAAGATTGTTGATTTTTAAGGAAATTTTACCGGAGAACAGATACAAAACTTCAGGGACGTCAGAAGGTTTGAAGACCTTGCAGAATTGAGTTGTTAAGAGAAATTTTCAGAACTCAAGGAATCATGTATATCTAGTGAGAACTTTTCCCACTAGCTTGTCTAAAGTTGGTATCGACATCCTGGCGAAGTTTTGAAATCCATTTTCATCTTCATATCGCAGCTCTTGATGGACAAGATGAGCCAAATCCCTGCCGGTGTTCCTCGTGAGCAACCATTTCCTACTCCACAAAGTTCACCTTCTCTTTCTCATTTTATTTAAAATAATAAAAGCAAATACGTCTGCCGAAACTAGAGCAATTTTCCGGTAATTCATGATGGAAGTATTTACTTTTGATTCCTGATACAGTTTTGTTTTGAAATCTAAATTGACAGTTCTTTCGACATGTGCAAGCAGTGTGAACACCAGCTAAAAGGGGGGTTCGATAAAATAATAATGTGTATAATTTGTATGCACCTGGAATTTTTTTCATCCGACCTGGAAAAACCTGGAAAACTCAGGGAATTTGAATTTGATCCTTGGATTGAGTAGACACCCTGACCAATCAGTCAGCCGTACAGCTCATTGTATGGACTGAACCATCTCGAAGTTCAGATTGACTGTGGAGGCTGAGAGGCTGGTGGAGTTAGTGGATTCCGTATTAGCAAAATAAAGAAGGATTCTGCTTGCAGAATTGTAAAGGTAACCACACCGAATGTAACGAAGCCAACCTGAACCACTATATTAATAAACGCAATCGGAACCGCCAGCAGTTTCAAGGCTATAAATATGCAATTCCGGCAAGAAGCAAGGATGAAAAATATGAATGAATTACAAGCAGAGACAAAGCGAATCAACCGTTGGCAACTGGTATTAAGATCCTGGACCAGACTTTGGATGCTGTTGGATATTAGTCGATGTAAGGTGTGGATGAGCGGATTAAAAGTAATGAGTTGAGAGTCATCAGAAAGTTAGACGAATTCAGTACTCAACAGCGACTGCTGGTGAGAATTTTGGGTCAAATCCTTCCTGATTGTCCGAGTAGCATGATGATAATGTAGAGGCACGTCTTCCACTTTCCGGTTGAATACTTATGATACAGGATTCGGTGAACGTCTACCAGAATGACACCCGGTACAGAACTTTATTCTCATGGGTGGACAACTTCTGCCATCAGTCACCCTTTTCCTTCTCGTGGAGGGGCAGAACTTCGAGGTTGACAATGGTCATCGTATACTGGCCAACAGTTCCAGCAGTTGTCGTCAATCAGCAGTCAATCTTCTCACTCGTTTGGCATCGTTGAACCAAGAGGAATGAACGTTATACAAAAAAAAGGCACAGTGATTACCCTCGTATAGACTGTTCCAGAAAGTATAAGCACACTTTCAAAATAACAAAAAAGTCATGTTTTTTTTTAGTTTTAATAATTTTATTAGGCAAATCATATTTGTATTTGTATTTCAAATGATATGTTACTCTCGTTTAATCAACATATTTAATCATAGCCAAGACTCCTAACTTTTCCTCGAACATGACCCATTAGCTTCTGCACAGTGGTACTTCCCACCATTTTGACCACTTTTGGCCAATCTTTTTTGAATTTTTGGATGTCGTCCGCTGGTTTTATTAATTTTCGAAGCTTTGCTTTGGTTAAAGCCCAAAAAGTCTCGATTGGCCGTGCCTCCGGGCAGTTCGGCGGATTCATGTCTTGTGGCACGAAACATACATTTTGACTTTTGTACCATTCTAAAGTGTCCTTTGCGTAATGACATGACGCCAAATCAGGCCAAAATACTACTTGACCTTCGTGCTGCCTGATCATCGGCAACAATCGCTTCTGGAGACATTCCTTAACGTATTTCTGAGAGTTCATCGTCTCCGTTGTGATGTACGGACTGTATGTTTTACCACACTCGCATATTGCCTGCCAAACCATAACCTTCTTACCGAATTTTTCGGTAAAAATTGCCTTCTCCGTTTCGGGGATGTCCTTGCCTTCGCTTACAGTATATTGTATATTGTGGTCCGGGAAGCGTTTTGTAATCTAGTTTCACGTACGTTTCGTTGTCCATTTTTATACACCCAGAATTTCGACACAATAACGAATCGTAGAGTTTGCGGGCCCGTGGTTTCACGGACGCGGCCTGTTTTGGGTTCCTTTTGGGTTTTTTTCTGCTTCCGGTATGTTTTTAGCCCAAGTTTTTCTTTGGCACGCATGACGTTATTCGACGAGGTCCCTAGTTTTTTCGCAACATCCCGAACGGAAGTCGCTGGTTTTCGTTTGTAGGCATCCCTGATCTTTTTATCGATATCCGGACTTACAGGACCGAATTTCCGGCCACTCTTCGGCGCATCTTCAAGCGTACACTGTTCTCTATATTTTTTAATCGCAGTTCGTACCGCTCCGACGCTTACACCCTCTTCCTTGGCCATTTTTCTCAAGGAGAGTCCGCTCACAGTGCACCATTTGTGCACGATACTTTTTCGTTGTTCCGGAGTAAGACCACGCATTTTGACAGGAAACACAAAACTGAGCACTTTTTTTATGCTATTTCATTCAGAAATGAGCAAACAAAAGGACGCAGCCAAAACATGTTGAAATATTTCACTATATTCAAAGTGACCGTTAAAATAAGGTGTGCTTATACTTTCTGGAACAGTCATCATATACACAAATAACTCGTTTAATCATCCGTGAGAACTTGACAAGGTACACAAATAATATCAAAAGTCAAAACTCCAGGGTTGCCAAACTCATGGGTTACTGAGACTGACAGCTTGATTGCTACACTTCGGCACAACGCTGGGCACAGAACAGAGATCCTCAGAATATTTGGGGAATCTCAGAGAAGCATACAAAACTTCATTTCCGGGAAAATTAGTAATTTAAGAATCCTGATGAATGTGGGCGTCTAAGTGGAATATCTGTATAAAGAGGTATAATATGCACATTGAAATACGCGTATCTGTCAAGGATAAGCAATAAAGGTAGTGGAATTAAATGGAAATTACTAATCCTTCTATCTCTCTAAAGTAATTCAGGGCAGTCTAGAGAAAGTTGAGAAAAATCAAACCTCTTTTAAGCAGTTTAAATAAAATAGAAAAAAAGGTTATCTTTCATTTACTTCCTTCGCTCCGTTCGATGATAAAACTGTAATCAACATTTTTTCTTGAAACATAACAAAATAACTAATTCTTCAAGATATACTAATTTAAATTTTCCCGAAAGCCTAGAATTTTCTGAAGTTTTCGGAGCTTCCCTAAAGATATCTGAACTTCATTAAACTTCTCTAGACTTCTCTGGTCTTCTTCAGATCGTTCAAAAGTTCCCTCAATTTACCTAAAGTTAGCTGATCTGAAAGAACTTCAAATTTGATCTACCATAAACTTACTTACTTACTTAAGGGTCCTGTGCACCACCAGCGGTTCAAAGGGCCAACGTGAAAGACTTCCATCCTGGGCGGCTGCTCGCTTTTGTCTTGACAACACAGATTTCACGTTCGAGTTGAAAATTCGAATTTTGGTGCGTTGACTTATTTTGGTGCGTTGACTTATTTTGGTTGGATCTCCATACGTTTCGTAAACTCGCAAAGGCAGCTCTAGCTTTCTTGATTCGTGCACCTATGTCGCTCTTGGTTCCGCCGTCCGACGCTATTTGGCTGCCAAGATATTGGAAACTTTCGACCTTCTCCACTGCTTGCCCCGCTACCGTAAAGTTGGAAGGGTTGCCCGTGTTGATATCCAAAGATTTGGTCTTGTTGACGTTGATGGTGAGACCCGCCGCAGAGGAGCGTTCGGTTAGGTCATTGAGCTTACTCTGCATATCAGAGCGCCGTTGTGCTAGTAGAGCAACATCATCAGCCAAATCGAAGTCGTTGAGATGCTCCATGGTCATAGGCTGCCAAAGCAGCCCACGGTTCGGTACACGGTCAATTGCACCTACCATGATCTCGTCGATTACGATGAGAAACAGTAGCGGTGATAGTATACATCTTTGCCTCACACCAGCGACTACCCGTATAGGGTCGGACAAGGCTCCGTTATGCAGAACTCTGCACGTGAAAGCCTCATACTGCGCTTCGATGAGGTTGACGATTTTATCCGGGACTCCCTTGCGTCTCAGGGCGCCCCACAGATTCTCGTGATTGAGACGGTCGAAAGCTTTTTCGTAGTCAATGAATACTAAATAAAGGGGCTCTTGGAATTCATTGACCTGCTCCAGGATGATGCGGAGCTTGACAATATGGTCCACACAAGATCTTCCGCCACGGAATCCTGCCTGCTGCCGTCGGAGAGTCCTGTATCCGATTCAGGATAACTTTGCACATAACTTTGAGAACAATACACAGTAACATGATGCTTCGCCAATTATCGCACACAGTCAGATCCCCCTTCTTTGGGACCTTCACTAAGATGCCCTGCATCCAGTCGGACGGAAAAGTCGCGGTGTCCCAGATATTACAGAATAGTTAATGCAACATTTGTGCGGATAGCATGGGGTCAGCTTTGAGCATCTCTGCTGATATGCGATCGACCCCTGGAGCCTTGTTGGATTTCATGCTTCAGATAGCTGCTTCAATCTCCTGCAGCGATGGGGCCGCGGAATTGACGCGAGTGATGCTCCGCACCCTAGGCGGATCATGCAGAGATGTTGATGGCTGGTTGGCCGTCGAAACTTGAAGAAGTTGTTCGAAGTGCTCAAACCAGCGTTTCAGCTGGTCAGTGGGGTCGGTAAGCAATTGTCCAGTCGTGTCCTTCACTGGCATCCTCGGGTTCATCCTTGCTCCACTCAGGCGACGTGAGATATCGTAGAGGAGGTGTATATCGCCAGTGTTTGCGGCTTTCTCCCCTTCGTCGGCCAGGGAGTTCACCCACGTCTGCAAGAGCGCTTGACTTCCTTCTCTAGAGCCGAGTACCGTTGACGGGCTTCGATCTTGGCTCCTCTGGTTCTCGCCCGCTCTATCGCGGCTTTTGCTTCTCTACACTCCTCAATCATCCGCCAGGTTTCATCTGTGATCCACTCTTTCCTATGCGTGCACAGCTCACCCAAGTTGTTCTCGCTTGTTTCTATAAAGGCATCAAGGCCGTCCATTGTTCTTCTACGCTGCCACCTTCTGGAACGTCCGCAGCTCGAGTCTCAAGTTCTTCAACAAAAGACCTTTTTACCGCTGGATCTTCAAGTCGGCGTGTGTTGAACCGCCACCCGAGTCTCTCCTCCCGTCGCTGGATCCGCGTTGCGTTTATTCCGGACATCAAGAAGGCTCCGTCTCCATTTCCGGCTGATGCAGATGTGGTCGATCTGATTTTCGGTATGTCCATCACGGGAAACCCACGTGACTTTGTGCACTAGCCGATGGGGGAAGAGCGAGCCCCCGATCACCATGTCGTTATTGCCACAAAATTCTGCAAACAGCTCACCGTTCTCACTCATTTCGCCGGGACCATGGCGTCCCATAGTGCGCTCATAGTCCGTGTTGTCGGAGCCGATCTTCGCATTGAAGTCGCCAGTGTAGATCTTGATGTCACCCTTTGAAACTTTATCCACGACGGCATTCAGTTGATTGTAAAAATTCTCCTTGTCCTGTAGCTCGGCAGCATCGGTTGGCGCATAACATTGGATTATGGTAAGGTTACGAAACCGTGTTCTAAATCTGGCAACGATTATCCTCTCGTTATGATGAGCGCAGCACTTGCCTGGACGCTAAGTAGGAGACCAACTCCACGATGGCGGGGAGCGATTTCACCTCGAATACCAGAGTATAGTAGTACCTGTCCCGACGGCAGTTTGTGTTCTCCAAAGTTTGGCCAACGAACTTCACTCAGTCCCAGGATTTCTAGCTTCATGCGTCGTGCCTCGTTGGCGAGTTGTGCCAGTTTACCCTACTGGGCTAACGTCGATACATTCCATGATCCAATTCGTGTCCGTTGTTTTGCGCTAACAGTCGTTGCCGTTATATCAGTTCGATGTCTTTCTCTGTTGGTTTCTGTAACAATTGTAAAGGTTTCAGAGACAGTAGGTGGTTGGCCTAAGGTCTCCTATCCGCCGTGATGGGGCTGCCATCTTAGGTGTAGCTTCCGGGGAAGAGCATTTCTTATTCAGCCGCTGGATGCCAGTCAGACGCTGTTTGAGCCGCACCTCCATGGTGATCAGACGCTCGGGTTGGCGAAGCTTTTCCTCTATCACCGTGCTATGGTTACCGCGCCAGTGTTCGCGTCGCACCTCCTCACTCTGCTATTGTCGGATTGACAACATTGCCCAGGCTACGCCAACCAGCTGTGTCCATGTTTCAGCTGGCAGTCTTTTGTGATCATATGACTCGTGGAGGCGTGAGGTAGGAACTTGTGAGGACCGGAGCTAGGTATATCGCTCCTTCCAGATTGTCACTCACCATTGTATAGCCCGATCTACCATAAAGTTCCCGTTATTTCCCTGAAGTTTTCGAAACTTCCTTGAAGCTCATGGAACTTGTCTTGTAATCCCTAAACTTCTTTGAACTGCTTTGGGCGTGCCTGAAGGTTTCGTTTCTTTATGAAGTTTCCTAAATATTCAAGAACTTCTCTAGCGTTCCAGCTATTTTCTTAATGTTCATAGAACTTCCCTGAGGTTCTGGTAATTTTCCTGAAAATTTAGGAATTTCCATAATTTCTCGGAACTTCTTGAAAGTTCCTGCAATACATAACATCCTTGAAAAAAGAACTGAAAGACACTGCCTATAAATCCCTAAACTTCTTTAAAGTTCTTTTAACTTCCCTGAAGATCTCGATATCTGAGTTTTTAAGAACTTCTGTAAAGTTAATTGAACTGCCCTCTCCTACATTCTCCTCAAGTTCTTGGTACTGCCCTTAAATAAATGGAACAGTCCAAAAAATCTTTAAACTTTCCTGACTTTCATTAGACTTCTGTAAAGGTTCCAAAATATTTCTTAGGTTTTGCTAAACTTTTCATGAGTTCTCTGGTCTGCCCTGAAATTCCCGGAACTTCCTTTCTGTTTTCGAAAGTTTCTCAAAATTTTCCTGAAGTTTATGAAGCTGGCCTGAATTTATCAAAACTAACCTTCACATATCATTCAACTTCAATTAATTGAGACTACCCATAAGTTCTCTGAGCTTCCGTGAAGTTTTATAGACTTCTCTCTCTGTTCGGGACCTAACACTACTGCGACCAGTAAATTGATCTATTGTAGTATATCCCGTGTCCTTAGTTTTGTGCATGTCGTATTACTCCATCGCTATTGAGAAATGATGAAGTATTCGATTTTTTTACAGTTGTCATTCTTGCATTTATCGCAAGGATCCGACTCTAATTGAAAGGTCCCGCTATTTATACCCTTCGGAGTGTTGAAACACCCTCCAAAGGCACGCCCCTTTGTCAGTCAAAATTGGATTCCTTAGTAAAAAAATTAAGGTATGACACCGATAATGACCATGCATCAGAACCCTAGTCTTAACCACTTCAAACTAGGGAACAACGAAAGATTAGGAATCACATAGATGAAGACAACTAACTAATTTTTTTCCTTGTTTCAAGATCATCCTCGGTAGACAAAGCCGAGTCTTGTCACTATCAACAAGGCATAAAAAGTAACAAGGACTAAGATGTGTTCCTTGGATTACTGAAAAATCCTGTTCCCTAGTTTGAAGTAGTCAGGACTAGGAATCGGTGGTAGATCTTACATCCCGTAACGCACCACGAAAAGGTGATCTACCCACGTTACGGGGCATTTATAGACATAGCTTCCCTAACGTTCTTGGATCTTCTTTACAGTTTTTTTACGATTTGCCTCAAGTTGTCTGGATTTCTCTAAAGTTTTCTCGACTTTCTAGAACCTCGTAAAAGTTGCCGCAGTTTCCTTGAAGCTGCCTTGGTGTCAGTTCATGAAACTCCACGATTCCTTGGATTTTTTAAAAGTTGTGTGGACCACTCTGAAGTTCGCGCTACTCTTGGTCTGATGATGTGCCTGGAATTGTCCTGGGCTGGTTTTATCTCTTCGCCCTGAAATTGATGAAACTGTATTAATGATCTAAGCTTCATGATGTTTTCTGCACTTCCGTGAACTTTTCGGAACTTCTGTGAAGTTCCCGAATTTTTTTCTTAAGTTCTCTTAACTTCCCTGATGTTTTCAAGACCATCTTTAGTTTTTGGAACTTCTTGAATGTTCTCGCTATTTTCAATGTAACTGACCTTAAGTCCTCTAAATGAACCAGTAATTCTCGGAACTTCCCTAAACTTCCCGCAATCATTCTGATATTCGGCGCTGGTGTTGTAGTGATAAGCGTGATTACCTCTCACCCCAGCACGCCTGGGTTCAATCCCAGTCGGCGCCACCGGGATGTTCTGAGGCATAACATCTCTGATCACGCCTTCCTTCGGAAGGGAAGTAAAGCCGTTGGTCCCCGGTTCATGAGTTGGTGGGTCGATAGATAGGGTCCAGGTGTGGGAGCTGCCTTCCTGGCGTCGGTAGCATTGGTGCTCAGCACGGAAAACAAGATCGACGAAAAACAAATCCAAGGAAAAAAAATCTGATATTCACGAAACTGTCCTTTAGTTCTCAAAACCACCCCGGAGTTCAGGTGACTTCCCTTTAGAACTTTAAACTTAATTATCGTTTTGGCAATTTCTGTAACGTTCCTGCACTTTGCTAAAGTTAATATGACTTCCCTTGAGGCACTTTGATCTTCACTGTAGTTCTCGAAATTTTTCAGAAATCTCACAACCAAGCCTAAATGATCGTAAAACTTACCCAAAATCTGAAGCTTACGGCACTTCATTTGAAATGCTCCCGACTTTTGCTAATGTTCAATAAACTGAGGCTCTCGGAGTTTTTCTGAAATTCTCAGATATTCCCTAACATTTTCTGATGATTATGGAAATTTTCGGAGTTTTCTTGAAGTTCTCGATGTTTTCCTAAAATTTCTTAACTGCTCCGGAGTAATTTGGATCGTGAAATTTCCGGAACTTTCCGAAGGTTCCACTATTTTTGCTGAAATTATAACGAAATTATTAAGGGTAAGTTTATCGTTTCGATAATCACATTTTTTTTAAATTTTGTAAAGAAAATTCACGCGCAATTTTTTCAAAGTCATCATGGCGTAAAGTTGGACTTCAAAAACCACAAAACATCGACCTTTTGGTTTTGCTGAGGGTCCAATTTGTTTGTATGGTGAGATAGAAAACAATATTTTTACATGTAAATTTTCTCAGGTATCTAAATAAATATGGATATTTTTTTCCAATATTTTTAGAAAAGTAAAAACGTGCCGAAAACATTTATTTCCCTTAATGTAGTTCTTAGATTTGCAATTAGGTTCAGTTCAGAAAATTTTCGGAAATTCATGGAACAGTCCTTAAATCATCTTAAAACTTCTCCAAAAATCTAGGTTTCCATGATGTTGAACATGCATTTCTGATGTTATTATAACTGACCAAAGGACGTCTGAATTTCGTTAAGTTCTTTAGACTTCCCTGAATTTCTCAGTACTTTTCAATAGTTCCCGCTAATTTCCCGTATTTCTCCTGAAGTTGTAGAAACTTCTTCGTAACTTTGCGGAACTTGCCCTAAAACCTCTTATTATACCTGAACTTATTATTATTATTTATCATTATTAGGGAGGCTTTCAGCCTTGGACTGGTTCGCCTCCAACATACCTGAACTTTTCTGGACATCCCTAAAGCAGGGAAAACCGGATAATAACCGGAACTTTCTCTTAAAATTTTTGCTCTTGAAAAGTTTTCTAAGACCAGCAGGGCTGGAAAGCACCTCAGAGCGTTAGCAAAGCAACTTTGTGCGTGCATCTCACAACACTCGACAAACAGTGTGTGGTTCTCCAATTTACTTTGCACACTCTTTTTCAACTAATATGTGAGAAAGCGATCCACACAATGAGCGGTACTCTCCGTGCGGTGCAGGGAGCGAATAAAACACAACAAGCAACAGCTAACGTCTTCTTTGAGTTCTTTGTCGTATTTGCTGACCACGATAGCATGCATAGGATATGAAGAAGGGCATAACGAAGAAGAATTTTGTCTTTTTGCTGCGTTTCCCATTTGCAACCCTACACTGAGTGGCACTCTTTGCGTCGGAGCCGTGAGAGCGATGGCTGCACATTGAGCTTTCGTTATTTCTTGGTGTGTGTCTGACTTCCCTTCTCCGCTGCTTCACACTTGCGCAGGGTGAAAAACAAGCCAACTTTGTGTTTGCTTGATTCTCACTTTGTATATTTCAGAAAATCCGTACATTGGGCGCATTGAGTGATCAGATGACAGCCCTGAAGACCAGGATCTTGAAATTTGTTCTCAAATGAAGTTTCAAAATTTTGACCATTTTTGTTAATCCTGGATCTTAAATTTCTGGGTATGGAATCTTAAACTTAACTTAATTATTATTTGCTACACATTTCTCAAGGATTTCCTTAGGAACATTTCAAAATGTCTTCAGGATTTCCCTCAATCATATAATGATTCTGTTCGGTAATCCCTAGAAAGATAAGGTCCATTTTTTGCAGAACACTTCGAGAATTTCTTCCAGAAAATTCTTGAAATTTATTGTATTTTTGCATTTGTATTCTTTTGAGAAATTGCTTTAATTTATCTCCATCAATATTCGCTAGGAATATTCCTGGAAATCTCTAGAGTTTATAAAAGTTTTATCCCAGTTTTTTTTTTTATTTCACGTCAAAATTCCATAGAAATTACCTCAGAATTTCATTGAAATTCTTCTGAAAATCGAGGGGGGCGACACATCTAAATCTCAATTCTAGATGCTCGAAAAATCTCACACTAGCGAATAAATCTTCGAAAAATCTTCTTTCATGTCTCGCATCTACTTGCATAGCGCATCATCATTTTGCAGGAAATCTTCAAAATGGTGATAAATCTTCTTTCTATCTTCTCAGCGTACGCGCAGCTAGCCACAGCAAAACACAATATTTCCTGCATAGTAAATAGACTCGTCCCCCTCCCTCAAAATGCACTTCAGGAAGGTTCGCTTGGAATTCTCTTCAAAATTACCTTGGATATATGTTCAGAATCTCCTGGAGCAGTACTCAGAGCTTCTTTGGAAATGTGCTCAAAATGTTTAGCCAAATCCTCCCAGATTTTTTGATATTTCTTAAAAATTCTTAAAAATTCTTATAGGACTTCAAACTAGCTTTGAATTCTTCAAAGATTTTCTTTTAGCTATAGGGTAGAGAACTACTTCAGCCTAATTGCCTATTTTGGGCCTATCGAGCAGAAAACTTCTAATAAATCCATGATTTCAGAGTTAACAAGTCAATTATACGTTTGGTACGATACTTTAGTTAATAAGCTACGGAACGAAGTCAATGAGAACGCGTGCTATGAAGGTGTGCACCCATTATTCCTAAAAAACAAAAGAAGCGCTCCGACCGAATCAATTTTTATCTTCATCCGATAGGCCGAAGTGAATTCATTTGCGGTTCAATGGCGTTATGCCGAGTTTAGAATCCGTAGGCCGAGTTTGGCGTCAAGAAGCAGTGTTAGACTTTTGACAATACCTCAACGATTGGTTTCTCTTTATCAAATCTTACGGTACATACGGAAAGGAAAATAAATTTGGAAGCCATCAGTAATAAAAACTTTCTGTTTGGAGCTAAACTGCGCTAGATTAAGAAAGACTAAGTGCGGGTTGTGCTTAATAGGCCGGAATTGGGGTAGTTAACCCTAATAAGAATTAGATTCCCTTGATTACTTTCACGATTTTCCTCAATCATATTATTATTCCGTTCGGTAATTCCAAGAAAGATTCTTCATAGAAGTCTATTTTTGTGCAGATTACTTCAAGCATTTCTTCCAGAAAACTCTTGAAATTTAATGTGCATTTATCATTGTATTCGTGTGAGAAATGGCCTTAGTTTCTCTCCATTAATATTCATTACAAATTACTTGGAATATTCCTGGAAATCTCGTGGTATGCCCTCTAGAATTTATAAAAGTGTTATCCGATTTTTTGGATTTCACGGAAGGAAGGAAATATGTTCAGAATAGCCTGGAACACTACTCTGAGTTTCTTTGGAAATGTGCATAAAATGTTCAGCCAAATCCTCCCAAACTTTTTGATATTTCTTATAAATTATTTAAAGTATTCTTTTGAAACTAGCCATAAATTCTGCAAAGATTTTCTTTTAGCAAAAATCATAATTAGATTCTCTTGGAATTATTATCGATCAACATTTTAGAGATATTCAGCTGTAGGTAATTGTTAAGGCCCAAGCGCAATGGCTGCGGAAGCGGAATGGCAGCGGCAGCGGAAAAGCCCGATCTGAGTAAGCCTACTTGACGGATTGAAAACTAGTTCGAACCAAATCGACTTCGGTTAGGCATCTTGATGCCATTTGTGACAACTGTCAAACTTTCCGTTTCCGTTCCGCTTCCACCCACATTGCGTTTGGGCCTTTAGACGTAGTTTCAAGATTGTAGTAATGTCATTATTAAATTTCACTCAAAGGTTACTTCGTTTTGAATCCCTTTCCGGTTCCCTTTGGGAATGGTAATAAAATTCCTTCCGATTTGCTTTTGAGTACCTTTAAATACTATTCACAATCCCCATAATAATCTCTACAGAACTACCTTAGAATTCACATTCACAAATTACCTGAAATTTCCATTCAAATTCCATTGAAATCCTTCCAGAATTCGGTTTTAAGCATCCCTAGAATTCTTCTACAATTCGTCTCAAAACTCATTTGGCATACTCATCATACTTCTCTAGCCAATGCTTCGGAGTGTCAGAATTCCAAAATGTTTACCAAAGAGTCATATTTTGATGTAGGACTACGTCTATGATTTCTATATGGGGGTACATTTTGTGAGAACCGAAAATGGAACATGTAACGAAATTATGAAAGATTTTGAACGTTAATAACTCAGCTGCCCCTGAACCAATTTCAATAACTTTATTACCAATCGATCAGAAATGTTTCTACGCATCTGCTGAAATTAAGACTTAATCATTTGTCATAATGTCACCATTGAAAATTGCACGAATGTGCAACTGTTGCTATGATGATTAAAATTATCACCGATTGCCTGCGAAAAGCGATTTCCCTAACACAAATTTCAAAGTTGAATTCCATCCGGTCACACCAAACGGTGGTTATTCAATCACCGCCTGGTAAGTGATGGTGTTCTCCAGTACACAACGAAAGGCTGCCCGCAAGCAGCGAGCTGCAGTCCACACGAGCATTCACAGAAGGAGGAAGAAGCCGCACCGCTATTGATCGGAATCAGTAGCTCTTCGTGAGCAGGCTTCAAAATTATCCGGATAGGCATGGATAATATAATTATCCGGATAGACCTATCCAGTGGATAGAAATAAATGGAGTCTATCCCTATCCACATTTCTTTCCCTCCGGATAATATCCAAGTAAAAATTATCCGGATAATTTTAACTTGGATATTATCCATTATTTTCCCCTCCGGATATATTGTCAAATACCCATCAATATGGGTATTTTAGGAGTAGGGGTTTTTTTTCCGGCCTCTGGACATCACCCCGACTCCTAAAATACCCGTATTGATGGGCATTTGATAATATTTTCCACCTTCTATCAAACCGGAAGCCGCCATATTGGATTTCAAAATGTCGTCGGATATAAATTTTCGGCCTCTGGACATCACCCCGATTCTAAAAATACCCATATTGATGGGTATTTGACAGTATTTCCCACTTTTATGAAACTGGAAGCCGCCATCTTGAATTCCAAAATGGTGTCAGATATCAATTTCCGGCCTCTGGACATCACCCCGACTCCTAAAATACCCATATTGATGGGTATTTGACAATATTTTCCACCTTCTATCAAACCGGAAGCCGCCATATTGGATTTCAAAATGTCGTCGGATATAAATTTTCGGCCTCTGGACATCACCCCGATTCTAAAAATACCCATATTGATGGGTATTTGACAGTATTTCCCACTTTTATGAAACCGGAAGCCGCCATCTTGAATTCCAAAATGGTGTCAGATATCAATTTCCGGCCTCTGGACATCACCCTGACTCCTAAAATACCCATATTGATGGGTATTTGACAATATTTTCCACCTTCTATCAAACCGGAAGCCGCCATATTGGATTTCAAAATGTCGTCGGATATAAATTTTCGGCCTCTGGCCATCACCCCGATTCCAAAAATACCCATATTGATGAGTATTTGACAGTATTTCCCACTTTTATGAAACCGGAAGCCGCCATCTTGGATTTCAAAATGGCGTTAGATATCGATTTCCGGCCTCTGGACATCATCCCGGTTCTAAAAATACCCATTTTTAGGAGTTCATATTTGATATCAAACATCCCTATTCTAAACATAAACTGTTCGGAGTACTAAATAATGGATATTATCCCTATCCACTTTTTCTTTCTTCCGGATAATTTTAAAACTTTTCTATCCGGATAATTTTAACTTGGATATTATCCGTTTTAAAATTATCCGGATAGGGATAGGGATAATATCCAATGATGGATTGGATAATGGATAATGGATAGGGATAATTTTGATGCCTGTTCGTGAGTCGCTGTGGGTCATCTATGCCAAGCGCGTCATACTAAAGAGTATAAACAGAGAGAACCCCGCTCAAATTCCTATTCCTACACAAATCACAAGCTCCTGCTGTAGTTAACAAATAACATTTATTATATAAGACCACGTAGTCCTACGTCACCATTGCCTACAACCCCATAGGGCTGTCCCTTGTAGGAGTTCTCGCAATTTTCATGAAATTAATGGAACTGCCTTGAAGGTCTCTGATCTTCGCTATTTTTTTAAGTTCCAAGGGAGGGAAATCTTCCGAAAACTGTGATGCCAGTTCCACTGTTTTTTTTTCTTCTCTTGGCGTGACTCGTATACACTCTACTTTTTACCTAATAACAAATGCCCAAACCCTTGTTTTGTTATATCTTCTATAACATCTATTCATTCATCCAATCAAAGATAAGTTTTGCTTATCTACAACACTGGAGGAAATCTTTTCGTCATTTTCGTAGCAACATTCAACAAGCAAAGGAGACAATTCTTGTCTAAGTGAGCAGGTGGTGTTGAGTATTTGGCACTGATGAAGTCTGCCAGTAGTAGACGAAGTACGCGAATTAAAAGGAAGTAAACCAACACACTCAAAGCTCTTCATCAAAATGATTGATTCTGTATTCTGCTCTTGACGAATAAACACATATTTTCTAGGTTAATTACATATTATACGAAGTGCAACATTTGGCGACGAGGAAATTACGAATCACACGTTTCAAGAAAGAACCATCGGAGGAAATTAAGACCTTATGCAGCAGATTGTCCGGCAGAACCAGCAGATGGCGGAGCAAAACGCACGGTTGATGCACATGCTGGACCGCTTCGGAACGCAAGAAGATGCCGCACGGCCTTCGAGCTGCCCAGAATTCATCATTGAATCTCTGGCAACCAACATGCACGAATTCCCCTACGATCCGGATAACGGTCTCGTTTTCGACCGTATCAAAAATATGATGATCTTTTCCTGAAGGATGGCACGAAACTGGACGATGCAGCGAAAGTTAGATTACATTTACGAAACCTCAGCGTCAATGTTTTCGATCGGTACCGTAAATGTCATACTACCGAAGCATCCTCGTGAATTTTCGTTTGCGGAAACCGTGAAGAAACTCTAGGAATTGTTCAGTATTCGAATTTCGCTGTTCAGCAAGCGTTATCACTGCTTTCGACTGACGAAAAACGACGCTGGTGATTTTGTCACGTACGCGGGATCAGTTATCAAGCTTCTTCTTCCTTCTCTTAGTGTTCTAGATGCACTTCGACAGTTATTATTTGAGAGCTTTCGATGCCTGTACCATTTCTGCATTAGAAAAATTGTGTGGCAAGTACAATCATACTCTACCCGCCCAGGGAAGTCGAGAAATTTTGCAACCCGTAAAATTCCTAGATCGGACCGGGAATCGAACCCAGCCACCTCCAGCATGGTCTTGCTTTGTAGCTGCTCCTTTACCGACTGAGCTAAAGGAGGCTTCCAGTTTCGAGTTGAACAAGATGACAGGCGATCAGTTCAAGAGTCTGATTTTTATCTTCGGGCTTCGTTCCTCAAAGGACGTGGACATCCGAACGAAACTACTCTCAAAACGGAAGAAGATTGCAAACTGGAAACATCGATCACATAATGTCAACGTCTTCAAAACTTCAAGCATGATACAGCTCTAGTGGAATAGAAGCCAACTCCGAATTGAAACCATCTTGACCAAAATCTAAAGCAAGCGACAAATCAAGCAACCCGAAGACACCATGTTGGCAATGTGGCGGAGTGCATTTCGTTCGCCACTGCTCGTATTCGGATCACGTTTGTAATGATTGCAGTCGAACCGGTTACAAGGAAGGCTACCGTGGATGTTATACGGCGAAGCCATCAAGCAAGAAGACATGAAAGAGCAACGGGGCGGCATTCGCTATCAATCAAGTAGAAAGCAAATCCTGCCGGAAGTTTCTGACCGTGACTATCGGCTTTGGACATCACGATCACCTCTCAAGAACAGTGGAGCAAAACGCTTGGTTCGCCTCCACTACTACCTATAAACACGGTCAGCGAAACAACTCCAATGTACAGTCATGCTTGGAGAGGCCATCGAAACAGCTACATACTATGTGGTCAGCAACAATCTCAATTTGTTCGACCTGTAGTGCATTAAATTGGTCAAGTTGTCATTGTCAGCGATATGCAATCATGTTCTTATACCCCAGACAGACTATGGCTTATATCATGTAATATAGGCTGTCTTGCAATGAGCACTCATACATCTAGTTTTCACTGGAAATCCTATGTATGAGTGCTCATTTCAAGACAGCCTATATTACATGATATAAGCCATAGTCTGTCCAGGGTATTACGGACCAATCAAGTAAAATTGTGCGATACAAAGCAGCATTTCCTGACGTTTTCCGTCAAGCACTGCAAGAAAACGAAAGCGCACCTGTTTCTGAAGCCAAAGGCTAGACCAGTTTCACACGAGTGGAACTTCAGATCAGAAAGTGGCTCCACTTGGCATTTGCGAACACTAGCGCACCTAGCGGTAGAAGGCATCTTCTGCCTGCAGTTAAGATAGGCAGCATGCTATGATAGTGTGAGTGCACATAGAAAGCCCGTGTGAAACGCTACCACAATACATAGCCAGTGGCGTCACCCTAACCTCAATCTACCTGTTCAACAACTCTCAAAACGTAAACAAACAAAACAATATTGGTTCCAATGGATACAAATCAGTGAAACTAGAAGACCCTATGCCTTTTGAAACTGATTTGAATGTAAACATGACCCTAAATAACGTTTTCAAAGTTGTTGAACAGGTAAAAAGTGAGGTTACGCGACGCCACTGCACATAGCTTGTTGAGCAGAAAAACGAACCACTTTTTGATTCATCGACTTGCTGCACTTCCCCTTCTGTTCTGTGCCAGTTTACAAACCATAGCGGCCCGTGCCATTAACATCAGTGGAGAACGCTTGCAAGAACTGGGCTGCACCAATAGCACAGTTAAGAAACCTGGAGGGACGATCCGAATTTGCGCCGATTATTCCACTGGTCTCAACGTTGTCCCGTAGCCAAACAACTACCCGCTGCCAGTTCCAGACGACATCTTCAGCAAACAGAACGGCTGTAAGTATTTCAGTGTAATCGATCTCAGCTAAACCGAGAAAGAACAGCACGAAATTCTCAACGCTCTCTTCCGACGTCTGCAAGAGTACGGTTTCATTCTCCGTGAAGAAAAGTGCAATCTACTCCAACCGGACATGTCCAAGATCCTCCCATTGACGCAAAATTTGCCTCAGAAATGCATCAACTTCGGAAACCACTCGACGCACTTCTCAAGAAAGACACCCAGTTCGTTTGGAACAACGATTGCCAAAGGTCTTTTCAAAGGTTCAAAGAAGTGCTCCAGTCAGATCTATTATTAACGCACTACAATCCATCGCTTGAGATCGTTGTGGCGGCGGATGCAACTCAGACAGCAGTCGGAGCTTGCATTCTGCACAGATTTCCGGACGGCACATTCAAAACTATTGCGCATGCATCTCGCTCACTTTCCGAAGCTTAAAAAAGATACGGACAAGTAGGGAAGGAAGTAGTATTTGCAGTTACGAAATTTAACCGAATGCTAGGGGAAAGAGGGGCATTGTGAACAGGTGGGGCATAGTGAGCATCCCGTGCACCAGCTTGGACTTCCGGCAGTTCGGAACAAATTTATTGGTGGTAGGATCAAGATCATAATGATATTGAACCTACTTCCAGTTGATTTGTTTCATGCAGCTAGAGATCCAGGGCCAAACTGCGGGATGCTCACTATGCCCCACCTGTTCACTATGCCCCTCCTCCCCCTACTTGGTCGAAAATTCACACTGCAAACTGATCACCAGCCGCTGCTGAGGATATTTGGATCGAAAAGGGGAATTCAGATCCACACCGCCAATCGACTGCAACGTTGGGCTCTTAGGCTTCTCTGCGAGGAATTCGACATCCAGTACGTGGCCACGGCTCAATTCGGTTATGCCGATGTGTTATCTCGTCAGATCAGAAAGCATTCAAGACCGGAGGAATATTTCATCATCGCTTCAATTCAGCTGGAAGATGACATCGAAATTCCGCTACAAGAAGCTGTCAGTTCGCCGCCTCTGGCGGTCAATATGGTACGTGGCGCTTCACTCAAGTGTCGCAGTATATTCAGGAAGGATGGCCCTCTTGCAACAACGAAATCACCAATCCCGATGTACGATCGTTCTTTTCCCATTGTGATGCTTTGGAAGTGGTAAAATGTTGTATTAATTGACTTATGATTACAGAAGTTTTCCGTCAGCGTATCCTCAAGCAGCTCCATCGGGGACATCCAGGAATGGAGAGGATGAAAGCTAGAGCAGTCATGTTTTCTGGCCGAAAATTGACGACAATATCGCTGATTATGTCGATAGCTGTGTCATGCATTCGAAGTCTCCCCCGAAGACCACTTGCAAAATGTCCATGGGAACGGATCCATATCGATTTAGCTGGTCCTGTCAACGGTCAACACTTTCTGGTGGTTCCTGGGTGAATCGTTCACTCGTTTTCGAATTCCAAACACCATCGTTTCCGATAATGGAACACAGTTCACATCGGAACAATTCACAGCATTGTGAAAGAGAAATGGAATCCAGCATATACGTGCCATCCACAATCAAATGGACAGCCTGAACGTTTCGTGGATACATTGAAAAGGTCATATCTCAAGATAAATGAGGGGGGAAAAACATTTTTCTTCAATCCTATAGATCCACTCCCAGTCGTGTGGTGAACGGAAAAACACCATCTCAGTTGATGCTTGGACAAAACGGTTTTGAGCCACCTACAACAACAGAAGCCGAATATTCCTGAAATTAATATAGGACATAACGATCAACTTAACCGCAAGCATGGAGCGGTACTACGCGCGTTGCAAGCTGGCGATTCAAATTTATGCAAAGGTATATCGAAGCAATTCCAAATGGATGTTGGCTCCAGGAATAATCATCGAGGTCACCGATTCAAGTCAACTTCAACGTTCTCTTAGACGATTGGCATGGGTAGACGCAAACTCATTCGTTCTCATGCGAACCAGATAGAACACCGTTACAGTGAGGTATTTTAAAACCATCTCCACTCAGCATACTCGTGGATGAGTTTGGGTTACGATCCGAACCCGGACCGAATGTTAATCCAGTTCCAGGACCTGAACATGAAGCTGACCCTGAAGATTCCTCTGTAGCTGAGATCAAGCTTGAAGAACAAGTTCAATCCGAACCTGTAGATCCAGATACCAGTCGAACGGATCCTATGCAAGAATTGCCGGACGCAGCTCGCCTTCCAGATGAACCCACTTCAAGTCGACCAAAACGGTTGATGCCATCCAGACTAGAGCCGTACCTGGTATTCTGCAAATAAGAAGGGAGGAATGTTGCATACAACGAAGCAGGAAGCACCAAGGGTGAGGTGGTCGCTATGGAAGCGTGCTCTTGACGAAGTAGCATCTAATTTCTAGTTAAATTCGATATTGTACCAACATCCAAGTTCTCGCTGCTAGACAGAATTTGTTGCACGCGACGTGTGGTCACCGGGAGCTCCAACTCCGCACGGATTTGTGATGCTGTTCTTTTCTGGTTCGTAAAAATTCAGTGCCAACATTTCAAAGGGGCGTAATTGCTTTTGTAAACAATGGTTTTAGCCGTCAATTTCTCGCGAATGAAATCTCACCCCTCCAAAATAAAAATGCTAGCTGGTAGAGGAAACATTTATCTACCTGTTGGTGTCATTATTTTTCATGAGTGAGCTTTAATTCACGAGAAATCGACGGCTAAAGCCATTGTTTACTAATGCAATTACGCCCCTTTGAAATGTTGGTACTGAATTCTACAAATTCTCCCTTTATCCTTCGGTGTAAGCCTACTTTTCCTTCCACCATTTCTTAAGAAGCTTCCGACAACCGTGTGTGATCGAAAAAAATGTTCGACCGATTTCTCTATTAGAGAGACCTGCATCAAGGGTAGTAGGCCTTGATTTTTACATTTTCTTCGAACGTAAGATGTTTGGATCGACCCATTGCTGCTGAATTACAGGGAATAAATCCGAATTCACTACCGTTTGAAAAAAAACATAGACCTCTGCTCGATATGCTAGTAATCGAAACAAACGCCTGTCAAATGAGAAGCAAACAGGGTGGTGCTATTTATATTTCGAACCGTTTTTTTAAAAGAATTACCAGCCTAACCAATTCAAACGATGGTAGGTAGAATGTTGATGTACTGAGAGGTGAACTTAGTATTAAAGACAGTGGTGCTATTGATATTTGACATGATATCCAAATAAAATGCCAAGATATCCAACGATGAATTCCCGGAATGAAAAATGGAGCAAGACAAACACACCAGTCAGAGCTTTTCCCCTGATTGTCTGTAGTCTTAATTTGTGCCAAATGCAAACCCAAACACATTCACACACACACACACACACACACACATGTGCGATGGAGCTGATTGCCAGCAGTTGCCAGGCAAGGGGTTGCAAGGATTCAGTTTTAAAGCTACTCCCCATGATCGAATCGAAACATGCCGTCGCTCTGTGTCAACTTCAAACTTGGAAACGAAAATATTTGAATAGCAAGGGGAAAGCGTACTCCACAACTACAAACCGACTGAAAACTGAAGCGACTAGGATATTAATAATTTATCCACCACTAATGGACACAGTAGCAGCAGCAGCAGCAGCAGAAACCGTGACAACGAGAACAGGGCTAATATAATATGATATGATGATGACTAGCAAAGAGATAGAAAGAGACCCCGGCAGATCTATATAGAGAGAGAGACAGAGTTTTGCCATATTACTCACTAGCCGTACAATGTTGACTAATGTTCGTTTCAGTAGGTAAACAAAGGATATGAAACTGTAGCCAAATTTTTAGTCCAAACTTTTAGGTAATAAGCAAGAGTTAGAATAGGATAATTTATGTTGCTCAAAACCCAAAAATAAAAAAGGAAAAGGAAAACTGAATAAGATGAAATCTAAATGTGATGTTCTGAACAAAAAAAAAAGATACGTACTGTACTCAATGATCCGTCTTAAATGTATATACCTCAAGCCAAATCTAGAAAAAAAATGAACGTTTTATATTCGTACCCCCCGTACCCCCCCCCCTCCCGGGAGTCAAAGTGGCACCTGATGAAACCCGACACAAACGAAAACACAGGAAAATCAATAGATTAGCTGGAAGTGTGTGCAGAAAAATTAGCTGGAACAAGCAAATGATGATGACTGTAACTTGTTGTAGAACCAGGAACCACCGTCACCATGCACAACATCATATTGATTGCTGCTGTAAGAAGGTGGAGAGGATCAAACACAAATCGAGGTTATGTTTTATGGATGGAGGAACATTGTCGAATGGTGTGCTTGTTGTGTTCTTCTGCATGACCATTTTAGGTTGATAAAACGATGTAAATATTCATAAAGCGATTGTTGAAGCGATTTTCCGGAAATCACCTTTTGCGCAATAATTTAGGTTTCACCCGATTGATGTTTACCGGCGGTAGTGGCACTCGGGCTCGCATGTGCATGCGTTAGTTTTTTTTTGTAAACCTATTCTATGCAAAGCACTCCCATTATTACCTTTAAACGCATTGTTTTGATTTGTTGTTGTTGCTGTTATTATCGTTATTATTACTGCACACACTGAATATTGTATGTTTTCACGTACCCCCGGGAACCCGTTGATTTAGTGATCAATTGAATAGGCAAATTGCTTGCCCCCCTTGCCAAATGCCGAGTAGGTGTAGTTTTCCGATTTAAAATGGTAAAAACGTTTTGCATCACTTTGGTATAGTTGCTGAAATGGTTCCTAGGAATCGGATCGTTTGATCTGCTCTGGTAAACCGGACTGCCCACGCCGATTCGGTCGGGGAAAGGGAGTTTTAAAGTACGCTTCGGGAAATTGGTCTCCAGTGGCAATTTGCTGATGATGGTGAAATGTCATTCCCAGAAGTGAGTACTGAAGGATTACTTTTTAATCGCAACATTAAAGTAGGAAAATTGTTTTCCTGCTAAAACATCTGTAGAAAATTGAACTTTTCTTTTTCGCCATGTTGGAATGCATTCACCTTAACAAAATCATCATTCATACGGTAAATTGGAATTGCACTTATTGATTCCTAGAAGATGGACCAGCCCAGGTCTAAAAGTCTCGATACTAAATATAAGCCAATGACTCCAATTAGTGTTTCCAGTTCCCGGTCATTTTTGAATTTATGGCAGTCGGCTCGTTTATTTTTTAACTTTTATAGAACGATTTATAAAGTAGAAAAGAGTGTAACCACCAAGGGGTAAGTCACTTGACACACTTAATAGGTGGTATTTTTTCTCAGTGTTCCCCAAGTGTGCCGCAGCTGTGCCGGCAGTGCCGGTCGTGGTGCCGAGTGTATTTTTGAGTGAATAGTGAATATTTGGGTATGCTTGGCAACCCGGTATTTATGACAGATCGAATGTTTTGAAACGGATTCGAAGCAGCAAGAGCTTCGCTTCAATTTCTACTGCTTGCTAGTGAAATTGATAAAGACTGTGGAGGACAATAGTAGCATGAAGAATAACAACGTAACAAATTCGGCAAAGGAGTCCGCTGTCAGGGAACCGGAGAAAGTAGGTCGCGAGATCGTAAAATTATTGGATACTACCACATTGTTGCTTCAAGTTCGAGGACATATGTAGAGAACGATGAAAAGCGATTTTGTGGGAAGTTTGAACGGCTCCCACAATCATACATTTCGTTTGTAATAAAAGCAATATCCAAAGGTGCCCCCGGAAAAAAAATGATCGACTGATCGGACTCAGACCCCTACCAAATCAAATGAAACGTTTTCTGCGGAAGTATCTTTGCGGAACGCCTTGCTCCAGCATTGTGATCTGCGATCATCAACGCTTATATCTGCTATCTCTGCCTCGACAAACATATAAGGTGCTGAACAACACCAATGGTACCAGCCACAACCAGAGTAATACCTTTCTATCCGGAACATTATGCTTCACGACTCAGGTTTTGATTAGAGAGGGTCTAGTATAAGAGAGGAGCGAATTGAAAACTAACTGGCTTGGCAACCTACGCCTGGATGGTTTCTAGCAACACTGCCAATGCAATCAAGATAGGCGCTGCTCGATTGGCTCTGGCTTTGACAGTTTGTTTGGCTCAAAACCAGTCGGTCCACTCCTATCTTATACTAGACCCTCTCTAGTTTTGATTAACCACGTTGCCACTCTCATACCTCCTTCCCCAACCCCCCGGTTTCTCCAGCCCAGTTTAGTTTTATTTTCCAGTAAATATATAATCATATTCTTTTTGTACGATTGAAAAAAACGAAGAATACTATTTATATCTTGGCCTTGAACTTGCCTTTAATGTGCAAATGTTTCTGAACGAATCCAATTCACTTGTTTGAGACACCTTTTTGTTTGTACAAGTCAACCGGAATGTAAACAATGATGGTAATAATAGCAGTGTTGTCAGTTTTGTTTAAATGTCCTGTAAATTTCTGACCATGGGTGCCAATTAGTGTGCCCATATTGTGCCAAATCTGTATTCGGCACACCACTTAGTTTTAATATGCTCCCGATTTGTATTTCGACTTTCTCTGGGTCTTTTTTTAAGATTATCCTTGGGAGTTTCGTTTGCACGTTGACCAGTAAACCGGAAAAAAAGCCGGGAATTTGAAATCACCTCGTGAATTTTGATGACAAATCGGAAAAAATATACTTCGTCCTCTCTTCGGAAAAATAAGATTTTGAACCTTGAAAAAATTTCACTTGAAGACCCTTGGACTGGAGTAGATTTTCAGGATACAGTCACTTTGAAGAACTATGAAGAGAATTTTGAGGAGATGTTGGAATGAATTTCAGTGAGAAATGCCAATGGAGTTTTGGGAGGAACTCTCCTAGCGGTAAGCTCCTTCGAGAATAATACGCCAATCTCGAATTATCTTCGATTTTGCAAAGCAATTAGACTCAAATTTAATCTCGAATATAACGTTAATACGCCGATTTCGGTGTATTAAGCAAGCACCACAAAAGTATTGACTGATGCAAATATTGACGACGAATATATTGATGAGTACATTCACCTGCGTAGGAAATCAATTTGGTAAGGTATTTGTGACTAGAACACACCTTCCGGTCGTATGAAACAGGTCCAAACCCGAGATGGTTTTATCACAGGTGGGCAGGAGCCATAGGCGTAGCCAGAGGGCCTGTCTGGCCTGGCGAAACCTGGCTACGCCCTTGACAGGAACTAACGATCTCCCAGTGGTGGTGAGTTCTTTGCCGTTAATGTTCACGAAAAGTTAAGTATTTTGCCATACAGAAATTCAAAACAAAACATTTTATGGGCGGATTTGGACAGTTTTTGACCTGTTTCATACGACCAGAAGATGTATGCTGGTCAGAAATGCCGTGCCAAACTGATTTCCTTCGCAGTTAATCAACCTTTGATATGAATTTCGCTAATAAACACGACGAGCATTTCGTATAGCAAAACTTGCCATTACAAAATGGGCATAGTTCGTTTTAGTAAACAAACTAACACTTCTTTCTTGTGTGTCACCTTTGACACATAACATATGTGGAACTTCATGTAAAACGCTGACTCAAAGCTGACCCCTTTTTTGTTTTGCCTCAGTTGTGGCCTGGCATAGTTGGACATCGATCTGTCAAAATAATATTTTCGTGATATCGACACTGAGCATTCATACGGACCAATGTCGAAAACATAAATAATGGCTTCCTCCATAAATGTCTCGTACGTCAAAGCCAATCCATGTAAGCCACTAATTGTATAGGATGGGAGGACTCTTTCTCTACACAATCATGGTGTTGGTTTTCTTGAGTGAGCTTTCATTTTCGAGGCATTCACGGAACAAGTAATTGTTTACGTTTGCAGCATTGACCCTCCCGAAAGTAAGCATTGACGTTGACAGCGACTCTGCAACTCTTTACTCCTGGTAAAATCCCATAAGCATCTGACAATCTGTTTATGGAATCTAGCGGACTTTGTCTTATCTCTTCATTCCTCCAGTAAACCGCCGTTTCTTCACGCAAAGATTGACAGAATCATATGGGATTTTCATAGAAGTGAAAGGGTAAGGCAATGTTCACCAAGTTTCACGCACAGGCTGATGTTTGCTTATGGGATTTTACCATAGGAGTGAAGAGTTACAGAGTGACCGAATAAGCTATCATTTTGTCTGTGGTATGTTGATATATTGTTTACTCTGGATCAACAATAGAAAAGGGCCCATTTGTAAACATATCGTTCCAAAGCCCATACCTCACAAATCGAAGGCCGCCCACACAAACCAACACCATCATCGTGTGGGTAAGTAGCGTGAGTAGCCTTCGCTTTGTAAGTAAAGGGCTTTGAAACGGTTTGTTTACAAATGCTGATGGGTCCTTTTCTATTGTTGATCCAGAACTGTGCTTTTAGTGAGTCAACTTATGATTACATCACGAAATATCCAGTTGATGCAAAGTAACGATTATTTTCGTTAGTAAATAGGGTGTTTGATCTAATTTCCGTCCTACTAAGCACAACCCGCGCTTTACCTATCTTTTCTGAACGGGTTTGAACAAAAAATAAAATTTGTCTGTCAAAGATGACTTCTAAATTTATTCGCCTTTCCATGTACCGTTGGATTTGATTAAGAGTCACAAATTGTTGAGATATTGTTTAAAACATGATACTACTTTTTGATTCTAAATTCGTCCTACGATTTTCAATTCCGTCCAAACGCATTGAAACGTCATTAGATTTTCTTCGTCCTACGGATAAACGTAGAAAAAGGGGATTCGCTAGGAGCTAGCAACAATGAGCGTAAATATTCATACAAAGCGTTCTAATAGGATTTATGTTGTAGCTAATGAACTAACGCATCGGAACAAACCTTTTATTGATTTGTACATGGTTTGTGGGGCATTAGACTGATGCAAAATTTGACCTTTTCGCTCCACAGTGCTTAAATGGTTTCAAATCGGGTCCTGATTAGTCTCCCAAAGTAACAACTCATTTGGTTAGAAATAGACTTCGCACAAGCCATTCGAAGTTTACATGTAAATTACTATGGGAAATCTCAACTTTTTGTTCATTGCAGTCTAGGCTTTTTCCATATTAAGCAGCAAAACAGTTCGATAGCCATTCTTATAGAAAATTTTCTCAGCTACAACTTTACTGAAGATTGTTTCTATGTAAAACGAGACAGGAAAATGTTATTAATTATTTAGATTGGTAAACTTATGACATGATCAAGCAGCTGCTCTGTAGGCAACACTTTTTTTTTGCAGTGTGACATAGTAGCCATGATTTTTGTGGCCTATTCAACGCCCCAGAAACACCAATGTTGCCTGCTGAGCAGTTGATTGAGCATGATCATAAGACATCAGCGCATTGAACCATTGATAACTTTCGATCCTTGCATTTAATAAAAAAGTGGTCTTGAGCAAAGTTGTAGCTGGGAAAATTTCCTACTAGTACAGTTGAAAGCTTTTGAAGCAGACCGATATGATATGATATGATATGACAGAACTCCTTGAGTACTGTGCCATCTCTACTTATCCAACTTGGGCCAAGATGCCGTCACTGTCAAAAGTGCTCCATTGGACAAGCACAAGTCACCGTTAGCGTCTGCTTTTCATCGACGAAGCGGATGCCTTCTTGAGGAAATGATCCTCCGAATAAATTTTCCGAGGAACTACCATCTGCTGGATTTTGCATTCAATTTCCTCTACAGAACTTTTAGTAGCCTTATAATATAGGTTTTTTTTTTGGCAAATTATTAAAATCTCCTGGAACTTTCAAGAAGTACACGGAATTTAATATCTTCTTAGAAATCACCGAACCTTCGAAAAGTTTGCGAAACTTGCGAGAAGTGCATTCAAGAAGGCCTCGTATCTTTACATAATATAAGAGATTTTATTTTTATTATTAAAAAAGAGTTGTTGGATCTTCAGAGAATTTGCGAGAGATTCGCGGAACATCCAAGAAGTTTACGGATCCTTCAAGAAGTTTACGTAAGTCCACTTAATATTTTAGAAAAATTACGAAACATTCGAAAAATTCACGGAATTTTCGAGAAGTTCATGGTACTACTTTGAAAATTTTTCGGATCTACCGAGAAGTTTTTGGATCATCAGAATAATACTTAACCCATTCAAAGTTCTCAACAAATATCCAGAGGACTTTGCTGAAATCTTCGATCAGCTGGCGATCTCTTGAACAATTTTAGATAATTCTGCTGTCTAGAGAGAATATTTTGAAGAAATCGTTAGAATTTTTTGATCGATTGAAGATCTTCAGAATAAAACTCAATCAAGCTGAAATAATCAAAAACATTGCAGATTTGGGCAAAAATCAGTTGAAGATCCTGTGAACAATCCCAGAAAACACTCAAATTCTTTTCGCACACACCGATGAACTCCCCCTTTATTTAGTTTCACACAGTTACCTTTTATTTCCCTAAAACTTTCTTTCACTTCCTTATCAGCTATCTCCTACCATAGCCTTCACTAGTTCTTCCTTCGTCTTCTGCCGTCTCCTCCGTTCCGCTACACCTTCAACTTCACTTTCTCCTTCCGTCAGCTTTCGTTCTTCGTCTCTCGGTTTCGACTGTGGGTTGCCCAGTCGATTCACCACTTACCACTTCACTCTCCTCTCCTCCTATGGGTACTCCCACGGTACCGTTTGCCGAGCCGTTCGTGAACTGTATAACGAGTCCACGACGCTCAAGCCAGATCCAAAAGGGCGACGTACACGGACTAGTGTGCTCGCGGCACCAACGCTCTTGATATGGACGTATGGGGTGGTTCTAGGATGGATACTTGGCTACGGTTGTATTTGTACGGTATCTTCGGGGTTTGACCGCAGTAGGTCACTACGGGGTCTGACCGCGCCGTAGATAAATGCTAACGGTAAACTACAGGGTCCTGGATATTTTAGTAGGTTGTTCGATCGTTGATCAATTTTCCTCAGCCCAATTTCGCCCATCATGGTTCCCTTTACACCACCTCCCGATGGCCTCCCAATCCTACTGTCAGCGGCATCTGGCTGTGAATAGCGGAACTTTGGAGAATATTCGAGTGACGTCACTTCAGTTTTAAATCAGTTGTTGATATTCAGAATTAATAAAAAAAGATCATTATGAAGTTTTGAAATATATGTCCAGAGGACTTGACTAATCATGATTAGAATAATAAAAAATATACAAGGAGCTTTTCTGAAATTTTCGATCAGCTGGAGATTTTTTTAATAGTTCCAGATCTTCTATGGATGCTCATGTGGACTGCAGCTCGCTGCTTGCGGAGAGCCTTTCGTTGTGTACTGGAGAACACCACCACTCACCACGCGGTGATTGCATAAACACCGTTTGGTTAGACCGGATGAAATTCAACTTTGAAATCTGTGTTAGGGAAATCGCTTTTCGCAGGCAATTGGTGATAATTTTAATTATCATAGCATCAATTGCACAATTTTCAATAGTGACATTTTCAAAAATGATTGCGATGCGTAGATGCGTAGAAATATTTCTGATCGATTGGTGATAAAATTATTTAAATTGGTCCAGGGGCAGCTGAGTTATTAATATTCAAAATCTTTCATAATTTTGTTACAAGTTCCATTTTCGGTTTTCACAAAGTGTACCCCCATATAGAAATCACAGACGTAGTCCTACGTCAAAATGCTACGATGCAGGCATGGAAAATCATTTGCATTCATTTCGTGCATTCATTTCGTGCATTCATTTACATTCATTTTTCCCTAACTTTTTTCATCAACAGAATTCCGCAAAATGATAGTTCGTGATGCATAAGCGATACAGACTTGAGTTATGGGCAAGTTGTAGCTAATAACAAAACCTACAAAAGATCTATTCATCATTTTGTGGAATACTGTTGATGAAAAAAGTTAGAGGCAAATGAATGTAAATGAATGCATGAAATGAATGTAAATGATTTTCCATGCCTGCTACGATGTCCACGCTGCAGCGAACAAGTTCGAAGTCAACCCGTCCAACGTGCAACGCTGAATGATTATGCGACCTCGGCTTGTGTGGTTAGGAACCAACTTTCTGATGGCTGTGTTAGGGGTGAACACCTTGCGGTCGAAGAAAATGTTTGCAAAATTTGAATGTTTTCATATTTTTTTTTAAATATTTTAATATTTAAAATTTATAATGTGTGACATAGGTGAAATGTAGGTAATGTCGGCCAGCATGTCCCTAATTTGGGCCCATCGCTAAAAGTCTGCTATTTATCAATTTTATCTAGATGAACGCGTCATTAGGACAGTACTAATGGATATTTTTGGTCGCTATTGAAAATTTAGTCGATTGCTGAATTTATGTATGGGCCCAAATTAGGGACATGTAGGCCGACATTACCTACATTTCCCCTACCACACAAATCTTATAAAACTGCCGAATCGATCGACGTACAAATCATCAAAACCCATTGGTTATTGGTCAAGTTATTAGCATTTAAAGTCTGACCAATTTTCGTTGCATTTTCTTGGATTGGCACCCTTCCCGAAAGACACGTAGTCCTACGTGAAAATATATCTTATAAACTGGCAGTCCTGTTCGTTCAAGACCGATTTAGACCAGCCGCAAAACCAGTTTACTGATTTTTTGACAACTCCATACCAGCATGCAAAAATGAGTGCGAATTACCCAGTCACTGAGTAGCCTCAAAATAGCGTGTACCCAATTGATGACATGAATCCGATTGACGCTGTTCATTTGTCAACTTGTAACTCTCAACATAGTTGACCATTTTTGGTTAGGTTCAGTTTGAACCGATCTGGGTGGATTCTACTCAAATTAGGGTAGTATTGAAATAGCGTGTGCATCACAAAATGACAGAACACGGCACAGACATGCAGAACAGACTTGTAGTAGCACTTTTATGCAAGGTGACTTGAAACAAATAGCAACAAGGTGGTTTGGTTGTTCTCCGTTGCAGAATTCTATATTGATAAATCTACTTTTCATACTCATTCCAGCACAGCAGGCTGCTTCCAAGCACACCATGTAGATACGTTTGAACCTGTATAAAATAGCTATCCGCTTTGTAGAATGTTTTGCAGCTCAGGCATTTTCTAACACACCTCTACTAATCAAGTTACTAAACTTGTTGTTTTTTTTCTTTTCCTATGTTTACTCTAATGTTGCATGCCCTTCTACGTTCGTATTCAAACCTCAAAAGTTACGAATCTTTATTCTGGACATAGTTTTACCCTTCGGCGCGCACGCAATACAACATCTCGATCAATACCTTTACGAATTTATAATTTTTTCTTGCGTTTGACATATGTTTTCTTCCATTCCCGTGTACTCTTCTACTTCCTGTCACACAAACACGATAAACCCAATAAACAAAAATAAAAACAAAGCAGTTTCAACCTGGAGACCGATCCGGTGAACCACCTGCCCTACCAACCGCTGGCCGACCTGGAGCTGGAAAACATTGATATGTTTGCGTCGTCGTACAACTAGGATGGAGTTGTATATGTTGGTGTGACACACGAATAAGCACACACCTACACATACGTTCACACCCACACACAAACTTAGGTGCAAAGAAAATGAGTAACGAAAATCAAAAGCTCCCCCCCCCCATTTATTTTCTAATCTTTAGGTCAAAGTTTTAAGTTTTTCCCCACAATGTAAGCGTGTGTGTGTGTGTGTGTGTGTTGGAGTTTTGTTCTAAAACCATCTCTATGTGCATAGATTTTATCCGTCTATTTTGATTTAGCAGGAATGCCCTATCGATCGCCCCCCTCTCCCCTAGTTTTACTTTCAGAATGAATGAACCATAACAATCGAAAATCGCATGTAGATGTGTTATGCCGGTAGCATATCGTATTCTAGTGTTTATTTACACTTATAAGTTTGAATGAATAAGCATTTATGTTTTTTTTTTAGAAAAGCGATAATCAAAATTTACGTTTTGTTAAGTTCTAAGTACACACGGTTTGGTTTAGTCAGGTCAGGACACAGCAAGAGAGCGAAGCAGGAAGATGAGAAAGAAGAAGAAGATAAAGTCGATATGTGGTAAACATAACCCTAGTACCTTGATTGATGTGAATAAAGCGGAAGAGCGTTGATCGTGAGTAAGATTTTACAATTTCCATATTTTTGTCATTTTGTAAAACCACCTATCACTACTTACTATTAAAGATTAAACAAACAAACAAACAGAGGAAAAAAAATAAAATGAGTGTTGTGATTGTTCTTCTTCTTGTGATAGAGCAGTGTGTAAGCTAAGGATACAAAGTGGAAAGTGTCGTTCAATGGAGGGTAAAAAAAGAGAGGAATTTACAACCTAAGGAAGCAAATTTATTCCGTAAGATGATTTAGCACTCTTAGCTCGTAGGATTAAGACGTTAACGGCGGAATGATTACACAAAAACACACTGAAGTAGAAAATGATCCATAAATGGAAGTCGCAAATGTGACAGACAGGAAATTTCAAACGGTTTCGAAAATTGATTCTTATAGACGACGAAGATGAGCTTTAGAGAAAGAGAGGATAGAGAGCGAGAGAGTGGGAGATCAAGTTTAATAGATAGAATGCAGTTTGTTCCAGCAACCAAAATTCAATGGTAAAGAATAAAAATCATACAACGAATTAAAACAAAGTTATTGTAGGGTAAAATGTGCAGTTAAATTGTGGTAAAGAGAAGGAAAAATTCAAACAAATGTCAATATTTAGCGCAAAGTAAGATG
Organism: Ochlerotatus camptorhynchus; assembly: GCF_037179485.1. Classification (NCBI taxonomy): domain Eukaryota; kingdom Metazoa; phylum Arthropoda; class Insecta; order Diptera; family Culicidae; genus Ochlerotatus; species Ochlerotatus camptorhynchus. The sequence goes on along the minus strand of NW_027040614.1, from coordinate 1,898,048 downwards.
GACAGTTCATTTTGCAACTGGGAAATGTGTGTAATATGTTTCAGCTACTGAAAATGGTGCAATCCGTAGTTTTTTTTTCTTTCTTAAAAAAAGTATGTTCGAAATTTTATTTTTTACTAGAAAAAATTCTATAAGATTTTTGTCTGTTTGAAATATCTGTGACATGGATTTTTTTTTTGTAAACAAATGTCGGCTCACATCTCAACGTGGAGGGCGGTGCTTACGAGTAACTGAAGCAAAGAAGCATTTGTTTTTCAGATGAATTTTTATTCTATGTTTTTTTAAGATAATGATAGCGAACTGCATTGGAAAATGTCCTACCTTATATTCCGTATGTGTCTTACTGTAGCAAAAATGTTTCTCGTTGAGATTTAAGCTATTATCTTTGCAAATATTCTTAATAAACAAAAAACAACTGTTTGTATTGTTGTAAACAAACATTCATACACACACACACAACCAAGGACACAGCTACAAATGCCGTTCTCTGCAAGTACATTTCGAACAACAGCGAGTGAGATAAATGTTCTATTTGTAAACCAACCCATTTTACACGAACACGAATTTCAACTATTCCAAGAATAGTGCCATAAGAGAGGGGAGAAGCAACACTAGGATCATATATGTAGCGTTTAGAGTAAAATGATGTTTTTTTTCCCAGAAAAAAAAAATCTTTTTTTCTTTTTATACTAATTATCCATATTGTTCGAATCAATGTGCTTTATGAATTTACACTACTGACGGTCGAAACGATAAAAGGCAAAGAAGGTTCTAATTTTTATATTCTTACTCGATTCGGAGAAGTAGTTAGGCCAATCCAGAAAGGAAAGAAAGCGTAAACAGGTTCGCGGGAAGGATTTTTTAAAACAAAAAGATTATTTTGATCAGATTATAACTTTGTAGAAACGGTAGCAGATGGAAGATATTTTCCCGCCCCAGAATTGTAAGGTTGATAATATTTACTCAACGGTTCTTCACCCCCTTACACACGCAGACATACCCACACTGTTGTACTGCAAACGAAAAATAATCGGTTTCAGAGAAAATAACCAAGATAAAGGAAAGCTTAGAAAACAAAAGTTAAATAAAATATACAATGAATTCCGTAGTTCAGAGCATTTGATCTTCACGATTACACACAGTTGAAAACGTTGGTACTTAGGCCACAGAAAACGTTTGACTTAAACTATATATATATACATACATATATACACATACATTTACGATAGAACAGAAAAGGTGTCAATTGGAGAAAAAAATAAATAAATGAAAGCATCTTGATTCTAGTTGGAATGAAGAGTAAGTACGCAAGTATACGGTTTTGCGCCCCGCGGCGCCCTTAACGACCCTATGAAGAAATATGTATACCTGATCAAGAGACGATAAACACAAATTTTATCATTACTCTACAGTTTACAGTTTATGGATTAGCCTATCAGAAAACCGAAGGGCACACAAATACCTACATACACGCATTGTAGAAATCAGCTTACATAGAATCAAGAGAAGAAGAAGAAAACACAGAAAACCCATATTTACAGTAACTTGCTGTGAGCAAGCAAGGCTAATTTTACTCTGATATTGAGAGGGATTGGAAACTTAATACTTACTGCAGAGGAGAACAAGAGAAAAAAAAACAAACACAGAAGTGAAACAATTGTAATGAAAATACGTCCAAAGACTTCCTTAGCAGGAAGAGAAAGAAAGTAAACTTACACTCACATGCATACCCTATGCTTGGATAGGCGCAACAATATTACAACAGATTCACCTACACACCTCCACCAAAACACAACAAACTCAAAGCTAGAACACGAGTATGCCTTTCGAGTTGATTGAAACCTAAGGAAGATAGACACAATGATTCCCAACTTGTAATACATACATACGTACACACAAACAAACACACACACTTTCAACGACTTGAAATAATCTTGAAGGAAGATCTTTTAATGAATTAGAAGCAAAACCAAACAAAACAAAACACACACAAAAAGATGGATACATTCATTCATACTGATGATGCATATGCACATGATGTGAGTATATCTTGATAGAGAGCAGAAAGGAATCAATACGGCATGCAAAATGAAAAAAAAAAAAACAAATGTAAGATTAAATGTATTGTGCTTATTATATAATGAAGAAAATCTTAAAACAACCTCTTCATGCTGTGGTGTTTGGTTTCGATTGGTCATTGATGACAGATTCCCATGTGGTTTCTTTGAAAGTCGGTTCATCTATCACCGAAGGTGTTACTTATGATGGATTGACCTAGGAATTGACCTCGAATTTGCATAAAGCGTTTTTTAATTATTCAATAACATTTCTGAATTTCCCTGAACTTTAACAACAAAGAGATTCTTTGAAAGTTGGTGAAGTTTCCGGAAGTATAACTAACATTGAACTCATTTTACGGAACTCAGTAAACATTTTTTTTAAATGGTCCGTTTAAACCGCATTTGAGACTTTAACGAGCTTCAAGACATTTCAAGCTAAACATTGCAACAGGTCCTAAGTAACGTTGACAGATTCTCTTCGTCGACTTTCTCTTTGTATCTCTTTTTTTTCTTTGATTTGTTTTCCGTCGATCTTGTTTTCCGTGCTGGGCACCAATGCTACCGACGCCAGGGAGGCAGCTCCCACACCTGGACCCTACCTATCGACCCATCAACTCATGAACCGGGGACGAACGGCTTTACTTCCCTTTCACAGGAAGGCGTGATAGAGATGTTATGCCTCAGAACATCCCGGCTTCGCCGACTGGGATTGAACCCAGGCCTGCTGGGGTGAGAGTTAATCACGCTAACCACTACACCACCGGCGCCGCTATCTCTTTGTATCTCCATGGTCATGTAAAGACATTTGCATGTATTTTCAGCACTCAGATCGATAAAAAGAAGCTAGAATATTACAAACACAACAAGGAACGGTTGTGTGTTACTTAGGACCTAATGCAATGTTCAGCTTCATTTATTAAACAAATTAAGAAATCTTACTATACTGTACCAAAACATTATCCTCTGTTCGAATGAAACCTCAGACCTTTAAAATCGAAACATCAGATCAATCAGATTATGCTCCTCAGATGATTATTGATACGAGAGGCGAGCGGACCTCAGTTCTAGATAAACAATTCAAAATGTCCTATCTGCATTGATCGATTCTCTTCATTGACATTCTCTTTCGTTAATAACTCAGTTGCAAAAACTTTCCCTGTTGTATTTACCGTTGAGGACGCTAGATGAGAACCTTTTTTATCAAACTATGTGGTAAAAATAGCGCAAAATCTATTTGCATAGCAGTGCACAGTGGTCCAGAATGCAGATTTAGGTGGAATGATATGTTTTGAGTCTGAATCTGAAACTTCAGACTAAAAGTCTCTTCTACAAAGTTGTTCCTTATAGTTAGGTCCTCATTTTTATGACAATGAATTCTAGGGTGGTTCCTATTATCATTAAAATCAAAAATCTAACTTTTTTGTTTGAATAAATTAAGGTATACATTCTTCGGCAAAGTTATAGCTGAGCTAATTTCAAGCAACTTTGTTCAAAATAACTTTTTTGTATCTCTTAAATTGGCCGATTTAGAGCTATTTTCTTGAATTGAGTTAGGGTGTCTCTTAAAAAAAACAGTTATTTTGCTCTAGTTTTCTTATTTCGATTTTCTCAGCAAAGGTGTCTTCAAATAACTTTTAGATCTTAAGAAGGCGCAAATTTTTGCTTCACAAAGCTTGTCAATATCTTTCGCCGATCAAGAGTTATTGACGTTTTTATACTAAAAATATGCACTTTTTAAATGTTAATATCTCTGGTTGGGGCAAACAAAAAAAAAAAGAGTTTTTACGGCATTTGAAAGGACATATGTTATTCTCAATAATATGAAAAAAAAAAAAATGGAGGTATGTTATTTTTTAAACTCGTATAAAATCAATTTGAATTTATAAATATTTTTTACTATATTTGAGTATATCTTTTTTATTAGAAGAGATACAGGCAACAAATTCCGCTATAAAACATTCGTCTATAGAAGATGACTTTCATGATAAATTTCAAATAAAAAAGTTATTGGCAAAAGATGGATTTCATAGGACCACTCTAATGACAAATTTATATAAAATGTGCTAGTACATTTGTTTCAATATTTGGACATTTAGTGTCTTCGAAGAAGTTTTTGTTCTTAAAAATTCCCTTCTTTTGGTGTTTGCAAACGTCAGGGTGGTCCTCAAATTAGGAAATTTTTAAAACTAACTTTTTTGTTTTACAAAATAAAAACATGTGTTTTTTTTAAAAAAGTTGTAGCTAAGTTAATTGCAAGCAACTTTGTCGAAGAAAATTTTCAAAACTTTGTTAACTGGTTAATGTAACCAATACTAATACCTTTCTTTCTGTTCTTTTATTCGTTTTCTATATCCCTTCACCATCACCCCATATCCCATCATTTTGACGACAGATGAGTTACTTGCATGGTGCATGCCCAAGTCGTACTACAGGATAATATGCTGAGCGTGGTTCTATCACAAATCGATAGAACTGAGGAATAATGAGGTAAATTCTACACAGTATTTTAAAGGAGCCAACTCTAAGCAGGTAATAATAGCAATTAATAATCAAACAACCATAAAAAGGTAAGAATTAATTTATTTATTTTAAATACAGTAATGACCCGATTTTGTCAGCCCCGCCCCTCCGGTTTTTTTCTTTCAATAATTTCACATAATCATTAATCTAAATTTTTCTCATTCGTCATTCGTTAAGAGGGATATTTAAAGTATACTTTGGTGCAATAGGTTCAAGAAGATTACTGAAAAAGGGCATGGGTTTTGTAGAACATTGGAAAACATTTTCAAAAAAGGGGGTTGACAAAATCGGGACATTACTGTATTCCATTTACATTTACATGATTTCTCGCGTAACATTTGAAAAGGGCCTATGATCAAAATGTAAACAAACCGATTTTTGATACCATTCTGTAGCACTGGTAATTAGCTACCAGTCGTATAGGAATGTTCCGCATTATCGATAAAAATCATTAAAAATAACTTGATTTTAAAAACGGCCGATCCACGAAATTTTTCCAATCATTCATGCTAAAACGGCCTAACCTCGGGCCTAACATATATTTTTTTTCGTTCGATGAGGTTCCATTCATAAGCCTAGCGACGTAGAAGGGCCGATGATTGAAAAATTTCAAATCAAAGCTAGGCCCTACTGCTTGAGGCAGGGCCGATGATTTATTTGACGTTAAGAAAAGGCTTAGCAAAGGGCCTATAATTTATGATGACAAGCACAACGGCTTAACAAAAAGGGCCTAACCATTTAAGGATTCACAAAAAGGCTTATTACTGTGATATTAATTTTTTATCGATTTTCATGTATTTTTGAAAACGTTTCGCATGTTTTGGATGTTGTGTACTGAGATATAGTTACTATTGTTATTGTGAACAATATAAATGCCTAAAATACTTCAATTTATTTATATAGGAATTAAATACTGGCGGAAAAATTTACAATTCATTTTCTGGATTGTTTACATTTTGGACATAGGCCCTTTTCAAATGTTACGCGAGATTTATCACATATTTCCGGAGAGCTTCGAGGTTGGAGCGTAGTTGCTTTTGTAGATGGGCACGTCATTTGTCGGTTTCTCGCGGATTGGGGCTCAGTCTGGAAAAACTAATAACACAAACAGGTAGAAGAATAGTTCCTCTATGATTTGTTATAGTTTGTTTGCAGGATTGTTCTTTTGTTCGCGGGAGGCCGACGATTGGCGTGTTTGTTTGCAGGGGCGATTGCGCCCGGATCTCGGGGTTCTCCGGATTTATGGTCGTAATCTAATACACACAGTTGATCACAATACGAGCCTAAAAGCTGCAGTGACCTAGTGAGCACCATAGCTCGAGTCGTCTGAAAGTATTGTGTATCGCATGGAGAACCCAACCGAGATTCTAGCCTATTAAGACTGCAGTTGGTCAACTCTCGAAAAAAAAAAGCTTAGTTAGGTGTTTGTATCCGCTGATTTCTCGCAGATCCCGCCTCTCTAGGGTTAACAAACTGGCTGTCTACAATCAAATCATAGCACCTGCAATTTTCTACGCTGCACCGGTGTGGGAATCAAGTGCTCAAACTCACAGGAACAAAGTCCAGGTGGCACAAAACAGAGTGCTTAGGATGATACTCGATCGCCCTTTCGACACTAGAATAACAAATTTACACGAAGAGGCAGGCATTGCCAAAATAGATTACAGAATAAACGAAATTAAGACTAAATTTGCACAAAAATGTAATGCATCAGAACATGCTTTGATAAGCAATTTGTATATACATAGTAGGTTAGGTGCATATAGTAGTTGTAGGTTAGTTGTAGTTGTAAATAGTAGTTATAAGTAGTTTCCCTTTTCCAATTTAAAACAAACCAATCCCACCAAGGTGGTCATTCTGAAAAACAGGCCTGATAGGACTAGGAACTTTAAATAATAATTAAAAATTTCAAATGAACTAAAGTTGAAAAGACGCATCTGTGTCACTTGTTAATTCATACATGTTAAACCACACAAATACTAGAAATAAAGATCATTTAAAGTCAAAAAAAAATATGTCTATTTCGTGGTGGAGGGAGTTCCCTCGACGGCTGTTCGCAACGGGACGTCAAAGTCGTCATCGGCGACATGAACGCTCAGGTAGGACGGGAGGCAATGTACAGACCGGCAATCGGGCCAAACAGCCTGCATACCGTATCGAACGACAACGGCCAACGATGCGTGAACTTTGCAGCCTCTCGGGGTATGGTAGTTCGAAGTACCTTTTTCCCCCGCAAGGATATCCACAAAGCCATCTGACCAACACACAGAAAACCAAATCGATCACGTTCTAACCGACGGAAAATTCTTCTCCGACATTATCAATGTCCGCACGTACCGCAGTGCGAACATGGATTCGGACCACTACCTAGTGGCAGTATGCATGCACTCAAAACTCTCGACGGTGCATAACACCCGTCGAAGTCGAACACCGCGACCCAACGCGCAGCAGCTGGAAGTTGCACTACCCACGGAAGAGCAGCTTGGCGCAGCTCCTCTTGAAGATGGCTGGAGGGACATCCGTTCCGCCATAGGTACTACTGCTGCAGTGGCACTAGGTACTGCGATCCCGGACCGAAGAAATTACTGGTTTGACGGCGAATGCAAACTGTTAGTAGAGGAGAAGAATGCAGCACGGGCGAGAATGCTGATACACCGCAAGAGATTGAATGTAGAGCGATACAGACAAGCGCGGAACAGACAAAGCTCGGTTTTCCGAAGGAAGAAGCGTCAGCAGGAAGACCGAGATCGCGAGACGATGGAAAATCTGTACCGCGTAAACGACACACGGAAGTTATACGAGAAGCTAAATAGGTCGCGCAAAGGCTGCGTGCCGCAAGCCGATATGTGCAAGGACTTGGACGGTAACCTTCACACGAACGAGTGTGAGGTGATTAAGAGGTGGAAGCAGTGCTATTGTTACAACCTAGCAGACCAGTAGGCAATTTTATTTTGAAGCAAAATTCACCGGGCTGAAGTGGTAATCAAAGCCTAAAATCGTGGAACTCACACACAGTTTACCTAAACTATGGGTAGCTCTACTATTTGCATGACCATTATGCCAAATAATAATTTTATTATATTACTAAAATGAAAGTCTGATAGCTTCATTTTTGAAGTCTCTGGATCTTGCAACGATTCTAAATTCCAGAATTAATATTTTTCCTGCGTCCCAGATCATGCATTTTTTTGTTAGTCTGAATTTACTTGGAACTCTTCACAGGATATATTCGCCTTTTTTAGTTCAATTTGAATCATCCTAGAATTCCATCATATTTCTTTTCTATATTCCCCTTAAATAATCTTGAAAATATCTAAACGTTTCCAGTAACATTCTAAGAGTTCTTAGCATTACCTCTTGTAATCTCTTATAACCCCAGTAACATTTATGGGTTTATATGGGTTCTGTAGACCATGATTTAGACTTTTAGAATGATTTAAAACCTCTATAAAACTTGCAATGTTGCATGGAACATCACTCTCCAATTCCACAACTAACTCAAATTCGTAATAATTCCCAAGAATTGGGTCAATTTAGTGTTCATTTTTCTCTATTAAATTCTTAAAATATTCCTAACAATTACCTTGGTACACTCTTCAGAATGACGGTCACACTCTTCTCAGACTTATCCGATAATTCCCTTTAAACTGCTTTGTAGGTAAGGTCAGAATTGTTTTGAAATCCTTTTTAGTATTACCTAAGTACTCAAGTACCTTTTATTAAAATTAATCTCCAAAGAAACATTGGACAGAATTTCATTGAAATTATTCTCACGATTTGTATCAGCATACTCCTTAAATTTCATCATAAGAATTTTCTATGATTTCTCTTCCGGATTGTAATTCCTTTATTGACAAAATCTCATCAGAGTTGACAAGACAATTGACACCGTCTTCAACCAGAGGTTGCACAGACTAAATATTTAACACTAGACAACGGACAACACATCACACCTTCTAGACCAGTAGGGAAATTTTCAGGTTGCCAAAATTTGCACCGGCTAGAGCGGGAATCGAACCCTCACTTCGTGGCTCACAATACGCCTGAACAACGAATGACACCGCACGACTACGAAGCCCACAAAGATGGATGTAATTCTACTCAGAATTAGTTTTAAATTCTCCTTTGATTTCACAAGGAATTCGCCTCACATTTAACTGTGAACTATTTTCAGAATTACCTTAATGAATTCCAATAATGTCCAACGTTGATGGCCTTGAATAATTAAAGTAGCAAGTTTAGATTTTTTGTATTAGAGGGTAAATCAATGGCAGTGATATTTTTAAAAGCAGTATGTTAAAAAATCTGGGAAAATCTGGAACATATTTAAAAAATCTGGAAACATGCATGGTCTGTCTGTGTATCTGGCAAGACGACTAAAAATCTGGAAAATCCAGATAAATCTGGAAAATCCAGATAAATCTGGAATACTGGCAACGCTGGCTATTGATGAATTTACGTTACGGTCGACCAGCAGATGGAAATGATGTGAAAATGATAATGACGTTTGCTACCTGTCAAATCGTATGGAATATAATTTTTTGTATATACATCATCAGTTTTGTAATTGCAAATCTGAAAACTAGATGTCGCATGGCCAGCTTTACCTTTGCGTAAATTCATCAATGACGAGCACCTCAACGGTGATGCAGCGGAAAACGAAGGTGGCAAGTTATAGCATTTTGTATATACAAATTTCAACCAAATCACCTATATGAACAATAAACCAAAAGCGCCAGCCAGTGTAACGTCAAAAAGTCAAATACTCACCCGGAAAGACATTTCGGCGATGTAATTGCAAATGCGCTTTTGTATAGCACGTGTACATGAAATTCAAGCTGCCCCTTCAAAGTCGATGGAAGATTTTTATGGCGATTAAGCCAAACAGCAAGATAAGCTCAACATAGACGATCGCCACCATCGATAACACGTAGCAACTGCTTTAACGTAGTTGACGACGCAGCATATAACAAGAACGACGAAGAACCACCATCGTGGACCTCGGACCTGGATGACTCAGCAGAGCAGCAGTGACTTTAATTGGAATTTCTGTGTAGCAACTTAAAGTGTGGTTCGATAGGTTCGAATTAAGCTAAAATCACAGACAAACTGTTGCGTACACTATGGTGGGCACTACACTGAACAGATGGCGGTAGTGTGTAAACGTCAAACGCAAGAGAATTGACTATGCGCGCCACAGGTGGCGGTACTACCAACTACGATACGTTTAAATTGTCCGTTAAATGCTTGTTCGATGAACAACTTGCGAGTGTTATGTCTGGTTGTCTGTGCCTTTAGCTTTCAAAACAAAAGTCCGCTAACTGTCAATTCAAAAGTTGCGCGCATGCTACTTTTAAAAGTTGAAACTTTCAAAACGAATTGGGTTCTTTAATTTTGAAAAATGTATCGATTTTTATACATCATCTGAAAGAGCTTCGTTTTCTGAGCACAACGATATTTTTTTCGAACCCACAAACTTTCATCTTGATTTTGAAATCATCAGCAAATCAGCGAGTACTGTACTGCGATATCACAAAAGTTGCGTGGAATCCGGAACCCATATGGATTTTTTTCCGCCGATTATTGATTCGGACCTTTCATATTGCAATCATATTGATAGTTATATACTTACAATTTTAACTGTTGATGTCACCGCGAACTACATTTTCGGCAATAGTAAGAATATTTCCTTGAATATCTAACGAATTTAATTTCTGCTTCGAGTTTTGTTCTACACAAAGAACATGATTTGTGACTTTTGACGTCAAGGTTAAAACTAGCGGCAAATCTATGTCCTGTGCTGCAAAAAACCTTGCTATGACAAGGTGTTTCGACAGTTAAAAAATTTTCATTTTAAAAATATGCACTTTTTAAAATACAAGTTGTACATGAAAAATACACTTTCAAAACAAACCAAATACTTCCATTTTGATAATTTTCGTGCTTAAAACTATCAAAGCTGGGAAATTTTTAATTTGAAAAAGCATGGTTTTTAATTATACAATTTTTGTTTTTTGTGTGTACCAACCGGTGAACACTCGTGTTTTTATTTCAGTTACCGTGGAGACGTTATTTGTGATTAGCCCCGGTCCCTTTCAAATTGTATAATTATTTATGTACGATCCTTATATTTGAAATGACGTTTCACATTCATCTAGTGATGGCCGATTTTCATTCGAATAATCGATTAATCGATTAACGAACCGAAAAGAAAAAATATGTGTAATCGGTTATAATATAACCGATTACACATATTTTTTCTTCATGCCAATATAAGCATTAACATCTTCAGAGGATCACCAGCGATCGTTTCAAACGTGTGGTGCACTCTCATTGGTGGAAAAATGGCAGCACAGCGAACAAAAAATAATCGATTAGTTGTTAATCGAGTAATTAAAAAATGGGGCATCTCTGATTTTGGTGTGATTGTTTTGATAAAAATGAGCGCAAAATTTCATCTCTACCGAGGGGGCAGAAAAACCACAAAATTACCTTGAATGCGGGGGGTTCTCATTGGATGATAGGGACCGTTAAAGAAGACACTAAAATAGAAAGTTTTTCTTCCGAAAGTTTCATCTTAGTATTCATCTTTGGTTGTACCTTATAGTTTAAGCTACGTGTGCTGAGCTTAATCAATTCCTCTGAACCAGTTCTATGTACGAAAGAATAAAATAATATTATTTCTCCATACCAATATCCCCAGATGAATCTTAAATAAAAAGCGCCAGCAAGTGTTACAACCGAACGAGCTGAAATTTTCAGAGAGAAGTTTTCTCTCTTAATGGCACAGATCTAGAGGTTGGCCTGTTAAAAAAAACTGATAAAAAATTTCCCCATATAAATGTGGGCCAGCCTATTCTATCAGTGTCGGAGAAAGCCGAGAGCGCCATCTTCATGTCACAATCTAGAACGATTCAGCAAAATGCCTGTTCACATCTCTATAAGGTGGAAAATGGAACAGAGCATCAGAAACGTCATTCGTAAATGTTTTGTTTTGCTTCCTCTCGTTCGCGTTTACTCGTTGATGGTGAAAGTGTTGTTTTGAAAACGTTCCAATCTCCCGCAATCAAGTTTTTTTTCGTAAATTTAAACAATCTTCCTCCTAAACTAGTAAAATTTTAGCTATCTCAGTTTGCAGCAGTGCCAAATGTTGGAAATCATTCACAATCACCGTTCGCTACGGCTAACCGAAGGGACGTTCAGTGATGGGAAACTTCAGGAATTCATCCGGAACCAGACGGTGAGTATTGCTTTGTTTGGATTCAGTCAATCGCAGTTCTACAACAAAATTATTTGATGTTTTTAGGGTCTACTTCCGTGCGAGTACTATCTGACCCACAATGGCAAGCGATTTGATCCGCAGCAAATCTCAACCACGGGAGTAGTTCCACTGCGCCTGGTGGAACGGCTACCGGGAGGTAAAGGTGGATTTGGTTCCATGCTGCGTGCCATCGGAGCGCAGATCGAAAAGACCACCAATCGGGAAGCCTGCCGGGATTTGAGCGGACGCCGGCTGCGGGACATCAACGAGGAAAAGCGTCTGAAGGCGTACCTGGACAAGCAGAAGGAAGCACCGGAAGACGAACGAGTCAAGCTGCAGAAGAAGATCGATAAGCTGTTGGCCAAGCCGAAGCACGTGTTTCACGATGAGGAATACAACCGGAGCAGGACCGATTTGACGCAGAACGTCGGGGAAGCGGTGCAGGAGGGTTTCCGGAAGGCGATCGAAGGGGAGGCCGGTGTCAAAAGGAAGGCCCAGGATGATGGGAAGAAAGGCAAAGGGGTGAAGAAGAAGGCCAAGGGAGCGCTGTGGCTGGGAAGCGATGATCTTGGCTCGTCGTCGGATAGCAGCGATACGGATTCGGAAGCGGACTCGGCGTGCTCGTCCGGTGGGGAGAAATCCAGTGAGGGCGCGTCATCTTCGACGACGTCGCCGTCGTCGTCTGTATCAGCAAAGCAGATGGTGACGTCCGAGGACGAGGCGAGTAATCAGGATAAAGGAAAGAGTGTAGAGAAGGCAACTTCACCGGAATAAAGTTGGTTTTGAACTGAGGATAGGTATTTACCCTTATCACTATCGATGACTGCCTTGAGTGGGTACTAAATGGTTGGTAATCCCTTCATCGTTGAACCATGTGATAGATACATGACCACTGATAAGCGCCAATCAAACCATTTAGTCGGAGCGATCCAATTTTAGAACACAATGACCAAGCAGCTCAGTTCTACTCTTGACGATAGTCGGGAGTGTAATGATAATAAGCGCCGTGGTTCAGCCACTTGCTGCGACTGCGAGTGCAAGCCGGTGTGATTTTGCACACGGCCCCAAGAAATGAGGAACCTTGTCGCATTGCCCACGGCACGGTAATGGTGTGACAAACAATCGCTCCCGAACGCATCTTATCCTTATCAAATCGAGTCGCATATGTGGCCCGCTCGGGGGTCGTCGTCTTGGAAAGAAATGCCACCTCTCGGCGCGAATATATCTTATGCACTTATTGAGTATCGAGTTTGCTCGCTTTTACCTATTTATTGACAAGTGATAAGACATATATCCAGGCAGACCCAATTGGGCGAATATCGAATCCATTGCCAGCGTGGAATATTTGGACAATACTGATAAGGCGAAGCCCTTTTTTCCCTCGATAGAAACAAGAAGAAAGTCGCTGTCTTCAATGGCCTTATCAATTATCTTCGATTGGCTCAATTCAGATACAGGTGTGCTTACCGAAGTCCAACGACGACGACGACGACGATGGGACTTATCAATTGTATAAAACCATGCAGCAATCGAAATCCGTAGTCCAGTTAGTCGATCGTTAGTTAGCCCTTCGGTAGGCTTGGTGCGTTTTGTGTGTGTGGTGATAGAAGCAGCAGCAGCAGAATCAAAATGGATCACAACCATAACCATGGTGGAATGGATGATATGGAGATGCTCTGCCCGATGCAGATGTCCGTACGTGTTGCTCGAATTGGAATCCCAGTTTGCTCAGAGCGATGATGTAACGTAATTTTTCGTCCCAATTAGTTCCATGGAGGCTCCTGCGAGATTATACTGTTCCCGTCGTGGGCCACCACCGAGACGGGCCAGTTTGTGGGCGCGTGGATTGGGTTCTTCCTGATGGCGCTGCTGTACGAGGGACTCAAGTTCTATCGGGAGATTCTGGCCCAGCAGGAGTCCAAGAGCTGCGCCCAGGGCGAGAAGAGGAGTATGAGGTGAGTGTTTGCATTAGGTATCATAACTATTGTCTGCAGCACTACTTGTTGTTTGCTGATTTCGCGACGCTAGTGAAGTGAGGCGCAAGATAAGATTGTGACTTTGTATTGGAGAGGTGTGGTGGTGCGATTGATTGAGTGAATGGAAGAAGGCGAATGTTCGGTTGTGACCCAATTTAGTGGACTGTTGCCGCAAGTTTGTAGAAGATAATTTGGATTGGTTGTTTGCCTATGCGGTGGTGTTACACATGTAGGACCAGAGAACAGCTTGTTGAGCTCAAGTGAGAGCGACGGTTATTGACCATGCGTCTCCATAAAGCGAGATATTGAGTCTGTTGAGTCAAACAAAGTCTTCGTAAAAGATGGTTTGGTTTCCCAAACCAAACAAGACCAGGAGAGACATGATGCAACCAAGACGGAACGACGTTTCGTTTCGACTTTCTCAATGAGGCTCCAGTGTGGTTGAATAAGTACCCTCCGGGAGGAACGTTTTTTAACCATAGTGATGAGGAATGGAATTTGAGATCAATCTGCTTTGCCTGCAATTGATCAGTGCCCTATGGAAAATATTATCCATGCTATTCAAATTGGCGTTGTGCCAAAATCAAACACATTAACCGCTTCTGCAAATCTAATCAATGATCTAGTTTATTTTTTTAATTTTACTACGTCTTCAGCTATGCTGCACAGATTGTGAATCACTTAAATAACTGTTAGTTGTCTTATTCTAGTTTTAAAACTATTTTTACTTATATCGAAGTCAAAAAGTTTGGCATCATTCGACAAATTAAACTCAAGTGGGTGGTTGTTGTCTAGCAGCCCAGAATAACGGACGTTGACGGGAGCGTCAATCGACATCGATGTTCGTAGGGAGGCTACCTGAGTCAATCATTCCAAGGTAATCTCCGTAGGGCGAATCGAACGAAGCAACGTTGCACTCTTTCAATTCGGCCAATTGACCACTTTGTCAAGCAGTTTTGGCTTGACTTTCTACCAGCGATTTCACAAAATTGGACCAACTAATTTCTATTGTTTTATGAAACGCACAAATTTTGGCTATTTTTCTCGAGGTTCTAGAAGAAAAAATCTCAAAATAATGTTTTATTTCAAAGTTCGAGTGGTAATAAATGTCATTTTAACTGCTCGAATGAAGTGGTTAATTTGGTTTTATACACTTCGAATAAATTAACAATATAGGTAGACTCTTCAATGCATACACTTCACGGAACTCAGATGCATTTAGGCGGATGAAATCAAATACGGCGAAAGCTTTCGAAGTAGACCAACAGGTGAGAAGGTACTATCGTATTTTGTTTATCATCGCGATTTGGAGTCACTACCTTCTTGTAAGTCGATAGTCCGGCTCGTTTTTTGGCTCGATGCACGGTTGTAGACGATACACCCAGCTTATTTGCGGCATCTCGGAGAGAGAGGTTAGGGTTTCGCTTGAAACTACCGGCAACTCTCTTTGTCGTCTCAGCGGCTTCCGGTTTTCGATTTCCCCCCGATCCAGACTTCCTGGCTGTCGACAAACGTTCCCCAAACACTTTAATTACATTTGTAACGGTTGATTTGGCAACTTTTAGCGATTTTGCCAACTTTGCGTGCGAGTAGCTCGGATTTTCGCGATGCGCGAGCAAAATTTTGATACGCTGCTCTTCTTGCTTGGACGGCATTTTGACAACTGAAGCCTGGTACGCAGCTGAAAAGAAAACGGAAAAGTAATTTTTGAGGAATATTCCCAAAGTAAATTTGACAGCTATAGGGAGGTGTCTTTTGCTAAATTTTGAGATCATAGGTACACAGAAAAACAAAACTACCCACCGCTTGGGTTTTTTAAACTCAAATTTGAGTTATTTGACCTCTGTCCGTTTCATTTCCTCTCGCTATTGTTGTCAAAAATAGAACGAAAGATTCGACTCAACCGTCTAGTTCCGTACAAGAAGCCAAAATTGAGTAATATGCGATATACCCAAATTTGAGTTAATTGAACTTAATTTTGGGTAGAAAAAATTGAAAATAACTTAGCGATGGGTAATTTTTTTTGCCGTGCTTAAATGCAAACTACTTTGAGCCGGTTTACCCAAATTTGGCTTATCGTACGGAACATGGGAGATGAGTGAAAAGAACTTAATTTTGGGTTGTTTTGAATTTCTGTGTAGGTGTCGTCTAATTTTAAAATCAACAATTCAGTGCCAACATTTCAAAGGGGCGTAATTGCATTTGTAAACAATGACTTTCGTTTTCGATTTCTCGCGAATGAAAGCTCACTTATGAAAATGAATGACAACAGCAGGTAGATAAATGTTTCCTGTCCCAGCTAGCATTGGTAATTTGAAGGGGTGGGCTTTTATTTGCGAGAAATCGACGGCTAAAGCCATTGTTTACAAAAGCAATTACGCCCCTTTGAAATGTTGGCACTGAATTATCAATTTTCATGTTGTTAAAATGCATCCAAAACATCATTTTTACAACAAACGTTAAAATTACCTAACGGAATAATTGGTCAGACCATTATTCCGCGAGGAAAATGAAATTGCATTCAGAATGCGCCACCTTCATATCGATCACGAAACTAATGTAATCGATCTTTCCTTTACCGATTTCTTTTGAACTGCGTACTGGGTCAAGAAATGCTAAAGGAAAGTAATTTCTTTAGCATTCCGTGTCCTATCCCGTAGCACGTAAAAACGTCATTACTTTTCAGCTGCGTACCAGGCTTGAAGAGTGAATTCCAAAATCAAAATAGGAGCAACATTCTACACACACACACCTTCAAAATGAGGGGTGTTCAGGTTTTTTAAATGCAAAATTGAAAGAAATACGTCGAGTTGATATTGACCAAATTTTGACCGTATAACCCTTTAGACCAACAGGTGAGAAGGTACTATTATCTTTTATAAACAAAACGTTGATTATTCTTTCCTCGCCAATCGAACGCAAATTTCCAACATCGTCGGATAGAGGAAACTTTCCCCAACCCAAACATGGTGTTAGTTAGCGTAGACGAGCCTTGAGTAACGAGAAAAGGGTTTCCGAAGTTTTGTTCGCAATAGCTGATGTGCTCTTTTCTGTTGTTGGCCGCAGCTCAATTGGTTCCCGAGATTCTATCCGCCAGACTATGAATATAGCGACTATAGGCCATATGAGTTAAGTCGGGGGTTGAAGTCGGTAACGAAAAGAATACAAATCAAGGGCCCGAGGTGGCTGCCCTGCGGCACGCCAGATGGTGTTGCACAACGATTTGACTCGGCGGATCTCAGTTCAACGTAGGCGGATCTTTCTTGTAGGTATGACCGTAACCACCTTACTAGCCAGTTAGGAAATCCCAACCTTTCGAGCTTTCTCAGAGTTAATTCATGAGGCACTTTATCAAACGCTTTGGAAAAGTCCACGTAAATTTTGTCAATTCAGAGAAAAATTAGCATTTGGCGTCAGATGTGACAACCGAAATTGACAATCGTCACTGACAGCCAATGCCAATGAAACTTTGAAGCACTAAACCAAAACTATTCGCAGAAGGCTATGTCCTCATAACAACGCGAAAAGCATCACAAAACATCAATAAAACTGATGAAAGTTTGGATTAAAAATCGAAGAAAAATTAAGTTTGTGTGTGAATTTATTGCGTTACAGGTGTGCGTGCCATCCCCGATTTGCATCATTTACATACACAGAAAAAAAGTTGTTGAATATTACATCCAAACAGCTGCACAGAGGTCATTCCGCCGGTTGTATAATATTACGGTGTACGATGTACATCGATTTTGCGAACAAAATTACATCCATTGATGTTATATTGTATCTGCTTTTTGCTATTACATAATTATTTCATACATTAGCTTGAATTACGTTGATCGATATTACATTTTTTTTTGCTGTGTAGAAGAAAATTGTTCAACCTACCAATCATGCCTAAAAATATACCGGAAGTTCATCCTGTATTCTAGCCTGCAATCTAGTTAAATTAGGCAAACCGGACAAGTTTATACCAGGGGACTGGCAACCCCATATCAATCCTATACGTTTGACAGTAGGGAAGATCACGGGTCCTATTTAAATACGGCCCGCTTGACGTATACATGAAGGAAAGGGACGCAAAATTGTGTTGTAAGCAGAACGACAAGAGCAGATGAAAGTATCAAAAACATGGCCGCCAGCCAGGCCCCTGGTTTATACAGCGATCTTTGAGCGATACAGCTATACTCAACACGATCAAAGCAGGTCAACGGAAAACAGTTCATTTTGTCCTTAAACCTGGTACGCAGCTGAAAAGAAAACGGAAAAGTAATTTTTGAGCATTTTTCCCGAAAGAAAATTTGACAGCTATAGCAACAATCAATACGAAACTAACGATTTTAAATTGGCTCACCACTTTAGTAGCCTATTGGTCCCAAGCAAACGATTAACGTACCCTATTCTAGTTGAAATTCTATTACTACACTATGTTTGTTTTGATTCGCTATGAAAGTTTGACAGATAACATCAGGGGTGTGTGGATTCATGCAGAACATGCAGGGGTGAGTGAAATAGCTTGGGACTGCTTGGGACCGTTGTTCTGGTACTGAGTGAGCCAAAAATAATAATGATTTTCTTCGGGACCCAGTGGTCTTAGAGTTACCTCTATGGCTATAGTCTGCTAAATTTTGAGATTATAGGGAGATGTGGTCAAATTGTAAAATCAACACTTATTAGTGTTTATGTTGTTTAAATGCATCCAAAACATCAGTTTTGCAATAAACGCCAACATTACCTAACGGAATAATTGATCAGACCATTATTCCGCAAGGAAAGTGAAATTGCATTCAGAATGCGCCACCTTCACGTCGATCACGATACTAATGTAATCGATCTTTCCTTTACCGATTTCTTTTGAACTGCGTACTGGGTCAAGAAATGCTAAAGGAAAATAATTTCTTTAGCATTCCGTGTCCTATCCCGTAGCACGTAAAAACGTCATTACTTTTCAGCTGCGTACCAGGCTTTAACGGGCAATAAATGATATTTTTGCTCCCAAACTATCAACATATATTTCTGAGTAAAATGCCTGACATTCGGGACGAACCTACACTGTAACAAACCACCGTCCCCTGTTCGAATGAAACCTCAGACCATTCAAATCGAAACATCGAAATCCAATTTTCGAAGGATAGCTGGAACCGGATGACGGTTGTTTTGAAATCAGATGATTTTCCTCTCGAATACAGGATGAACATTGTTCTGAAAAAGGATAGGGCACAGGAGTGGAACTTCAAATCAGAAAGTGGCTCCACTGGTCATTTGCGAACACTAGCGCACCTAGCGGTAGAAGGCATCTTCGGCCTGCAGTTAAGATAGGCAGCATGCTATGATAGTGTGAGTGCACATAGAAAGCCTATGTGGAACGCTACCACATCACATTGCTCGTTGAGCAGAAAAACGAGCACTTTTTGATACACCGATTTGTTTGCACTTCCCCTTCTGTTCTGTGGATAGGGCCTTCAGTTGGAATGCGCAATGCTCTCTGCAGAATGATAGTCATCTTAAATTGAAACTCATTTGGTATTGGCTCAGCCCCTTAACGCAAATCATTCAAAACGATGATGTAAATAATTCTGTCGAAGGTCATTTGCTGCTCTGAGTAGACAAACGAGGTGGAAGCATAGCCATCGCTATCAGAGGTGTTACGAACATTTGTAAAGCGTGGAAACCGTAAATTGTTTATTTCATGGTGCAGGATGTTTCCTCTATCAACACTACATTTTTGTATCCATGATGAATGGCTATTCAATATGGAAATGTAAACAATCAAATTAATAATCTAATCTAAAGCATTTGCAAGTCATCCTATCATTAAATTGTTGCCCTCTGAGCCCAGTATGTTTTACAGCTAATTTTCAAATAAATATTATCCTTTATTTGGAGGACAGTCATATGGATGCTCATCAGTTGATGACAAATTCAACCATAAAGAAATCATCCGAAATTCGACAGCATATTGTTAAAGGGCTCGAGCAATACAATAATCAGTCGAAGTATTGGAAGATTGCCGTAAAAGCTCAACGCAGATGTCTCCACTGCATGATGATGATAATGTTGACAGACTGCATATAAAATTCGTGAAAATTAGCGTTTAATCATAATTTTCATCAAGCCTGTGTAAAATCCTTCCAATATAACATTCGAATTGAAAAAGAAAACGTTTTTACGATCAGACTGATGTGCATCTTTGACTTTTCCAATTGAACTTTCATAAGATATATTCATTTCATTTCGCGGCTCCATCAATGCTGCATCATAAATATGATGGTAAACAAAAGTAAATTGCTCAATTACTCAAAATAAAGATGATTTGTCATCTTGTTATCACTTTGAAGACCATCTAGCACCATTTTATAGTATGGTGCGTGTTGAGTAAATCAAGCTCCGTTGCGTTTTCCGTCAAAAATTGTGAGTATCAATATGTTTGCTTAAAAAAGGCCAAAATGAGCATTTATTGAATATTGGCGTCCTATACAACCAATTCTGTATTACCACCAGCATGATACAACCTTTCCTAAGTAAATTCACTTAATTTCCACTTTCATCTTAGTGAAAATCGCACATATTAACCATTTTCTGAAAAATGCAGCTGCGCAGGAGGTAACCTCTCCCTGTGGGTGCAAACTTGTTATGCATAATTTGCCATGAAAACATCTCTGATCCATACCAAAATAATAACAAATAGTTTTTAAACACGTTTTCTTACACGATTCAAGCAAAAGTTTTCACTTAGTTTTTCTTTATGGACCGATTTGCCCCAAAAAGCGTCTGTTTTGCTTGGAAAATTTGGAAACTATCCTCCTTCTAGTAGTTCTCACTTCGAAGTGTAGGTGGCGAAAGCTTGGAAAAGTTTCACTGCAAGACGCCAATAGGAGATCAAAAGCAAAACAAAATGCATTGTGATGACACCTACGTTCCGGTTCAGTAACTAAAAACGTGATGATAATTTTGTTTTTATTGAATGTAGGTAATACGGAACTACTGAAAAATACTTGTTAATCACTGCGAATTCCACGGGTTTCTATAATGAAACGAGGTGAAAATGGTAAAAAACATATCAACTACTATATCCAACACATTTTATATGTATTTTGAAGAATAGTCTGATCAAAAATTGAGATCCAGTTTTCAAATTTGCAATTGATTGAGGTTAAAATCTATGCGTACTCAACGTAGCAATACGCAAGCGATACAAATCTAAACAGATTGAAAACATCTTTAAAGTGAATGTGTTCCAGCTGCTGAAGATCATGATGTCGATATAACCAAAGTTGATATCTTGGACTACGTCCGAGAAGGGTTCACCGTTCTTAACGTCAATGATGTAATTTTCCTGGGATACTGGAAATATGTTGCGAGTAGTATTCAAATTACCGGATACGTAGCCCAAAGCTCCACTCCGGGCCAAGTTTCACACAAACTTGAACTGATCTTGCATGCCTCGATATCGATTTTTCTCTAACTCCAAAAGCCATTTTCCACTTCCGCAGCAATTTCTCACTGGACGGGAAGTTGTGCGGATTACCTTTTCGTTTTTTTTTGTCTTGCATTCTAAGACACTACATACTTTCGGATCTTTAATATGGGGATATTAAAATACATACTGTTTTAATTTCATACAGGTGTCTGTAATCACAGAGTTGAGTTAATATCGTGCTCTATGACAAAAAAGTAGGTAACAATTTTTTTTATTCGCTTTCCGGAAAACACTAGTTTCATGTTTGCGTTGACTATTCAATTATCGGAACTAAGGCCAGTTATTCGTTTTTTCCCTTCTGAACGTGATAAACTTTACGGTTTTACAGTATTTTGCGGGAAATTTAGAAATTAAAATTTAATATTTACATTCAACCAAAGAATTTGACAGATGGAAGCAGAAGTATCATCACAAGGACGAAAGCGCCGCCTACACTGTACACAAACATCATCCTCTGATCGAATGAAACCTCAGACCATTCAAAACAAAACACCGAAATCGCTTTTTCGAATGATATCTGCAACCGGATGACGGTTGTTTTGAAATCAGATGATTTTCCTCTCGAATACAGGATGAAACTTGTTATGAGAAGGGATAGGGCCTTCAGTTGAAATGCGTAATGCTCTCTGCAGAATGACTGTCATCTAAAAGGAAATGCATATGGTATTGGTTCAGCCCCATAACGCAAATCATTCATAACGATGATGTAAATTCTATCGAACGTCATTTGCTGATCTGAGCTGACAAACGAGGTGGAAGCATATGCATCGCTATCAGAGCTGTTACGAACGAATAGGTAAAGGATGAAAACCAATGTTTGATAATTCGTGGTGAAGGAGGTTCTTTCCACCACGAAATTTTTTTGTATGCATAATGGAATGGCTTATAATGGCTATTCAGTATGGAATTGTAGATTATCAAATTATAAATCTAATTAAAAGCACTTGCATGTCACACTATTCTTAAATGTTTGTCCTCTGAGTGCCGTATGTTTTATAGCTAATTTTCAAACGAAAATCATCCTGTATTTGGATGACAATCATATGGATGTTCATCATCTGACGACGAGTTCAACCATAAGAATATCATCCGAAATTCGAAAACATATTGTTAAAGGGCTCGAGCAATGCAATAATCATTCGAAGTATTGCGGATGTTTTGGTTCAGTGTACATGTCGGTGCCAGCTTTTGAACGCGAATTGCGGATGTTTTCGTTCAGTGTAGGGGTAAGACAACTGTACTCAGAGTTAATATATTTGCAGTGAGTAAATTTGAGTTACTCAATATTTACTCAAAAACAAACAAAGTAGTCTAATATTTTTCATAAAATAATGTTCAAACAATCCCCGTCTGACAGAATGTTTTGATTTCAAGATTTAGTTTTCATTCATTAAAAGATCCAAGTTATGTCGTTTTCGTTTTTACTACACTACACCGGTGTAGTGTAAGCAGCAATAAGCATGAGTCACTGACAGTTCATCATCATTTGTTTGTAAACAAAGGTGCAACCGATAGCTACACCCTAAAATTTTTCGGTGTTCGGCGGTGTAGCACCGGTGTAGCTACACCGCAAAAACGAAAACGACATTACACTCAAAAAATATTAAAATCTAAATAGTATAAAAGCTACGCTAAATCGCAACTCTCCTGACCGACGCATAGCTCGGTATAAAAGGAGAAAATGCAAACTTAGTATAAAAGTCCTGTATAAGGACGCGAGTGTAAATTCATGTTATGCTTACTTTGTATTGTTTGACTTTAAGCTTGGGTTGCATAGACTGGATATATCTGAAGGGTGATACTGATTGTTTGTTTTCTTTACTGTAATGAAAAAAAACATAGAAGCGCAACTAATTGGCAAATCAAAGTTGACACTTGTGGAGAATAGAAGAACTATGAAAGTGATGATGGTTTCAAAATTTTCCACGGCGAGGTATACGAATTCAATCTTAAAATGCCTTTATTTTGCAAATGGAGCATTTTATTTAAATCTGGTTAATGCTACGTTAGTAGAAAACTTAAGGACTACTCATTAGATAAATAATATAGAAAAAATAATTTCTTTTCAGATTTTAAGGTGTATGCATAGATTTCAGCTTTTCTACAACTGTAGCAACAACCAGATTTAAATACAATGCTCCATTTTCAAAATAAAAGCATTTTAAGGTTGCACTCGTATACCTCTCCGTGGAAAATTTTTAAAACCATCATCACTTTCATAGTTCGTCTATTCTCCACGAGTGCCAACTTTGATTTGCCAATTATTTTTATTTCTTGTGAAAATTACAAAAGATTTGCCTACTGGTTGATGCCATAGAGCGGCTGGGATTTGTTGTTCCTGGAGAAAGTCAATTTGCTCAACCCCGTCGCTGGAACATCTTTTAATTGGCCTTGGGAGGTTTTAGTTGAACTTCGATACAAAATGATGGCAGGTCACATTCATTCATCCAAATGCCCATCTCATTGGTGGAGTAGTTTTCGGTGTGGAACATGACATGGCTATGAGTTTCAACCGATCTTCTGCAGAAGAAAGTGGAACGCGTTGTACCACAGCAGCAGGAAGATGTTCTTGAATCCTTCTTTCTTTTGGCTATAGCACATTAGGTGTGAAGTGATGTCCTTCGATCGGAAGTGCAGTTCATCTATAGGGTGTATGGCAGAGAAGCTCTGGGAATTTCTGACAGGGTACGCAGGATCTTCGCGGGACAGACCTGGGAGAGTCACTGCAACGAGAGTTTTATGAGTGTGGCCTTCCGGGTTGACGTAGGTGTCTTGTTTCTCAGTGCAGGTAGCTTCCGGCAGGATGGCGTGGATCAGCTGCACTCTAACATCACCGTGATGACTTTGGTAAAGACGAAGAAATCCTCCATCTTGACGACATCAGCGACGGACAAGTTTCCGATCCCAACCAGTTCAGCCGATCCTTAAGGGCAAATCAACGCTTCGGCATTAGTCCAATCATCCAGCAACTGCTCCAACTTGCCCTTGGGAACACTACTCAAAGCTTGGGCGATGGCAATTAGGGCCAAATCCCAGTCGACTGCTTCCAGTTCTCCACTCGGGTTGTGCCACATGGAGGCAATCAAACGCTGGTGCTTCAACCCATCACAGGCGATTTTTCTCGAGATTTTTCTTCAATTGTGAATTACCGAAGTTCGACGTTTTGTTTCTCTAACACAGTTCACACAGTTCTTCGGAAAACACCCCGCAAATAATAACCACAACTTTGTTTGAATATTTTGCTTGAATGTTGAAACTCAGTTACTGCTTTGCAAAAAAAAACACTGAACGAATTTCACGCCGATATTCGGACTTAGTATAATTTTGAATCAAAATTTAATCGTATCAATGTATAAACGTTGGTCAACCTTAAAATGATTAAATTTTAATCTTTCCTTGATTAGTAATATTTTTGAGTGTAGATGGCTCTTGTCCAAGCAAAGGGATGTTTAGGTCTCGTTTGCTTTCTAGGATGGATGGCTAAAGTGTAATGTCTTTGAAGTTTTTGGTGATGTGGTGGTGTTAGTGTTTCCATATCCCAGCCATTTATAATTACCCGGGAATCTTAAAATAGCTGAAGACTCTTCCCGGAAATCGGAAAATATTTTCGGTAGTTATTTATTAAAACTTGAACTTCGTCAGGATTTCCCCAGGAAGATTTTTCCGACAATTTCTGGATGTTTCTTCCAACTTCCCCTTGAAGGTTTCGACAAGCTTCTTCGGAAGGATTCTTATGATTTCTCTAGGAGGTTTCGTCTGACTTTGCACGAAAGTTTCTTCCAACATCTCCTGGAAGTTTTTTTTTTAAACTTGCCCTGGAAGAATCTTCCACCTTCGTCCATTGTTCAACGGAAGTTTCATCATCTTTTCATTCCAACAGTATCAGATTATAATCAGAAGTCCTAGATTACAATCAGAAGTCCTAGATTACAATCAGAAGTCCTACCGCTGGAAGTGGAAACTATTTCCCATTTCATCCGGACTTACCACGGAAATTTTTTTTTTCTGAATTATTCTGGAAGTTTCATCCGGCTGCCTAAATTTGCATGGAAGTCTCTTCTAACTTTGCCCGGGAGTTTCTCACAGTTTGTGTCAGAAGACTCTACCTGTTTCGTTTGAAAGATTCTGTTGGTAACAGCCGAAATGAATCAAATTCTATAAACTTTATTCACCAACCAATGTATTTCAGCGAATGAAAGTTATAAAATTCCTGTGGAATACTCAGTTAAGTTAGGCTAATTTAGGATAATTTTCATGTAATGCTTACATTTAGTGATTCTCGCTGTATGGCAATATAATTGCTTGAGAGATCCAACAACTCTCGTAGGTTTAGGAAATCTGTAGGTTTAAGTTTAGTTTACTAATGTGTGCCTTGGCTCTAGATATAAAGTCTCACCTATCAACGGTAACAGAACAGCCGAATTTGCTGGTAGTTATAAGTAATCGTTTAGCCGTAGGAACCTATTTAGATGTTTGTGTTTAGGATCATGTTTTAGGTTTAAATTCTTTTTACCTCACCTTTTTCCGGGCCACATATAACTTATTCAGAAGGCAAGTAGAAGTTCTAGTGGTTCATCGATACCTTAGATTAAGAATATATTATAGAATTATATTAAGATTAGAATAATTTGCAACTAATATTTAGCACTCAAGTTCACTAGGTTTAGTTCACTAGGTTTAAGCAGTAGATTTAATGTATATAATAAGTATATATATAAGTAGTTTTGATTTTCGCAATTGGCAGGGCAATTTCACTTTTGTTTTGTCTTCTTTCCATAGATTTGATTTGTTTACATCCTGACCACTTTTTCCTCTCACCGCGTGACAATCCCTCGTATAGCGATGGGTGTGGTTGCACTCACTCGGCAGTGGCGTAGATCAGCGGTGGGAGTACACACATCTGGAGCGGGCGTAACCAACAAATTCTTTGCCAGGAAGCTTTCCTGACTTCGCACTAAAGATTCGTCAAACTTTCTCCGGAAATTTCTATCAATTTCCCCCGAAAGTTGTGTGGCCATTTTTAATATTATATATGTTTAACATGCTTTTCGTACAAAAAAACTGCTTCTCGGGAATAATTCTGGTAAATTGCCCGGGAAGGAAACACTAGATGGTGTGATTTCAAGACTAAGGAAGTAAGAATTTGGCCAAAATTGTTTTCAGAAGATTAATTTAGCTCATGAAAATTAAAACTCAATCTCACTAAATCGGTCAAAGAGGTTTCATATTTTGATGCACTACATGCCTGAAATGAGGAAACTCTTTCGTGATAAGCAACATTTTATTTACCAGCATTCCGAAGTAGAAGGGTTTAAATCTCTGAGAATATTTAGCTAGAAAATGTCAGAGTTAGGGTCAACTCTCTCCAGAAGCGTTCGTTGTTTTCCCTGATACTCCTGCAAAAAGACATCAATAGACACGAGTTGAAAAAGGTTGAACAGGAACAGGTTGAATTTTCATCGTCTTGTGTTGTTGTGTTGATCGACACAAAAAGGAGCATTGTTGAATGCAGTCTTTTATTTAATTGTTCATCCCAGTTTCAAATAGATTAGTTCTGGCCAACTTCATAGTTGATTTTATTCTGAAACATATATGAAGTTTGTCAATGAGCGATCGTCGAATGGATGTAGGAACCATCACATACCATTTTTTAATACTGGGATTGTCCAGAATCTACCTTTGGATTGACTGGATTATATGGAATCACCCCTGGACAATCATGAATCCCCGTCAATATTGAGTGCAATTCTTCCTGTGATTGTCCGGAATCCTCCCTAGGATAGTTCATATTCCTTCTTTGGATTTTCCGAAGTTACCTTTGATATTGTTGGGAAACCGAACTGGGATTGTCTGAAATTCCCCCAAGGCTTGTTAGGAATCTCTACTGAGACTGTCATAAATCCCCTTTGCGATTGACTGGAACTCTCTTAGAGATTGTACAAAATCCCCCTAATAAAACGTCATCGGCATGGCAGTAAAGCAAGACAGCTCTGACTGTTCCGTAAGGTCACCATAGAAATCATCCATCGATTTTGAGGGGACAGCTTGTAGTTCCTTTCATACACGTGCAATTGCCTTTTAATTGCTGAAAGATGTTCCCAGTAAAGCATTGCAAGCGCACCGTTTAAAATGTTGTTGCTTTGCTCTGCTTGACATTATCGGTTGCTATGTGTATTTTATGTTGAGCAACGCGAGTTACTCAGAGTTACTCAAAATTAACTCTGATTTTACTCATGATCAAAAGCTGTCTTGCCCCAAGGGACGAACAAAGTTCTTTGATATCCGCAGAACCTCACATAAAAGGTCAACAAATGAGGTTTAAGAATCAAATTAATTCCGGTTGTGATTACATATTAGTGTCAAATATCCCCGAACCTGAGCCAGAAGGTGTCTCAGAAAAATTTATTTCAACTGGATCTGAATTTTATAACAGTTTAGAGTCTACAATTCATGCTCAGTCGGTAAAGGCGCAGTTACAAAGCAAGATCATGCTGGAGGTGGCTGGGTTTCAATTCCCGGTCCGGTCTAGGAATTTTTCGGGTTGAAAATTTCTCGACTTCCCTGGGCATAGAAGTATGATTGGACTTGCCACAATGCAAAAATAGTACAGGCATCGAAGGCTCTCAATTAATAACTGTGGAAGTGCATCTAGAACACTAAGTTGAGAGCACGCAATAAGCTAATATGCGATATGCAATAAGCTTGAAATGCGAAGAAGAAGAAGTCTACAATTCATTTAATAATATGTTTTTGTGTCAGTGTTTGTAATGTATGACAGCTGCGGTTGTGTCTTCTTCTTGTTTCTGAAAAATCAATGAATGCTAAGATTTCTGTGAACTGGCAATTGACGAGTGCACGGATGGATTTGAGTTCACTCACTCGACAAAAAGTGACACAACAGCGGGGCCCTGTTTACTAAAAATGAACATATATGTGTTCATTTTTAGTAAACAGGGCCCCGCTGTTGTGTCACTTTTTGTCGAGTGAGTGAACTCAAATCCATCCGTGCACTCGTCAATACTGTCAACTTGGCAATGCTTTTCCAAACTGGAGTTTTGCGTGCCATGAGATTCGTAGTGTTAAGTGAACCCTACACGATTGCTTTTATTGACAATAATCGTATTGTCAATACATGCTATATTGACGTCAATATATCGAGATTGACAATATTTCTGAATTCACATCATCAATATTATTGTCAATAATTCCCCTTCGCGTCAATATATTGATGCGTGTGGGGTTTGCTTTAGAACGGTTCTTCACAAAACCATGTCGATATTGAGAAATTATGGGTTTAGCAGCAGAGTACATTCTATCGTGAATCAAAAGCTCGAGCGTCTTTGCTAAATAGACGCACTGATGATTCGAGAATGGACAGTCCCGAACATAGTGCATCTGACCGCATTTCCAACAACTGAAGACTGAAAACTGTTGTCGTGAATTTCCCTTCTTGTCTTGCGTGCATCGCGAGGAGGACGACTCTATCTACGATGCAGGAAGTATTATGTTTTGCAGTGGCTAGCTGCGCGCTCGGCGCCTAATATTAGGTTTTGCACCGTCGGGGTTAACCTCAATCTGATGACAGTTCAGTGGTACTGTTTACGTGGACTTAGTCGATTTTTTCTTGGGTGGATTTTCTCGATAATTTTTCAGAGTGCAGAGAGATGTAAACCACACTTCTGCATTGTCCACGAGCAACATCCTTTCACCGCGCTGTTCCTCGACAATTTTCAAGTTAAAATTCGGAAATTTTAGAATTTGTTTTTTCGAAAAAATGACTAAGGCTGTGAACCATTTGCCGAGTTAAATTTAACTCGTGGTTAAAAGTGACATTTCGAAAGTTATTTTCTATGTTCGAAAATCCCCGTGCTATCGATCGACCGGTTTTCGAGCCACGGTTGTCAAAGTTTAACTTCTTGTCTGTCAGAAATAACCATGCTCGGATAGCAGGGTTAATCAATAACTTTCCATCTGTCAAATTTTAACCAAAAGTTAAAAAAATTCGCCAAATGGTTCAGAGCCTAAGTGCGGGTAAACAGTACCACTGAACTGTCAAAAAGGTTCAGCCTATTAACACTGAGTTCATTTGTGACGTCACGCTGCAGAACCTAATATAGGTGCCACAGTCGGAAGAAGTGTTAGTTTGTTTACTAAAATGAACCATGCCCATTTTGTTATGGCATGTTTGCTATAAGAAATGCGCCTCGTGTTTATTAGCGAATTTCACATCAAAGATTGATTAATTGAGTAGGAAATCAGTTTGGCACGGCATTTGCACAGCAAAAAAAAAAATGTAATATCGATCAACGTTATTCAAGCTGATGTATGAAATAATGATGTAATAGAAAAAAGCAGATACAATATTACATCAATGGATGTAATTTTGTTCGCAAAATCGATGTACATCGTACAATGTGATATTACACAACCGATGAATTGACCTGGTTGCAGCAGTTTCGATGTAATATTCAACAACTTTTTTTGCTGTGTGTGACCAGCATACACCTTCCGGTAGTATGAAACAGGTCAAAAACTGTTCAAATCCGCAGATAAAAATTTTTGTTTTGAATTTCTGTATAGCAACATAGTGAACTTTTCGTGAACATTAACGGCAAAGAACTCACCAACACTGGGAGACCGTGAGTTCCTGCCCACCTGTCATAAAACCGTCTTGAGCTGCGCGTACGCTGAGTAGATAGAATGAAGATTTATCGTGATTTTGAAGATTTCCTGCAAAAAGATGATGCGTGATGCAAGTAGATGCGAGAAATTAAAGAAGATTTTTCGAAGATTTATTCGCTAATATGAGATTTTTTGAGTATCTAGAATTGAGAATTAGATGTGTCGCCCCTCAGTGCATCGTTGGTTTGGAGCTTGATTGACGCTCGATCATGGATGTGTCCGCCTTGAGATTAACGAGCCGTTGATAGTCGTCGATCAGATTTTGGAGAGTCTCGGGAGCTTCTGGTGTTTTAGTTTCGATCCGGGAGAGTAGCCTGGCTCGTATGTCCGCGTAGCAATGGCGTTTGAGACCGCAGACGGACACCAAGCACGGTTGACTTTACCTCCGTAGCTGATAATGCCTTCTGCTTCAGATTTCACCAGCTGCACACACTAATCCAGGCCTCCATCGTTCGGTAAATTTTGAACTACAAAACTGTTCGGTAAAAGTTTAAAAATCAGTGAAAAATCCAATTATTTGAAAATTTATTCTGAACATGTACAGAATTTGTTCGGTTTACCCCATTTATTGGTGAAAAATAAAATTTATAAATTTTCTTGATTTCTCACATGTAACGGTCATTTGAAAATTTTACCGACTTGGTCCGCTGTTCAAAAACCCGGTAAATTCCTACCGACTTCGGTGATCTGAATTAAGTGTGCAGGCACTGATATCACTCGACCTTCAAGGTTTGTGATCCGAATATTTTCTTGAAGGTTTCGAATGTGTCAGCGAATTGGACGTCTTTTGGAAGCTTCAGCAGAATGTAATTGGTGTACCGGGTGTGTGACTGTGTATCCAACTTTCTCAGGAGCAGTCGTACTTTGGTCACATCTTCCAGGTTCTTGACATCCGAATCAAAGAAATCTGAGTACCGGCTGTACCACTTGTCGAAGGTGATTCCATTTTCCGGGTCGAACGAAAACTCACTGATATTCGTTGCCAAGGCCTCAAGTTTTTGCTCCGGACTACTAACGGTTTGAGCTGGTTCCGCTAGCTTCTGTAGGAGTGCCGCCATCTGGAGAATTGCTTCTTGAAGATCTGCTGGGATCCAACACTTTCGAACAGAGGATAATGTTTTGGTACAGTGTCACGGTGCCGGTGGTTGAGTGGTACACTGAACGAAAACATCCGCAATACTTCGACTGATTATTGTATTGCTTGAGCCCTTTGAGAATATGCTGTCGAATTTCGGATTATTTCTTTATGGTTGAATTTGTCATCAACTGATGAGCATCCATATGACTGTCCTCCAAATAAAGGATAATATTTATTTGAAAATTGGCTGTTAAACATACTGGGCTCAGAGGGCAACAATTCAAGGATAGGATGACTTGCAAATGCTTTAGATTAGATTATTAATTTGATTGTTTACATTTCCATATTGAATAGCCATTCATCATGGATACAAAAATGTAGTGTTGATAGAGGAAGCTTCCTGCACCACGAAATAAACAATTTATGGTTTCCACGGTTTACAAATGTTCGTAACACCTCTGATAGCGATTGCTATGCTTCCACCTCGTTTGTCTACTCAGAGCAGCAAATGACCTTCATCGTTTTGAATGATTTGCGTTAAGGGGCTGAGCCAATACCAAATGAGTTTCAATTTAAGATGACTATCATTCTGCAGAGAGAATTACGCATTTCAACTGAAGGCCCTATCCTTTTTCAGAACAATGTTCATCCTGTATTCGAGAGGAAAATCATCTGATTTCAAAACAACCGTCATCCGGTTGCAGCTATCCTTCGAAAATTGGATTTCGATGTTTCAATTTGAATGGTCTGAGGTTTCATTCGAACAGAGGATGGTGGTTTGTTACAGTGTAAGCGTGACTGCGTTCTTGCCCTCTGGTTTCAGAGAACAATTCTAGATAGAGCTGGAATTAGGGCGAAACAGTTTTTGTAAACAATGACTTCTCTCGATGATTTCTAGGAAGCCAAGACTCGCTCACTCAAATCAACATCGCCATCGAGTAGGGGAAGGCTCCCCCTTCCCGTTGGCTATGTTGGTTTGCGTGGGCGTGCCTTGAGTTTCGAGAAATCATCTAGAGAAGTCATTGTTTACAAAAGCTGTTACGCCCTAATTCCTGCTCTATCAAGAATTAATTTAATTTCGTGTTTGCTATCTGGGTCTCCCTCCAGATTCATACTAAGGCCATCTTGATGACATTTGTTTTGTCGATCAAAATTATAAAAACTTACTTGGGCTCTAGTGCAAACAAGGCATTACAGTACGAATTCAGCAAACAAAAAGTACCATACACCATTAAAGAAATTTTGTGTGCACGGATCTTATGGAACTTTATTGCCTTGCACAAATTGTTAGCAGAGCGTGAAAAAGAAACAACTGATCGTTAAGGATTGTAACAGTGGAATGAATATTTTTTTATTAATCGTTCTTTACAGGCTACTTTGATAGGTTTAGGTTTCAGCTGGTTGCTGTGATTGTTCGTTATCTCAACACTCCTCCTCGAACTGCACAGGTATCACACCAGCCGATGTTCGATGTTTTGATATCTTGAGTTTGTTCAATGGTTTGGTGAGCATGTCCGCAACCATATGCTCCGTTGGACAGTAGATCACGGATAGCATGCCTTGTTGAACAAGATCCTTGGTGAACTGGAACTTGGTGTCAACGTGTATGGACCGGCGTTCCAGTTTCTCCGACTCCAACTGTCGGATGGCATTCTGGTTGTCCTCGAGTAGCAAGATTTGAGTTTCCGGCTCGTGGATATCCTTGAAAAGTTCTTGACATGCATCTGCAGCAGCAATAAACTCAGCCTCCGTTGAAGATAGGGCAACGTAGGTTTGCTTCCTTGCCGCCCAACTGATCGCACCTCCACCGAACATAATCAGAAAATTTCTACTGGATTTACGGTCCCGATGATCGATCTGCATCCTCGTAAGTCTTCAGGTCAACATTCTTGCCGCCCAAATGCAATCGAAATGCCTTGTCGCTAGGAGATACCGCTTAGTGCGCTTTGCTTCAGTCCAATCTGCTGCATTCGGGGCACTCACCTTTCGCCCAAGTAACGAAACGCTGATCGCTACATCTGGCCTCGTATTGATCGCTATGTAGAGTAAACCACCAAGAACAGACATCCAAGTCAAATTCCTGAAGTGTGTAAGAAATTTAACTGCTATTTTGAATAGACATTTGAAACTAGCAATATCGTGGTGGCGCTAGCGTCGCTGCCCATCGACGTCGATGACCGACGTCATCTTAACATAAATGTCAAAATTGTTGTGAGCAAAACATTGTTCGTTTAAAACCTATCAAAACATGGGCCGCAAGTGCGAGTTTTATTGGTGCGCAAATAAACAAGGTGTTACCAAGCGAAAATCTTTTCACAATTTTCCTAAGGATGCTGAATTACCCGAACTACAGGAGATTTTCTTCTCACGTGGAGTCCAAGTGCTTGCAACGAAAAAGCTATGCTCCGGCCACTTCCCCCCGGAGGCTTTTCGAATTACTGGAAGAACAGATGAAGGGTAAGCAGTGTTCAAATCATACCACATTTTTCTGAATTTAAATGAGGGCTAATTGGAGTACGAAAAGTGGCTGTAGATCTACAGGAAACTGCAAAAGAGCTTAGTTTTTTATTCGAAAATAATGGTTCTGAAGAAACTTGATTGATTTCCGTTGTTTTGCCTTGTTGGTTTTGAACTGATTTGACAGTTCATTTGGATACACGGTCAATAAGATCAACCCAAGTTTTAGTTCAGTTTACTCATTAATCTCAAAAGGTGATAACTCGAGTCGCAACACTCCGTGCGGCGCTAGTGTTTCTAACGTATTTTAATTTAAATTCTTACACATAATTTTTCGAAAAAAATTTCAAGCTTGGATGTCTGTTCTCTGTGAGTAAACCATCAACCAAACTGGAGTACGAAGTATTGTTTGGTAGCTTGCTGGATTCCTCCTCCTTTGCTTGAAGATAGCCGGGGTCCATCGGGATAAGTGATGGCTTTGCCGTTTCGAGTCCGCATCACGACGTCAGCCGCTGGATGTAGCACTGCTGGTTGAGCAGAAACCTTCCATCATTTTCCCGCTCCACCTGTATGCCCAGGTTCTGCCGCACATCGCCAGGGGAAGTGGTTTTGAACTTCCTCGATAATGCTTTCAGAATCGCTTTATATTCCGCCTCGGTCTCACACACGATGAGCATATCGTCGACGTACAGAACGATGAACGCTTGCTTCTCACCCTTGGTCCTTACGTATAGGCACTCATCAGCAGTTGATTGTAGAAATCCCAGCTTCTTGAAGCAATCGTCAATCGTCTGGTTCCAAATTCGACCGGATTGCTTCAGACCGCAGAGCCTTTTTTTCAAATGGCAAACTTATGCGGGATTCCCAGTCTCGTATCCTTTCGGTTGACGCATGTATAGGGCCTTGGTAAGCGTCCCACATACAGGTAGGCCGTCTTGACATCGACGTGTTTCACTAGAAGTTGACGACGGGTGGCAATGGTTAGCAAAGAACGAAATGTTACCTGTTTTGCCACCGGAGCGAACACCTGCTGGTCGTAGTCAGTGCCGCACGTCTGACTAAAACCTTGTGCGATCAGTCTCGCCTTGTAGTGTGTCACGTTTCCATGGTCGTGCAATTTCCGCTTGTACAGCCATTTGCAGCCAACCGCCTTTCGTCCATCTGGAAGGGCCTCAACTGTCCATGTCGAGTTATTTTGAAGGGACTGGATCTCTTCTTCCATCGCAGCTATCCACGATTCGCTCTCTTGTCCGCTTACTGCTTCTTCATACGTCCTCGGTTCAGTAGCTGCTGCCATGTTGCTTGCTTCATGGTACCGCTGTGGGGCGACACCTTTGTTGGACCGCTCTGGTCTTCGTACGATGGTTTCATCGAAATCTTCATGAAGGGACTCGTTGCAAGAATCGAAGTCCGTGTCGGTTACGTCCGACCTTTCATTGTCATTTTCTTCGTCAATCTCTGGATCGTTTGGATCCGGAACTTCTTGATTTGCTTCAGCCATAGGAGGTAACGGCTGTAGAATTGCCTCGTACGACTCCTCCTCCAGATTAGGAACATCGGTACCGGGTTGGACCAACTCCTCCTCAAATAAATTGACGTCTCGACTGATCAGCTTGTTAGTGGCCATATCAATGAATCTGTAGGCCTTGTGGTTACTGGAATAGCCGACGTACGTCATTTCCTTCGACTTATCCTGGAGTTTGCTTCGCTTTTCCTTCGGCACATAGACAAATGCTCTGCACCCAAACAATTTCAGACGTGAAACGTTCGGTTGACGTCCCCACCAAAGCTCTTATGGTGTGATCTCCACAGCGTGAAAAGGTAGGTGGTTCTGTAGGTACACGGCCGTAGCGGTTGCTTCAGCCCAAAATCGTGCAGACATCCTGGCGTCCATTAGCATGCATCGACACATTTCAATGATGTATCGATTTCGTCTCTCCGCCACTCCGTTCTGCTGTGGCGAATATCCGGCAGTAAACTCGGGGTGGATTCCATGCTTGCGATAGAACTCCAGCAGTACTTCGCTCGCATACTCCCCTCCCCGATTAGACCTGATGCGCTTGGGGTACTTCCCGAACTGAGTTCTGCGACCTCGGATTTCGAGGTAGTCTCCAGTGGTCCATACACGTCCGAGTGGATGAGGTCTAATGGTGCGGAGGTCTTCTTTTAGGAGGTCTTGGGGACGGGAGTTCGAGCCTGCTTTCCTTTCACACAGCATTTGCAACCTTCACATATTCCGCAATCTGCAACTTTCATACCGGTAACAAGCTTCCTTTTCAGCAGAACATCCAACGCATCAGCTTCCCGGTGTCCAAACCGTCGGTGCTGGCTGTGCTGGCAATCTCGCTTGTGAGATGCAGTTACCCTCGCGGCGACTGCTTGTTCTTGCTTATTCAGCCGGTATAATCCTCTGCACTTCGTCGCAGATGCGATTTTCTTCCCATCGACGATGATTTTGCACTTCAATTTTCTCAACAAAAATATGTGGAAGCACCAGCCGGATCACTGCAAAATCGAAACAGAAAACAAAATATTCTATGTGGATGATGTTTACAAGCACCTGCGATGGATAAATTAATCAGAAAAGGTAAAAACATTTTCCTCTTCCTATGCTTCATGGCGAAAATTTCAGCCCTCATCACTCTTTTGATGGTTCCCTTATTCACCACCAGATGCTGAAACGATCGCTTAGTTTCTATTGGATTCGCCTATTCAACCTTCGCCTTTCGAGTGGTCATAGTAAGCACTGACAAAAGACTTGCTGACAGCTTTGGCACAAACAAAACGTGGTTGAGACGAATTTTATTCGTGCTTCCAGAACCGTCCACACTTATGATCACACCAGCTTCAGTACCAGCGACCGCTACTACACGCCCGTCAGCCAACTCCACTTCGCCTGTAGCCGGTTCTAACTCGTCGAAGAAATCCCTGTTGGAAGTCATGTGCAAACTTGCGCCGGAATCGATGACCCAGTCGTTCGCCGTGTCGCCAGTTCCGATGGTCAGCGCGTACATGTTGCTGTAGCCACCATCCCGCGCGGTCTTCGCATTCTGTTTCTTCGATCCGAATTGCTCTCTCTCTGTAGCTGCTTGCAGTCCCGTTGTTTGTGACCAGGCTTCTTGCAGAAATGACACACAATCGGCTTTCGTCCCACCGCTTTCAGTGCCGTCCCTCCGGTTGCGTTACGATTTTGCTTGCTTACCTCATCCAGTAGCTTCTCCCGGATCAGGTTCAGCGTCAAGGCATCATCCGTACGTGTTTCGATGGCAGTCGTCAATGCGTTGAATGATTTCGGCAATCCTCGCAAGATAAAGGCCGCCATGGTATCCTCTCCCAGGTCCTTTCCTGCGCTGCACAGCTTCGTGTACAGGTCTTCCATCTTCGTGAGGTAATCGTCCATATCCTCACCTTCCGTGTACCGGGTTTCGCACATCCGTTGTAGTAACGAAACCCTAGTGGACGCCAAACTGATTTTCCTCCAGCAGTAGCAGAATCGTTGCACGGGCCTTTTCATCGCCTTCCACCCACGCCGCCGAGGCACCCGCCTCCGCTTGACCTTCTCCAGCTGCCGGTGGTTTGTTCTTTATGTAGGTCCACAAACCTTCCCGGATCAGCAGCACTTCGGTGCGAAGCTTCCATGCTTCATAATTTGCGTTGTTCAGCTTCGTAGAATTCATCAGCTCCATCCTATCGTAGGTTTGGCTTCGGTCTTGAATTTCTAAAAACTTCTCCAGGAAAAAAACTTACACGTTGCTAAGGGCCCATATAACCTGTTAGCAGAGCGTGAAAAACAACTGATCGTTAAGGATTGTAACAGTGGAATGAATTTTTTTTTTTAATAATCGTTCTTTACAGGCTATTTTGATAGGTTTAGGTTTCAGCTGGTTGCTGTGATTGTTCGTTATCTCAACACAAATTGGCGTTGACGAGAGCTGTTACTCCTATGGAAAAATCTCATATGTAACTGTCAGTCTATGTGTGCAACATGGCGGACTTTTTCTTATTCTCTCACTCCAACGCAAAACCCCATAGAGAACTGTCAAAATGTGTGTGAAGAAACGTCACTTCGGGACTGGTGTCAAGGCGAATTGCAGTACGTACTCCGTTCCTGTTACCATTAAAGGGTTTTTGATGAGTTTTTCGCTCGGAAGGCTTCTCCAGGGAACATACCATTTTCAACTGAAATGCTTGCTCATTTGTCCAAATGTTCACGCATTTTTCCTCTAAACAGCAAGTTTCTTCAAAGGGTTGCGCTCCAACAGTTCAAAGGAAAACACAATTTCCATCCCATTTGAACACTAACACTACATTGAAAGACGGAAAAATCTCAACGCAAAGCAAGCGTGTTGTTTTGTTATGTGAATGATACGCACACGTCACCGTTGTTGCCATCGTCGTCGTCAAGGCCTTCTTTATCCCTTTCGAAAAAAAAAAACTTCCTTTTTCCAACCAGTAGGTGAGACCCCAACTGCTGCAAACACACGCCGGAAGATGAAAGAATTCAAATTTCCTGAACTGGCAAATGTGACGTCGTCGTCGTCGTCGTCGTCGTATCACTCGTATCAGAGCAATTATAATTCCTCCCACTTTTGCATCGGAGTGGATTTAAGGACAACAGCGGTGAAGCCACTTGCTTTGGAGTTGTCGTCGATTGCTCATTAGACGGCACCCTTTTTTTTATCGCCACGTTTTGATCGCTGCAGCGCTGGATGCAGGAAATTAATAATCGTTTTATTTGATAAATAACCTTCAACGCTCGGTCGGTGGATGGCAACGACTTTTGACTTTGAGTCCGGAACTTAAGGCTACACAGAGAGCCGGGCGTATTGTAATGAAACGTTTTTTTAATTTTACGACACGTGGCAGCTTCGTATAGCCTACTTGATGTCGACTGCAGTAGAGCTTGATGCTGAGCAATTTTCTTGCTTTGATTATTTTGATGCCGAAATCGATTCCGGATTCTTGCCAGATTACTTTGATGCCCTTTGATTTTTTTTTTGTTATGAATGGATGCGATAAGATCGTCTCTGCCGGGTTGAGTGTCGAGTTGAGTGGGTGATGGCGAAAATCCAATTTTCTTATTGGCAGGAGGAATTTTTATGAGATTCTAACGATTCTTTCTTTGCATTTTAGGCATTTCATGACGGACAAGGTGCACATCCTGCAGGCGGTTCTGCACTTGATTCAGGTTTCGGTTTCCTACGTTCTGATGTTGATAGTGATGTTGTTCAATCTGTGGCTGTGTTTGGCGATTGTAACCGGCGCTGCCGTTGGGTACTACTTCTTCGGCTGGATTCGCCAGAGCAAGATGGACCCGAACGAGTGCTGCAATTGACAACTGGATGACGCTGGGAGCCGGAATGACGAAGATGCAGGCGAAAGAGATGGACTAACGTTGGGCTGCCGATGTGATTGAAGGATTTTTTTTTGTTTTAGTTCGCGGATTGTAAACAATGCAATCGATTGAGATGAAACCTCCACTTCCGTAGATTTAAGTGATCGCAAGTATCGTTGTATAGTAATAGTAGGATTTGAATTTCGTTTCGTAGGTAGGAATTTTGAAAATATACTGTGTAAATAGATTTGTACATAACCACAACGCCTGCTTTTTTTTTCAACCCGATCTGCCAAACGCAAATTCGGAAGCCATCGCATCGCAGAGTAAGCTGCCTCGCCAGAGAAGAGCAAATGTTTTGATAACTAATTTGTAACCTCATCGTTTCATTTACCTTTCTGTATATTCCAAACGCCTCTTTTGTTGGTTGCAGCATGTGTGCTTCCATTGTGCTGTGGTGGCCCTTTCGAGCTCAGGTAAGAAAGAAGCCCTAATAACCATTGATAGAATATAAGAGAAAAACCGACAAACTAAACAGTCAGTCAGTGTAATAATGATAAGCCCCCAGAGGCCGATCTTTTCTCATATGCGTAGGTCAGGGAAGGTGCTACCGTATTGTTACATTCAGAAAGCACAGAAAAAAAGGAAAACACGCACCGAAAGAATCTACCCCGGTCGAATCGGTTATTGTAGACCGCGCGGCAACTCGATCCTCTTTTCACTGCGGTGTACGAAGGTATGAAGAGATCATTTCCCAAAGCAAACATTGAGCTGCCGCCGGTTCCCCAAAAGGGTCCCGATGTGTGCGTAATCCTCTTAGGCAAAAATTATTATCTCCGATCGGGATTCGGATAGGCCTGGCGCAAAGCACACTAAGCTCAGCCCAGTGCTCAGTAGGCTTTGTGAGATCGTCTCACTCAGTAGGCTTGATGGGTGCGCAATCTCATTGTCATAGAGAGTACCTATCACTATCGTCGTCGGTCGGTTGGTCACAGGCGGCTATGACCTGCTTCAAACAGGGAGACAGTGAGGATAACTGTCATGTCTTCTTGCGGTGCGATGCACAGTCGGCTTGCTTGGACCTCCATCGTTTGAAATGTGCCATTCTGTTCTGTTGGCTTTTGTTTCAACGCGGCAGGCCAACATGTGCCACGCCACGCGAGAGGAGTGAAGGTACCGTTGCTGAAAGTGAAGGATGAAATATGTGACATGGTTTATTTTATTTTTTTCATTGTTGGTGTTTGAGCGCAGCGAATTCCTTTGCCGTATAGTTTTCGGTGGGTGTCAAATGAAGTGCGCTCAGGCGCGGCCTAAAAACAAAAGGGAAACCTGAAAGTTGAATCTCTGTCATAAAATGCCAAACGAGCATATGTAGAGAGAGCGGAAGTGGGATGTCTGGCGTGCGTTCTTCGGACCCTTTTTAGACTGAGTAGATTGTAAGATTTTACCGAGAATTTGTCGGTTTTAGGCTACTGGTGTTCAGGAGAAACTTATGCCTGTTTTGTTTTCCGTCGATGTTGTTTTCCGTGCTGAGCACCAATGCTACCGA